>NC_053136.1:16459514-17073844 GCF_016808335.1 Panicum virgatum
TCTTTTTGTTCAGAACAGGGTCTTGATCATCAGTTTTCCTCACCGTATGTCCCCCCTCAGAATGGTGTTGTTGAAAGGAAAAATCGAACGCTTGTTGAGATGGCTAGGACAATGTTTGATGAACATAAAACCCCTAGACGTTTTTGGGCTGAGGCGATCAATACCGCTTGCTATGTTGCTAATCGTATTTTTCTGAGAGCTTTTCTGGGGAAAACATCTTATGAGTTGAGATATGGTCGTTGTCCAAAAGTTTCTCATTTTCGCGTATTTGGTTGTAAATGCTTTATTCTGAAAAAAGGAAATTTGGACAAATTTGAATCACGTTCTTCTGATGGGTTGTTCTTGGGGTATGCTTTGCAAGGGCGAGCTTACCGGGTTCTTAATCTTGATACTAATCGCATCGAGGAGACATGTGAGGTCACCTTCGACGAGACGATGCCTTGTTTCTCTTCTGCTTTTGAGTGTGCAGGTGATGATGAGATTGGACAAAACATTTTTGAAGATGAGGTTGATGGACTTGACGATGATGATGATGCAACAGAGGATCCAGCTGTGCTCGAGGCAACTCCCATTCAGACGCCTAGCAGCACGATAGACGATGGGCCTTCAGAGCTTTTCACATCCACAGCAGATCCTGCAGCTATACCTATTGTTGATCATGAACTAGCTACAATTGAGGGGGAGGCAACTTCTGTTAGAACAGCACCTCGACATATTCAGCGTCGCCATCCACCTCAACAAATGATAGGTAACTTGAATGAGCGCACGACAAGGTATAAATCTAGAAATCAATGTGTCCTTGCGCATTCTGCATTTGTTGCCTCTTTTGAACCCCGTGATGTTGGACATGCGCTGTCTGATTCTAATTGGGTCAATGCCATGCATGAGGAGTTAGAAAATTTTGAACGAAATCAGGTTTGGGTTTTGGTTGATCCACCTTTTTCTTGCAAACCAATTGGTACTAAATGGGTTTTTAAGAACAAACAAGGGGAAGATGGTCTTGTTGTCAGAAACAAAGCCAGATTGGTGGCTCAGGGTTTCTGTCAAAAGGAGGGTATTGATTATGGTGAAACTTTTGCTCCTGTTGCTCGTTTAGAAGCTATTCGCATTTTGCTTGCTTTTGCTGCCTCACGTGGTTTTAAGCTTTATCAAATGGACGTGAAGAGTGCCTTTTTGAATGGGTATATAGAAGAGGAAGTTTATGTTAAACAACCCCCTGGTTTTGAACATCCTAAATTTCCTAATCATGTTTTCAAGTTACAAAAGGCTTTATATGGGTTGAAGCAAGCACCTCGTGCTTGGTATGCTAGACTGAAAACTTTTCTACTTGAAAATGGGTTCAAAATGGGTTCTGTTGATAAAACTTTATTTCTCCTCAGACAAGGCAATGATTCTCTAATAGTTCAGATATACGTGGATGATATCATTTTTGGTGGTTCGTCTCATTTTCTTGTTGCAAAGTTTGCAGAATCGATGAGTAAGGAGTTTGAGATGTCTATGATGGGTGAGTTGACCTTTTTCCTAGGATTGCAAATTAAACAAACACAGGAAGGGACATTTGTGCATCAGGGAAAATATACAATGGATGTCCTGAAGAAGTTCGACATGGCTGATGCTAAGCCAATTTCAACGCCCATTCCGACTAGCGCAGCTTTGGATGCTGATGAAGATGGAGAATCCGTGGATCAGAAGGAATATAGAAGCATGATTGGGTCACTTTTGTACTTGACTGCGACGAGACCGGATATACACTTTGCTGTGTGTCTGTGCGCTCGTTTTCAGGCATCTCCCAGGACCTCTCACCGTCAGGCGGTGAAGCGCATAATGAGGTACCTTCGTTTCACTCCTGAATTTGGCCTTTGGTACTCTGCTTCTTCGACGCTCAGTTTGTGTGGTTATTCGGATGCTGATTTTGCTGGGTGTCGTTTGGATAGAAAATCTACATCAGGTACTTGCCAGTTTTTGGGTTCTTCTCTTGTTTCTTGGTCCTCTAGAAAACAATCCAATGTTGCTCAATCTACTACAGAGGCCGAGTATGTTGCTGCTGCTAGTTGTTGTTCTCAGCTTTTATGGATGATAGCAACCCTTCGCGATTTTGGTTTGTCGTTTTCTCATGTTCCTCTCTTGTGTGATAGCACCAGTGCCATCAGTGTTGCTAAGAATCTTGTGCTGCATTCTAAAACGAAACATATTGATGTTCGTTATCATTTTCTAAGAGATCATGTTGAAAAGGGTGATATTGAGCTTAAGCATGTTGATACTAGTCAGCAGTTGGCTGATATTTTAACTAAACCACTCGATCAAGCCACGTTTGCACGTTTGCGTGGTGAGTTTGGTGTGTGTTATCCTTTCTAGTATCAATGTTTTTGTCGCTTCGGTTACATATGCCTTATACTTGTTTCAGCGAATTTGTGATAAATGCCTTTGGAGAGGTTGTGATGCTTTGGGTGACCATATTTTGTTTTGAAAACAGCACACAGATACTTCATGATTTTATCAGGCTTGTTTACATGTTCTTGTTCTAGTATCTGGTTGAATACTCGACATATATCTTGCTCACGGTTCGGTTTTGGCTCCTTTCAATGGGTCAAAGATCGGTTCGTCACTGTGAATGTAGCTTCTTTTGGGCCTATGAAAGAACAAATGTTCTTTGTGTCGCAAAGACACACATGAACCGGGCACTCTATAGTCCAGGGGCTGTCAAAAGATCCCAGATCAGCAGGGACAACAAAAGAAAAATGGGTTCAGTATTCAGCATATAACATTGGGAACAATATATATGATGCTGAGATTTGGGTTTGTATATACAGACTTGTGCTTTAGGCATGGCAGCCTAAGTTGGTTACTCACAGCTTGCCCCAGTCGCAGGTGTTGTGTGTGCCACGGGTTTGTCTTTCATGGCATAGACCTGATTCAAGCATTTGCAGTGAACTTTGATTGGAAGCTTTGTTACCCGTCGTGTGAGCTTGCTATATGTCTTGTCTTCAGCTTGATACTGGCTTTGAATTTGTTTGCATGGTCTGACTAATTGGTTTTCAAAAGGTTCTAATTTAAATTTCTATGGTCATTGCATTGTGTTGCTGCTTTTCTGAACAGCTGGTTTTGCTGGTTCGCTGGTATAAGTATTTGATATATGTCTCTGAAGCTTCTATCTGTGCCGTCCCCTCATGTATCTTTTACTTGATGGAGTGCTTTGTCAACAAGGGGGAGAATGAGTGACACAAATTCATTGCTGAGTCTCAGGGGGAGGTTGAGTTTGAGCATTTTGACAGGGGGAGTTTGTCAGCTTTGGAGCTTTTCAGTTACTCTTGTATTTGTCTTGATTGTGTCGAGCCTAGCTTTTGTTGCTAGCCCATGTCTTTGGGGATCAAGTTTGTTAGATTGTTTTCTTTTCTTTCTTCTTTTACTCTATTTTTGTTTGAATAAATTTGTGTGGTGTGGTGTTGTCAATGCACTCATCAAGGGGGAGATTGAGATGCCCGTGGGGCTAGGACCTTGTGATGAGTGATTGAACAACACAGTGTGCGTGTGACGTTTCTCTTGGTTGGTGTCGATGCATGTGATAGGTGGAGACTGAACATGCGGCGACGTGTGAAGAATGAAGATATGATGCCACGCCGATGGACTGAGAGCGGTGAAGGGTGGATCAAGACTTGCGTTCGAGGGATTTGAGATCGTGCGGTGTATGTCTACTGTACCTAACGACACAGCGAGAGAACGTTGGTGGACGGTTTCTTGGTTAAGCCACAAAACCAAGATCCCGGACGTTCGTTGCGGCGGACGTGGCTGAAGACGGGGACAATTGTCGATCGCGAGAAGATTCCGGATCGTCGTGCGGCGAGATCACGGGACGCCATGGTGCTAGATGGAAGGATCGCGGACATCGAGATTGTTTGCCGTGGAGGATGATATTGAGTGATACGCGCCGATTACGTTAATTTGATTTACGTAATGGCAAATTTGTAATTTAGGTAGTGCCACCCTATGGGTTATAAATATGTGGCACCTAGGATTGAGGGGTATGCGTTTTTAGGGTTTTGGGGGGCGCTGCTACAGTAGCCGCCGTGAACAGTTCCGCGCTACAGTCTTGCGCGCTACAGTAGCCGCCGTGAACAGTAGCCGCCGTGAACAGTAGCCGCCTCCCTGAAGCTCTTCTTGCGTGCACTCCTCTCTCCAGTCTAGCCTAGGGTTTAATTCCTAGTGAGGGATTTTTGTTGATCTCTCTAATCAAGAGAGGGAGGACGATCGGGCGGAGGCTAGATGCAATTTTGTAAGAACAAGTACTTGGTTTAATACTTTATCATTAAGTATTGTTCTTCGTTTCATTGCATCGTGCTTATTTGTTCTTCGTCAGGTTTATCGTCGGTTTCAATCTAGGTTTTCTTGATCCGCATTTTATACTTAATTTCCTTGCATAATATTTTGAGAATAGATTTCTAGTGATCTTGTGAACCTATGTTTCGAGTTTCCTCGCGTTTGGATCTAATTTGCTAAAGTTCTTGAAATTTGGGAGTTTGATCTGTTTGCTTCCGTGCGAAATTATTTTGAGTTGCTCCCATTCACCCCCCCCCTCTGGTCGCATTTTCCGGTCCTACATTAGCATTTGATCTTTATAAGCTTTAGATTTGGGTCCACCTCCAAGTTTATGGCTTCACGGTAAATTCCAAAAACAGTCGGTAGGCCCTGTTCCCTGTACTTTGTGGTCCCTTAATCTTTAGATCTGCATTGTGCGTACTCTTTTTTTTTTTGTCGATTTCATGTTGCCATTTAACGTCGTTGATAGTTTTTCCGCTGTCTTGCTACACTTTTCCTCTTCCGCCATTTGCTCCGTTCGACTTCATGGTCTCCAGCCATTTTCAGATAAGATCTTGGACGGTTTGCATTTCACTATTTTCACTTCATGGTCGCCAGGCTGACACACATTGGCATAATGGCATCGCTTCTGAATTCTCGTGCTTCCTTTAACTAAAAAGTTTTTTTTTTTGCCTTGTGTTGATACTCTTTAGCTTCTTTTTTTTGCACTTTCTTTTTTTTTATGGTCTTTACCTTTGCAGTTTCCCCTGACATCGCTGCCTTTCGGTAGACGTTATGCTTCCTGTTGGTGTGAACTCCATCTCCTTGCTAAGAGCTGTGTCTAGGCAGTACTGTCTACCGTATACATCTTTGATTACCAAGGTTGGGGATGATGGTACTTTGCTATGTGGAGTAGAATTAGAGCTACCGCAGCTGGAGTTAGTCACACCGCATCGTTACTTCTTTTGGAGCCCTGCAGAGCAATCCTTAATCCTTGCCTATGAACGATCAGCAATGCAAGCTGTTGCTTTCTTGCAGGGTGTTTACAGATTTAGTTTAGCAGATACAGGAGTATCGTGGCCCCTTCACCTACCATTCCAGATTTAAGGTAGGAAACAAAAAAACACAGATGCGTGTCCATTGCTCCTCCATGTTGCAAGTTACACTCAGCTATTTGGAACTACAAAGCTAGATGCATGAAACATTTTGTAAGGGATCCTAGACTAGCAGCATCTTTGATCCACGAAAGGCTGCAATTGCCATCAGAAGGACTAGCAGCATCCTGGTAATTACCTAGGCAAGATTAGCTATTCTGTGCAAATCTTTATGGACTACGTAGCTTCAATGCTGTAACCTATGTGTCTACAATGCTGATATATGAGACCGACCTTTTTAAATGCTGTTTAATTCCATATTGGCACCCTCTTCTAATTCACAACACCATGAGAAAAGGAGTGAAATAACAAGATCAGTATGCACCTAAACCGAAAGCCCAACAGTCGGTACAGTAATAAGCCCATAAACTACGGCCCACGTTTTCCTCTTCAAGGCCCGCCAACGCTAGCTACCCTTGTTGCATAGACGCTCCAGCTCATGGCGAATATGGCGCAACACAAGACAGGCCACGCTATCGCTGCGCACCGTACGTGCTCCTTCCCTCTTCTTGTTTTCTTTTGTGCCAACTCGCCTTCACAAGTTTGGGACCTCGTCGACGGCAGTGACTGGCGGCGGCGATCTCCGGCGAGGAGATGGCAAGCATAGGAGTTTGGAACCTCGTTGTATTTTCTCCTCCTTTGAGGGGCTTCTCTGCAGTTTGGTCGGAGCAGCTGTTTTCATATCCTTATCGTACGTACTTGTATTCGTTTGGATATATGTATGTACAGTTTCCGTATATCAAATAATATAGTAGTTTTATAAGAAAAACTCGCCCAAAAGATTTGGCCGGGGCCTGTTTGGATCGGGGGTTAAAAATTAGCCCTCTTTCTTTTAGCATCTTTAGCTCCAAAGAATCCAAACGAGTAGGGCTATTTGAGGCTAAAGTGAATTAGCTTTAGCTCCAAAGAATCCAAACGAGTAGGGCTATTTGAGGCTAAAGTGAATTAGCTCCTCCAAGAGACGCTTATTGGGGCTAATTCTATATGGACCTCACGGAAAAAATCACTTTTCTTCTCACCCCCATGCATGAAACGTAAAGCCAATGTTTTACTCCTCAGAGAAAGTCTTATTACAGGCTGCAAGCAGGCCAAGAGCATGGTTAATAGCAGAGCCAAGTGCTTAACTATAAGTTAAGTGCTAAGAGCCAAGTTATACAATAGTTGTCTCATATTTGTCTCTTATAAAGTTTTTTATTGTTATGTGGTACCATGTCTTACTTTCTCTTTCTTACTCTTCCTCATATACATTTTTATTTGGACCCACAAATGCTTATGCTTCCGTGCCAAGCTTGGTGCTAGAACAAGAGCCAAGCTCTCTTCTCTCCTCCACATCAGCAAAACTACTGACTAGCTTGGCTTTAAGTCCATTTTTGTACTTACTCTAAATGATGAGATAAACAAGAGGGGAGAGGAGAGAGAGGAGAACCGGGCTATAAGTTTGCAGCCGGCTTCAACATAAGAACCAAGAATTCTTGTGAGAGAGACAAGTGAACCATATATTAATGGTGAAGGGCTAACTACTATACAAATGGGCTGATAGATACGCTGTAATAATCCTTACAGCTAGCGGCTGACTGTATTATTAATCTTACGACAAGTGAAGGCTGGAGGTGGCGATGCCTAAGAGCAAGATTAATATTAAAAATGGTTACTGGATGTAAGGATTCTTGCAATCTACCTCTCAGCCCACTTATATAGTAGTTAGTCATTCACGGTTAATGTAAGCCCATTTCTCACTCACAATATTTATTGATGATTCTTATGTCGAAACTAGCTGCAAGCTTTGTAGCTCACTTCTCCTCTTTCTCTCTCCTCTCCTCTCTTCTCCATCTTAGCATTTAGCTTGTTTGCAAACTGTTATAATACTTGCTCTAATAGTTGCATAGACCTAGCTAGCCATTGGCTCCATTGTCCTTCTAGCTTAGCGAGGCACAAAGCTCACTTCATGCATGCATGCAAATTGATGCTACTCCTAGAATGTAAGGCATCTTGAATTTTTGTAGACAAATTATGGAGGTAGAGAAAAGACGCATTGTATCTGTAACGAACATGGCACCATTTATGCCATTTCGAGTGATTTTGGTGATCGAATGACAACACAACACTTGGACTAATATGATTGTTAAGATTATCATTCTCAGGCTTTTAGGTTCAAGTGATGACAAAGAGAGAGAAGATAGGCGTAGCAAGACCCGAAGGGCCGCCCCTACGGGGGTTCCGCTACCCGGTTAGCGGACGGGGGTCGAGGGGGAGCCGCCCCTCGCGGGTCTCAGGGCAGCGCCCTGAAAGCTCTTCGGATCAGGAGCACCAGAAGATCCGACGCCATGGGCATCGGAGCATCCGGTGGTATTCGGAAGAACCGACGCCATGATGTTTGGTGCAGGATGGAATCGAAGCCAAGTCAGCCTTTAGGCATCGGTTGAACCGACGGTCCAAGAAAGGGCATCGGTGCATTGCCAGTCCTTTGTACCAGAGACGATGTCAAGTGCCCAGAAGAAGTTTCTTCAGCACCGGTTCAACCGACGGTGCATCGGTGCATACCACCGGTGTAATGACGTCAGCGTCCTGGAGAAGATTCCTTCAGCACCGGTTGAACCGGTGAAGCATCGGTGCAAAGCATCGGTTCAACCGGTGGTCACTGCGTCAGCCGTCAGGAGTCCAACGGCTACTTCGGTTTATGAGTGACCGGAAGAACCGACGCTACCCCTGCCAGAGGCATCGGTTCTTCCGGTGATACGCAGATTTACAGCTGACCGTTGGAGCAACGGCTACAAGACTTGGTGGCCTATATATACGCCTCACCCCGTCCATTTGAAGTGTGCTGGAGTTGCTGAACATTCTACTACACTTGAAGAACATCTCCAACCACCTTAGAGCTTCATTATACATCATATAGGCTTAAGCACACTTGTGAGAGTGCTTAGTGCTTGTAATAGGGATTAGTTCTTGCGAGAGCTCCCTTGAGAGAAGCCTTGCTGCGGCAAGCAACTTGTGATCCGTCGTGTGACCCTCCGTCTTGGTGTGGAGTGGCAACGACACTTTGTGCGGGGGAAGAGGAGGCCCCTTCCTTGGTGGAGAAGCTCCGTAGTGGATTTCGGCCGGGTGACCGAGAGAGACGGTGGCGGTGCACGAGGCTCGGTGTCTTGTGGGCACTTGCCTTTGCTTGCCGGCATCGCCATTGGTGGCGTAGTGCAAGACGGTGATCGGAAGAGCCTCGGTGTCCCGTGGACGTAGGCGTTTATGCCGAACCACGTTACATGACCGTGTCTACTCGGGAGTTTGCATCCCTCTTGCACTTACCTCTTTACTTACCATATTATGTTTCCGCACTTACTCTTTGTTGTGTGCCTTTAGTTTCCTAGTTAGTTTGATTAGGATTGGCTATAGGTTGCAAGTTTTTAGGGGTAAGTAGAGAGTTCCATAGATAAACCTTAGTTATAACTAGCATGTATAGGACGTGTTAGGTTTATCTTATGCAAGTAGTTTGAGCTCTAGGTTAAAAAGCGATTAGCGACCCTATTCACCCCCTCCCCCTCTAGGGTCGAACACCCCGGTGATCCTTACAGTATCTCTCACTAATATATCTTTTTATCTTGCCCACACCAAGGAGATTAGCATACTTTTTTTACTCCCCTAGCCCACCGCAATTGATTTCTTTTCAAAGTTTGCACCAAAACTAAGTATCATCTCGATGTATCCACTTGAAATTAATAAAGTTTCACTTTTCCAAAAAAACACCAAAACTAAGGAGATTAGCATGACTTTTTTGTTTGAAGAGATTTAAGATGCCTTACGTTTGGGTACAAATTTTAAACCTTTTAATGCCTTGCATTTAAGGACGAAGGAAATAGATTGCTAACTCTGAACGGAATTTAATAAAATTGCGCTGGATTAAATTGTTCTTATTGTACTGAATACAAGCTCACACGTCTTACAAGAGGATTTGCGCGGGAGTGATTAGGTATCTTATGATATCTGAAATGAAATTATGCGAGGGCTGTTTCATTTATCAACCTAAATCCATAAAAATAACGTGACACTCGAGAAAATCTTGAAACCAAAACATTTCATTTAGAATGGCTTGCGTTATTATACCGGCTGGGCATGGATTACGTTCCAGGAGGGAGGGAGTGAGTAATTAATTAAAGCATGCGCGGCAGCATGGATTACGTTCCAGGAGGGAGGGAGGGAGTAATTAATTAAAGCATGTGCGGTAGGGGTGTAGAAAAGACTCTCCTACCCATAATTATTAAGCATTGGGAATGTGCTAGTTGAACTAGCATGCCTTTTTTCTTGCACTCCTCCACATGTACCTCCACCTACATGGTTGCATGCACATCTTTCTACAGAGAAATACTAAAAAAACGATGTATAATTAAGATGATTGAGTCCACTCTCAACCTGAATGAATTATATTTAAGGACAAATTTTGAATCCCAGAATGACATATATTTGAGGACGGAGGAAGTACATCAAACCGGTCTTTTTCCAAAATAAGCTTACATTAAGCCTTTTTATCCATTCAAGAGAAGTCGACGCCATATTTTTTGAGACCGTTGATGCCGCGCCTATTTTGCGCGTGGTGGTTAATTACCTAGTTTTTTGTAGCGGCCGCCGCCGCATACAAAATTCAAAATCCCGTCCTTTTCCCGTCCTTCAGTTCTATATAATAGAGTGAACGCCACATTTTTTGGGACCGGAGATGCCGCACCTTTTTTGCGCGTGGTGGTTAATTACCTAGTTTTCTGTAGCAGCCGCATCCAAACTTCAAAATCGATCCCGTCCTTCAGTTTTCCCTATATAAACGCTAGCCACTGATGAAGGGAGTCCAGCTAACTGATGAAGGGAGTCCAGCTCCGGCGAGCCAGCACCACCATGCTCAAACCACAGAGTGATGAGGAGGCCACGGTGAATGCCACGAGAGCAAGGAGTTCCAGGAGACGCCTTGCTGCCACCTCGTTCCTCCCGGAGCTGCTCGTCGTGTGGGAGATCCTCGTCCGCCTCCCGGCGGCGGCGCTCCTCCGCTGCCGCGCGGTCTGCCGCTCCTGGCGAGACCTCACCTCCACCTCCGAATTCCTCCCCGCCCACCACCTGCGCCAGCCGTCGCTCCCGCTCGTCTCCTTCTGCGGCGAGATCGACGCCTGCCGAAGAAACGTCGACGCCGGCCTCGACGCCTTGGACTTCCGGCGACGCCCCGCCGAGCGCCGCCCTGTGCTCCGCTTCAGCGACTACAGCCGCCGCGGCAGCTTCAAGGTCCACGCCTCCTGCGACGGCCTGCTGCTGCTGTCCCTCTCCAATAATACCTTCTACATCTGCAACCCGGCCACGCGCCAGTGGACCACACTGCCCAGCCTCCATGGCGGCGTCGCGGGGCTCTACCGGCACAGCTCGTCGGGCGAGTACCGCATCTTGTACAAGCAGTGGACAGATGAGGATGATTTCGTCTGCTACTACGTCCGCACCGTGGCCTCCTCCGCGAAGCCAACGTGCGTTGAGCCGCCAGCAGCTTCGCCGCCCATGGGGCGCACGCCGTCGGTCCTGCTCCATGGCTGCATTCACTGGCTCCCCGACTGCTCGCACCTCGCAGGAAAAGGCCGGTCTGGTTGTTTTTGATACGGTTGCTGAATCATTTAGGGCCAGGCGGATGTCTTGTCCAACCGTTGGCAATTCGCCACGGGCGAATCTGTTTGAGATGGACGGCACGCTTGGCATCAGCCATGCTGATGAGAGCAGCATGATACTGAAGCTATGGGTGCTGCAGGACTACGAGACGGAGGCGTGGTCACTCAAGTACCGGATCCGACTTCCAATAATTGAGGTGAAAAGGACTCCTTACGCTAGGCCGCCGCAGTACAGTTTCAACGGGGTCCTTGTGTCCAAGGAAGGGGATGTGCTGTTCTGGTCCGACGACCGTTCTCGTGGTCACCTTTTTCACTGCGACAGCAAGGGCAAGTTGCTTCAGAAGCTCCATGGGGAATTGGGGATCATGTGTCTTCAGGTGTTAGTGGACAGTGGTTCAAAGAAAGCCTCGTCAGGCATGACTTCTTCGAGAGGCAAGATGGCTGTCGCCGTCGCCGCGTGAGCCAGCCGCGGTTCTTTTCAGGACTCTAGTACACAGTTGTTTTGTGCTCCGCCCTTGCCTGTCTAGCTATAGTACTTTCGAGTAACTAGAGTAGGTTGATGCGCTGAGGCACATGCGTGCATTGCCGGTCTCCAGGCTGCATCAGACTGGGGCATGCAACATGTTATCTTGGAGACGGATTCGCAAATCATGGTGAAGGCGTTGCGAACGGAAGAATATGATCGTGCGTCGAATGGAGTACTTTTCAGAGAGGCAAAATTTCTTATGTCTTCAATTCTTCATTGTTGGAGTTTTAGGAAAGTGATATTCACTGTTAAGGAAAAACAAACAACATTAAGAAAACGTTTGATCCACCTAAACGTGATTAAAAAAGTTAATGGGCGGTAATCGGTGGGCCCAGATTAGTTTCCAAATTGAGGGCAAGGCCCTGCACCCGCATCACTATAAATCTAAGGTGTGGCTGACTCATTTTTATCATCTGAAAAACCCTAAACGTGATTAGCCACTCTAAATCCGATTACTAAGCGGGCTGAAGGGGAGCAGAAGCCTTGTTCTACTACATCTATAGCACGGTTTCCTCATCTACTTCGTGGCAGGCATCAACACGAGTTGCTGCTCATCATCAACACCAAGATCTTCATCAACCGAGAGATCTAAATCTCTCTAATTGGTGAAGATCAGGTCTGCTTCATCTACACCAACAAATCTACAAGAACCGAGGCATTCATGAAGACTTCAGGCTCTGGTTAGTTCTTAAGTAATTAATTCCGCATTAAGTTTAATTAGTGATCATGATTAGGCTAAGCTAAGATCCTGTTTATGAATGATTAAATCTAACAATCGGTATCAAGAGCCATCTTAGTTCTATCACGATCTTAATATCCAGAGCCATCAAAATTTAAATCTCTGTTAATAACAGATTAGATCTGTTATGCATAATTACGTTATGTGCAAATGAGGGTGATGCGATTAGTAGATTGGATCTACTAAGTCTCTCCAGCGTGATGTGTGTGCTGATTAATGTTCAAATTAGTTTATTTTTGTGCTTATCTACCTGCGACTAAGCTTCTGCAGTAAAGTTTTTCATGGGCGAATTAGATTAAGATGCATGTTTATGAAGTCTGAATTATGTTCGGATTAGACACTGATTAATGCAAATCTTAATCTGATTAGACTAAGTACCTTGGATTAGATCTAAATAATTATCTTAATGCTAATTGTGATTAGACCGAGGCAAATTAAGATCTACTTGATGATTAAGTCAAGTAATTAAGGTTAGGGTTTAAGATTACTTAATCAGTTCCCCAAATTAGCCCACTGTTAAGTCAAATTCCGCAAAATTGAAGTCAAATTCATGCAATTAGATGCATCAGCAGCATTGAGAAGAAGGGGAATTGCAAATTTCAGATCGCATCAAGAAATCCCAAATTCCTCATGAACCCTAACCCTAATAGAGGATGAACTCACCTCGGGATGCCGTCTGCCGCGCGTGGCATGATGCTGCCGCCGCGCGCAGGTGCCGGCGTCTTTCCCTGACGAGCCACTCATGTGCATCAGTAGCGCACAGCCCGACCGAGAGCACCGAGGTGGAGCCCCTCGATGGCCGTGCGCGCGATTAGGCCGCACGCACTGCCGGCGAGAGGGCCCACCACGGAGCATGGCACGGGCGGTGCTCGGCTTCACCAAATTGGCGCTCACGGGATCTCGAGCGGCCGCGGAGGAGCATGAGGACGCGCACATCGCGAGCGGCTCGGAGGCACCCACGGCGCGCGAGGCACCTCTGGCCGGCGGGACCGGCCAGCCAAAGGCGAGCGCCCGCTGCATGAGGAGCAGCGGCGGCCGCAGCTCCCAGGCGCAGGCCGGGGCTCACGAGCGGTGGCCGGGCCTGCCGGCCCCTCACCGCGCGGCCCGTGGGACGCGCGCCCCGCGCGTGAGGCGGCGACAGGGGCGCTGCGCGTGCGCATCAGGGAGCGCGTGGCGGCACCCACTGCACTACGCCATGAGACGGCGGCGGTGCTGGCCGCGTGCAGTGGCGCCCAGCTGCAGAGCTGTGGCGACTGCAGCTCCCCGCACAGGCGCGCGCGGGCATCAGGCGGCGGCGGTTTGTGCTGGCTGCTGGGGAAAGAAGAAGAGAGTGAGAGGCATTAGGGTTTTCAGGACTGGCCTCCACCCTTTTATGCGGAACCATATAAGATCTGGGCTGTCGGATCATCACGGACGGTTCGGATGAAGTCGGATTAGGGTTCCGCGCTGCTGGATCATCACGGACTGGTTTATGAGTTTTATGCCAGTTTTAAGATATAAAGCCTTTTTCTTTACTGTTTAATGTTTTAAGCTTATTTCTTTACTGTTTTAAGCTTAATTTCTTTATTGATTATGTTAAAGGCTTTATTTATTTTTCTGTTGCACTTAAGATTACCAGCCTTGTGTTTATTTAATGCCCATGAGTATTTCATATTTGATTTCTGATTTATCTATTGTTTATAATTTCACAAATAAGCTTATTGCTTAATTTGTTTAGGCCGGGTAGATATTTCTCAATTATGAATAGTGTTATTTCCCATATTCTTTGACGAGGTTAATTTAAGAATAATGTTGGGAATTAATCACTGATAATGAGTTCCTTTTTGGGATATTAATTAGTCTCATGTTTTCAGCACTATTGATTTATAATGTTTAATGTGCTTGCTAAATGAGAGAAAATTCAAAATTTTGAGCCTTATCATTACAGTGCAATTAAGTTTAATGATGTTTTATGTGCTGATTATACAAGGCAAAAATTTAAGGTTTTATGAGCCTCATTATTTACAGTGAAATTTGCTTCATTATGCTTTATGTGTCATTTTCACCGTTTTGAGCTTTAAAATTCCAGAATAAGTTTATTCCCTTAATGTTTTATTATGCCTTAACGATGACTGTTGCATTAGTCTGCACTGTTTAAACTGAAAAATTATATGTTTTCCACCAAGTACAATTAAGATGCTCTCTAATTAAATGGAACCATCGAGAAGTTTGATTAGAGTACACTTGTAATTAATTTCAACCATCGTTGTTTTAATTATGAGTTAATGATAAGTTTCGTTTGTTTTCCCCATCGGTGATGCAAATTGAAACTTATAGCACGATTTGAATCAGACCATCGTAGGGTTAATCTTGTGCTTTTATGTGCATCTTATTGTATAAGATTATTGAGACTTCAATTTTATGATTTTTCAGTGAATTATGAGGACTTGCTAAGCACCATTGAGCCCTTTAATGGCACAAATTTTCCCAAGTGGGATAAAGAGGTGCATGCTATTCTCAAGGTTCTGGACCTTGACTACGCACTTTGTGAAGATAAAATAGTTGCTCCTCCGGCAAATGCTGAGAGTTACGATGAGCAAATGAGGAAATATAACTCCAACTTGGAGAAATGGAAACATTCCAATAAGCTTGGAAAAATGGTCATAAAGCAATCGACCTCAGTTGCCATAAGAGTACTTCCTTGTATAAAGAATGATGAGGGATTAAGTGCTAAGGAGTTTTTGAACTCCATTGAGGAAAATTATGAAGTTGATTATGCCAATTTCATCATAAATAAGACGTGTACCTCACATTATGATGGGCAAAGTGGTAGCATGTATTATATGGCTACAGAGTTGAAAGCTCGAAATTGCAAGTTCTGCCAATCACCTGGTCACATTATGAAGCAGTGCCCTGAGTTTAAGGAATGGATTGAAAAATAAGGGTAATAAAGTTGTCTCATGAGTTCTCTTAAGTTAAAAAAAAATCCCCCTTAAGCTTGGTGGATTAATTGAGATGCATTCCCCTGCTGGTTATTAAGTTTGAACCATAAGTGATAAGGGGAGTCAAGGAAAAAAAAATCCGACAACTGATGATGGAAAGAAAGACTTTAGAAGCTTTGCATTAGTTAGCTTTTAGCTATTAGCTTGGCTCTAGTCTTTATTTGATGATATATTTTAGATTAAGTAAAGCCATATTTGTTTCAGTTATAAGTGATTCTGAACATTTTGTTAAGTTTTGAGATAATAAAGACATCATCATTGTTGATTTTACTATCTTGTCAAGAAATTTTCATATATATTTCTTGTATATTGTGTAATGCTTCAATAAGTTGTTGATGAGACCTTGTCGAAATTGTGATATTATTAGTTAAAAATCACATTTCGAAGGGGAGAATTGGAATGTCTCATCAAGTATAAGAGATACTCCAGTCATTAGTTGTGATGTCCTCATAGTGAAAGATACACTCAAGTCATTAGCTGTAAGACAATCAATGATCTATAACTGATCATGTTTTATTTGCCCATTAATAAAGGAAAGGCTGAATTAGAAAATTGGCTTATATAAAGGGTGAATATAATGAGAGAACGCTCTAAAAACCATTGTGATAGGATAAATACTCCATAATTGCCAAATGTCTCAAATAAAGTTAAGTGTGATCTTATTCGTTATTCTGGCCATCGCTGATTAATGGATAAGTTCACTAAGTTTTGTTGTTCTAGTTCATTTAGCCATCGCTATTTGACTATTTCAACAAAGCTGGAGACATCTGAAGTATGGCTTATATTTATCATTTCTGGCCATCGTTGTTTGGTAAATATTTGACCATAAGCTTTGCTGCTCTTGTTCATTTCTGGCCATCGCTGGGGTGGGCTTGATCAGTAAAGGAAGTTGATCAATGGTTAAAGATAAAGAATTTAAATCATAATAAGTCACGAAGAACTACCATTTATGTATACCCTAATGAGTATGAGGGATACGATTCTTATCGCTCTAGTTGTCTCAACTGTTGTGTTTCTAAAAGAATGCAAAGATTAGTTGTTTCAACTATTGTATTCCTAAAAGAATGCAGAGATTAGTGGGAGTCAGTGGGAGCTCACAAAGGAGGAAGAGATATTTTGAGAATAGATGCAAGGTTAGTTTCTTGCACCTATGATTCAAGTATGCAATTCTCATAATATATTTATTTATGCCATTAGTTAAGTACACATCCATCTCCAACTACCATATATTTGTTGAGAATTCTCATAAGTTGATTAACCTCAACATCATGATGTGGTATGTAATAATTATTGATGTTGGCATAAAAGAAAGAACCTCATTTGTGTTAAAGATCACTATTAAGGAGGCCATAAATTGAGTCTATGAGCTTAAATGTATAAGTATGGATTTTAGTATAAATTTCTAATGGAGTCAAATCAATAGACTATAAAGGGTCTATGTTATGAATGTGATTCCGGAGGAAAATTAAAATACTAAGATTGTAGCTTACCATGATTTAGGATGTTTACAAGGTGGAAAATTTATTATCCTAATACTTTAAGTGGATGATGCTCTGCTAAAAAAAGTGGCCATTTCAAATATGCCGTTAAGATTGAGAGTTTTATCATTCAATTAGATTTAAAGTAATCTTGGTGAAAGCCTCTTATGTTATGTTTTGGGCATTAGTATACACTAAGATTGGACCAAGAAAGTGTTAGGATTATTACTGAAGACATAAGTTGTCTAAAGTAAGAAAATAAGAATAATATTATTCTGTTCTATTTGCATAATGATGCAAATTATGTCTAAGTATCCTAAGAATAAAGTTAAGATAAAGAAAAGGAAGATGTTCCTTATGCTTCAGCTATCTGAAGCCTATGCATGAGTCTCTAAGTGGTTGACTTGGCATTTTGTAAGCCGGAAAGTTTTATGTCATTGAATGTTATCCAAGGGTGGTCCACTGGATAAGAAGAAAGACATTTTAACATGCTTGTTTATTATGAACTATTCAGTTAAGTGTTCTGTAAAGTGTATGGATATAAAAGTGCACATTAGATTATATCCTTCACTCTTGCAGAAAAGAGTAATTATATTGAGAACTCTAAGCAAACTTAGCATAATGAAAGCTAAGCTTGTATAAAGCATGTTTTAACTCATCAAGCTTAAGAGTTGTATTTCGGTATAAAATTGAAGGACATCAAATTGATACTGCTGTGATTGCGGTATTCATTCGAATAACAACATAATTATTGATGATGTCTAGACTATTGATGATTAAATATTATGTTGTGAAAGAAAGGTCCCAGGATCAAGTTATTAAAGCTAAAGAAATAAGATTGAGTTAATGCTAGCAAATCTTATTAAAGACATGTCGCTCATCCCATTTAAATTTTCGCGAAATTAAGTATGGGATTTGCGAGCAGTCTTGGAATTGATTCTGGGTACATGATCATTCCCAAATAAGAGTTCTATCAAGGTATTGCGGTGAACTGTGGGTAATGGAGTCCCGGTAGTGAATTAAATACTACCGACGACGCATTGGTCCGGTCTTACCGTTGTGCTGAGTGTGAACATAAGTTTAAAGTGAACATAAGTTATTAACTGTTCGATCAAGTGGGAGAATGTTGGAGTTTTTGGAAAGTGATCTTCACTGTTAAGGAAAAACAAACAACATTAAGAAAATGTTTGATCCACCTAAACGTGATTAAGAAAGTTAATGGGCTGTAATCGGTGGGCCCAGATTAGTTTCCAAACTGAGGGCAAGGCCCTGCACCCGCAGCACTATAAATCTAAGGTGTGGCTGACTCATTTTTATCATCTGAAAAACCCTAAACGTGATTAGCCACTCTAAATCCGATTACTAAGCGGGCTGAAGGGGAGCAGAAGCCTTGTTCTGCTGTTCATCTACATATACAGCACGGTTTCCTCATCTACTTCGTGGCAGGCATCAACAGGAGTTGCTGCTCATCATCAACACCAAGATCTTCATCAACCAAGAGAATCTCTCTAATTGGTGAAGATCAGGTCTGCTTCATCTACACCAACAAATCTACAAGAACTGAGGCGTTTATGATGACTTCAGGCTCTGGTTAGTTCTTAAGTAATTAATTCCGCATTAAGTTTAATTAGTGATCATGATTAGGCTAAGCTAAGATCCTGTTTATGAATGATTAAATCTAACATTCATTTGCTTCAGTTTCCGTTGTTTATGTTCATCGGACTTGTAATGGTGCTGCTCATGAGCTGGCCAAACTTGGGCGTAGTCGGGACCCGGATGATCTGATTGTTTGGATCGATCCCCTCCCTGGTTTTGTAATAAACTTATTGGCTCGCGAGATGTCTGGGCCGGCAGTCTCTGAATAAAGCAGCGGAGGATTGAGATTAAAAAAAAAACTAGAGTAGGTTGTTGCTTCTTGCTTGGGCATCCTTTTGCTAAAACCAACCAGCATCTTGTTTACTTTTTTCAATTGTGCGTCTGTATGCATGTACTATGTGTGCTGGAACTTCTTAACCATGCTAATGGTAGCACATCTTATATGCTCAGCTCATACATTTCTACTTTGTGTTTCTGCTCTTGGACTATATATATGTCAGAAATATATGCAAAATTTTGTAGGAAGATCGATATGGTACGGCACAAAGCACGATATTCTGTTTCTGCTCTAGCACGGGCTAATAATTATCTTGACAGGATCGGAATAAGTTTTAGAAGTTCATAAATATTAGGACCCAAATACAACAATCAAAATTGTATTCTCTCTCATTTGTGATTAATAAATATGATACCACAATACCCGTATAGATATTTACTTTTTCTTTATCATCTACTATATTTGCAGTTCTTTTTGGTATAGCTAGCCTTTCTGAGGTTTTCCATGAAAGACCCATACTTTTAAAATTAATATAAACATGATTGCATTGCACTTTTAAAAGAAAAAGAGTTCGCTAATATATCATTGAAAAATAGATCATATGACCAGGCTAACTGAGTGGCTAAATTTTAGTTTTATTAGATTGGCATCTAATAAATAAATTGAAGCGGAGAAATATGGAATTACCACGGATTGGCTTCCATGTGGGGAATGAGTTGAAGCACTGCTACCTCCGGATCCAGGTGCCCATCCTGCAATCAGCGCCCACCCTTCTCTAACAATATCGAAAAACATGGGGGCGTTACCGGTAGCAAGGCATGGTGGCAGCAAGCTCTAGCTAGAATGTGGAGGGTTGAATCCATGCGGAAGAAAATAAATAAATTAAGGTTAGAGGGTGGCTACATATATACCCTTATCTGATCACTTATGTGCCAAAAAGTATGCTCATACAGTTGTAGGTTGGCCTAGCAGGTTGAATTAAAAACACCGATACTTTTTAATGATAGCCCAATTCTATTGGACTCCACCGATAAACCAGAAATATTTAAGTTATCAAATGATAATGTGAATTCGTGACTCCAAATGTGAGTGCTGGATTTGTGAAGTTTACTCTGTTTTAGAATTTGTTTGGAGAAGATTTACTTTATTTTTACTTAAAAACTTTTGTATCTAAATTTAAATCTAAAGGTTACAAAAAAATCCAATAGATTGGCGCATAAAACGATCTACGGTACTCCACCAGCAGCGCTGCAGCCCGGGGAACCCCAAAACCCTGTAATTCACCGTCGGCCAGCGAGCGACTCACGAAGTCACGAGAGATCCTGGTGGCTAGCGGCTAGCAACTCATCCTTTAAAGAAAGGACAACACGTTAATACAGTTACACACTTATATTATTTATGGATCTAATATGAGAAGAAAGTTGAGTCTATTTAACATCTACTTGGAAATTTCTTCTATTTTACAGATAGGTGAACCCAAGAGAATCTACAGCAACTGGTGACCGTTTGCTGCTTTAGGTGAATAACACAGTCTGCTGTCTGTCGATTTCGGAGGAAAATGTGGAGATGCTGAGTGCGACTTTGGCGGATCTTGCTCGAAACAACCATTTTTTTTTGTAAAAAAACAATCATTTTGTAATGCTACTGCTTACTGTTCAAGCACGTTTGAAAAAAAAATGGTTTTGTCAGTCACCGGTGTGGCGTAAATCGTAATATTGGACTACAAGTGGAGCAATCAAAGAGTGGAGCGAGCCGGGAGGAGGTTGTACATGTGTCCCCCCAAGCACCATCATATGTAATTAGCAAATAGCGTGGGTTATTTTTTTGTCAGTTTTCCATGTGTGCAAACGAAGTTAACAGCCTCGCCTCGTTCGATTTTTTTAGTTTAAGTCCCGTCATATCACATGTTTACACAACAATTAGGAGTACTAAATATAGGCTTGTTACAAAATTAATTTCATAAGTCGTGACTTAATTATGAGACGGATCTATTAATCCTAATTTGTCTATTATTTGACCACTAATTGTTACAGTAACTATTCACTAATCGTGCATTAATTATACTTAATAGATTCGTCTAGAGCTCTAATTGTAACTTATGCAATTAATTTCATATTAAGTTAGCATCTAAACATTCAAATTGACATCTGAATATTTGATGTGACAACCACTTAAAAAACCAAACAATGCCTAAGTGTGAGCACAAATTGTTTCACGATATATCTTACTTCTTTATTTCAAATTATATATGTCAAATGGTAAAAATTATATATCTACTATTTAGAATGGACGGAAGTATTACCTGAAGTTAATCCAAATGTGAGCCGCCACTGCACGGATGCAGGCGACGGAACACTTTGCCAACTAAGCCACTTTATGCAGGCGGGTTGCAGGTGGTTGGCCTGCCTTCACTTGAAACATTAATTATTATTGGAAAAGTCTATGTTATTTACCATAACTAATCCACTTTATTCGCTTAACATCATGCTCTACGTTAGAAAGATAAATTATTTTTTTCATTATTATTTTCATATGTTAGCAATATTTAATACAAAATAGATCCTAGAAATCAAAAGTACATAAAAATTAATCATAAAAAATTCATTGAGTATTTTGTAACATAAGTTATATGTTACTAAGTCACATAATCAAATTTGAAGTCAAAAATCAACATGTGCGTGGAGAAATAGGAAAGAAAATCTTAATTAGAAAGGTACATTGGACCAACCAAAGTTGTTCAGTGGCGTAAGCTGAGCCTAATTTTTTAAGGGATTTAAGCGACAAGATGAATTGGTGACGAGGATAGTAAAACTGAACCCTTCTTATTATTCCTTACTTAAAGTTACTACTTCATCTATCTCATAATAAAATAAATTTTAGAGCAATCAAATTATTTAAAGTTTAAGCATGTTTGTAGAGAAAATACAAACATCTATAAACCAAACAAAACACTATAAAAATACCTCTCATGAGTCATGGTGAAAGTGCCTCTAGCCTAGCGGTTAGAGCACCCCAGCAGCACTGGCAGGTCACCTCCCGGGAGATTTTGCTCCAAGGGGTCGAGTTTTTTTCTTAAATATTGGTATGTTTATATAAATCTCTACTATTTTTAAAACAAGTAATGATTTCACGGTCCGTCAATCGGAATAAAAACTGGATAAATCAATTGGAATTCTATCAGAATTAGGATAAATCAATCAGAATTCTAATAGTAACATGAACAAATTAATCTAAATCTCAATTGAAATATGGACAATCAATACAATGCGCTGTCACGGTACGACATGTACATGGAATGGAAGAGCACAAAATTGGTAATCTCATATAGGTCTAGATATTAACTCATAGCAACGCACAGACACTATGCTATTTGATTACAAGTAAGATAGTTTGATGGTGCGTGACACGTGCATCTATAGCTTTTAAAAATTAGAATCTATACCTACATATTTATAAAGCGAGAAATATTTCCACCTAATTTTTTGGTTTGATCCATCTTATGTTATTGACATGTGGGTCTTAATTCATCTCATATGCGAGTCAGACAAAACCTGCCGTCCACAACTCGATCACGTAGATCTCTGCAAATTAACGCATGAGCAACTATATATATCCGATACTTATACTAATTTTGTCCATTGCAACGCACGTGCATAATAGTTTAGTTCAAACAAAAAAAATTAAGATATTATAATTTAGAACTCCTTTACAAATAGTTATATATATATATATATATATATATATATATATATATATATATATATATATATATATATATATATATATATATATATATATAGTCATGTAGCGAGATTATTACAATGACACAACCCTCCTTGTATCGAGGGGAAAAACAGAAAGAAAGAGCCCCATCCGAAATTCCCCAATCTTTCGCGAAGCAAAGCCGCATCCCCGAGCCAAAGCCCTAGATCGCCGTCCGCCGGCGAGCCCCCGGCGATAGAGCTCGGTCGCTCGTGGTGCTCGCAAGTCGCAACTGCATAGAGCTGGGGCCATGGTTGAATCGGCAAGCGCAGGACGTACGCGGATCCGCCGCGCCGCTTCCCCCGTCCTTCCGGAGGAGCTCGTCGTCTGGGAGATCCTCGTCCGCCTGCCGGCGAAGGCGCTCCTCCGCTGCCGCGCGGTCTGCCGCCCCTGGCTGCGCCTCATCACCTCCGACCCCGACTTCCTCCGCGCCCACCACCTGCGCCAGCCGTCGCTCCCTCTCGTTTTCTTCCACAACCACATCAGTTTCTACAGCCGCGACCTCGTCGACGCCGCCGTCGACGCCTTCGACCTCCGGCGATCCCCCGCCGAGCGCCAGCCCGTCCTCCGTTTCAACGATTGCAACCACCACCGTCACTTCGAGGTCCGCGCCTCGTGCGATGAGCTGCTCCTGCTCTCCCTCTCCGATGGTTGCTTCTACATCTGCAACCCAGCCACACGGCAGTGGACCACACTGCCCGCCCTCGCGGAAGCAGCATCGCGGGGCTGTACCCGCACGGCTCGTCCGGCGAGTACCGCGTCCTGTACAGGGAGATGAAGAGGAAGAGATGTCACGATGGAGGTAATGTCTACTACGTCCTCACCGTGGGATCCTCTGCAGAGCCAAGGTGCATTGGGTGCCCTGTAACCTCACCATCCATGGAGCGGTCTCTGACTTACATCAGCCATCTCCCGGCCATCTTGCTACGGAGCTGCCTGCACTGGGGTCAACGGTTTCTGAAACATGAGCTAATTGCTTTTGACACGGTTGCTGAGTCATTCAGACGTATCAGTGCTCCTGCAGATTACAATTGGGCATGGTCGGATTTGTTTGACATGGATGGTATGCTTGGCGTAAGCAGTGTAAATGAGAGTGAGACGATGGTGGAACTCTGGGTGCTTCAGGACTACAAGATGGAGGTATGGTCACTGAAATACCAGATCAAATTGCCGGTGGCAGGAATGAGGACCATTGCAAAGAACTGCTCTTTTGATGTGTTGGTTGTGTCTCAGAATGGAGATATGCTGGTCTACTGCGACAACGCTTCGCATCTGTTTCACTGCAGCAGCAACGGCAAATTGCTGCAGAAATTCCAGTGGGATCGTGTGTTTCTAATGGTTACCGGACATTGGTTTAAAGAAAGCCTTTGCAGACATTCATTCTTCCACAATCAAAATCATGGTGTCGTCAAACAGCCGCGTTTCTTTTGTGGACTCTAGCACAGGTTGATGCTTCTTGAACTTGATGATATATTGATGCCTATAGCTACCTGCCTTTGAGTAACCAGGCTATTCAGATATTTACTTCTGTTTAGGGAGCTTGAACCCCGTATTTTGTCTGCTGACCTATGACAATGTATTGTATGTAAACCACTTTGCCATGACAATGTGTATGTAAACCACTTTGCCATGGCAATGGTAGTAAAACTTGTGTTCTTAAGTTCACTGAGCTACTCCTCTGTTTTTACCCAGTATTTTGTTTTGTTTTGCTTCTCCTCCGCACGTTATCACTGTCCGCCTCGACTCCGCCTTCCACTGAAGCCCGTTGCAGGAGGCGTAGACCTTGAACTCACAGTAGTTCCTGGGATCTGTGAAACGGAGGACAGCAGGACGACTGGGGCTGTTCGGAGGTCGAAGGCGTCGAGGGCGGCGCCGGGGACATTGCTGGAGGTGCGGATCTGGCTGGCCGTAGGAGACGACAAGTGGGAGCGACGGCTGGCGCTCGTGGTTGGCGATGAGGAAATCGTCGCTGGAGGTGAGGCGGGGCCAGGAACGGCAGGCCGCGGGGCAGCAGAGGAGAATGTGAAAATATATTTTCACGAGATATTTTCACGAGCTCCGATTATTTTATTTAGGCTCCGATGTATCTTTAGTATTTTTTTTGGAATTTTTGAAGAATTTTGGGTGCTTAGATATTTTTATGGTTTGAAAACTATATCTATTACTTGTTGGATTTGCTTTTGAACTAAAAATATGGTTTGAAACCACTTTTAATCATTGCAAGGATCCGCGGATTTTTGGTTTTCTAAGTTTAGGTACTGGGATGACACACCCTGGTAAGTTCAAGGACCCGGATTCCTGGTTTCATAAGTTCAGAGACCGGGATGATACACCCTTTGAGGACCGGTTGCGTATTTTACTCCTAAGTAATTGTAGTCAACGAGTTGCAGCATGGCTAATGTTGACGGTGCTAAAGTGTCATTTTGAACCGTCAACTATACTCAATAATAAAGGAAAATCATATGCCTTACTCACATATTTGTATCACTAACCTCGCTCCACAGTTGTTTTCGAGTTTTGTATATTTCAGATGAGCAAGAGCGGAATAAGACGAAAACACACAGCAGACGCCACTTAACTACGTAGAAGATCGCTTCCGGGGTCACCCACTTACAAAGAGAGCCCACATGTCAGAGGAAACGGGGCCTCCACACAAGATGCACAAGAAGATAAGGATAAGGATCAAAGAATATACCATCCAGAAGAAGATCAGCTCGTTTGGCTGACAGGTGGGGTCGGCCGACCCCTAGGGTCGGCCGAACCTGGCCTGCAACGCGTCCAGGTATATCTCGGGGAGGAGTCACGGCCAAGGCAACTGATCACCTTCCATATGTGTATTTGGCGGGAATCGACCTTTAGAGCTATAAATAGGGCCTCCCCCCCTCAATACACACACTCTCTCATTCCATCATTCCAAGAAGGCTCTCCTCTCTTGCTCTTTTAGCTAAGTAGTGGAGCTAGGCAAGTTCTTCTTTAGCGAGCAAGTCGTCCTCAGGGTCGTTGAGCAATCCTCGGCTCCCGGTATGGCTTTGTATTCGACTTGTCAGACTTCTATTCATAATATAGAGATATGTCATGGTTGCTTTACTATCTTGATAGTTTATCAATCCATGCTTAATACGTTCATGAGTTATGCGACAGTCTTAGTTAGGCCAGATGATCCGGGTACGGATAGAGGTTCGTTCTGCTTTCGGGCTTGCTCTAGTGTTTTACTCGTCCATCCAAAGGGTGGGAGACCTGGGGGCACTAGAGTAGTGACTTTATACACGAGCGTGGTGCTCGGGTATGCGGGATCCTTCGGATATGACCGTGCTCCACGGTGTGACTGGGGTAGACGGCAGGTGGTGACAGCCCTGTCCGTCCGGCGTAACAGCGGTGTTGCGTTTAGCGTACTCTCCGACATTCGGGTTCGGTGTAGGAGTTCATGCAAAGAGGTAACGGAACTGGACGTTCTCCAGTGCAGGACCTTCTCCCCGCTATCCCATTTTCCTGGCACCTACAGTCCTAACCATGTCCTAACATAACCCCAGCTTTGGATAGAAGCACTAGGACACCTAACCTAGCCTAAGCTCCAGCTGACTTAACGTAGAATAGAGTAGACCTTTGTTTCGTCGTTTCTCTCTTTTATTCCTTCCTCTTGGAGTGTGGTTGTGTGTTGTGTCGCATTACCCTTGCTTATTCTTTACCTGAACTTACCCCTGTTAGAGTTCTGCCTATTGCTTGAGGCACAATATCATGGTTAATGTCAAGTACAATACCTTTGCCGCTGCCGTCCTTTGGGACACAAATAAATGACGATACCCTTACTCTCCGGGTGAAATGCTACAACGGTATATCCGTGCGCTTGCGGATCCTTCTGTAATCGTATTGATTATACCACAAGAGTGGCACCCCTTGGGTGCAGTTACTAGGATGGGTTCGGCGCCCTCATTTCTAGTGACTGCACTAAGGACCGCGAACATGCAATTCTGAGGTTTTAACCAAGGTCATCGCAAACCTTGTATCGACTTGAGAAATGCCAACAAGCATTTCTGGCGCCGTTGCCGGGGACGGCATGTGAACAAAGATATTTTGCTGATATTAATCTAGGCTTTGTACTCAGGATATAGTCTTTACTCTTTCAGGCTAATGTCACTTTATGTCTTCTTTTATTTTTGATTTGAAAGAAGACAGGAGTAGTGTATGACTGGTTTCTCCCTGCCGAAAAACTACACAGACAATCCAGAGAGGCTCGTGAGAAGGGCATGACCTCGCGTCGTTCCTCCTCTCGCTATCCTCCCGGCATAGGAACCCATTCAGGAAGCACCACTTATTCTTGAGTCTATGGCTGAGAAGACTCTCCGCGAGTTCTCCGTCCCCTCCACCGATAATGTGGCCACTAGCCCCAACATAAATGTCGGGGATGTGAACTTCGAGCTAAAATCAAACCTCATCAACATGGTGCAGGCTAGCCCATTCTGTGGCAAGCCGAACGAGGATGCCAATGCTCATTTGCAGAACTTTCTGGAGCTCTGCGACACTGTTGTCATACGGGGTGTCGCCGCCGACGTTGTCAAGATTCGTCTGTTTCCCTTTTCCCTCCTGGGGAAGGCGAAATAGTGGTTTTATAAGGAAAAATACATCGACACCTAGGCCAAATTCTCCAAGGCGTTCCTCACAAAATTCTTCCCGCTGGGCAAAACAAATGCCCTGCGCGGGAGAATATCAAGTTTCCAGCAGACGGGGATGGAATCCATCCTAGAAGCTTGGGAGAGGCTGCAGGAATACATCCTAGCCTGTCCTCACCACGGCATGGATGAGTGGCTCGTCCTTCAAAGCTTCTACAATGGGCTCAAGCCAATATTGATGCTGCTGCTGGAGGAGCCTTCCTCGACCTGACCATAGCCAAAGCCAAAGCATTGGTCGAGAAGATGGTCTCCAACCAGGGGTGGAGCGATGAACGACTCCAACCCCGCATGAAAGGCATGCATACCGTCAAAGAGACAGATATGATTGCCGCAAAGCTGGACCTCCTAATCAAGAAGATAGAGGAAGGGAGCAAACAACAAATCCATGCTCCCGTCTACGCCACGGGTTCGTACTTCACGTGCGAAGTCTGTGGCAACGATGGACATTCGGGGAACAACTGCCTTGAAACCCGTGAAGACTGCGCCTACCTCAACAACAACAACAACAACAACAACAACACCAACAACAACAACAACAACAACAATGGGTACCGTCCACCACAAGGAGGCCAGGGGTGGAACCAGCCACGTCCACCTTTTCAGAGAGGTAACAACTACAATCCTTCTTACAATTCGAATTTCAATTCGAACCAACCTCCCTTGAGAGAACTTGTTCTTGGCCAAGTTAAAATCAACGAAAATATAAATAAAAAGCTTTTGGCCAATGACAAATTCCTGGAAAGTTTAAATGTTAAGCTTGAAACTTTGTCTTCCACGCTAGTTAAGTTTCAATAAAATGATCGAAACCCAGCTTGCACAAATTGCTGCTGCTTTACCTACTGTTGAGAGTGGAAAGATCCCGGGGCAATCCGAGACTCCCATAGAAAATGTCAGCATGGTGTTCACCGGACGGGGTAACTCGTCCCGGAGGCCACCACGCAATAACCATACAGGCAGGTACAATCCCCCAAGAAATGACGTTTGGGATGGCATGGTGGTAGCGGTGCAAGAGGATCTAGGGGTCCCCATGATCAGCTGCTCGATCTACATCAAACACTTCGAGCGATGCCTTTGCGATCTGGGGGCAAGCGTGAATATAATGCCCAAGGTAATATATGAAGCGCTTGATTATCCTGCTCTTTCCCCAACAACCATGCTCGTATAGCTTACAGATTCAACCATTCGGTATCCCGAAGGGATAGCCTAACACGTTTTCATATGAGTGCGAGACTCCTTCGTCCTTGCCGACTTTGTGGTAATGGATATGGAGGGCGACCTTGGAGTCGACCTCGTACTTGGGTAACCTTTCCTAAGGTCCGCCAAGGCAAGGATCGATGTCGGAAAAGGAGAAATCCACTTCCACATCGGAAGGGAGGATATGTTTTTTCAGGTTCAAGAAAAGAGAAGAGCAGCGCTTCATGATTCAACAAGACAGCGAAGGGCAAGCACTCTGGGGTGCACCAGAGCCCCAGCCAGAACACCGACCTTCCACACCTAAAAGAAAGAAGAAGGCAAAGAAGGTATGGCGAAAGGTCGAGAGTTCGGCCTCGTCCACTTCTCCAGGACGAGCCGACCAATGATAAGGACGATGGAGAAAAGTCGTGCACGTCGGACTATAAACGACGTGCCCTTGCCAAAGGTAAATTGGTATTTATCTCATATTTACTTTCTCCACCCTTTTCAAATTTTCTTTGCACCTCATTTATTTTTCCCCACTACATATTTGAAAATTTTCAAAATTGCTTTCTGCATGCTGGAATTTTTCTAGCAACTTTTCCCCTTTTACAAAAAATACCAAAAATATTTTTTGAGTTTCAAAATCCTTTTGAAAAAAAAATATATTTTGGACATCCTTTCGAGCAAACTTTTGGCCGTGGACCATATTTTCAAACAACATAACCGTTGAGGAATCACCTAGACAAAGGGGGGCACCAGGGGGCCCACCCTGGGGCCGGCCGACCGCACAGGTCGGCTGACCCAGGGTCAACGGCTCCTGGGCCCCATCTTCTCCAACGGCTACCTGACCGTTGTGGCTTGCCTCTCCTCGGGTGCACACGACGAGTTCTCTTTAAATAGAGGCCGAGAGAGGGGTGAGGAGCTCTCATGCTCACTCTCTTCACTCTCACTCCCTCTTACACATTCTTGCTCGGGTTTCCTTTGGATTTTGGCTCAAGTTTGATCGCAAGAACACTCTATCTCTCATTTCTTTGCTGCAAGATCGTCTACACACTTTGCGGAACAACATTCGGGTAAGAGTTTCATTTTCATTTCACTAACCCGAATCGAGTTGTTCTCGTTCGTTCTCGTTCGTTCTTGTTGCAAGCATGAGAAGTGCCGAACGTAAGATTTCTGGAGCTCTCAAGACGATGACCGGGTCAGGCTCGTTCTATTCACGGGGTGAGTCAAACTCTCGTCATTCCTCCGAACCGGCACCAACACCGACCACGATGGATTATGAGCAAGACAAACAAGAAGAACAATTTGAGGAGCAAGCTGTAGAGCTGCAAGCCGAGGACATGGATATAGATGAAGATGATGCACCGTACCTCTACTGGCAAGATGACCACGAGTGTCAGGCCTACGCCATGATCAAGAATCGAAGCTTTGGTCATACCAGAGCCTTCGATCCGGACCTTCTCGAGAAAACACATATGGACGTTGACTTCGCTCGTGTTTGGCATGCGGTTGGATGTGATGGTTTTGTGCCCGTTGAGGAGAATGGTTCTCTTCTCCTCACCATCCAGTTTCTTTGCACTCTTCGGGAGGTGGACGACGGTGTTTCTTTCCGACTTTTTAGAGTTGAACGCTATTTTAATTGGAGAAATTTCAGTCACCTCCTTGGTTTTAGCGCGTGCTTGCCGGCTTCCCTTGCAAAAGCTTGCCGCGGTTTTGATCGACATGAGTTTTGGAGTTTGATTTCGGGTCAAGTTGTTCATGGCAAGTTTGCACCTCGGTGCAATGACATTCAAAATCCGACTCTTCATTTGATGCACAAGTGGGTGGCTATCACTCTCTTTCCAAGAGATGATCCACGACCAGTGCGGAACGATGAGTTGATGATATTATATGCCATGGTGAACAAGATTCGAATCTCCCCCGTACAAGCAATGGTTAAGCAATGGCTCACAAATTTTCGGATGACGGGTCCTATTGAATGCACTTTTTTGGTTACCCGCATCGCATCAAACATGGGAATCTTAGACGGGAACCCCGTTCCCTTCATTGAGGAGCCCCGTGTTATGATCGATGAGGCGTATTTGGTTCAATGCCACACGCTCAAGAAAGGCCCGGATGACTCCTTGATTTTCTTTTTGCTTGGTTATGCGAATGAAATCCCGTTGCCAAATGCGGGGTATCATTTGTGTAACTGGCATTCGCTAACCATCCCTCTTATTCCACAAGAGGAGAGCCGCCGATATAGTGTTTCTGGTCTTCCTAGCAGGGTTACAAGAAGCAGGGCCAGAAGGGAGAAATTCATGCAGTAGCAACCTCAGCGTCAACCATAGCAATATGAGACTGGAGGTTCGTCATATCAGAGTGCCAGCTCTACCGAGTGGGCACGGCAGGCCTTAGGGCACTGGTCCACCAGCTCCAGCTCCAATGGACCCCCGCGACGTACAGCTTCGTCCAGAGATTTCGCCACTCTGACTCGGCAGATGGACAAGCTGAATATGCACACCACCAACATCGACGAGTCACTGGGCCAGCACATCGAGTCAACTCAGAACTGGCAACGATTGTAGCGAAAATGGCCTCTCATGCCATATTTCAATATAATGTTTTGGTGATTGATGACACACACAACACTTGGACTAATATATGTGTTAAGATGATCATTATCAGGTTTATAGGTCCAAGGGATAAAAAGATCAAAGACCCTGAAGAAACCAAGTCGAAAAGATCAGAACAGAGACAATTTAGTATCACCGGTTGAACCGACGATAGGAAAATTGTACTCACAGGTGCAATGGACTCAGAGAAGGCAAAATCAGGTTTATAGGTCCAAGGGATGAAAAGATCAAAGACCCTGAAGAAACCAAGTCGAAAAGACCAGAACAGAGACAATTTACTATCACCGGTTAAACCGACGATAGGAAAATTGTACTCACCGGTGCAATGGACTCAGAGAAGGCAAAATCAGGAGAGTACACCGGATGAACCGACAAGGAGCAGAGTAAAGGCGTCGGCGCAATAAACCCAGAAGCTGAGGCTAGGGTTTTGCGTCGGATGAACCGACGATGCCTAAAGACAACGCGTCGGTGCAATGACTTGAATTGAAGACAGACCCAGAGGCACCGGTTAAACCGACGATCAAGGCAATGTGAGCGTCGGTGCAGTTGTCCAGAGACTCCATTTTTTGGGGGGTTTCTAAGCTTGCACTCACCGGTTAAACCGACGATGATTTCAAGAGTGTCGGTGCATTTGATCGAGTAGCTATTGGAGCAGTAACGGCTAGTTGCTGGGAAAATACATTCACCGGTTGAACCAGTGTTGACAAAACTGGAGCGTCGGTTTAACCAGTGTTAAGGAATTTCATCAGCCTTTCCCAACGGCTAGTTTTAGAGGTGTGAGTTATATATACCCCCAAGGCCGGGTCATTTGAGGGTGCTGGAGTTGCTGAAGCCTACTACACTTGAAGAACATCTCCAACCACCATAGAGCTTCATTGTACATCATATAGGCTTAAGCACACTTGTGAGAGTGCTTAGTGCTTGTTTAGGCTTAGTTCTTGAGAGAACTAGCTTGAGAGAAAGTCTTGCTGCGGCAAGCATCTTGTGTACTCGTCGTGTGACCCTCCGACTTGGTGTGGAGCGGCAATGACACTTTGTGCGGGGAAGGAGACCCCTCTTGGTGAGAAGCTCCAATAGTGAAGACGGTGCCGTTGGTGACGCTTTGAGAGAGATGGTGGCGGTGGCCTTGTCTTGGTGACTTGGCGCCACTTAGCCTTTGCTTGCCGGAAGCCTTGGTAGCGAACGCAAGATGGTGGTCAAGCAAAGAGACTTGGCATCACACTTGTTCGTGTTGGACAAGTGGCCGTGGACGTAGGGAGGTTCTTGGTGTCCTAACCGAACCACGTTAAATCGTGTGTCTTGGTGTCTTCACGGGAGTTTGCATATTCTCTCCCTTACCTCTTTACTTACCGTATTATATTTCCGCATTTACTCTATCTTGCGTGCCTTTACTTTCCTAGTTAGTTTGATTAGGATTGGATATAGGTTGCAAGTCTTTTAGAGGTAAGTAGAGAGTAGCATAGATAAACCTTAGTCAAAACTAGCATGTGTAGGACGTGTTAGGTTTATCTTAAGCAAATAGATTGAGCCCTAGATTAGAAAGCGATTAGCGACCCTATTCACCCCCTCCCACTCTAGGGTCGAACACCCCGGTGATCCTTACAATTGGTATCAGAGCTTAGTCTCACACCTCTTACGAGGATTAGCCAATTCCATTGGTAAATTTGTGAGAAAGCTCGTAGGAGACCCGTCGACTTCACCGTCGAGTGAGTATAATGTTCGGGGAAGGGATGAGTACCGACATGGCTCCGTTTTTCGATGGCACAGGTTTTCCACGATGGAAAGTGCTTATGCAAGCACATCTCCAAGCCCGTGGGCTTGATGTTTGGCGTATCATCGAATTAGGCATGAAAAATGAGAATAAGGCCGAGAGACAATATGATGCTTGCCGCTCCACACCAAGTCGGAGGGTCACACGACGAGTACACAAGATGCTTGCCACAACAAGACTTTCTCTCAAGCTAGTTCTCTTAAGAACTAAGCCTAAACAAGCACTAAACACTCTCACATGTTTGCTTAAGCCTATATGATGTACAATGAATCTCTAAGATGGTTGGAGATGATCTTTAACTCTTTTATGCTTCCATAGTCTCCAGCAACCTCAAATGACCCGGCCTTGGGGGTATATATAGGCAGCCCAAGCAAATATAGCCGTTGGAGAAAAGCTGACAGAAAAACACTTAATGCCGGTTAATCCGACGCACCTCCAATAGCCATTGTCGGTTCAACCGGTGAAACTAAACTGCCCGCCTAAAAAACTAGCTGTTACGTGCACGGGCAATCAACCGATGCTGCGTCGGTTTAACCGGTGAGTGTAATTGTCCTGTAAACTCTGAAAAACAAACTCTCTGGACAACTGCACCAACGTTCACAAAGACCCAATCGTCGGTTCATCCGGTGTATAGACCTTGCCCCAGCTTCTGGTTCCATTGCACCGACGTATTCAACTTCCCTAACGTCGGTTCAACCGGTGAAACTAAAGTATCTCGGTGTGCTCCAAGTCAATGCACCGACGTATGTGATTTTCTTAGCGTCGGTTCAACCGGTGATACTAAAGTATCTCTGTCTTAATTTCTTTGACTTAGTTTTCTTCACGGTCTCTTCAATTCTTTGACTAAAGTATCTCTGTCCTTTTCACCGTAGGGGCGGCCCTTCGGGCCTAGCTACGCCTATCTTCTCTTTGTCATCACTTGAACCTAAAAGCCTGAGAATGGCCATCTTAACAATCATATTAGTCCAAGTGTTGTGTTATCTATATCAATCACCAAAACATTATATTGAAATATGGCATCAGATGCCATTTTCGCTACACATGTAAAAAAAAAGATAAGAGAAAAGATGTATACCCAAAGAAGGTATGCCACACACCCATAAAGCGTGTCGAAAAAAATAAAAAAAAATAAAAAGAAAATATAGCCCATACCAACAATATTACATGGGAGGGAGAATTCATATAAAGGAGTTTTCATCCATCATCCACCAAAAATATCCACACACTTGCACATCTTGATCAAGGCTTATGACTTGTTTCTCCTTTGGATCCGGTCTTTGACTCAGCAAAATATGAGAAGCAGGTTGCCTTCATATCCTCCATACCTACAGATCCACCAAAAAGAGTCATTAGAAGTAGGATGGAAAAAGAAAGGCGCATAAAAAGGCCTTGGTGAGGAATAAAACACATTTGAGCGATCCGAGAGATCACCCGAGGAACTTACACATTTCTTTTCAAAAACTCTATAAAAAAACCTCCGGATTGACAGTTGAACAAGAGTGGTAAGTGGTACTCTACAAGCTGTTTTGACTCTCAACCGCCAAAGATGAGAATGATGCTATAAGCCCCACAGGAGTAAGGTAAAAGGTGCGAACAAGGCCAACTTATTCAGAATAAAGGTAAGAACACTCGGTTGTGCCTTGTGCATAAGTCAGGAATGCGACATTGTAGCAACTCCTGATCAACAACCTAAGTCTAAAACTTTGCTCGGGATGAGCAAAGGGCTAGCTTGGGGGAGTTGTTGACAGTGCTTAAGTGCAATTTCAACCGTCAACTATACTCAATAATAAAGGAAAACCATATGCCTTACTCACATATTTGTATCACTAACCTCGCTCTACAGTTGTTTTCGAGTTTTGTACATTTCAGATGAGCAAGAGTGGAATAAGACGAAAATATGCAGCAGACGCCACTTAACTACGCAGAAGATCGCTTCCGGCGTCACCCACTTACAAAGAGGGCCCACATGTCAGAGAAAACGGGGCCTCCATGCAAGATGCACCAGATGATAAGGATAAGGATCAAAGAATATACCATCCAGAAGAAGATCAGCTCGTTTGGCTGACAGGTGGGGTCGGCCGACCCCTAGGGTCGGCCGAACCTGGCCTGCAACGCGTCTAGGTGCATCTTGCGGAGGAGTCACGGCCAAGGCACCTGATCACCTTCCATATGTGCATTTGGCGGGAACCGACCTCTAGAGCTATAAATAGGGCTTTTCTCCCCTCCCCTCAACACACACGCACTATCATTCCATCATTCCAAGAAGGCTCTCCTCTCTTGCTCTCTTAGCTAGGTAGTGGAGCTACGCTAGTTCTTTAGCGACCAAGTCGTCTTCGGGGTCGTTGAGCAATCATCGCCTCCCGGTATGGCTTTGTATCCGACCTGTCAGACTTCTTTTCATAATATAGAGATATGTCATGGTTGCTTTACTATCTTGATAGTTTATCAATCCATGCTTAATACGTTCATGAGTTATGCTACAGTCTTGGTTAGGCTAGATGATCCGGGTACGGATAGAGATTCGTTGTGCATTCGGACTTGCTCTAGTGTTTTACTCGTCCATCCGAAGGGTGGGAGACCTGGGGGCACTAGAGTAGTGACTTCATACACGAGCGTGGTGCTCGGGTATGCGGGATCCTTCAGATATGACCGTTCTCCACGGTGTGACTGGGGTAGACGGCAGGTGGTGACAGCCCTGTCCGTCCGGCGTAACAACGGTGTTGCGTTTAGTGTACTCCCCGACATTCGGGTTTGGTGTAGGAGTTCATGCAAAGAGGTAATAGAACTGGACGTTTTCCAGTGCGGGACCTTCTCCCCGCTATCCCATTTTTCCTGGCACCTGTAGTCCTAACCATGTCCTAACATAACCCCAGCTTTGGATAGAAGCACTAGGACACCTAACCTAGCCTAAGCTCCAGCTGACTTAACGTAGGATAGAGTAGACCTTTGTTTCGTCGTTTCTCTCTTTTATTCCTTCCTCTTGGAGTGTGGTTGTGTGTTGTGTCGCATTACCCTTGCTTATTCTTTACCTGGACTTACCCCTGTTAGAGTTCTGCCTATTGCTTGAGGCACAATGCCATGGTTAATGTCAAGTACAATACCTTTGCCGCTGCTGTCCTTTGGGACACAAATAAATGACGATACCCTTACTCTCCGGGTGAAATGCTACAACGGTATATCTGTGCGCTTGCGGATCCTTCTGTAATCGTATTATTATACCACGAGAGTGGCACCCCTTGGGTGCAGTTGCTAGGATGGGTTCGGCACCCTCATTTCTAGTGACTGCACTAAGGACCGCGAACAGGCAATTCTGAGATTGTTACCAATGTCATCGCAAACCTGGTATCGACTTAAGAAATGCCAACAGCTAAGTAATGTAGTCAACAAGTTGCAGCATGGCAACAGTAGAGGTATAGTGGTTGGAGTAGTGGCTGACCATACCTTGTACATGGTTTCGTGGCTTTTGCATATAATGAAGGCAGGAAAGCAGCTACAGCTTAAGTTGAGCAGCACAAACCTACGTGTGTGCTCTGCTCCTCTTTCCTTCTTCAACTTCCAGCCACCAGTGTGTGTGAACGTGAGCTTGAGCTCTCTGATCGAAGTGATCAGCAGACCAATGTTGTATCATTAGCATTTTTTTCTAAAATTCTGAACAACGACCATTTACTTTCTGTTTGCAGGTTCATGCATTCCATGAATGTGATTCACTATGACCAGTGGACAACCTGTTTCTCTCATGACGACCATATGGGCTTGTTCATGGAATTGTTATCAATGACCTGCTAACTCTGATGATAGTTAAAGTTTTGGAACTTCAATGCTTCTTTTGGAGGTACTGCGACACAGCTGTCCAATTTCAGGCCATCGAAAGTTGAATTCAATTGCTCATTGAGATGATGGTGCATCATATCTTGTCGTTGTCTTGCAGGCTTGGCAATTTGAGTGGTAATGGATCTTTACATGCTGCTTGGACATGTTAGACTGCTGTCATACAAAACTGCTACTGGGTAAGGAACTTAATGCTTTCTGTAGGTGGTTTAAGCTTTATAAAAGCAACTACATTCCAAAATTGAGCCTGAAAGTTATAATGCTTATGTTATCATGATAGCTGAATGTTGCTATCATGATACAGTGATTCGGTGCAATGATTCAGAGCAACTGAGATAGCCTGAAAGGAAGAGTTAGAGGCAGGTATGATTCAGAGTAGTGCTACTAAGCAGTTCAGAAAGACTCGGATTCAAAGTCAGAGGCAGGTCCACTACTGATAGAGTGATAGGAGGCAGGCTGTTAGATTTGTTTGTACTAGATTTCAAGCTTCTCTTTAGTTTCATTTCTCACCTCAAATTCTAAAATGGCAGATACCTTACTATCAATAGAATATGTTGTTTGTATCAAGCATTTAAGTTCTGGATATTTGTTTTTTAGATGACGTCATCCTTGGCAAGGTCAAATATGTTTTCGTGAAGCATAACAAGAATATTGTTTTTTTTATTTTTGCCTGATTATAAGACTGATGATGGTTGAGCATGAGCATGAATGGGCAGAAATCCGAGAAAAGAGAGATACTGACACACCAGTGACAAAGGTGAACTGGTCTGGTTAATTTTCGCACTGGTTGCTCTGTTCTCTAATGCATATACGCACATATAATATGATTATTCACTTCATTTTCTGCAATTCAAGCTTGAATTCCTGAATCTTATGGCTTCATTTCTTGAATTCCTAAATCTTATGGCTTCATTTCTTTGGAGATTATTAACTCATCTAGCGTTGGCTTCATTCCTGAATCTGCAATTCAATTTTGATTATCATCCACGGATTGTAATTTTTTTTATGAATTTCTGAAACTTATTCCTATCAAGATAATTATTAGCCCGTGCTAGAGCAAAAACAGAATATTGTGCTTTGTGCGGTACCATATCGATCTTCCTACAAAATTTTGTATATATTTCTGACATATAGTCCAGCAGCAGAAACACAGAAGTAGAAATGTATGAGCGAGCATATAAGATGTGCTACCATTAGCGAGCATGGTTGAGAAGTTCCAGCACACAGTACATGCATATAGACGCACACAATTGGACAAAGTAAACAAGATGCTGGTTGGTTATTAGCAAAAGGATGCCCAAGCAATAACCTAGACAGAAATTTTTTTTGTGCAGGACTACTCTAGTTACTCGAAAGTACTAGAGAGTCCTGAAAAGAACCGCGGCTGGCTCACGCGACGAAGGCCATCTCGCCTCTCGAACAAGTCATGCCTGACGAGGCTTTCTTTGAACCACTGTCCACTAACATGTGAAGACACATGGTCCCAGTGGAGCTTCTGAAGCAACTTGCCCTTGCTGTCGCAGTGAAAAAGGTCACCACGAGAAAGGTCGGTCCGGAACAGCACGTCCCCTTCCTTGGACACACTGCAAGCATTGAAGAAACTGCATTTCTGGCCGATACTCGCCACCTCCATTATTGGAAGTTGGATCCGGTACTTGAGTGACCATGTCTCCGTCTCGTAGTCCTGCAGCACCCATAGCTGCAGTACCATGCTGCTCTCATCAGTACGGGTGATGCCAAGCGTGCCGTCCATCTCAAGCAGATTCACCCATGGCCAATTGCCATCGGCTGGACAAGACATCCGCCAAGCCCTGAATGATTCAGCAACCGTATCAAAAACAACCAGACCCTTTTCCTGCGAGCGGCTGACGGGGACGGCCCAGTGAAGGCGGCCATGGAGCAAGACCGGCGGCGTGCTAACGCTCCCCATAATGGGCGGCGCCTCAACGCACCTTGGCTTCGCGGAGGTCACGGTGCGGACGTAGTAGCAGCCGAAACGACCCCAACCCCTGTACAAGATGCGGTACTCGCCCGACGAGCTGTGCCGGTAGAGCCCCCTCGCAAAGCCATGGAGGCGGGGCAGTCTGGTCCACTGGCGCGTGGCCGGGTTGCAGATGTAGAAGGTACCATTGGGGAGGGACAGCAGCAGCAGGCCGTCGCAGGAGGCGTGGACCGCGGAGCTGCCGCGTCGGTCGTAGTCGCTGAAGCGGAGCACAGGGCGGCGCTCGGCGGGGCGCCGTCGGAAGTCCAAGGCGTCGAGGGCGACGTCGACGTTTCTTCGGCAGGCGTGGAAGTAGCAATGTTTTAAATAGCGGGCTAAGCCATTTAGCTATCGATGTCCAAAAACGAGCTATAGCCAGCTATAGCGGGCTATAGCGGTAGCTAAGAGCTAAATTGTACGTGAAAAAACTTAGCTAAATTTCTCTCAAACAGCTATAGCCGGAGATAGCGGAAGCTATAGCCGGAGATTTAAAACCTTGGGAAGTAGACGAGCGGGAGCGACGGCTGGCGCAGGCGTCTCCTGGAACTTCTCGCTCTCGTGGCTTTCACCGTGGCCTCCTCACTCTGTGGTTTGAGTGTGGCGGCTCGGCGCCGGAGCTGGACTCCCTTCATCGGTGGCTCGCCTGCAGACGACGGCGATGGAGGGTTTAGTTTTGGGTGAGTGAATCTGGCTGCGATGGCCAATCTAGCGTTTATATAATTACTACTAGATCTATATTGAACTGCATGAAAGATGGGATTTTGAATTTTGGATGCGGCCGCTACAGAAAACTACTCCGTAGGTAAGGTAACCACCACGAGCAAAATAGGCACGGCATCTCGCCGGTCCCAAAAAATGTGGCGTTTACTCTATATTGAAATTGAACTGAAGGAGGGGATTTTGAATTTTGGATGCGACCGCTACAGAGAACTACTAGGTAATTAACTGTCACGCGCAAAATGTGGCGTGGGCGCGTGGCCTTCTCTTGAATGGATAAAAAGGCTTGTTGTACTCCCTTGGTTCCGCAAATACTACTCGTTTAGCCTTCAAATTTTGTTTCACAAAGATAAGATTCTTCATTTAAATTGTAGTAAAATCCATCTAATTAAAGCAATACCATATACCAACTTATACCCAGAAACAATTGCATTGAGAAGGGCATATAGAGCCAATCAAATGTTACTTTTCTGCTTACAATGCTTTGCATTTATTAAAGTCTAGGGAACTAAATAGAGTAGATGTGTTCAGGTTAACAGCGCGTCACTTCTTCCTCCGTCTATGGCGCACAAAGTTATCGAGCATGCTAGATCCGTCCAGCGGGGTTTAGCTGTTCACCAGTTATCGAGTATATTAGATCCGTCCAGCGGGGTTTAACTGTTCACCAGTTATTGAGCTTTTCGGACCCATCCCTAGCAAACGTGGAGCGTGAGAGTACCTATGGTGGGATTTTTGCGTCAACAACACCGTACCGCTGGCGAAGAAGCAAGTTCTTGCCACGCCAAGGGTTGAGGAAAGCACCCGGAGGCTACACCCACCTCCTTGTCGCCGTAGACAAGTTCACAAAGTGGATCGAGGCAAGGCCCGTCGCGCTCCATCATTACGGATAATGGTATGCAGTTCACCGGGAAAAAGTTTCAGGAGTTTTGTGACGATTACCACATCCGACAATTGGGCCGCAGTCGCGCACCCCCGCACGAATGGGCAGGTCAATCACACAAACAGTATGGTCCTGCAGGGGCTTAAGCCCAGGATCTACAACCAGCTCAAGAAGTTTGCGGGACACTGGGTCGCTGAGCTCCCTACCGTCCTGTGGAGCCTGAGGACGACTCCCAGCTGGGAGACCGGTTTCACGCCATTCTTCATGGTGTATGGCTCGGAGGCAATCCTCCCGACCAACTTGGACTACAGATCCCTACGGGTCAGGGCGTATAGCGAGCAGGGGGCGGATACCGCCCTAGAAGATGTGATGGACTAGCTTGACAAGGCTTGCGACATCGCGCTCTTGCGATCGGCTAAGTACCAGCAAGCGATGCGCAGGTACCACCATCGTCACGTGCGTGGACGGGCCATGAGCGTGGGATACTTGGTGCTGCGGCGTGTGTAGAGCAACAAGGATAGCTACAAACTCTCCCCGACATGGGAGGGGCCGTTCATCGTAGTAGAGGTGCTCCGACCCGGCACACACAAGCTTCAGACCTTCGACGGAGAAGTCTTCTCCAACGCATGGAACATCGAATAGCTATACGTCGTTTCTACCCTTAGAGAAGGCTGTTGTACAAATTCCATAGGTCGCCTGAGCGAACCTATGGCAATACCCGACCCCATCACGAACGGACGAGCGGAGATCGCCTGAGCAAAGTGTAGCGCGCCCAGCACCATAGGTCGGACTGCGGACTGCAAATGCCTCGACAGCCGCGGCACCCGCTAACCTGTCCTCGGGAAGTCACCCTAGTTCACGTCTCTCGCCCATCATCCCAAACGATGGGAAAAGGTCAAACCGGCATCATCATCATTAGCACGAAAATAAGCTCACAAGACCTAAACGAAAGCGATACATGTCCGACAAGCAAACCAAAGAGAAGAAAAACATAAAGAACGTCGCCCGCGAAGGAGTCTTTGCCGCCGCCTGGGATCACCTTCTAGGGGTATTTGGCGAGGCCGGCAACGAGGATCACCTTCTTGGGGTACTTGGCCAGGCCGGCGCTAGCAGGCCCATGAGCAGCTGAGGGACCGAAGCCGGCGACCAGAGGGGGGAGGGGGGGTGAATGGGAGCCGATCAAAATTTCTTCAAAATTTGAATCGTCGGCCTATGTCCCGAAAATCACCCAAGCCCTCAAGCGTTCTGACCAAAGTTTGGAATAGCTATTGAAAAGCTAAACCAACACAAAAGGCCTCGAATGACTGCCTGTCTGATCTGACCAAAGTTTGGAATAGCAATTCGGAAGCGACTCGGGAAAAACAGCCGACCTGATCTGCCTGGACCGGTCTGACCGGTGCACTGTACCGGTCTGACCGGTCTCGGCTGTTAAAAAACTAGCAGACCGGTCTGACCGGTCTTGCCTACTTGTCTGACCGGTGGCACCCAGAAAACCCCCGAAAACATGGATTCAAACGATGAATCTCAACCAAACGACCACGAAAATCGATGAAACTTGGGGGATAGCTTCGCACCTACCCCGTGAACATATCCCTAAGAGATCTCGTCCTAAAGATCAACAAATCTTGAGAATTCGAGGAGAGATCAAGAAGGATTGGGGTTTTCTCAAAAACTCAAGAACTCCAATTCTGAAGAGCTAGCGATTCCAGAAGGTTTGGCACGAGGCTAGAAGCTGAGGAACCACTACAAAGAGCTCATGGAACCGTCTCAATCATGTGCACCAAAAACGAAACCAAAATCCATCACAAACGGGCACAAAAACGACGAGATTGGATCGATTCAAAAGCCCAGAGGGAACAAGGAGTATGGGGCCTCCTTTCCCAATCAAATCCAATACAAAGTCTCACAAAACCATAATCAAATTCTACTCTAAAGAGAAGAACAGCGAGAGGGAGACACAGGGGCGGCGGCATGGAGAACAGAAGAGTTCACGAATTGATTACAAAAGCCGCAATTAACCTAACACAAGTGAAGGGGTATTTATACCCGCGGGACCGGTCAGACCGGTACGTTGGACCGGTCAGACTGGTTGGTTAGGCCGGTCAGACCGGTGCCAGGGATCGGTCAGACCGGTTGGCCTGCAGCACCCCCTGTACACGATCTCATCCGACGGCCGAGGTTTTTTCTTCAAAACGAAGTCTTCTCCGCGATGCCGCCATCTTGATGAAGATCAGGTCCGCGGTTTTGGAGGGTCCGCGAAACCCGGGTAGGTGGCCGGTTTTGAGAAAACCGCCAAAACCTCACGCGCGGGAAGATTCCCGCCTCCACGCCGTGACCCTAGACGCCGTTCCCGCCTCGGCCTTCTGACGGCCCTAGACGCCGCCCGACGCCCGTCACCTCCTCGCCCGCAGCGAGGCCCTAGACGCCGTCGACGCCCATCGCCTCCGTCAGTCCCGAGACCGACGCCCGTGCCTCCACGACTTGGCGTCTTCGACCGCCGTCCGCCTCCTTGGTTTTGTGGCGCAAACCAAGAAACCCGCCTTCCGTCGCCGCTTGCGCCCTCGATCCAGGAGTGGACGCCACAGCTGCCGCCCGGTCCGAGCTCCGGTCCCGGCTGCCCTTCACCGCCGTCCACCGCACGGTCCATCGGCCACAGCACCTCCACGGCAGCTCCCTGTTGACACTCAACGCCCGTGTACCTGCAATCCAAAGACCAAGAACACGATCACACCGCACGGTTGACAATTCACTCATCACAAGCAGGATAGAGTACTCACATTCCTCAATCTCCCCCTTGATGAGTGCATTGTCAACACACCACAAACGAACTAAGAGAAGTGAAACCAGAAAAGAACAAAGAAGCATAAGCAAGTGACGAAAGGCTCAGAAAGGCAAGAACAGTCACTTACTCAAGGAAAATCGATCCCCTAAGACAAGGGCAAAGGCTCGACGCAATCGATCAAAACCCAAAACATGACTCCTCAAAGACAGAGGTAACGCTCGACGCAGTCATGCAAGAAGCAGAGGGAAAACGAGGAAAACCAGGAGCCAAGAACAAAACAAAAACTCCCCAATCAAAGCTTTTCCCTCTCACAAGTGTAACTCTCCCAAAATGATGCACTCTCAAGGCCCTGTGCACAACAGGTTTTTCAAAAATCAAACAAGTCTCCCCCTTGTTCGATCACTTCTCCCAAAATTCTCCCCCTTGTTGGCACATGCACACATCAAGCCTAAACAGACCTAAAGCTCCCCCTGAAGCTGAGACTCCCCCTGAACAGATGCTATGCAATGAATGCAATGCAGGAGGTGTAAGTGAAAGCATTCAGGGATACAAGGATATGAGCAACATCTAGTCACAAGCACGTGTGCATCCATAAACAGGACCTGCATCTAGCTCAACAGGGTATATCAAATCAGTCTAGAGCTAGGCAATATCAGTTTAGGAGAAATAAAAGCATCACCCAAGATCTAGCACTAACAAGTAGGAAATGGAAAGCAGTGCTAAACATACTCATACAAGTGAGCCAACCCAGCCAAAAGCATGTTGCAAACATTCATTTTTCGATCAAATTTATATCAAGCAATTCTTAATGCCAGGGGTTGAAAGCTTGTCATGCTTTACTTAGCAACGAGGCCAAGCATATGCCAAAGACAATCAGAAGCTTAAGGCACTCGTTTCAGTCATGCACAGCCTTGCCCGGGTTCTCACAAGTGCAAAGTGAGCCGTCTCGAAAGCTCGATCAGTGCGACAAGCAATCCCACCTGGATCTTTTTAATCCATTTCAAGAGCAGTTCAAGCAATTTTATCAGATTTAGATCATTTCAAGTATGAATTGCTGAACGAAAAGCTACACTGGCATGAATAAGATAGCAAAGCACATCAACACGCCCTAACATGCTAGTAGCCAAGACAGGGTGATCATGTTTTCAGATTTTCAAATCAAAATAGCTTAACTCAGATGATGTCATATACACAATGGAGCAAGCTATACATGATCAAGTTTATCAACTCACACTAGCAGGCACTAGAAAATCATAGCAATGTATACAAGAATGCTAGTGCAAGTGAGACAATGCAAAATGCAAATATGTACAATGCATATGCACAATGCAACTACCAAACCCAGAAAACAAAGAGAAGCAAATAAAATCTACAAGGCTAACCAAAGAAAAGTCAGCAACCAAAAGTGGTAACAAACCCCAAGCTCCCCTCGCAAGTGAGCAAAGGTGTCCTGCTCAAGCGGTTTGGTGAGAATATCTGCGGTTTGCCTCTCTGAAGGAACATGGACCAAGTCTATGTGGCCTCTCTCATGGTTATCTCTCAGGAAATGGAACCAGATATCTATGTGTTTGGTTCTGGAGTGTAGGACAGGGTTCTTTGCAATGCTAATGGCTGACATGTTGTCTACAAAGATGGGAACCCTACCAAAACTCAATCCATAATCCTGCAAAGTTTGCTTCATCCAAAGGATCTGGGAGGAGCAGCTAGCAGCGGCAACGTACTCAGCTTCTGTGGAAGAAAGCGCTACGCTAGCCTGCTTGCGAGAGGACCAAGACACCAAAGATGTACCGAGAAATTGACAAGTGCCAGATGTCGACTTGCGATCCAACCGACACCAACCGAAATCGGCATCAGAAAAGCCCACCAAAACCAGAGAAGAATCCGCAGAATACCAAAGACCAAATTCAGGGGTGAATTTCAGATACCTGAAGATGCGTTTCACCACCTGCCTGTGGGAGGTGCGCGGAGACGCCTGGTACCGCGCGCAGAGGCAGACGCCGAACTGGATGTCCGGTCGCGTCGCCGTTAGGTACATGAGAGAGCCGATCATGAGTCTCTAGTGTACTTGGCTTGATGGACAAAAGTGCCCTGAGGAGTTTGCTTGATCTGCAGCCCGAGAAAGAACTGCAACTCACCCATCATGCTCATCTCGAACTCCCTGGACATCTGCTCAGAAAACTTGGAACAAGAGCATGAGAAGAGCCACCAAAGATAATATCATCCACGTATATCTGAACTAATAGAAAGTCATTGTCAGACCGCATGAGGAACAACGTTTTATCCACACATCCCATTTTAAAGCCCTGAGCCAGCAAAAAGGTTTTCAATCTATCATACCAAGCTCTAGGTGTCTGTTTCAAACCGTAAAGAGCTTTTTGAAGTTTATAAACACGGTTTGGAAACTTGGGATTTTCGAAACCAGGGGGTTGCTTCACATAAACCTCTTCTTCGATAAAACCATTCAAGATGCAGATTTAACATCCATTTGGAAAACATTAAAACCCTTGGAAGCAGCAAATTCAAGAAAGATTCGAATAGCTTCCAAACGAGCAATAGGGGCAAAAGTCTCCTCAAAATCAATACCCTCTTTTTGGCAAAACCCCTGGGCAACAAGACGAGCCTTGTTTCGAACAACCAACCCATCCTCACCCTGCTTGTTTTTGAAAACCCACTTCGTTCCGATGGGATTACAAGCAGGTGGAGGCTCGACTAAAACCCAAACTTGGTTTCTTTCAAAATTTTCAGGTTCCTCATGCATGGCATTGACCCAATTACAATCAGAGAGAGCGTGTCCAATATCTTTGGGCTCAAAAGAAGCAACAAACGCTGAATGAGCAAAGCCAGCGATACTTGTTACCATGGACCTGGTGACTCGCTCGTTGAGATCACCTAGCATCTGTTGAGGTGGATGGCGACGTTGAATGTGTTGCGGTGCTTCCCGTGTCGAAGTCGCCTCCTCCTCAACCAAAGCTGGTGTCTCCTCAGGTGCAGCTGGTGAAGCCTGAGTCACCTCCTCGATCAGCCCCCGGGAAGTAGACGTAGTCGGGTCGGGGCCGTCGTCATCGTCCGAGCTCGTGGCAGAGATAGCTAGGTCCACAGCACGCGTGGTAGCCTCAGCGTCGCCCTCTGCAGCTTCTTCCTCCTCATCTTCAAAGATGGAGGTGGCGAGCTCATCATCTCCTGCAACTTCAAAGACAGAAGAATTGCACGGTGCAGTCTTGTCGAAAGTGACTTCACAAGTCTCTCTGACGATGTTAGTATCAATAATCAGCACATGGTACGCTGTAGAGTGAGAAGCATAACCGAGAAAAATACCGTCAGACGAGCGAGACTCAAACTTGTCAAGATTTCCATCTTTCAGCACAAAGCACTGGCAACCGAAAACTCTGAGATGGTCAACACGGGGCTGGTGTCCAAACCGCAACTCATAAGAAGTCCTGTGCATGAAAGCACGCAAGAAAATGCGGTTGGACACGTAACAAGCGGTGTTAACCGCCTTAGCCCAGTATTTGCGAGGAGTCCTATGCTCATCGAGCATCGTCCTCGCCATCTCAACCAGCATCCGATTCTTCCGCTCTACAACTCCATTCTGCTGTGGAGTGTAGGGAGAAGAATACTGGTGTTCGAGCCCTTGATCACTGCAAAAGGCATCAAAACGAGCGTTTTTTAATTCTGTGCCATTGTCACTGCGGATCGCTCTCATGGCCTGGGGTAACTTGTTTTTCAACCTCAAGATCAAGTCTCAAACAAACTCGAAAGCCTCATCCTTGGTTCTCATGAAAAAGACCCAAGAATAGCGAGAAAAGTCGTCCACAATCACAAGAACGTACCACTTCCCACCAACAGACATCACCCGAGAAGGACCGACAGTGTCCATGTGTAGCAACTCTCCAGGGTGAGAGGTCATCACCTGATTAACAGGCGGATGTGAAGTGGCAATCATCTTCCCGTGGCGACACGGATGGCAAACAAGGTCCTTTTCAAACTTCAATTTGGGCAATCCTCGGATCAGGCCAAGTGAGCTCAGTCTCGACAACAAGTCAAAGCTCAAATGTCCAAGTCTCCTATGCCACTTCCACAGATCAGAAGAAGGACCAGCCAACAAGCAACGAGAAGGGCCAAGAGGAGTTCCAGAGAAGTCAACCAAGAAAACCCGATCGCGAGGTGTAATCCGGCAAACCAAATCTCCCCTGGAATCCAGAACACGCGAACAACCCTCCTTGAAGCGAACCTCAAACCCCTCATCAAGAAGTTGCGAAACAGAGAGCAAATTAAAGCCAAGATTCGAAACCAAAGCAACTTCTCTCAGGGTAAAACGATCAGAAACTCGAACAGCGCCAAGTCCACGTACCTTTCCTCTTCCATTATCCCCGAACACAATGTACTCCTTTGAGCGCATCGGGGTGAGGCTGGAAAACCATTTGTCATTTCTGGTCATGTGGCGCGAACAACCGGAGTCCATGATCCACCTGTTCTCCAAGCCTCTGACTTGCACATCAGTAGTGAGACAAAGGGTGAGCAAATGTCTCAACACTGGGGTTAGCAAAGTGAGAAGCAAACCAGTGTTGAGCCATTTGCTCTACAGAAGGGTTAGCAAAATCAGGCAAAGCGTATCCCCCGTCCCGTCTACCGCGTGACTGACGAACTCCACCGCGAGGAAAGCGTGGAGCCTCAAAACCTCCTCCAAAGCCTCGGTCCCGTGGTCCATAGCCGTACTAAAAATGACCAGGAGCACGACCGGCAAAGCGACCACCCGCTGGAGCACGGTAACCACCACCGTCTCCCTGACCTCCACCTACACGGCGCGCCCTAGCATCTTGCCTACCACCACGCCGAGAAGGACACTGCACCCGAGCAGAGTACATGTCCGCGTTCCATCTCTCCTGCTCTCGCCTCACAGCCCGCTTCCTCCTGAAGCAAAACTCCTCCAGGTGACCTTCCCTGTCACAGAACTCGCAGTGATACCTCACCTCACGCTTGGGAGGTGGAGGCCTAGCCTGCGGACGGGGAGGAGCAGCCCTCTTCTTCTGGGCAACCTGGGCTGTGGCAGCAGGGAGCGTGTCGAGGGGATTCCTCAGCGCATTGGGCTTTGGAACCCAAACCTGCTTCTGCGGAGGTGCTTTCGGTGGTTCTTTAAGCACACCATCCGCGGGGTCAACAAGCGAAGGCTGCGTGCTCGTGCTAGCAGTGTTTCCAGTAGCCTTGCCAATCTTACCATACAACCTATCAAAGTCTGACTTCGTGTATGTGTAACCGACCCCAAACCCATCACCACGCTTGAACTGCTTAATCATCATGCCCAACTGCGGCTCACTGCTAGAAACCCAACTCAGAATCGCCCTAAGATAGGTATTCTCATTCTCCAAGTTGGCTTTCTCTACCGCAAGACTATCCAGATCAGCAATCAAACTAGGGCAAACAAAGCAGTCAATAGATGGGCTAGACTCTACGACCTTAGTCTTTCCAAAAGACTTGATCAAAGCGTTCTTCTCATCTAGCTCCAACCTAAGCGTGGGACAAAGCTTACAAGCACCAAGCAAAACTGGCCTAGACTTCATCTCCTCTAGCTCGCACACAACAGTAGCAAACTTGGACTGCAACGAAGCTAGACCGGACTTAAAAATAGGACACTCATCGCATTCAAGCACATCGCTAATAATAGGAGCGTCCTTAACTAGTTCTAGTTCATGCTTGGCCTTAGCGAGCTCATGAGACACGTCAGCAAGCGAAGTCTTAGCAACATCTAAGTTCGCGACGTTCTCATCCTGCTTGGCACGGAGAGCAACAAGATCGTTCATGTGAGATATGCAGCCAGCGCACTCATCCTCACTAGATTTCTCCCTAGCACAAGTCAGCTCAGCCCTAAGCTTTCTACGCTCTCTAGCTGCTTCCTTAAGCAGCCTCTTCTGGTTGTCGAGAGCGGCGTACAACTCCCTAACCTCTGTATCAAGCAGGTCGATCGTGGAGTTTACCTCTGAATCACTCTCGGATCTAGGAGAAGAGCCGGAGTGCGTCGGTGTAGCATGTCCACCTGAAGACGCACGAGCACCATCGGCTTCGCCCGCCATGGTGCAGAAACTCTTGCGCCGACCGGCTGCCAAGCAAAGGCCGATGAAGCCGGTGGCTTCCTTGTCCCGCTTCTTCTTCTTCTTGTCATCGTCGTCGGAGGTCGGTGAAGAAGAGCGGTCGGTGTCGGAGCTCTTGTCGAGATCGCTGAGCTGCGCCAGAAAGGCCTTCTCCCACTTCTTGGCCTTGTACTGGAAGTGCTTCATGAGCGACTCCTTGTCGAAGCGTCCTCCCCGGTCACGACTGCGGTGCTTGTGGCGCCGACGCTCCTTGTTGGAGCCTCCCTCGTCGCGGTCGCGGTGGCGGTAGTAGTTGAAGGAATTGTTCTGGCCACCGCCGGACTTCTTGGAGCAATCAGCGATGAAGTGGTTCAGATCGCCGCAGTTGTAGCACCCGTGATTCTTCTTTCTCTGCCTATTGTGGTAGACGCGCTGGAACTTGCTGATGAGGAGACACAAGTCGTCGTCGCCCAGCGTCTCCAGCTGCTCATCTGAAACAGAAGGCAAAGAGGCAAGAGAAAAGCCAAGAACAGAGTTAGCGTTAGAGCTCGATCCACCACCTGGGCCAGTCACAAGAGCGATGCTCTTGGAAGGAGAGGCACCATTGAGCTTGGCTCGTGTCTGGTTATCCACCTCCGTGGCCTTGAGCTTGCTGAAAAGCTCGTTCACGGTCAGAGTCTCATAGCCTGCAGACTCAATGATCGTGTTCACCTTGAGATCCCACACAGAGCGGTCAAGTGCGTAGAGCAACTTGAGAGCCTTCTCGTGCTCTGTGTACTCAAGGGCACCAGCAGATCTATTCGCATTGACTTTGTTCACAATCGACTGAAAACGACTGAACATCAAGTCAATGCTCTCACCCGGCTCCTGTGTGAAGTTCTCGTATTCACGCCGGTGAGTCTCGAACAGTCTGGCCTTCACGTGAGGTTTACCCTCGTGGTAGTTCTCAAGGCACGTCCAAATTTTGTGGGCTTCCTGAAAACCCTGGACGCGTGAGAACTTCGCACGAGAAATGCCAGCGAACAAGGCATTGACGGCCTTGGCGTTAGCCTCGTACTGGGTCACCTGGAGAGGTGTGGTCTGAACAGCAAGCACCTCGTAAAGCTGGTTCGTGGTAATTTCCCACATATCGGCTCCCATGCTCTGCAGGAAGGCTCTCATGCGAACCTTCCAGTAGGCATAATCCTCGCCGAAAAACACCGGGATCTTACCAAGACTCGCCATGGTCGCTGAGTGGTTTTCGAACCGGTTAAGGTACTGAAAACCTCAACCGAGCTCTGATACCAATTAAGGGACCGAAGCCGGCGACCAGAGGGGGGGTGAATGTGAGCCGATCAAAATTTCTTCAAAATTTGAATCGTCGGCCTATGTTCCGAAAATCACCCAAGCCCTCAAGCGTTCTGACCAAAGTTTGGAATAGCTATTGAAAAGCTAAACCAACACAAAAGGCCTCGAATGAGCGAGCGAAAATCCGAAGCAATTCGGAAGCGACTCGGGAAAAACAGCCGACCTGATCTGCCTGGACCGGTCTGACCGGTGCACTGTACCGGTCTAACCGGTCTCGGCTGTTAAAAAACTAGCAGACCGGTCTGACCGGTCTTGCCTACCGGTCTGACCGGTCTTGCCTACCGGTCTGACCGGTGGCACCCAGAAAACCCCCGAAAACTTAGATTCAAACGATGAATCTCAACCAAACGACTACGAAAATCGATGAAACTTGGGGGATAGCTTTGCTCCTACCCCGTGAACATATCCCTAAGAGATCTCGTCCTAAAGATCAACAAATCTTGAGAATTCGAGGAGAGATTAAGAAGGATTGGGGTTTTCTCAAAAACTCAAGAACTCCAATTCTGAAAAGCTAGCGATTCCAGAAGGTTTGGCACGAGGCTAGAAGCAGAGGAACCACTACAAAGAGCTCATGGAACCGTCGCAATCGTGTGCACCAAAAACGAAAACAAAATCCATCACAAACGGGCACAAAAACGACAAGATTGGATCGATTCAAAAGCCTAGAGGGCACAAGGAGGATGGGGCCTCCTTTTCCAATCAAATCCAATACAAAGTCTCACAAAACCATAATCAAATTCTACTCTAAAGAGAAGAACAGAGGGAGGGAGACACAGGGGCGGCGGCCTGGAGAACAGAAGAGTTCACGAACTGATTACAAAAGCCGCAATTTACCTAACACAAGTGAAGGGGTATTTATACCCGCGGGACCGGTCAGACCGGTCAGACTGGTGCCAGGGACCGGTCAGACCGGTTGGCCTGCAGCACCCCCTATACACGATCTCATCCGACGGCCGAGGTTCTTTCTTTGAAACGAAGTCTTCTCCGCGATGCCGCCATCTTGATGAAGATCAGGTCCGCGGTTTTGGAGGGTCCGCGAAACCCGGGTACGTGGCCGGTTTTGAGAAAACCGCAAAAACATCACGCGCGGGAAGATTCCCGCCTCCACGCCGTGGCCCTAGACGTCGTTCCCGCCTCGGCCTTCTGACGGTCATAGACGCCACCCGACGCCCGTCACCTCCTCACCCGCAGCGAAGCCCTAGATGCCGTCGACGCCCGTCTCCTTCGTCAGTCCCGAGACTGACGCCCGTGCCTCCACGACTTCACGTCTTCGACCGCCGTCCGCCTCCTTGGTTTTGTGGCGCAAACCAAGAAACCCGCCTTCCGTCGCCGCTTGCGCCCTCGATCCAGGAGTGGACGCCACAGCTGCCGCCCGGTCCAAGCTCCGGTCCCGGCTGCCCTTCACCGCCATTCACCGCACGGTCCATCGGCCACAGCACCTCCACGGCAGCTCCCCATCGACACTCAACGCCGGTGTACCTGCAATTCAAAGACCAAGCGCACGATCACACTGCACGGTTGACAATTCACTCATCATAGGCAGGATAGAGTACTCACATTCCTCAGCAGCACCACTCCGTCGAAGCGCCACTCAAAGGCCATCCAGGCTGGGATCCGCCCCATTCCGAAGAATGTTGTCGACGTCGACCTCCGTCACAGCGAGACCGCGATGGCCCCATAGAAGTCGAGCATGAGCGCCTGTGGCTGCGCTCGAACACTCTGGGAACCCCGGCTCGTCTTGCCCCAGGTGTAACCTGGAGCGGAGCTGGATTGAAGCTAGCATCGTCGTGGCGCTACGTCGAGCGTCCAGAGCCACCGCCTCCCGGATGCGACCCGAAAAGCTTCGCAGGCGGTTGATGAGCTTCGGCTCGATCGGCCTGACGAGGCAGAACACGCAGAGCACCGCCTACAAAAGGGCCTCGTGGCGATCCTCTGGGTCGTTGAGGCGGCGTCGCATCTCCGCCACCTCCTGGCGTGCGACGCCTGCCTTCTACTCCAAACCTAACAATGGCAACACGTCAGATTGTGCTCGCCCACGAACGGGGCGATCCGAACCACGAGACAAGATCTCACCGGCGACCCGGGCGAGAGCGTCAGCAGTCTCGGCATCCGCCTCCTTCAGCGCCACCTCCATGGCGGCGAGGCTGTTCTTCAGCCTCTCAACCTCCACCGTAGCGGCCGCATACCAGCAACGAGCTTGGTCTGCTCCGCGCACCAGGTCAGTCACGTCTGGGTGCGGCTTCGGATGGTTGGAGTCCGACGACGCAGATGAGCCCGATGACGGAAGGCTAGCGGGAGCCGCAGCAGACGACGGCCCGGCACCGCCATCCCTTCGCAGGGGCCAGTCGAGGACGCCCTGCAAAAACCCCGTGCGGCAATCGTCAGCAGCGGCGCGCCGTGGGGGTGCACCAAGGAAAGGAACGACAACGGCGGTTACCCATGGCAGCGGAGTGCTTGGCGGAGCCGTGGCGGCCCCCGCGACGAGCCCCTCGACCCATGGTGATTCTACAGTCGACCGTAGCCTTCCAAACTCACGGTGGACTCGACCGCACTGCTCAGCGCACATGGTGGGTCCCATCAGAGCGCGACTCCCTCTGCTCCTTCTCCTTCTCTTTCTCAATCGTTCCCCATTTTACCTTTCCAATTTTTCGCCCCTCTCACCGCCTCATCAATCCCTGTGCTGCTCGCCATCGAGGAGGTGGCTCGACGACCATGCCTGATGCCCGCTGCTGATTTGGTGGTGCGAGCGGCGGCGGCAGCGGTGTTGGCGTTGAGCTCTGACCGCGAGATGCAGCCGTTGGAGTGCAGCGGCGCGAGCAGGACCTCCGAGCGGGGCCGCTAGATCCGCTTGGCGGAGTGCCGGATCTTGCTTGCCAAAGAGGAGGCGTCCAGGGAGAACCACATGAGTGGCGGCAGTTTGGAGGAGAGCACCTGTCTGAGTGCAGCGCAGGAAGCAATCCCTGGTGAGCCCACGCACCTTGCTTCCTTTCCCTTTCTACATCTTCTCTTCTCACGATGCCTAGCTGAAAGGTCTTTGTTGGCTGCTGATTGGAAGAAACTAGTTGGCATGTCGCCGTTATGAATATTAGTAGAATTACAGCTACGATTGGAACTGCCATACCCTGCGGATCAAAATTGCTGGCTATTTTATGGTAGTAATCCCTTCCCAACATACTGCAGGCAGCAACTCTCTAATGCACTAGACTGCTAGCTTGCCTGCTACCTGCAGAGCTTTACAAACCCACAATCATTAATCACTACCCCTCATGTTTGTTATAAAATAGGTTCAGATTTAGCACAAATTTCTGTGCTATTGTGGCAAACAGTTGCCTATTACTAAACTTTCCAGTAGCTTTTTTTTTGTAACCAATACCATCTCTGGTAATGTTAAGGGAATAATTGAATTCCAAACCTGGCACCTGGCACTAGCATCATCAACAGGGAACCGAGATCTCAAAACCATTTGTTGGGGCAAGCCTTTACAATTACTCATTTAATTACACTGAGAGAAGTTAAACCAACTCATTTTGGAATGCCAATATTTTCAGGGATTCAGACTTGCAATAAGCTTGTTTAATTACCTGTTGATTCAGGTTGTCAGAAGTGCTCGTGACCCATTACTTACTCAAGTTAGGTCGCTTCTGTTCTGATTCAAGCTTGGTTAAGCTAAGATTCAGCATTTCTTTGTATTGAACTGTGTGGTTTGTTCTCGAATTAATCCTTTGAATGCTCCACTTGTTTTTTCTATCAGATTTTCTGCAAGATGTTTTATACGAGTTATTGTATGGAAGGGTAGGTGCTGAATTTCATAAGTAGATTGAATCTTACTCGATCTTCAGTTCAGTTTTTATGGCATATTTATCTGAGGAAGAGTAGCACTCACCTTTTCACAAGCTGGGCTTGAGTCTACTTGAGCTTTGACTGAGACAAGTTCTAGCTCTTAATCCACTTATGCTCGTCTTGGGTTGAAATTCATACTAATGATCGAGCCATCACCATCGAACATTATTTCTATGGCTCATTGTTGACTAAGTTGAAACTCCCTTACATTTAGTTAACTACAGCGACCTAATGCAAAAGGAGGTAGCGGATAGTTACCGATCCTTTGTGGGCCACTGAACCATTTCATTATGGCATATCAACAGACTTTTTAGAGAAATGCATTCCAAGTGGAGAAATACTGTTAAGAAAAGCTTTTTGGTGTGCCTCTGTATACAGGTACTTAATTTGGCTATTTTCTTTTGTTATTTCAATTTCTGTAGCAAGTCATCATGGATGTGGAGTATAGGAAGAGGACATGAATCTGGAGTTCTGGACAGTTTATAAATCAAATATCACAAGTAAGTGCTCAACTGACTACCGTTGTTGTCTTGATGCTCGGTTTTATACCAAGTAGTATGTACTGTATAATATTTTTTTTCTTAGAAATGTTATACAGATGAAGCTTCTCCTAACAAAATTTATGTACAAAAGGTCCAAAAAAGTTTATACAACATAGTTATTGATGAAGTTTTGGTATAAAAGTTATGTAGATAAATATACACAAAACGTATATGATAAAATATTTATATGAAATCATATAAAGAACTTTAAACCAAAATTTGTCAATAAACTGTTAAGAGAGTTTGATAAAAAAAGTTCTACGTTTGAATGACCTTCATAAGTTTTTTTAGTTGAAAAAGTTTTCCTACAGGAAGTTTCCAAAAAAAATCTAAAGGAATAAGTTTTTCCATAAAGTTTCATTTCATAAATTTTTTATTAAAAATATTTCTAGAAAGATTTACAAAAGTTTGTTAAATTTGCTAGCAAATATTTTCAACCTAAATTTAATTAGAAGGTATCAACAAAAGTTTGGTTGGTAAGTTATTTATCAAAGTTCTTCGAGGAAATTCTTCTAGAAAGATTTCTTTTAATTTTTTTAGAAGTTTTCTACGTAAAGAAAAATTCTAAAGGAATAAGTTTTTATATGGAAAAAGTTTCATTTCATTAGTCTTTCATTAAAAATATTTCTAGAAAGATTTACAGAAGTTTGGATGCTAAGTTATTTATCAAAGTTCTTCCAGAAAATTCTTCTAGAAAGATTTCTTTTAAATTTTTTTGAAAGTTGTATGTGTTAATATTTTCATGACATAATTTTTGTCCAAGTTTTCCAGATAAGTTTTCTAGAAACAAATATTTTACAAAATTTTTGTAAAGTTTTCTTTTACAAAATTTCCTTTGTAAAGTTTTCTTTTACAAAATTTTCTAGATACTTGTTTTATTTATAGGAAAGTTACTAGGGAAGTTCCATAGGAAAAAATTATTTAGAAAAGTCTTATATAAGTTACCTATACTTGTTTGTAGAATTGTTTGTTTGAAAATTTGTTACACAGTTTTTTGAATAAACTTTAGGCTGAAATATTTTTTTTTGAAATTCAGAAAGTTCAACTTGATAGGTTTGTTGTATAAGTGGTGTTGTATAAGTTTTGAAAACTAAGTTTTCTGACAAAGTTTACTTCATAAGTTTTTCATGCTAAGCAAAGTAAGAAAAAATTATAAGTTCCCTAGAATTTTTTCAAAAAAGAATTATTCGAAAACTTGTCTATTGAAAATCTTCTACTAATTTTATTTACCATGTTTTTTTTTTCAACTAATAAGTTTTTTTTGTATTTTTTGTTTTTCTTTTTTTTTTCAGGGCACATAAGAATTAAATTTCTTCATTTAAATGTAGGACAAGAAAAATTCTACGACATTTGTGTTAACCTTTTTTTTCCATTGTCAAAGGTTCTGCTATCCTCAGGAGCTACAAAAAAAACATACAATGATTCTCACTTTTTTGGTGCTACAGTAATTTCTCTGGAAATGTTTTCCCAGATCAGTCGCCTTCTAGGCTCTATTTTTCTATAGTTTATTTTTCCCACAAATTTCGACAGTATAGTTTTTTCCCAGAACATAAATCGTCCTTTTTTCGTTCCGCACAATCCACAATTCTAGCACGTTTACCTTTTAACAACATTTTTTAAACAAATAATTTATTAATTTTTATAGAGAAAATAAAACTTACTTTTATTCCAACCCCCCACCCTTTAAATACCCCTGTTTCCCACGGTCCCGAAAGGGTTGTTGCTTCTTAAAGAAAATCTCAAAGAGAATGAAAATCTAATTTCTAGCCGGTGGGAAGGTGGTGGAGGCGGACATGGTGGGCACACCTTGCCATATTAATGTTCCCCAGAGTTACGTGCACAACTTTTTTCCTAAAACGGAAAAAAAATACTGTCGGAGCATCGACCGCTTAACAATGAGTTTACGGTCGACCGTAAACTAGAAGCCCCTGCCGCTCGACCCCTCGTCCCTGGGATGCTTCTAGCCAGCCAGACGACCCGCTGGATGATGAGGCAGTGGACCAAACGGCCCACGCCCGCACCCCATCTCGCACCTGTTATGAAGAAATTAGGATTAGTAATTAATTTCTGTAATAGTTAATAAGATTAGTCAGTAGTCGGTTATTTTTCACGAAAGGGCCAATCCACGAAAGGGCCAACTCACGAAGGGGTCATACCGAAGGGGCATGCCCCTTCGGCCTCCCTTGGTCTTGTATATAAACAGTGATCTCTATTAACAAGATAATCCAACCATTCCATTCAATTCTACTCTTATCACGTTATCAGTCATGCTAGACTCAACACTGAGCGCACGAAAGAATCAAGAACAGGGACTGAATTGGCTCCCTGGGCAAGGGGAACTCGCCGAGTTCCACTGCTCACCCCCAAAGAACTCACCGAGACACAACTCAACGAGTTGCCTCACGAACTCGACGAGAACTCTTGCAAGGAAATGAAAAGAACAGATGCACAATGGCCTCTGCACCGCCACGGCAACCACCGTCCATGGCGGATTCACGACTTCATGGACTCCGCAAAGACAGCATGGCCATGGCCATGTAGGATGCCACGGCCTTCATGGTCGCGAATGGCACTTCACCGGTGGTCGGGATCGTTGGATGGCTCACCATCGGAGTCCTCGCCGTCGATGAGGAAGCCCGACATTGCCGCCATCGGCAGTCGCAACCCCACTCCATGCGTCGCGCTCCTCCGGTTTCTCCACCGCATCTGCGGCCTCGCCGGCGCCCTCGGCGCTCGCCACCCCTCCGCCATAGGAAGCCGACGGCCGACCAAGGCCGGCATCGGCACAGCACCAAGGGGCGGCAGCGGACCCCAAGGGAAGGAACAACCGTCGTCCCAGACGAAGGAGGCGGTGCCACCGTGGGCAGGCGGCGGCGCTTGCACAGGAGGTGGCGGCACATGGCCCCGGTGCGGCGGTGCAAGGGCTAGGAGGCGGCGGCGCTTGCACAGGGGGCAGGCGGCCTTCCATGGCGCGGCGGCTTTTTGCGGCGGCGCACGGCACAGGAGGCCGCAATGGCAGCACATCAAGGCGGTGGCGGCGGCGCTCCATGGCTCGGCGGCGGACGCACCAAGAGGACGGCGACACCAAGAGGAGGCGGCGGCGGTGTGTTCCTAGGAGGGGAGGGTTAGGGCGCCCCCCTCCCTGTCATCTTGATCGGGCCAAGATGGGCCGACTTGGGCCGCCCCAAGCCATGCTACGGGCCAAATGAAGCCACCAACCGAGCCCGATGATATAAATGCTTGTTTTAAGCCTTGTATTTAAATGTCTTATGATGCAAATTATTTACCTAGAGTGAATTTTAGACATATGAGTCTTTTAAAAATTGCATCATAAGATATTATATTGCAGACTTTTTACTATTTAATATTTATATATATATTTCTCTGTGTCTATGATTTTCTGTTTTAGTCATGGACTCTGAGAGAATTTGTATGATAGAATCTTTACTCCTATACATTGTTTGCTTTTGAGACCAGAAAATTGTATATGTAAACATAAATAGTTTATCATTTTTGTTGGTTGGCAATTATTTTAATTACAATAAAATTGGATCCTCTTAATTAAGTGATGCTTAATTAATGACGGTTGTATTTAGGCTAATATTAGCCCAGTCTAGAAAGGCAAAATGGAAGTCAAACCATTTTTGCTAGTAAGACTAACATAAAATATGGAAATTTGCTTCGATCCCTACAGGATTTGTGTAAATTATGCCACTATCCATCTATAGCACTACGTGCTTAGTAAATTTTCTGTTTTAATATCTGAATTAAACAGTATCAATATGGTAGAGTACTTTGTTAACATTGTTAATTTGGTTATTTTTCTATAAGTAACATTTTAACAAAGATTGTTCCTCTTAATTAAAAATTTCTTAATTATTGAAGGGTTATGCAAAATTGTTATATCTATATTTTGGATACATTTGGGATCCTAACACAAGTAATGGAGTCCTAGGCATTGGCTGCGTTTAATTCATATTGAATTATTCAGCCCATAGACCGTGCCTATGGCAGGGATTATTCGCCCATTGCTGAGAGGTTTACATCACTCTAGGGATTTTAAACTTGATGATTACCTACATTGTGTTCTCCCAAATAAGTGTTTTGGAAATATACAAATGGTATACTTTTATGGTGATTACCATAATTCATTATTAAAAGTTACACACAGGTAGTAGAGTCTTAGGCATTGGCTGCAGTATATTCATGTGAATATATCAGCCTAGAGACCATGCCTATAGCAGCAATTTATTTGCCTATTACTGAGAGATATACTCTATGTTTCGGACATAGAGATTATCTACTATGTGTGTGTCATATTAATAATGATTGTCTATGAGGTATACACATTTTGTGACTACCTCTAATTGTTGTGAGGTTTGAAGTTTTGTTGACTACCTCCAACTATCCAAAACAAAGTGAAGATATGGACCTTCCCCTAAATTTTGCATTGGAGATTACAACATCACCATAGTGATTTTTAATTTATCTTAGGTGTAAATTAATTAAATAATTGGTCTATCACATATTTTGGATATTGACTTCAGAGTAGTCTATTGAACTCGCTCTTGGTGGCATCAATATCCCACATAAACAATAGACATTAATATTGCTTTTATCCCATAAATTAATAAAAGAATTTAATGACCCTTGATTGGGGTTTTTTATTATAGATAACAGAAAATGTGCCTTGCTATTGTTAAGGCACTACATCCATAAAGATTATCGATAAGAATATCTTATGGAAGGAACAATTTATCTATATTAAACATCAATAAGGGATAAAATAGGAGTTAGGACATAAGATTTGAAAGTTTTTCAATCTGAAATTTTAAGCTCTCTAGGAATTTGATTGTTTTTGCCAGATCTTCTAAGATCGCATAACAAAGACTCCCATTTCTATCATAAGAGAACATAAATTCATGGACAACAAGATCATCGAACATAATTCGAATGACTTATTTTGAGATTTGAGAATAATCTCAAGGTCCATTGATATTATTTAGTCAATCAAAATATATTGTAACATTTGTTGTCAATGCATAACTACTGTGAGTATCATATTGATGAATTTGATACTCGACAATACTTATGGATTTTTCTATATATTAGACAAAAATTCCATTAAATTCTTGCCATATATAGATTGTACGAGAATCACTCCAATTTGGAATAATATGTCTCTAGTGGATAATTTGTATCACAAACTTTATAATTATGGAAGCAAAATATTCCTGTTTCTTATGACAAGAAGAGGGAATAATTTTGGCTATCGCTAATGCGATGCAATGATAGTTTGGTCGACTCTTCTCCACTATCATTCTTCCTAAGGATATGAGTAAACAATTGATGACATTTAATTATGTCCTAATTCAACTCATATTTTACTAAAGTATAGAGATATCAACATGTGTTTTTAGGAAAACACAAAAAGACAATTTTGGATATGGCATATAAGTAATGAGATGGATCTCATTTTTGTTGTATTATGCATACAACCATCCCGTACACCATGTTGCGTATCCAAATTTTTCACACGGTTGATCTATTCAATTTGAAATGATCAACTTGAGCATCTAAAGGGATGCGTGAGAAATTAATGGCAATTCATTTGGTCATGACTTTCCCAAAGTGTGGATACAATAAGTAACATAGGGAAACAGATTTTAAAACCCTCTTATCTTAAAATTAGGTTGACTTTATTAGATTTCTTGATCATATTCAAAAGAATATGTATGGGTTCGTACGAAGATTGTATGGACAGTTCAGGCATTTCATGGTTGTATAGATACATCTATGAGATGATCTAGAGTGTGTAAAATTTACACGCTCAACCATGCATTTGGTAGATAATGGTTCTAGTTATGAGCATTATCCTGAACATTACTAAACCTTTATACCTTCAATGACGATTGTTTGGTATCACAAGAGTTTAGTTACATATCCAAAAGCATAAATTGGAATATATAAGTATAACATTAAAGTCATAACAGGATCATCATTATTGGATTGCTATCATCAACTTCGTATTGAAGTCAGGTAGATTTACACACTTCTGACTTATGATTAATTGCATATCTCCCATATGCATATAGTACGTGGAAATACATGAAGATTTCCTATTTGTGTAAGATTGAGTTACGTTGTATACAGACCACTCTCACCACCGCAGCATATATTGATGGGTTCACACAGGAAATTGGGGATCATCTGAGATTTCAAATCTCCGTCGATTGTTCAGTATCTAGATCTCTTAGAGAGGATCTATTTACAATATGTATGCTGAGTTTTAGTATAAATGTGCTTTTCCAGGCATTAGGGGAGATTAGAAGTACCATATATAATGCCCGGAAAATATTTGAGTGCATAAAGCATTTCAAGCTCAGGATCACGTACTAAATTAACTGAACTTTGAGTTCAAAGATTTACATAGTATTGCAAATAAACTGCCACATGGATTTACTAATCATTAATCTAATGCAAGTATGTGCCAGAAAGAGTAGTGGTACTAAGTAAAACCACTCAACTCCGAATTGTAAATGAGGGGGAGTAGTATAGCCATAAAGTAGGATTATTCATGCTAGCAATAGAAGACTTTTCTTCTAAATTAGTAAATGCAACTCAACCTTTGGTTGAAAGATACCTAGAGGACATTTTATGTCCTGTGGATATTTATAATCCACAACCCAGCTCAGAGGTGCACCAAAATACTGATGCTGGGATATCGGAAAGCCCTGACTCTCGTTTAAGAAAGTCACGATGAGTCATTCAGGGTCCATTTTTGAGTTTTGATAATCGGAGAATTATATCATATAAAGGCTACATGAGTGGACTCATACTTCTCTAAATAAATTGTATACATTATCCAAAGTTATCCAGTTAATAAGACCATGGCAGAGTGCTTTGTCACTCTTATTGGAACTTGTTGAGTAAAATTATACAAACAGAGATAGTCTTGCTCACTTGAAGAGAGGTGTTTTTGGTAGTAAAGCCAACACCTAGATGTACCTTTACAGTGGGTACAAAAGTGTTCTTATCCTAGAATGGATTGAGAACAATGAGGTGGTGAGATTAAAGCAAGACTAGTAGCACAAGGGGTTTATGCAAAGCCCAGAGCATTGTTTTTCAATGCAGGTTATTCTCCATAGTAAGTTATAAATTTCCGATACTAACTTTTGACTGGCAGTACAAAAGCGTCTACCTTTGCAGTTGATAGATGTAATTATTACATATGATCACCTGATTTGGTATACTGTGAAACTTCCAGGAAGGAGTTCACATATCCAATAATTAATTATATATAAAATCGCAACATATACCGTGTATTGCTTAAGTCAATATATGGCTCAAAGCAGTTAAGTTGATTTTGGTACAATCGACTTTATATGTATCCTTAAATTAAACGGATACAAGATTAATTACACGTGGTGTTCATTTCGGAATTCTTAATGGGATTTTCTAGTATTATATGATTGTCAATAATCGTGACATCATTGGTAATGAACACTTGTCGAGAGCACGTTGTAATCTAAAGACGGAGTTTAGATATGGAAGATACGGTCTAAACCAAAATTTTATTTTGTGTTTAGGATCCAAGTATTTTCTTCCTGACTTTTATAGTAAAGCTATCTATATCCACGCCATATTGAATGACTCAATATGAAAGGGAATCCTATGGTGGTTCTACCTCATGATAGAGAAAGGCATGAGGAAGATTGTTTATTATGCCATAGTGATTGAATTGAGATATTGGGACATATGGTCCACTATTCCAGTGCTATTTATGCGCTAATACATATATTGCAAAAGTTCCCGGTCGGATATTATCTTTGCAATACTTTGCTATCTAATAGCAGCACTATTCTACCTAAAGTTGGTAGATTGAAGTTAAGAATAACTTTTGATATATCTTAAAATAGCACATACGGATTTGGTATAATCCATGATCCGATTACGTGGATATCATGATTCTGGTTATCAATATGATCCCCAAATTCCAGATCATTGAAATAAGCTTTACAGGAATATAGAAAGATCATTCTGTAATAGTCTTTAAGTAGACATTTAATGGTTAATTCCACTAATCATTCTGATATTGCATTGTACAAGGCTACACATGAATGTGTATAGCTTGACAGAATGATATGTCACATACTGAAGTTATGTGGTTCTGATTCTATTGAATTAAAGATCATTATCTATAAAGGTAATGCAACTTGTGTTGTTTAGATGGAGCCAAGTTATACTTAATGCAATATTTTGCATTAAGATGGTTCTGTTTCATAGGTCATATGGGCATATGAATATTTGCAAACTAAGTACTTGTGATAATCTCGAAGAGATATTCACAAGATCTACTATACTCCACATTTCATGTGTAGAATACATTGGTATGAAAGGTTTGCAAGTTTCAGGGGGAGAGTCTCTCGTCTCTCTGATTAATAACTTGTTGAAAACATCATATTGCACTCTTTTCTTTGTATGAGTTTTTTCCTTTGGGTTTCTCATATAAAGTTTTTAATGAGGCAATATCGACACAAGGCTATGTCATATCATCCATTTTTCCTGAAGGGGTTTTTGGTGGATGATATTGGGACATAATACATTGAACTATTTTCTTTATGTGAGTTTTTTTTCTTTTAAGGTTTCTCATATAAAGTTTTTGATGAGGCAATGTTAACACAAAGTTATATGCTATGTCATCTAGTTTTTCCCACCGGGGTTTTTGGAAGATGATATTTGAAGCATATTGACCATAGGGTCAAGGCGTTATTAGATTAAGACTTGGATTTGTCTCAAGGGTCAACTAACATTGGTAATTGTATACTATGGTATTTCTCCTTATTTTTCCCACTGGATTTTAAGGAGTTTTGCCTAGTATACCGGAATTACTTTGGTTTTTCCCACAGGGTTTTCCAAAGAATCTTCTCACATTTTTCCTAAAAGGTTTTTGGGGGAGTTATATATTATATCGCATCTCCTGATTTTTCCCATAGGGTTTTCAAGGAGTTTTTCGATTTGATTACAAGTTCATGAGAAGATCAAATTGATTACAAACCATAAGAAGAAGAAAATTGATCAAGGAGGAGTGTTATGAAGAAATTAGAATTAGTGATCAATTTCTGTAATAGTCAATAAGATTAGTCAGTAGGCGGTTACCTTTCACGAAAGGGCCAATCCATGAAAGGGCCAACTCACGAAGGGGCCATACCGAAGGGGCATGTCCCTTCGGCCTCCCTTGGTCTTGTATATAAACAGTGATCTCTATTAACAAGATAATCCAACCATTCCATTCAATTCTACTCTTATCAGCACCCTCGCAGAGCTGCAGCATGCCCGGGCTAGGAGCTCCTACCCATAGCCGTCCCTATAGAAATCACATGTTTTGGTGTATAATAAATGAAAATGTTGAAACCGCAATGTGCACCAAAGTCACACTACTATCTCATAGAACTCAAGGCTATCTTTGTGTTTGCCACACTCTTTAACACAAAACATGCTTAATTGTATTTTTTATATTTTTTACCAGTTGTACAGGTCATTACATGCTTATGGTAAAAAAATCACATTTTTTTGAAGTGTTTTGCAGCTCTATTTCAACTAAATAAATTTTTAGAATAAATTGAAAAATGATTTGTAGGAGCGGGTGGGGGCCTCACCCGTCCTATAAATCAATTTTTTGGGTCGGGTGGCGCCCCCACTCGCCCCTACAAACGAGTGAGGCCCCCACCCGCCCCTACAAATTATTTTCCAATTTATTCCGAAGAAAATTCATTTAATGCGAAAACAACACATCCAAAAGTTAAGTTGTGAAATTTTTACCATGAGCATATTGTCATATGTACAACATAAGAAAAAATATAGAAATCACATTGACATGTCTGTGATGAATAAAAGTGTTGAAACCACAATTAGTCCAAGTGTCATCATTATAGCAAGAGATGACAAAATACAAACACTACTGCATGTTAATAGATCTCGTATTTATACAACTTTTAGAATACATAAATGCATGGGATATTGGCTGCATATATTTAAGCTATAACAATTCTCGATTTGCCATCTTCGCGTGCCCACGGCTTCTCGTCTTCTCTGATTCCTGCTTCTATAATCTTCATCAATTGTGGTAGGTCTATGAACAGGTTCATTTGATAGTAATGATTATATTTTTCCACATCTTCGATACACTCGACTCCTATGATATCTTGTTTTCCAGAAAAGACAATGTGTTTTGTCTTCTTTGCAGGATCAACTACAAAGAGTACATGTGCGACCTGTGAAGCAAGTACCCATAGGTCGTCTTTATAACCAATATTGTTGAGGTCAACAGTTGTGAGTCCATAGCCGTCCACCTCAACACCTTTTGGGTGTTTCAACGAACGACATCAAAACACCGGGATTTGAATATTGGAACCATAGCGCACAATACGAACACCACTATTCTGGGACACGGTCTTCTTGTTATTGGTGGCAGTATAGAAAAGATATCCATTAATATCCTACCCTTGCCATGATGTGACCTGGCTAGATGGGCCAACTACCAATCTTTTGATCGTTTGCTCCATCAAGGTCTCTTCATCTAGTAGATGCAGGTCCTTCAACCGTGCAGTCAGTCGACTCTTGTGCTCTCTCATGATCCAATCATTTGAGCGGCCGTTACTTTCTACATGAATCATGCTCAAGTGTTGATTGACTAAAGGTGTCATTATCGCGAGGTGCTGCAAGATTCTATAATGTGCTTGTTGCACACTTTTGGAATCTTTGCCAATGAAAATTTTCCTTCCAACTGTGCCCACACCTTCCAACCGCCCCAAAAATCAGAATAGGCAAACCAAGGGACACGTTATCCTTTAGGTAACCTAGGCATAACTCGATGACTTCCCCTGTACTGTATCCCTCTATCATGGACCCCTTAGGATGAGCACGATTCAGTACGTACCGGTTGAGGATGGACATAAAATGCTCATATGTCCACATTTCGTGTAGGTAAAGTGGATCAAGTGCGTATCTGATTGACCATGTGAATCATTAGGTGATCAATTATGTCGAAAAATCCCGGAGGGAAGCACATCTCCAGTTGCGCCATAGTTTCCCCAATGAATTCTTTGAGATCCTACAACTCATCTTCGCCAATCACCTTTTGTGAAATCCTATTGAAGTAACATAATCAAATGATTACCATCTTTACATATGCTGGTTTGATCGCTCTGATTGCAATTGGGAGGAACAACGTCAGCAACACATGACAATCATGACAGTTATAGCCGCATAGTGACAGATCTTTCATCGAAACTAGTTTCCTTATGTTGGAAGTCAAACGAATCGGGACTTTGATCCCTCTTAATCTCTCGCACATTGCCTTCTTCTCATCACGTGCCAAGTTGTAGCTAGCTTCATGGTTAAGATCTTGTCTTATCTTCATGGCTACCATGTCCTGTCGCGACTTCAAAATATCCTTTGTTTTTACTTGATGTCCCCAGGAGGAGCCCAATTCACATTATTATTCAGGTGCATACCATCGATTGCATGGCGGACCTCAAGATCCGCCCAATACAGCAAGTACTTATAGAAGATGGACTGTTTCTTGAATAGTACGCCATCGATAGGTGTCTTATATATCTCTCTCTTTTTTTTCCATATTCCTTGTTCTTCCCATAAATGACCTGGACGTTCTGGGCCATCCTGAAAACATAGTGCCCGTCTCGTTGTACTGGAGCAGAACGGAATTCAGATTGGCCATCAAAAAGATTATAGAACTTTTTACTTTAGTACCTATGTCCTTCCACCAAGAAGCGTCTGTACCCAAGGTAAACTACCTTTCAAGAACCCTCAAGGAAAGACAATACAATGTCATTCATGCACACTGTGCATCTCATCCTACCTTCGATCTATCCTGACAGGAGAAACAATGCCTGATAATCATGGATGGTGATGAATATAATGGCTTTAAGATTAAAGGACTGTCGTGCAAAACCATCAAAGATATCAATACTCTCCTTCCATAAATTTCCATCTCTTGCATTAGAGGATCAAGAAAAACATCTATATCGATACCAGAATGCTTGGGGCCCTGTATAAGGATGGATACCAAACGATACTTCTTTTTCTGGCACAGCCATGTAGGTAGGTTGTACATCGACAGTATCACTGGCCATGTGATGTGGGTGCTTCTTCTTTCACCAAACGGATCCATTCTATCCTCAACACGAACCGAACATTTCTCAGGTCATTCCCAAATTCTAGATAATACTTTTCATCGAATTCCTTCCACTGTCGAGCATCAGCTGATGTCGGAGCTTTCCGTCACCCTTCTTGCGCTTATTTTTGAATCCCACCATCGCATTAGCTCAGCATCCTTTGGGTTTGAGAAGAAACACCTAAGGTGATTGAAAACCGGGAGGTACCACATAACCATGGCGGGAATTCTGCTATGCTTCTTAGAAATGCCTAAAGTTGTGTTGTTTGGCTCAATGGAGGCACCACTATTCTTCACCACATTCCTTTTATTCACATCAGATGAACCTTGATTGTCGTCACCACAGTAACCAGCATTATTTTTGTACTGACTTGTGTAACATACAGGGCATTTCTTCAAGTCTTTGAAAGTATCCCACGATACAAAATAAAATTATTTGGACATGCGTGGATTCTTTCCACACTCATCAGTGCCACAAAAATTAGTATATCTTCCCACAGTACCATAAAATTTTGTAAAATCCCTTTGGTGCCATGGAATCAAAACTTTATCCCTTGAATGCCAATTCTGTTAGCTCCTGTTTGATTTTTAATGGAAGGTCACCTGTTGGTACCATATCCAAGTATACATGTTACCAATATACCCTCCGGCGATTGCTCTCTCTCTCTACCTTATCCTCAGTTTCAGCTCTCTTCTTCTCCAAACCATCGTCCCATTCTTTCCCCCATCTTCCAAATCCCCAGCACGACAGCAATCCCCACCATGGCAGGGAGCAGCTGAGCGTGAGCACTCGCGAGGCCGGCCACCAGCAGGGAGTAGTGGCCAAGGAGCTTCCGCGTCGGTGAGCTGCTGGCCCAAGAGCTCCAGTCGTGCGGGGGACCACTTCCTATTTCCGGGCATCAGCATAGACCTGCTCCCTCTAGACTTGCTCCCGCCGCCATGCACGGCGGCCAACAGCACCCAGAAGCCAGCGGGTAGCCATTCTTCCTCGACAGCGCGCCAAGACGCACCCACCCCCATGACGAGGTTGCCGGTGGCGGCGAGCGGTGGCGCCAGCTAGCGGAGTTGAGGAGGCGGAGGCGGACGGCGTTCAACCAAGAGTCGGCGTGGCGGTTATGCGTGCGCAAGCAGAGGCAGCGCGTGGGTTAGGGAGCTACGGGCCCAAGAGCTCCAATCGCGCGGGTGGAGCGCGACGGGGAGCCGCGGGCCCCGCAACTCCAATCGCAAGGCCGCGCGGCGCGCGGTGCCCGCACGCGTCGAGGAGCCATGTCGCCCCTCCCCGTCCGCAGCTGCTCCCATCGCTGCGCGTGCCTCGTCCAGTGGGATCCGTGAATCCAGGCCCATCTCATCCACTGCACAAATGGAGTCAAGTTCTTGTCAACCAACGTAGCAGCAAGCTAACAGAATTGGCATTCAAGGGATAAAGTTTTGGTTCTATGGCACTAAAGGGATTTTACAAAATTTTGTGGCACCTAGGGAAGCTATACAAATTTTTATGGCACTTAGGGAATTGGCTCATCTTCTTAGCTCAGTATCTGTTGGCTCACACTTTATACGACTTTGGAAGCAACCGGGTCAAGATACACAGCAGATCATTGAAACTACCACCTGACCAACTATGCTTAGCTTTCAGAGTCAATAGCTGAAGTATGAAACGAAGCACGGTCCAATGTTCCGGGCATCCCTTCTATCGGTCGTAAATAAGTTCCTCCACTGGTTTTCGCACTGTCTCGAAGTTTGCTAATCCCCCGGCACTAGCAAACAATACCTCCGCTTTGGTGTGGCGCAACAGCTGGCCGAGAAAATCACCATAGTCAAGTTCATCATCACTATTATCACAATCCATGAGACAGTCGACATCATCACCATGGGATCCACCAACCCCATCATCATCGACACCATCATCGTCTCCGCCATCATAAAAATAAGAATGGACCATTCTGTCAAACTCCTTGTCTTGTATGATATGATCCAGTGGATTAGGGGCGGCTCACCCACAACCACCCCTAAAAATGAGGCCATTTTCAAGAGCGGGTGGAGGGGTGAGCCACCCCTCAAAATGGCATTTGTAGGGACGACTTTGTCGGTGTTTTACCGTCAGGTTCTCCGGGGGGTATCCCGAGGAGAGTGGTTATGAGTAGAGACTCGCCGAGATCAGAACGCGATGGTGCAAGGAACACAAATATTTAGACAGATTCGGGCCGTCGGAGCGTAATACCCTACGTCCTGTGTTGCGGTTTGTATTCCCTTTGGTATTGTTCGATGATTTGGAGGGGTCCCTGTTCGCCCTTATATAGTCTGGGGGAACAGGGTTACATGGAAAGTCCTAGCCGAGTACGGTTAGAGTCCTACTCCGAGTGGGGTCGGGGTAGTTTCTTTGTACTTAGGCTAGTTCTACTATTGTATGAGTAGTTACAGTAGAGGTAGGGAGTACCCATGCAGTTCTCCCTACTCTAGAATATTCTATGCCCGTGAGCAGTTCTGCTGCCCCGGGTCTGACAAGCCTCCGAGCTCTTCGTAGTCGAGTCCTGCAGGCGTTGAGTACTTTTGAAGATGTCCATCGAGTGCTTTCGAGTGCTTCTGGAGTCCATTGCTCAGGCTTGGAGTCCTTTGTGCGCCTCAACTAATCTTCCGAGTACTTCTTTGGCTGCATCGAGGCTATGAGGTGCTCCAGCCCCGAATTTCGTCTTCCGATATGGTGCGCGATGTACTCACGCTCCATATGGAGGAGCCCCCCGAGCCTTAGGTTGAACCGATGGATCAGGCTGAGGGTCATTTTCTGTCTTCAGGTCTGTTTTTGAAAAAGGTTTGTCATTTATGACACATCCCTCGATTTAGGGTTAAGGTTCCCAAACCAAGGTGTTCTTTGTGACCTTTGGTTTTCTTGGTAATTCCAGAAATGCCATTGCCCTGTTTATTTAACAGTAGAGATCCGATCTGTGTTTTCATCTGCTCTTGCCTCAGACCACCTCCTCAACCTTGAGTCTTCCCTTGATTTGTCAGCCCCCGAGCATATGCGTGAGAAGCGGCTCGTGACCATCCGAATGGTGCTGAAGAGGTCCCGGCGTCCGAGATCTGAGAAGGAGGCGACGATTGCGGATGGTTGGAGGAAGAGTAAGTTGTCCGAATCCGCGATCTCATCCCTTGTCAGTCGTCGACTTCTCCGTCCTCGATCTGTTGTTCAATGCTTTTCGGCTGAGGGACATGATAGACCTTATGAAAGAGTTGCGGAAACTGTTATCTTCAAGTCTTTTGTTGAGCGCGAATTGGGAATTCCTGTTTGCGACTTCTTGCGGGGTCTCCTCTTTTTCTGGGGGATCCAGCTTCATCCTTTGACTCCAACTTCCGTTCTCCATATTTCTATTTTTGTTCATTTGTGCGAGGTTTTCCTTGGAATCTACCCGCACTTTGATTTGTTCAACAGTCTGTTCTTCTTGAATCCCTATCCGAATTTTTTGAAAGTTGCCACGGTTGGTGGAGCCAATCTTGAGCTTCGATCTGAGATGGCGGGGAAGTATATTCCGTATACTCCTCGTCGTCAGATTGGTGACTAGAGGGCCGAGTGGTTTTATATAGACAATCATGCGCCTTCGCTGCCGGACAGAGTCCCTGGTCCGCCCAAGCATTGTCATGAATGGTTTCATCATGGAAATATCCAAGTCCAGGAGGAAGAGCTGTTGCAATGGATTGCTGTTCTGAAGAATAACGGGGTGACTGGTGCAATGGTTGCTTTTTCTTGGCTTGGTTCGAGTATTCTGGCCTAGATGACCCCTCTCGATTTTCTTCAGAAGTGATTCATCCGAATGAGGCTATGGCGATTCTGAATGACCTTTTTGAGGGAGTCGACTCCGTGCCAAAGCTCCCTAAGTTGTATCATCGTAAGCACCCGCCGAATCTGGTAACTTTCTGATTCTTCGAGTAGTTTTTTGGAAATTGGCTTGCCAATTTCTCTTTTTGGTGCTTGTTGCTCACTGTTGCTTTTGCTTATAGAGCGATGTGCTTGTGTTCCGTTGTGATGCTCCTTTGCCTGAAGTGCCTCGTCCACTTCACGAGACTCCAAGTGCCTACCGACCCTTTGTTGATTCTCATCCGGATTTAGCTGAGTTTGTTAGCTTATCGGATGATGATTCTGACGAGGGTGCTTCCCTTGCAGAAGATGTGAAGGTTAGGGCGGTCGGGTCTTTGGGTCAGGGCGAGAGCCCTGAGGCTGAAGTTTGCACTAGTTGTCCCAAAAAACCGAGGACAGCTGTGCGAAAGAGGAGGGCTAGTGGCGATGTCAGGTAGCTCGTCGAGTGGTTTTTGTCTCGTTTTGAGCTGTATGTCTGATGCCCTAGCTTTTGTCTGTAGCCCTGGTCCTGCGCCCAAGCAGAGGCGAGTGGTGGAGGAGGAAGCTCCTGCTGCTGCCACTCCTGATATGGCGGAGTCGTCGAGGAGGGCTGGGGGGCGGGATCGCGGCCTTCGGAAGAGATCCCTGATGGTGAGCCCATCGTTCCTCCTTACAATGGTTCGAAGGCTCTTCCATTTGCTCGACTGTTTCACGAGGATAGGACAGCAGGTGCTTCGCCAAGAGTTTACGAGGAGTCGAGTGATAGCCTCTTGGAGGAGATTAGGGCATCGCCTCCTCCCTTTGAATACTATCATTGCGAGCAGCTTGAAGATGATCCGCAGTTGATAGCTGGGAACATGAAGAAATTCCAAGCCGTTGTGCGGGAGTTCACAAGGTTTTCTGTGGTGAGTACTGTTGTCGAGTACTTTTTCCTTGTGTGGAATTTTTTGTGAGCTGACTTTGTTGTTGCAGCAAATGGCCAATCGGTCATATCTGAAGTCTCAGAAGCTGAAAGCGACTGAGGCGGATCGTCAGAAGATTGCTCTGCTAGAGGCGGAGAATGCTGCTTTTAAGAAAGACAAAGCCGCGCTCGAGCAGAGGGTCAGGATGCTGAAGGAGGTGATCCACAAGAACCGAGGTAACCTCTTGATCTGTGTTCTGAAGCTTTTCTTTTTGGTTATACTGGTGCTCATGTCCTTTTTGTTGTGGCTGCAGATGGTACTGGAGACCACCAGAAGGAGTTGTAGGTGCTTCGAGTGGCAGCTCAGACTGTGGTCGAGTCCGTAGGTTCCGCCGAGGAGTCTGATGGCAGTTTGGCTGATCGGCTGCAGAAGTTTGCTGAGTACTTGGCCGAAGCTTCTAGGAATTGTGTAGCGCAGGTCCTTGGTCTTGTCAAATCGTACTGGCCTTGGGCCAAGATAGGTGTCCTTGGCGATGGCATGTGTTCAACTTGTGATCATGACCAATTTGTCAAGTTTGTAGAGGAGGCGAAACCTGTGGCCGACCAGATTGTAAAGTTGATAGATCAGTAGGATGTACTGTATCTTCTCTTTGCCATGTAAATATAACTTTTTTGGTCAATGAGTTGGTAAGTTCTTTTTGTGAGAACTTTTCTTGATTGACCGTCTTGTGTGGATGTAGAGATCTTGTCTCTTCCTTGACTTCCATCTTGTGGATGAGTAATTGTAAGAATCACTGGGGTGTCCGACCCTAGAGGGGGAGTGGGTGAATAGGGTCGATAATCGCTTTCTATCCTAGGGCTCAATATATTTGCATAAGATAAATCTAACACGTCCTACACATGCTTGTTATGACTAACGTTTATCTATGCTACTCTCTACTTACCCCTAAAAGACTTGCAACCTATAGCCAATCCTAATCAAACTAACTAGGAAAGTAAAGGCACGCAAGATAGAGTAAATGCGGAAATGTAATACGGTAAGTAAAGAGGTAAGGCAGAGAATATGCAAACTCCCGTGAAGACACCAAGACACACGATTTAACGTGGTTCGGTTAGGACACCAAGTCCCTCCCTACGTCCACGGCCACTTGTCCAACACGAACAAGTGTGATGCCGAGTCTCTCTGCTTAATCACCGTCTTGCGTTCGCCACCAAGGCTCCCGGCAAGCAAAGGCTAAGTGACCCCAAGTCACCAAGACAAGGCCACCGCCACCGTCTCTCTCGAAGCGTCACCCATGGCACCGTCTTCACTATCGGAGCTTCTCACCAAGAGGGGTCTCCTTCCCCGCACAAAGTGTCGTTGCCTCTCCACACCAAGTCGGAGGGTCACACGACGAGTACAATGATTGCTTGCCGCAGCAAGGCTTCTCTCAAGGGAGCTCTCGTAAGAACTAATCCCTATTACAAGCACTAAGCACTCTCACAAGTGTGCTTAATCCTCTATAATGTACAATGAAACTCTATGGTGGTTGGAGGTGTTCTTCAAGTGTAGTATGCTTCAACAACTCCAGCACTCTCCAGCAACCTTAAATGACCCGGCCTTGGGGGTATATATAGCCCACACACCCCAAAAGAGCCATTGGGAAAGGCTGACAAAAATTCTTATCGTCGATTAAACCGACGCTCCAGTTTGGTCAACACCGAATCAACCGGTGAGTGTACTTTCCCTTCTTCTAGCCGTTACTGTCTTCCAACGGCTACTTGATCAATCGACCAACGCTCTTGAAATCACCGTCGGTTTAACCGGTGAGTGCAAGCTCAGAAACCCCCGAAAAATGGAGTCTCTGGACAACTACACCAACGCTCAATTTTGAGCATCGTCGGTTTAACCGGTGCTAAACCCTAGCCTCAGCCTCTGGGTCCATTGCACCGACGCCTTCATTTTTCCCGTCGTCGGTTCAACCGGTGCACTCTGCTGACTTGGTCTCCACTGAGCCCATTGCACCGGTGAGTACAATTTTCCAATCGTCGGTTTAACCGGTGATAGTAAATTGTCTCTGTTTTGACTTGGATTTCTTCACGGTCTCTTCAATTCTTGTCCCTTGGACCGAAGAGGTTTCAGGGTGCTGCCCTGAGACCCACGAGGGGCGGAACCACCGTAGGGGCGGCCCTTCGGGCCTTGCTACGCCTATCTTCTCTTTGTCATCACTTGAACCTAAAAGAATGAGAATGGTCATCTTAATAATCATATTAGTCCAAGTGTTGTGTTGTTTATATCAATCACCAAAACGTTATATTGAAATATGGCATGAGAGGCCATTTTCGCCATGCCATATTTCGCTACAGTAACTCTTCTTGAGATGTCTCTTTTCAGATCGAGTACTGTAGTAGTCGATAGTTGTCGTCTCGTGGACGTGAAAAATAGGGAGAATTTCCCATTCGGAGATCGAGTACCGCAGTAGTCGAATAAGTTATCATCTCATGGACGGGAAAAATAGGGAGCATGTCCCATCCGAAGATCGAATACCACAGTAGTCGAATAAGTTGTCGTCCCATGGATGAGAAAAATAGGGAGCATGTCCCATCCGGAGATCGAGTACCGCAGTAGTCGAATAAGTTGTCATCCCATGGACGAGAAAAATAGGGAGCATGTCCCATCCGGAGATCGAGTACCGCAGTAGTCGAATAAGTTGTCGTCTCATGGACGAGAAAAAAGGGAGCATGTCTCATCCAGAGATCGAGTACCGCAGTAGTCGAATAATTTGTCGTCTCATGGACGAAAGAGTAGAGAACTTGTCTCTAGGGCCGCAAGGCTCGTGGCCCTTAGCCCCGACTACTCAATTCGTCGTGCCTTTGACTTTGAGTCAACAAAGAAAGGTTGGTGTTTGACGTAGCCTGATGGAGTAACGACTCCTGAAGAAGGCAGAGAACTTGTCTCTAGGGCCGCAAGGCTCATGGCCCTTAGCCCCGACTACTCGATTCGCCGTGCCTTTGACTTTGAGTGAACAAAGAAATGTTGGTATTCGAGGCAGCCGATGGAGTAACGACTCCTGAAGAAGGTAGAGAACTTGTTTCTAGGGCCACAAAGCTCATGGCCCTTAGCCCCGACTACTCGATTTCGTCGTGCCTTTGACTTTGAGTGAACAAAGAAAGGTTGGTATTCGAGGTAGCCGATGGAGTAACGACTCCTAAAGAAGACAGAGAACTTGTCTCTAGGGCCGCAAGGCTCATGGCCCTTAGCCCCGACTACTCGATTTGCCGTGCCTTTGACTTTGAGTGAATAAAGAAAGGTTGGTATTCGAGGTAGCCGATGGAGTAACGACTCCTGAAGAAGACAGAGAACTTGTCTCTAAGGCCGCATGGCTCATGGCCCTTAGCCCCGACTACTCGATTTGCCATGCCTTTGACTTTGAGTGAACAAAGAAAGGTTGGTATTCGAGGTAGCCGATGGAGTAACGACTCCTGAAGAAGATAGAGAACTTGTCTCTAGAGCCGCAAGGCTCATGGCCCTTAGCCCCGACTACTCGATTCGCCGTGCCTTTGATTTTGAGTGAACAAAGAAAGGTTGCTATTCGAGGTAGCCGATGGAGTAACGACTTCTGAAGAAGGCAGAGAACTTGTCTCTAGGACCGCAAGGCTTATGGCCCTTAGCCCCGACTACTCGATTCGCCGTGCCTTTGACTTTGAGTGAACAAAGAAAGGTTGGTATTCAAGGTAGCCAATGGAGTAACAACTCCTGAAGCTGTCTTGGGTGCTTGAATTGAACTCCGAAGGACCATGTTTATTTATTGAAATTTGAAATCCGGGAGGAGGCCTTCTGACAGCTTATGGGTAGAACTTCCGAAGATGCTCGATGTTCCAAGAGTTGGGGACTTCTAGTCCGTCCGCGTAGATCAGTCGATAGGATCCTGGTCCTGTGACTTTGGTGACAATGAAGGGTCCTTCCCATCTTGGGTTGAGTTTGTGGAGACCTGTCTCGTCTTGTATTCTGCGGAGGACCATGTCTCCGATGTTGAAAGATCTTGACTGGAAGTTGCGATCGTGATATCTTCGCATGTTTTGGAGATATCGAGTTGATCGTAGGAGTGCATTGCATCTCATCTCATCGAGTGAGTCCAGTTCTAGTTGTCGACTTCCATCGGCTTCTGTTGAGTCATACATCTCTAGTCGAGGTGACTTCCACATGACGTCTGCCGACAGTATTGCTTGAGCCGTATACCAGGAAAAAAAGGAGTTTGTCCTGTGGCCTTGCTGGGTTGGGTGCGTAGCCCCCAGATTACCGTTGGTAGTTCGGCTAGCCATTTGCCTCCTTTCTTGCTTGTAGAATCGAAGATCCTTTTCTTTAAGTCGTCAATTATCAGTCCGTTGATGCGTTCCACTTGGCCATTGGCTCTTGGGCGTGCGACTGATACATACTTGACGTCAATGCTGGAGTTCTCGCAGTAATCCCAGAATTCTTGCGAAGTGAAGTTTGATCCAAGATCGGTTATGATTGTATTGGGGAAACCAAATCTGTGGAGTATTTCACTGATGAATTCGACTACATGATCTGATGAGATCTTCTTGATTGGTTTGACTTCGATCCATTTGGTAAACATGTCGACTGCCACTAGGATGTGTGTGAAGCCTCCTGGCGCTATTGGGAGCGGTCCTATCATGTCAAGGCTCCAGCAAGCGAACGGCCACGATGGAGGTATGGTTATCAAGTTGTGAGCAGGCAACTGACTCTGTTTGTCTGTTTGGCGAAGTACTGGCATCCTGGGCATCGTTTGACGAGTAGTTCCGCGTCTGATAATGCTGTGGGCCAGTAGATCCTGATCTGAAGACTTTGCTGACCAACGTGCGTGAAGCCGCGTGGTTTCCACATGTGCCTTCTTGATCTTCCTGTAGGATTCCTTTTTCTTCTTCTGTTGTGATGCACTTCATTAGGATTCCTGATCCCGTGCCTCGCTTGTAGAGTTTGTTGTCGATGAGGACGTAATTCTTGCTGCGACGATGTGTACTGCTTCTGCGTCGTCTTTTTTTATTCCCGGTGGAAGTACTTTATCCTTGATATAGTCGATAAACGTAGTGTGCCAATCAGCTTCGATCATCATTACCTCTCGACTGGTTTCTTGGGGAATCGGGTCGACTTCCATTGGGGTGGAAATATTGATTGAGGGGTGATGAAGCTCATGGACAAAGATTTCTGGAGGGACTTCCGCTCGGTCGGAGCCAAGTTTTGAGAGGACATCTGTAGCCACATTGTTGTCGCAGACAACATGGTGGATTTCTAATCCTGAAAACTTGTTTTCAAGTTTCCTGATCTCTGCAACGTAGGCGTCCATGGTTTCTTTGATGATGTCCCACTCCTTGTTTACTTGTTGGACCACAATGAGGGAGTCTCCGTAGACGAGTAGCCGTTTGATGCCGAGTGAGATGGCCAGTTGGAGGCCGTGTAGGAGGGCTTCGTATTCTGCTTCATTGTTGGATACTTTGAAGAGAATTTGGAAAACATAGTTGAGTTGCTCGTCTTTTGGAGAGATGGAAAGTATGCCTGCACCTCCTCCACCCAATTTCAATGAGCCGTCGAAGTACATGGTCCAGTGATCTGATATGGATGGTGGGGTAGGTACTTGGCGTGAATTTCAGCTCGAGTGCCCCTAGCTCGACTACCCACTTTGAGATGCGACCGGTCGCGTCTCGATTGTGTAAGATGTCTCCCAGTGGGAAGTCCGTGACGACTGATATCTTGTACTCATCGAAGTAATGTCGCAGCTTCCTTGAGGTGATCAGTATTGCGTAGAGTAGTTTCTGGATCAGTAGGTATCGTGCCTTTGATTCAGAGAGTACTTCACTTATGAAGTAGACTGGTCTTTGGACACCGTAGGCGTGACCTTCTTCTTTGCATTCTACCACAATTGCCGTGCCGACGACGTGTGTGGTGGTTGCAATATAGAGGAACAGTTCCTCTCCTGGCAATGGAGCCGTGAGGGTGGGAGGAGAATGGAGGTGCTGCTTGAGATCTTTGAGAGCATCGGCTGCTTCTTGAGACCATTTGAATTTGTCTTGTTTCTTTAGCAGCTTAAAGAAAGGAAGGCCTCTTTCTCCGAGTCTTGATAAGAATCTGTTTAGGGCAGCCATGCATCCTGTGAGCTTCTGAACGTCTTTGATGGATGCTGGAGCTTCCATGTTCAGGATGGCATTAATTTTCCTCCAGGTTTGCTTCGATTCCTCTGTGGCTGACAATGAAGCCGAGTAGTTTTCCGGATGGTACACCGAAAACACACTTGGTCGGGTTCAATTTCCACCTGAAGCTTCGCAAACTATTGAAGGTTTCTTCTAGGTCGGGGATAAAGGAGTCGAATTCTTTTGTTTTCACGACCACTTCATCGACGTAAGCTTCCACATTGCGATGGAGCTGGTTGGTGAAACATAACTGTATGGCGCGCTGATAAGTCGCTCCAGCGTTCTTCAGTCCGAAGGACATAGTCTTGTAGGCGTATGCGCCAAATGGAGTGATGAACACCGTTTTGATCTGGTCTTCTTCCTTGAGGGCTATTTGATGATAGCCCGAGTAGTAGTCCAGGAAGGATAGCAGTATGCATCCGGCTGTCGAGTCGATGACTTGGTCGATGCGAGGGAGCCCGAAGGGATCCTTAGGGCAGAGCTTGTTGAGATCTGTGTAGTCGATGCACATCCTCCACTCGTTGTTGTTCTTTTTGAGAACGAGTACTGGATTCGCCAGCCATTCGGGGTGGTAAACTTCTTTGTTGAATCCAGCCGCGAGTAGCTTGGCAATTTCTTTCTTGATGGCTTCTCTTTTCTCTTTGTTGACATTCAAGGAGTGCTCGATCAACTCCTTTGGGACACCAGGCATATCGGCTGGTTTCCATGCAAATACGTCGCGGTTGGCCCTAAGGAAGTTGATGAGCGCGCTTTCCTATTTGTTAGAAAGTCCTGTCCCGATCAAGGCTGTCTTCGACGGGTCGTCTTCTTGCAGTTGAATTGCCTTGACTCCGATGTTTTCGGGTGGCTTTGAGGTAGAGCAGTTTATCTTCTTTGTAGCGATCTCTGATCCCGACGCCGAGTACTATTGGGCTACTGCCATTACTTCTCCTGCGGTATCCGGGAGTCGATTTGTGGAGGCATAGGTTATAGCTTCCTTTTCACATTCAAAGGATCTTTGAAGGTCTCCGCGGAAGGTGAGGACTCATGTTTTTCCCGGCATCTTCAGCAGAAGGTAGACGTAGTAGGGAATTGCCATGAATTTGGCCAATACTGGCCGTCCGAGTATGGCATGATATGAAGACTCGAAGTCTGCTACCTCGAACTTGATGAGTTCCGTTCGGTAGTTATCTGGTGTACCGAAGGTGACTGGGAGCACCACGGTTCCAACTGGGAAAGAAGCGTTTCTTGGGACGATGCCGTAGAAGGGTGCTTTGCTTGGTTTCAGTTTGTTAGATATATCGAGTCCCATCTTAGTGATTGTACTCATGAAGATGAGGTTTAGTCCACTGCCTCCGTTGATTAGTACCCGAGTGAGAATGGAACCGGCTACCACTGGGTCCAGGACGAGTGGAAATTTTCCAGGTTCGGAAAAGCTGGTCCATTGATCCTCCCTTGAGAAGATTATGGGTGTTTCACTGTGCCTTAGTGGTTTCTGGACTGCTGGTTCCATCTTCAGTATTTCACGCCAGACCAGTTTCTGGTTTCTCCTGTTGAAAGAAGAGTCTCCTCCGTAGATCATGTTGACCCTATTGGCGGGTTGCTGGAATGTCATGGTTCTATCTTTGTCGCCATCTTCATTGTCTTGTTTATCTTTCTTCTTTTTGTCTTCTTCCAATTGACGTTGTTGGAGAGACTTGCGAAGACTGACGCATTCGAGGATTGTGTGCTTTCCTTTACGATGTAAAGGGCATGGTCTATCAAGTAGTTTCTAGAAATCGTCTTGCGGGTTTCCTTTCTTGCCTTTCTGTCCTCGTTCCATTGTAGCTACTGTATCCTCCGGCTTTTGCTTCTTGTCGAAGTTGCGCTTCCCTTTATCTGACCGCGAGTCCCCATTGCGTTTCTGATTGTTATCCTCGTGGCGGGGGAAGCGATCGCGTTCCTGTTCTTCTTGGTCGGCCCATGCAAGCATCATGTCTCGCAATGCTACGACCGAGCGGGGTCTGTTTCTCCCGAAGTCTCGATATAGCTGTTGCGCAGCGAGGCCATTGTGGAAGCAGTCGATCACATCGTCGTCTTCTATGTTGGCAATGGTGGCTCGAGTATTGAAAAATCTCTTTATGTATGATCTCAGGGCTTCACCTTGCTCCTGTTTGCACAGTCGTAAGTCATGGCGAGTGGCTGGGCGATGAATTGAGCCTTGGAAGTTGTCGATGAAGATCTTTTTCAAGTCCTCCCACGAGTGGATCGAGTCGTGTCTTAAGCTTTCAAGCGATGTCAGGGGGCGGATTCCAGAGCCATAGGAAAGTATATGACTTTAGTAGAATTTGTGCCTCCTACTACTTCGATAGCAGTCGAGTAGATCCGTAGCCATTGTTTGGGATCCTGCTTGCTGTCATACTTCTTTAGATTCTGCATGTTTACCGGGTTGAAACCAGTCGGGTACTTGGCGTAATTTATGTTCTGGCTGAAGGCTGGGAATCGATCAGTTTCATCCGCAGGTCGTCCATGACGTTTGGCGTTGATGATGTCTCGTGCGTCATTAGGGTATCGGTCATGGTTTCTCGAAGGACCAGCGTGACAGCTCTCATCCTAGTACCTAGGCCGGGGTTGGCCATGCGGGTGGTTGCCTTGGTTTGCTTCCTGATGTCCCTTCTGTTTAGCAGGGGTCCGGCTGTTGTGGGAAACCGATGGGGCCGAGTTTTGTCTCCCAATCTGACGCAAGGCATCTCTGGTCAAGCGCTGAATTTCACGAATTTGAGGGGTGTCCGGTAAGGGTTGCATCAGTATAGCTGCCTCAACCAGGTTGATCAGAGGACTGTCAAAAACATTGTCGGCTGCTTCGTCCAGGTCTTGCTACAGGTTTCGCGGTCCGTGCAGAGCCGGAGCGCGCTGAGCTCGAGTAGTTGCGTTTTTTCTGCGGGTAGCGCAGCGGCGGTTGCGTTGTCGCCGGTTTTCCTTGTCTTGTTGGGACCCATCTTGCGGAGCGTTGACTGACAGCTCATCGTCTGAAATTTGATCTAGACTCTCGTTGGCGTACAGATCAGCCTGAGAGCCAAGTGCACTTTCATCTCCATGAAGTGAAACGTACACTTGTCTGTCCGGAGTCGAGTGAGTCGTGCTGTAATCGACCAGAGCGGTTTCGCCAACTTCCTCTCCTCGGACTGGAGAAAGAGGTCTGCCTAGCTGATAGGGCAAATCCCATAGGCAAGCTACCATCCGAGCATTGTTAACGTCATTGGCGGATTCAGAGTTCTTCCAGAAGACGACTCGGCTTTGAGGCGTAGCTAGGATGGTCAGACTCTGGCAATCGAGTGAACCCGAATCAAGATCGAAGTCATCGTCTGAATCCGGGTAGGAGTCGAACAGGGGAGGAGTCCGAGTCCCAATCCGGTCCCATTGGCAGGAAAGTGCTGAATATGACATGGCGGAATTCTTCAGTCCGAAAGGAAAGCGAGTTGGTGTCGGGTCCGATAAGGACAAGCTCTCGATTTCCTTAGCGATTCCAGGGAGAAGGATTTCGGCGGAAGTGATTTCGCCGAATTGTTCTCGTCGGGGTGTTTCCGTGCTCGCGGGGTCGATCAGATGGCTCGAAAAACCTCCTGAACCGTTGGCGATGCAGACCCACGAGCCGAATACGAAGGTGGTTCCGGCGTCGATCGCCGGGAAGCTGAATTCGAAGGATGCCATCGAATTCTTGTGTTGATCTTTGGCGAGATGCCCCACGGTGGGCGCCAGCTGTCGGTGTTTTACCGTCGGGATCTCCGAGGGGTATCCTGAGGAGAGTGGTTATGAGTAGGGACTCGCCGAGATCAGAACGCGATGGTGCAAGAAACACAAGGATTTAGATAGGTTCGGGCCGCCGGAGTGTAATACCCTACGTCCTGTGTGGCGGTTTGTATTCCCTCTGGTATTGTTCGATGATTTGGAGGGGTCCCTGTTCGCCCTTATATAGTCTGGGGGAACATGATTACATGGAAAGTCCTAGCCGAGTACGGTTAGAGTCCTACTCCGAGTGGGTCGGGTAGTTTCCTTGTACTTAGTCTAGTTCTATTGTTGTACGAGTAGTTACAGTAGAGGTATGGAGTACCCATGCAGTTCTCCCTACTCTAAATATTCTATGCCCGTGAGCAGTCCTACTGCCCCGAGTCTGACAGGCTCACCCCCCAGCCGTCCCTAAAAATAGCACCCATTTTCAAAGGCGGCTCGGAGGTGAGCCGCCCCTACAAATGTCATTTTTAGGGGCGACTCAATTGCTACAATATTTGCACCCTATTTATAGTATTTGTAGGAACGTGTGACTTTTCCGCTCTATAAAATTCGAGGTGTTGTTCCAAATTGTTTTTTTAGTAGTGTCAGTAGATTCAAATTTTCGCCCCCCCCCCCCGATTCGTTTGGGATCCCGAAAAGATCCTACCTCCAAACCACATGTCACGTTCAGTTTTATCTGAGAACACGAAAGAAAAAAGAAAACGGAAAAGAAGAATACTCCAGCAACGATTAGAGAATGCTGCAACACTTGCAGGGAACAAACTGAAGCATGAACAGACAGCAAATGATCCATCAGCAGCGTTTGTGACAACAGTACTGGTTGTAGCAAAATTCTGTCTCTGTCAACTGAAGCCTGCTCTCCGCAGATTGAAGCTGGTACTTGTTAGGGCCTTGTTCAGTTCCCTTCAAAATTTCAAAACTTTATAAAATTCTTTATCACATCGAATATTTTAACGCATACATAAAGTATTAAATATAACTAAACAAAATAACTAATTATTTAGACTCGTGTCTCTGCAGCTTGCCCATCAACGGCGGCGAAGGGCCGGAGTGAGCAGTGGGCGGCTGACGCCGGCGACCCCGTGACGGTGAGTAGGGATGGAATCGGATTGGATACGCATGGAATCGGATTCGGATAGTACTTTTTACCACATTTTAACTCGGATACGGATACGAATTCGGATGTTGTCGGATATGTTGCAAAACGGATGTCTCGAATTCAGATACGGATTCGAATATTTACTTGATTTGGAACATAGTTATATTTATTTGTTTTATTCATTATAAATATATTTCAAAGGTATCGCTAAGTAATTATAAAACAAGGATTAAAATATGTAACCGTTGTAGTTAAGAAAAAGACATCTCATCAAAATATATTTATCCATAAATATTTAAATAGTTAATAATATAAAGATATAAAATACAAATGGATAAATATTTTAATGGAAATATCAATAGATATAAAGAATAAATGGAATAAAGTATATTTATAATTTTATCAATAAGTGGATAAACCAAAGTAAATTAAAATCAATATGACTATCCATATCAAAATATAGTTAATTAAATTGAAATTAATTAAACTTAATCTTTATATGTCATTAGTAATATTAAACCTAGTAGCACATGTCATTTATTCATGATCACTCTTAAATAGTTACACTAAATACATTATTATTAATACTAAACTAATATATCACTAATCATTAGTTATATATATAATTTTTAATAGTTTTCTATGTGCTCATTCTTATTCGAATACGGATGTTGCGGATATTGTCGAATACGGATGTGGAATCGGATAGAGAAAAATGTGGAAAAACGAATTCGGATATATCCACTTTAGTACCACATTACAATCAGATACGGATATCCATATTAGCTACGAATATAGATACAGATGCAAAAAATTCAGATAATCATTTCCACATTCCCACCCTTAACCGTGAGGTGAGAGCCGTTGCGCCTGCCGGCCATACAAGTCGCATGCAGCTCTGGAGTCTCCGGTGGACTCCATTATGATACACCTTTCCATCCCAGTCGTCAGTCGTCGCCGTCCAGCTCCCGGGCGGGCCCCACTCGCACCCTGACACTACCACTACCACACCGAAGCAAAGAGGCCGGCCACCGTGTCCGTGTGGATTAGGTTGCTGTGCCTGTCGTCGTCTCCGTCCGCCGCCACATTGCTTTGAACTGCAGCCGACGGAAGGGGACCTTCGTGCTCTTGAATTGATAGCAACAATTCCTCCACAATGCTTTGAAGTTGCCGGCTGTCTGCTGAGTTTTTTTCCCCTATCGTGTGGCAGGAGGAAAGCCTTGCTGCATAATTGCATTCCATTTGGCCTTTTGCCATTTGCTTAGTGGAATCGGTTTTGTGGGGTCTTTCCTAGACGAAGGCTAAAACAAATCAGAGGTCAACGGGGCCCATTCGAGCCGAATAGGAGACGCATGTTCCTTAGATTTTATTTTAGAATTGTACTAGTTGTTGTGACTTGTGACGTGTACTTGAAAAGGGTTGCTTGATGGCGCCTTCTATCGCCAATCAACAAGTTTTTAGTCTCCGCACATCTTTTTTAACACAAAACGGTTTGGATGGATGCAATTTTTTTTTACTCAGATTTTGATGGATGTAGTGGTTGCAGAAGTTATACTATTCCCACTTCTCTAATTTCTACATGTGACCTCTTTTTTTTTCTTTTGGTACATAAACTTCTGCTCTGATCTTGAAGATGTGTACAGATTGGTGTGGTCTAAATGTACCCGAGGGGCTTGTTGGCAACCTATTTCATATGAATAAAATTGACATTTTATAACCATCTTCAGAGCGTCAAAAAATACATGTGTTTGATTGTATTGTTTTCTTTGTTTTTCTAAAATATCCTCATAGAATTTGACGAGCCATATACGTTAATTTTCACCATTAACCATATGTACATTCCTTCTTTTTTTCAAGAAAAAAGTCAATATCACCCCTGTCTATGGGGTAGACTACATAACCCCTCAACTTATAAAATGGTTTATATCACTCCCTAAATTTTTCAAAATCGGGCAAATTAGGAAAAAGTCTATATCAGCCCCCTATCTATGGGGTGGACTACATAACCCCCTAACCTATGAAACAGACTATATCACCCCCTGAACTTTTAAAAATCGGTTATATTACTCCTAAAGCAGTTTTGAAAAATCATAATAAATCACAGAAAAATCATAAAATAGAAAAATCCAATTTTGTTAAACTCTAAATGAGTAGATCTACACAGTGAACATATAATATGGTATACTTTAGTATATTTATTTGCTGTAGTTTTAGATCTATGCTTTTCTTCATAGCTGTAAAAAATGTACTAAAGCGTACCATATTATATGTTCACTGTGTAGGTCTACTCAGTTGAAGTCCAACACAATTGGATTTTTCATTTTGTGATTTTTCTGTGATTTACTATGATTTTTCGAAACTATTTTAGGGGGTAATTTGATCGATTTTGAAAAGTTCAAGGCGTGATATAGACTCTTTTATAGGTTGAGGGGTTATGTAGTCCACCCCTCATAGGTGGGGTGTGATATAGACTTTTTTCTTTTTCAAAGAAGACCATATATATGCTTCAGTTCGTCTTTCATCAATAGTAGGGGGTGGATCTATAAGAGCAAGCTTTATGATACCGCCCGCTCGCCGGCTGTAAGGGACTCCAGGTCATCCCAGCTGCTCAGCAGACCTCGTGGGCTCTACCGGTAATTAATGCTCAACTGTGATTTGGACGCACGGGATTGGAGGAGGAGCTGCTACTGTCCATTTCGCCCACTTTGCGTCGCCGTCTCGCGAGGCGCTTTTCTCTCTCTCATGCTTTCTCTTTCCACGACGTCAGATCTCGCCGACCCTCTCGCCCTTATAATACCTGCTCTAAGTCCACAATTGTAGGCATCTAGTGAACTTTTGTAAAAAGAAACCTTCATCATGCTTTATTAAGCAAGAATTTATTGGTTGGTGATGCAAGTACCTCAACCAACTTCTTTGTCTTTTTTGTTGGTTAATTTGATTGGTAGCATTACAACTTTCACAATTTAAAAATATACCACTACAATTCACTATATTGGAGATATATCATCAGAATATTTCTTTCCTCTCCTAAGGCCCATTCGCAGAGTACAGCTCCTCGTATTTTTCCGTATGGATGTATATACCCCTCCATCCAAATCCATCTGCTCTGACTCCCTGCGTCGCCGCCCGCCGCCCGCCCAGAGACTTGACCGGCGCCACCTGGGCTGCTAGAGGAGGTTGTCGCCCCGATTCAGAACCGGTGCCGCGGGCGACCCATGCCAAACAAACGGACGGCGCTCATCGTCGACGAGAGGCGGCCGTGTGCACGGAGCTCACCTGAGTTTGGAGTGTTGGACTGCGGTTCCGGCTGGAATTGCATTTGATCAGTGCAGAGCCCACGTTAGCTTGGCTCTCGGTTTAGGCGTGCTCAGTGTTCTGCTCTGCCCACAGAAGGAAGCTGTGTTGCAGGAAGGAAGCTGTGTTGTATTTGAATGTCAGACAAGCTGATGGATTTGGATGGAGGGGTATACACGTCTATACGAAAAAAAATACAAGGAGTTGTACTCTGCGGGTGGGCCTCCGGAGGGAAAAGAGGTATACTGATGGTATATCTCCAATATAGTGAATTGTAGTAGTATATTTCTAACTTGTGAAAGTTGTAATGGTACCAATCAAATTAACCTTTTTTGTTATCCGACTTTATTGACTAGCAAGATTACTTATGATATTCAGATAAAAAGAAACATCGCCGGCTCCATGCACGAATGGCCAAATCGTATCAACATCATATAAGCAGAATTAGTAATATGAGATATACATGATTGGTTCAGATTCCAAATGGATGTCCGTAGCAGTTAGAAGAATGACTCACCCCTCAAAGTAAAGGTCGAACGAAAAAGACAGCAATCGAGGGAGAGAAATAAAGGCGAAGGGGACGAAACTGGGCGGAGCAAAACCAACACGAACAGAGACGATAAGAAAAGTACAATCTGCGTCGTCAGAATTCGTCAGGTTTTTATTGCGCTCGCCGAAAGACAGCCGGCTCGAACGATACGACGCGACACGACGACCTTCGCTTCCTCCGCCATCGAATCCACCACAAAAACTACCATTTCTTGGGGTTTTGCCTATTCACCGGAGGACGGCGCCGGCCGGCCAAGAAGAACAAGAAAAAGGGAGAAAGGAGGGATTTTGTGGGCGAGAAGGCGGCGGTTTTGGGATTTTTCCTGCTCCCTCAGTTCTGCGTCGGCCGGCGGCTCCGGCTTTCGTGAGGCTCTGTGTGGTGGTGCTCCGACGGAGCCGAGATGTCGTCGGTGATGGTGGAGCGGGCGACGAGCGACATGCTCATCGGCCCCGACTGGGCGATGAACCTGGAGATCTGTGACATCCTCAATCGCGAACCCGGGTGAGGACGATCAAAGAATTTCTCTTCGAGTTTTTCACCTGCGGTTTTCATGGTTTATTTTACTGTTCTATTGCTGATGTTTGGGGTTTTCTGTTGGGGGTGGGGGGGGGGGGGTGCGGGGTGTTAAGTCTGACTATTGAATTGTTTGTTCGGGAAGATGTTGACCTTTCTGGGCCGATGAATTTGGTCGATATGTGTCATCAGTTCATCTTAAAGAGTCAAGAGAAAGAGGTTCAGACTTCGGGAGCGTTGGGTTCTTAATTGCTCCATTCTTGCACTGTGATTTTTTTCAGCCGAGGTGTGTTCTTGGATCGATCAATTCATGTGATTCTTCTGCGTTACTTTCCTGTCAAGTTGTTTCCTTTTTTAAAGAAAAAAAATGCTCCTGTCGAATTGAGTTATACTTTCATATGACACTGGCTGAAATGCAAAACTTCAAGTGTCCAAATGTTGCGGTTGATCGGAATTGTTGGTTTCCAGAGCAATTTTTTGTGCAGTAGTGCACAATCTGTCTTTGTGACTCCTAATTTTATTTTCTGCAGGTTAATTTGCAAAAAAAATTGTGAATGTTTCATTTCTAAATCAATTGAACCGTTTAACTCAAGGGCAGTGTTTGAACTTGATCATATTTGTTGTATTGGTATTAGTTCTTTTGTAATTTTTGTTTAGAGATCGGGTCTTTGCCATTGCTGGTGTTACTAATTAAATACTTAAAACCTTGATTTGAAAATATTTAACAATAGTAAAAGTAAAAGTAAAACTTACAAACGTTGACTTATTTATTGACATCTGATTTGGTTTTCGTTTGTGTATGTATAGGGACTTGGGCTTGTCATTTATCTGTGTTTTGGTTGCTTGGATTGTCAGTTTTTATCATGTAGACTAGTGAGCGTGTTACGGATCAAAGAAAAGGGGGGTGGATTTAGAGGGAACTCTGCTCAGTTTTTGCAATTTCAGTATTGATATGATCCTCAGTTGAGGAATGCCTATAAAGGCCAGCCATACATACTCCTCGGTTCTCAGGCGCTGCTTCATGCTCCTTTAAATTGTTTGAAATTGGAGTCTTGCTGGTTTAACCTTTTAGGCCTGTCTTAATTTTTCTATCTAGTGAACTGTATTGCACATTTGTGCCATGGCATGTTCGTGGAGTTAATTAGGGCATTACGTTTCGATTTTGATGTATAAAGAGAGAGCATCTAATTGCTCTTTGGATTGGTCAATTGTGTCAGTTTTACTAAATATATGACAAAGAGAGCTTCCATGAAACTATATCTACATTATTGTACTCCAGGCAGCTTATTCTGACAAAGTAGTCTTGATGTGCTGTGATAATTTTGTATTAAGGACTTTCATATTTTCATAACATAGGCAAGCAAAAGTTGTGGTGAAGTCCCTCAAGAAACGCATTATACACAAGAACCCAAAGGTCCAGCTTCTTGCTCTCACGGTAAATATGATTCAGAAACCCTTCCTGATACTTGAATTCGGTTCATCATTTATTTCATTTGTTGTTAGAAACTTTTTGAATGATTCCATTGATTTGTCCTCGATGTACTGTACCTTTCATATTATATGTACATAAAAATTTTCTTGAAAGACTACTTGCCAATGCATATAATTGAGTTGTTTCTGACAACATAGCTGTGATGAGTAGTGTAATGACACAGTAATTCTTGATGGTCTTTCCAACTTGACCACTGGAATTGTTTCCATGATGTATGTCCTATGTATCCCACGAAGGAAAGTTAAGGAGACCATTAAGAGCATTTGATAACTCACACTATCAGGATTCAGCAGTGAATGATCTGTACTTAGCAAGTTTAGTTAAGACATAATATAGGAGGCCTTGAAAGTAAAATTATGAGGAAGGGTTATAACAGGGAAATGTTCTTGTTATCAGATTATCAGTTATGAAGATGTTCTGCATTTGAAATAATCTGCTCCAGGTCATGCTTGAAATTTGTAATCACATTTCATTAATCCTTTACTGAATTACAGAATTGTTCGACTTTATTTCAGGTGCTGGAGACGATGATAAAAAATTGTGGGGACATTGTCCATATGCATGTTGCTGAGAGAGACATACTCCATGAAATGGTCAAGATAGTTAAGAAAAGGGTATGTGTGTACAGTTTAAACCTTAATACTCTTATTGCCAAAAAAAAAAACCCTTGACGTCTTCGCTTTTGGATTTGTAGCATGACTATCATGTAAAAGAGAGGATACTCACGCTGATAGACACTTGGCAAGAAGTTTTTGGTGGAGAACGTGCAAGATATCCACAATACTTTGCAGCATTTCAGGAGCTCTTGGTATTATTCTTACATATCAAACATATTGTAATATTTTTATCCATTTTCATTTCTAGAAACTCATTTTCCAAATGGACACTATCTACAATGTTTTGATAATTCAGTTGCAGAAGTGACGTTTTCACAATTGTTAAGCATGCACGAACATGATTATGTCTCCAAATTAATATTCTGTGTTGAGTATCAATCTTTTGCATAACTGATTCAGTAATGTTTCTCCAATCTCCATACATATGCTAGCGTCTTGGAGCTGTATTTCCTCAAAGATCAAATGGTTCTGTGCCAATCATTACTCCTCCACAGACTCAGCCTCTACAAAATTATCCCCCTCCTTTACGCATTTCTCAGCAGGACGAACCTGAGTTGTCCATTCCGGATTTCCCTGCATTAAGGTAAACTTCAAATATTTTCATTATACAATCGACATGTTCAACTACTGAAGTAAAACAAAATGGGAATACAGTGCTATGTTTTTCTTTCTAATTTAGCTTATGCAGATATGCTGTTCCTATTACATCTTTATCATGGTGCCATTCATCTAATTAATGACTATTATTAAAAATTAGAATTGACAGTGTATGCATGTTGTATAGTTCCTTTTCCATGAATTGTTTTTGACAACTCGGTAAGGAAAAAAAAGTGAATAGCTAAAACCCTGAATTATATGCTCTCATGTATAATGTCTGGTAAAGATATTCAGAATTTTATGAAGTGCTTACTTTCTGTTGGTCAGTTTTGTTGCCATCTTATTTTCATGTTAAGGTTTCTCAGTTTGACATTTATTGTGGTTCTTTGCTGGAGCGATTGCTTTCTATTTTGTTCATGTTTTGGATGTTTGTGAACTTTTAGTTGCCATCCGTTAGATTACTTGGCCTGTGCTTTTATGCGAGTTTGGGAATGATCATGGTTGTTTCATCAGCCTTACAGAAATTCAGAATGCACGTGGCATCATGGATATTCTTTCAGAGATGTTGGATGCTTTGGATCCGGGTAACAGAGAGGTACTTTCTTGATGCATCTGTAGCTATTTTGGTCTTAGAAAATTAATTGTGCTTTATATAATGGGTGGAAGAAACTGCCATTGACCAGCTTCATCAGTTTTCGACTAATCAATCTACTTGCAGTTCAAGATTTCTAAATTTTACTGAATACGCAGGGACTTAGGCAAGATGTCATTGTTGACCTTGTGGATCAATGCCGTTCCTACAAGCAAAGAGTAGTACAGCTTGTCAACAGTACCTCGTAAGTTTCCTTGACGATTCTTGCCAGTTTTATCACTTGTAAAATATCAGAATAAGAATATGTTGGTGCCAACATATTGTGAAGATCCACATTTAATTCTGGTGTACTATTTGCCATAACTCATTAATTGCCACCATGCATCCCAATGTCAAATTTCACATTTTCTGATGACTTGTGCATTGATGCTATGTTTGAACAGGAATGAGGAGTTGCTCGGCCAGGGTCTTTCTTTGAATGATGATATGCAGCGTGTCCTTGCAAAACATGATGCTATTGCAGCAGGTATAGCAATTCGGGTAGAAAAGCCGAAATCCCTGCAGTCTCAAAGTGAGAGTTCTGCAACAAGAAAGCCAGATACTGCGAATGAACCAGTTCAAAGGTTGGAACATCATACTAAGCATTTTGTTTAAATCATTGGATACGATTCTACTCGTGTGTATATGGAATTTTGGATTCTCAGAAACTCTTAGAACCAGTGTTCATCAAACTGTTCACCATGCAAAGCAAAATTAGGGCAGTTAGTGCTTTCTGGATGTTGGGGACAAACATTTTTCTCCATTCAAGTTTATATAATCCCTTTGGAACCTAAAACATTTAGGGCATAAATCATCCATATAACAAAATCTCAACACGAACAAAGATTTGTGATAACTGGTATGGACTGATCGGTGCCCATAGGTTTACTGAGTGCTGCTTGGAACTAGATGCAAAATTGTTTGGTAGTTCTCCTCTCCACTAATCCTACAACAATTAACTAACTAGGTTCAGTTTTCCCTAACTTGGCTTTTTTCTGTCTACATATTTCAGGTCTTTGGCGAGTACAAGCACCACCAATCAGTCTCCCTTTGAGATTTTAGCACTTCCTGCACCTCCATCATCCAGTAGCTCAAAAGCTCGTGTGCCAGCAGCTCCTAAGATCGACCTCCTTAGTGGAGATGATTATATCAAACCCGAACCTGCAAACTCCCTGGCTCTTGTTCCTGTCACTGAATATTCAGCTTCAGACCAGAACGTCTTAGCCTTTGCAGATATGTTTGAACAAAATACTGCCAACAAGAGCAATAAGAACCTTCCAAATTCTTTTAGTTCCTCAAGTTCAAATTCTATATCATCACAAACATATCCTCCTCCAGTAAGACCTGCTCTGTCTCAGCTTCCAGCCGCTTATCCAAATGAGGCCACATCCAACGCCATTGTACCTTATGATCAACAGCCCCAATTGAACTCTACAGGTTCATCAAGTGGGCAGCCAGCTTATGGAATGAATCAGCAAAAGCAAGCCATATATTATGGTACTATATTTCTTTGCCATCGTTTGCTTGTTCTACAATAGTTTTCCTGTGTTTATTTCTCAGTATTTTGGAAAAAATTGATTAATATACCTTCAATTAGTAGACATATATTTATTAAAACACTGCTTTCTGATAAAGTCCAAGCTAGATACAAGACTTTTCACAATAAACAGTAACACATTATTGTTTCTTTTTCAGTGTTATTTTCAAATGTGCTGTGACTACGGTAGTGTTATGAAGCATCCTTCCCTGTGTAGGGCTAATGTTTTTTTTTTCCGAGGAAAGTGTAGGGCTATGTTTTATCAAAGAGTTAGCTCATCAACTTTAAGATAGCTCCAGTATTTGAAATCACTTTTTGACAGGTACAGCTAATCGAAATGGTGATACCCCTCCAGCGCCATGGGAAATTAAACGATCGACTAACCCATTCGACGATGACAGACCAGTTAGGACAGCACTACAACCAGAAAGCGTGCAACCCCAACCGGTGCAAGTCAGTCAGCAAGGTAATGGATTCATGCCAGCACAACCAATGCCAAGGGGACAGCCAGGAGGACTGCAATTGCAACCGGTTGGTGGCACACAGCTGGAGCCTCCACAGCCACAGCCTATGCAGTTGAACATGCAGTACGGTCTAATGCACCCTTCTATGCAAATGAACCAAGGAATGGTCATGTATCCCCAGCAGGCATTTGGAGGAGGATATTATGGGATGAACCAACAGCAGCTGTATGGTGTTCAGATATCTGGTAATGGATATGGCCAACCATCTGGGGGCTACTATATTCCAAACGCTGCATATGCATATGCTAGCGCAAATGAGCTTTCCCAGAGGATGAACAGCCTTTCAGTTCAAAATGGTGGTTCAAATGGAACGACAGCAAATAAGCAGAGCAGACCGGAAGATTCACTTTTCGGTGATCTTTTGAGCATTGCCAAAATGAAGCAGAGCAAACCTGCAGCTGGTAAGGTTGGCGGCTGATAGGGGCAAGTGAGTGGATACATAGGCTCACCTTATTTGAAAGCTTCAGAAGCATTTCCTTATAGTACATAGTTCTTTTGCCACTTTTTGAGAAATTGCCAGATAGCTTATCAGTGTCATCTCATCTGAGTAGGAATTCATATTGGAAATTAAAGATTGTGCTATTTGGTATACTTATGGCAATGCCTCATAGAAAGAGTGTTTATATGTAAATTCTTGAGTTCAGTAGTAATATATGCTGTCATAATTCCCTTATGCACAAATACCATGCAGAAACAGAGAATGCCTTGGTGTCTCACGGTTCCTAGCCATATACCCCTGTTCCTTTTCCTCTATTAGTTACTGCCTGATTCAGGTAGTAACTAATCTGTGCGAAATGCAGGGGCTAGTCATATGTTATGTAGGTAAGTTTTCTTAATCAATTTCTATTTCTATAATCATTATAATTGGATATAGGAGCTGCCATTTGTAATCATTATAATTGGATACAAGAGCTGCACGGAAAACCTATATATATTGGCTCTTGCGATAGTGAACATGACGACATTAGCAGAGGCTGCACATTGGCATTGCAGCCGAGAAGTAGTCAAACCTTGTTAGCAGCCACATAGTTCATGAAGTTCCCAGTTAATCTATTTTTCCTCGAATACGCAGGAGAACTATGTATTATTTCATTAAATTAATCTACTCTCAGTAGTTTTCATCCGTAATATGACAAAGTAAAGCAGCAATGACCCCCTCGCGGACAAAGAAGACCAAATTCCAGTTTCCGCAATCAAAATTCCAGCTTGCAATGTGCAATTTACTGCCTGCAATCCAAGCAAAATCATTGAACCAAGTTTGTACAAAAAGATACCAATCTGGGACGTTTCGTTTCCACAATCTCAGGCCAAGTCTAGGATGGGAATGTAAGCAGATCACACGAACTGGTTCAGTCAACTGGTGGAACTCTTAACAAATAATAACTAACTCTGGTGCAATGACAAAGAACCCAAATATTATCCCCTAGCATCATAGCATGGCATGGCATGTTAGTGACTTAGCGTCCACTTTAGCCGTTGAAGATCTACCACAGGTTTTAGACCTTGGTTCAACCACTTAGCAAAATCAGGGACAAGGGACTGCAAATTATTAGTTTAGGGACATGGGTGACACCATTGGGCATGTTTAGGGATCGCTAGTGATACTCTCAGATAAGTTAGGGGCTGATGATGACACATCTGAAAAACCTATATTGACGACATTGTCAACATGCATTCCAAGAGGAAAACTGCTGCTGCAGCTCCAAGAGAAGCTCGCAAGGGCCTTAATTCCTTAATAATCTTGGTGGCTTGGGAGTTGTGGAAACATCGTAATGCTTGTGTTTTTGAGAAGAAGAGGCCAAGTGTTCAGGATGTTCTTAGGTCTGTTAGTATGGAAGGGGACCTTTGGTGTTCTGCTGGGGCTTCCAGGCTCCAGGAGTTGGTGTCTAGGTCGCTGACCTCCTTGGCCTAAGCCTGGGGTCTTTGGGTCGTTCCCATCATAACCTGTGGCAGAAATGTAATTAGTTGTAAGCGGCACTTCTATTGGTGCCAGGTGTGGTCTGTCTAGACCTTTGTATTTTTTCTACCTTAATGAAATGACGCGCAGTTCTCCTGCGTGGTTCGAGAAAAAAACATGCATTCCATTTTGCAGTTTTAAGAAAGACTCCAAATGGGTTACTGAATGATGCACTATCCAACAACCAGAACATTTTGGATTTCACCACACATAATCGTATGAAGAGGAAGAGGCAACAAGAGGATACACTAGCATATAATAACTAAATCTTCCCAAGGTCTGCTCTTTTTCCATGGATGTCATAAGGATGTAAAACTTCACCAATGGAAGCAATGTCAGTATGCAACAATATCTCAACAACTTGTGGTCATTTTCTGATCCTGTAGGGAAGCCTCTCATCAGCTGGGCCAGGGGAAATTTGTAAAGCGGGAAATCCTCTGCCTTGTTAGCAGAGATCCTGTTTCAAGTAGAAGGGAATCAGGTTATCAGCTATGCCGGTTTATTAGAGAACATAGAACCAACACAAACCGCATGACATGATAGATATATAATATCTGAAATTTTGTAACATGAAAGCATCTAGAAATCATGATTAGAATCTTTCATTATGGAGCTTGATGCCATTTTTCTCCAGTTTGTATTTGACCATCATAACTGACAAGTCATTCAAAACATTTCATAGACTAATGACCAGATGATAAATGACATACTGACCTGACTGATCATAAAAAGATGGTCAACGTTTAACTTTACAAGGATGTTAATCTGCGTTCAATTTTATTCACATCAAAGTTCTGGATCAACTCCATCTTCATGATTATTGTGCCTGGGAATTCCGCCGCGTAACACATAGCCAGGTTCGGTCCTCCTCTAGCAATCCTTCCTCTGAGACACGGATATGCAAATGGCCTTTCTCAGATTCCTGAATTTCAGAGAGAATAGATGTATAAAGCACAAGAAACTCATCAACCTGATCGAAAAGTTTTCTATAAGCTAAATACTTAATCTGCACAACCGCACTATTTCATTTGAAAATACAGTTATATTCTCTACAACTCCAATACGTACTATTGAAGGCATATTATATTCTTATACAACCATAACAGATCTTATTAATCTCTTATTAATCGATGAGTTATAACATGCACTGAAAAATAAGCGGAGCAATATTTCTCCTTTGCCCTCAATTAATGGAAAATGTATATTTTTCTTCTTTCCCTCTGAGCTAAGGACTAATGTGTACAACTATAGATACTTTTTTTTACAGATCAGCATGGGAATCCCCGCTTATGTTTCTTATTGAACCAAAAGAAAAAAAACATTACTAAGTGAGAAAGCAGCTGACCAGGAGCCAGCAGGAGAAAGAAAAAAAAAACTTTATAAAGTTACAAGATTTGTCTATCCATGAAACAAACGGTTCTTGCATAGACCCAACTGCAGATTTTGCAGGTGTACTGCCTCAAGGACCCGTTTAACAAGACTATTTATTATTCATAATTCTTGTTAAGTTTTTCAGTTCATATAATCTTCCTAGACATAACCTACTTAATCAATGGAACATATTCAAACACTATAATTATGCACCCAGAAAATTTCTTATCCTTTCAGTCAAGTAGTTGAAAGATTCTTGAAATGGATATATTCCACAACCGATTTATTATTTCATACTAAACTCAAACCTGAATTACAACTGAGTATGGAGGTGGCATTTGAAATGTGATGGAGCTGTCTTCATAACTGAAGCGTACCTGTTGTGAAAATAACACCGTGAATAAGCTCTGCTGTAAATTGCAATGAAATATAATTATATTTTTACTGAGCAAAGGACAACTCATTTTATGATAGACGTTTATGTTAGTCAAGCAATGGTTCAGGAATAACATGATGCCTACGAAAAATCTGGTGCTACTATTATGTTTAGTTTTGTCCTAAAATATCGTGCCAATGTGTCTAAAATATTTTGCAAAACATATAGAACTATATTACCATTTCATGGTTTTCTAGCTTTTTATTTAAGAGAAAACAGTAGGGGAACCCCTACTGTAGTGTTAAATATATACAAATATATGAAAGAAATAAGGAAATTTGTACATGGCCTCAAAAGGCCAAAAGAACTAAAGGAACAAGCACAAACTATGGACTGCTTTCTTGTTTCTTAATGATGTATTAATGCAGGACATATGAAATCTTTTGTTCCGGTTCACTATGTTTAAATTCTCAGATGAAAATGGTTATTTGCCTAAATATTAACTTGTTATACGCACAAGTTCAGCACCCAACAGTGTAGGGCGACAGTGTGGTAGAATATAGCAACAGTAGAATTAGCTTCAACTTCCATAGATGAGAACCTTCTCTTTTGTCAAATAAATGATCCTCAACTGATGCCTTTCCTTCCATTTGGGGAAGAAATCCTTTTCCAATATCTGAAATGTGTGATCTCTCATTTCATCATTGGTAATGATCAAGCATTTGCATCTGATAGAAGCGTATAGCCAGTACCTGAACTATATGGCCACAGTGTTATTTACTGCAGCAGGCAGCATATACAATTAGGGATAATTCATGGATAGCAATAACATAGAAAGCAAAATCAAGGATGGAAGCAAATTGTTAAAACCACTCTGACAAAGCCAATAATGAATAAATTGTTTTTCAAGTTGATCACAAACAAGTTCTTTCTGTTTAATATAGCTATAGAATTCAAAATCGAGTTTTTTTAGAAACATAAATTGGTATCTTTAAGGAAAATAATGAAATTAATTGAGTAAATTCCACTGGGCCACTAAACTTGTCATGATGGTTCAAATAGGTCATGAACTCCTATTACATTGTCACCTGATACAATGAAGCTGGATTAGAGATAAAAGATACTAATTGGGACGGTGGGGCTAAATCGTCAAGATAAAACATAGCAGCAGTTTAAATAGTTACTTGGTGAGCTACTTGAACCATTGCAACAAGTTGGTGACCCACTAACCCTTAACACAATTTCCTCAAATTAACTTCAATATGCACATTGATAGTTGGTGCAAAGCGTCCTAGGGATATCTCAAAATCTTATCAATCATCATTTGAGCCGTTAGGGGTTGCATAGATAGAATTTGATTGCTTCCATTTCTCTATCAATTTATGATTACCAGGTTTTTTCATGCGTTCTCCAGTGAGATGCCTGTTATGTAAAACTGTCAAAGGCCACTTCCTTGACGTAAAACTTTGCCTTATAGCATCAGCAACAGCATTAACCTGTCCAGTTAAGCAAGGACAAGTGAAAATTAAAGATAGAGAAATTTAAAAACTAGAAGAAAAAATAATGAGAAATATACAAGAAAGATTTAGCACAGTGTACATGCCTTACTCAAGGAAATATGTTTGTGGCTAAAAAGGCCAACATTGGCGGCATCCATGACTGCTTCAAAAGGTCCATGCTTTTCAAGCCATCTCTGAACATTGGAAACAGGTACAAAAGATAAATAGTAGAAGGATAAAGGGATTCCAAAAACCATGCAAATATCTCCAATGTGGACCTCAATTTCACTCATTATAAAGCACAAATATAACCTTGCATTCAGGAGTATTATCGACGAAGAAACAATCCAGGATACCTATTTCAGTATTTCTGATGCATCAGGTTCACAACTGAAGTCCTACCAAAATCCTAATGTTCTCAGTGAAAGGTCATACAATTTCTGATATGAAGATAATAATAATAATAACATTTTTTAAGACAGTAGCAGCAAGTTTGCTGATAGATTTGCTACAATGTAGGATCTAAATACTGTAGCTCATATGCAGAGTTAATATACTGCTGCTATTTTTTATCATTTTATTATCGATGAGCATGTTCTCAAAATCAATACATTTGTTTCATCTTTTATCTGGGTTATTCACATTCCTATTACACCAATCAATGGTTGTGGAAAGATTTAGTATATCCTGTACAATTCTGTATCATGCCAAACTCATACATTTGAATCATGCACAACCTAGTAAACCAAAAATGCAAAATTTCAAGGTAGATCACCTGGAATTTCTCAAAGTTCGAGTTCCTCTCTCTTTTGATAGCTAATTTTTCTACAAATGTGGCAAAATCTTCCGTTTCTTTTGGGTCAAGATCTATAATAGCCAGCTTCTCTCCACAAGCAAGGCAGACACCGTTCTTGTTGATGTTCGAGCGTGTTACAAACTTACAATCCATTTTCCTCTCCCTAGCCAACCAAACCCGTGCCAACCCCCTCCATTATTCTCAATAGCCTTTTCTATAGCACCTGCATCCCACTTTCTCTTCCCAACTTTAGATGCTGTTGGGCTACTAAACCAAGCCTCAAATAATTGAGCTGCGGAAGGAGATACCTGTCTGACAGCAGCCCTAAACTTATGCAGCAAATAATACACCTTGTCTCCGCGTCGGCCAACCACACTAACCCTGAGAAGCATCTCCAACTCAGCTTCTTCTGGTGTGATTCCAGATTCCAACATATGGGCTTCCACTTCAAATGCTTTTTCAACATTACCGCTGTTGCAAAATGCAGTCAAAGCAGGACCATATGACCGCAGCTTTGGCGAAATACCAAGGTCTTTCATTTGCTTGACAATCTCAAAAGCCATGTCACCATCGCCAATTGACAAAGCCATTCGTGCCTTTGCAGTCAAAGCAGCCTCACTCATTTGAATTCTCTCTTTCTCTTCGCACATCTTTTCAAATATCTCAAACCCTCGTGCGCGTGCATACTCTCTGAGCTCATCTCCTACTGGTATGACAACTGTTTGCACATTTAAATCATCTGAAGGCAACAGATCGGCCTTGCCTTTCTCCTGATCTTGAACATGACCTTCAGATGCATCCTCCTCTGAACCTCTCAAGCTTCTGTTGGGTGATGAATCAAGTTTCTGTGCAGGACCGATACTAGTGATACCACTACCGGTATTGCCATTCTTCGCCGGTTGGACAAAACCAAGAGCAGCAGAAGAACACAGGTAAAGGAGCACATTGTAGTGGTGCTGGCCCAATCTGATCCCATTCTCAACTGCAGAGTCATAAAGTCAGATTGCTCCCATCACATCTCTCTTCGAGCACATGTCCAGCTCAACTCTCAGCTTGCCTCCCTGCTCACGACCCTTTGATCTCTTCTTTTTCTTGGGCCTTGTTTAGTTGCGTAAAGATTTGGGTGTAAAACACTGTAGCACTTTCGTTTGTATTTGATAATTATTGTCCCGTCATGGGTTAACTAGGCTCAAAAGATTCGTCTCGCAAATTACAATCTAACTGTGTAATTAGTTATTTTATTTAGCTACATTTAATACTTCATACATGCGTTGAAACATTCGATGTGATGGAGAATTTTGTAAAGTTTTGGAATTTTGAAGAGAACTAAACAGGGCCTTGGTCATGTGTCTTCTTCCGCTACCCACGTCTCTTGAACTTCCAGCATTTTCTGATTCTTTTGCCCACATTCCATTTCCGCCTCTTGTCCAGCGTTTCGCATCCCTTCGCCATTCTTGCTCCCCAGTCTGCATCGGGCCTCTCCTCCAGTTCTTCTCTTGGGAGACCCAGTCTGTACGTTCTTCTACGACAACCCTGTCCCCTTTCTTCCACGGCCTTGGCACGCTACGGCTGCCTTCCCTCTGTACCGGCGGGCCTGCCTCCCGGGTCGTGGTGTCTCGAACAGTTCCTCCGTTTGAGCCATGCCGTACTCTGGCCGACCCTCATCTGCGTTCCTCCGTTCTTCGGATTGGAGACCTGCCGTCGTCTCTCTGGGGCATTACGTCGACCAACTCGCGGGCGCGGCATGGCAGTGGAGGAACGAGAGACCTGCGGGAGCCGATGGGAGGCGAGGGCCGAGGAGGATGCAGGGAACAGGAGGTTGCGCTGGTGAGCGGGCAGGGAGCGTGTGGCGACTGGCGAAGAGGGAGGCCATGGGGATGGCAGAGCTGCCATCAGTGCGGGTGAAGCTTGGACGGCAGGAGCCAGGAGATAAGGCTGCGCCAAATCATATTTTGCAGGGAGGAAAACGAATCGGATATGAATGGATATTATTAATATTGTATTTGTTTTTATATTTGTGTTCGAATATGGAGTCGGATACGGATAGTGTTGGTTTTTGCCGGATAAAATTGTAATGGATATCAACATCATAAAAATATAAATTTTGAGCATTTGGATACAGATCGGTTACGGATATTGGATACTCGGAACCGGATACGGACAGATAAAAACCATATCAGACCGGATCGAATTCGAATACGATCGGAAAATATCCGTACCATTTATATCCCTATCATTTTGGCCCCAATGGAATTTTTGCCTTAAGCACGGAATTTTGCCGTTCTCATTTGTATCCCAATTGGAAAAGGCACCTTTGGAAGAAAATAAGTTACAGGAATTTCAAATAGCCAAAAAATATTGAAATTTGGAGGATTTCTGTCATGAGGTACAACCTTTCTTTTTTTGAAAATGCAGTACGCAGGCACACCTACCTCTATGGAACAATTATCAGTGTTTCCAAAACCAACTCTCTTGTTTTCAGTGTTTTTTCTCGTGCTCCGTTGAAAGAATTGTCCTTGCGGTTTCTCGTACAGAAAGATTGCTCAATTACTGATATGATTTTTTATATTTGGCAAAGAACAAAGCTAAGAACATGGTAAACTTTTTCTATCTAGATAAAAGAGGCTTTATTCACATATTGAAATAAGACGACACTGTTGCTATCTCCACCATTTTACTTTGTCCACTTAGTCTCCCGAACACAATTTAGACTTGATGTACTCACTCAACATTCCCATTGGTCAAATCTACCTCTTCCTAAAATTTCTCCTTTCTAGCTCTCCACATGACACTGCATGAGTTGAATTGAAGTCCAAATTTTGCAAGATGACTTTTAACGTGATATTTTATGTTTGAAAAATAATTTACAAAGTTTTCACAATTACTTTCATGGAATTTTGTATCTCTAGAATCAATTTTGTATTAAATATTCCCAACTTATGAAAATAACCATAAACATTTTTAATATTTTTTTTATAACATAAGGCATCATCTCTATCCAGTATCCGCACGCAAAGTTTGATTTTAGAACTCAACCCGTACATGGAGAAAAAACAAAGACAAATCTCATTAAGGGGTAGATTGAACCAAGCAAATTAATTTGATGAGCAAATTGAACCTAATTTTTTCAAGGGGTTAGAGAAACAAAGTGGATTGGCGAGGGTAATAAAATGAACTTTTCCAAATAAAATTCATGAATGTGCAAAGAAAAGAGATATATTGAGAATTTGACTGGTCCTAGATAGATTTGAAGAGCTATTTCTTTAGGAAACAAAACACAGAAAGAAATAAAAAGCTAATCATCATGAATTTCCATTTTATCAAATACAAGCATAATAGAAAACCGAGCTGCAGCCTAACCAAATTTTATGCTATGGTTAAACATCACAATACACTTAATAAAATTGAGCATGGGAACGAAATTATAAGGATTATATTAAGTAGCTGGATTGAACACAAAATAAATATATTGATTTTTTGTCACTGAACTGTTTATCACCAGGAGAGGCCTTATAGTATCGTTCATAGCTTACATTAAGAACAAATGCATAAGTGCCCCCAACACTTATAGTATCGTTCAATTTTTCTATCTAGATAAAAGAGGCTTTATTCACATATTGAAATAAGACGACACTGTTGCTATCTCCACCATTTTACTTTGTCCACTTAGTCTCCCGAACACAATTTAGACTTGATGTACTCACTCAACATTCCCATTGGTCAAATCTACCTCTTCCTAAAATTTCTCCTTTCTAGCTCTCCACATGACACTGCATGAGTTGAATTGAAGTCCAAATTTTGCAAGATGACTTTTAACGTGATATTTTATGTTTGAAAAATAATTTACAAAGTTTTCACAATTACTTTCATGGAATTTTGTATCTCTAGAATCAATTTTGTATTAAATATTCCCAACTTATGAAAATAACCATAAACATTTTTAATTTTTTTTTATAACATAAGGCATCATCTCTATCCAGTATCCGCACGCAAAGTTTGATTTTAGAACTCAACCCGTACATGGAGAAAAAACAAAGACAAATCTCATTAAGGGGTAGATTGAACCAAGCAAATTAATTTGATGAGCAAATTGAACCTAATTTTTTCAAGGGGTTAGAGAAACAAAGTGGATTGGCGAGGGTAATAAAATGAACTTTTCCAAATAAAATTCAGGAATGTGCAAAGAAAAGAGATATATTGAGAATTTGACTGGTCCTAGATAGATTTGAAGAGCTATTTCTTTAGGAAACAAAACACAGAAAGAAATAAAAAGCTAATCATCATGAATTTCCATTTTATCAAATACAAGCATAATAGAAAACCGAGCTGCAGCCTAACCAAATTTTATGCTATGGTTAAACATCACAATACACTTAATAAAATTGAGCATGGGAACGAAATTATAAGGATTATATTAAGTAGCTGGATTGAACACAAAATAAATATATTGATTTTTTGTCACTGAACTGTTTATCACCAGGAGAGGCCTTTTAGTATCGTTCATAGCTTACATTAAGAACAAATGCATAAGTGCCCCCAACACTTATAGTATCGTTCAATTTTTCTATCTAGATAAAAGAGGCTTTATTCACATATTGAAATAAGACGACACTGTTGCTATCTCCACCATTTTACTTTGTCCACTTAGTCTCCCGAACACAATTTAGACTTGATGTACTCACTCAACATTCCCATTGGTCAAATCTACCTCTTCCTAAAATTTCTCCTTTCTAGCTCTCCACATGACACTGCATGAGTTGAATTGAAGTCCAAATTTTGCAAGATGACTTTTAACGTGATATTTTATGTTTGAAAAATAATTTACAAAGTTTTCACAATTACTTTCATGGAATTTTGTATCTCTAGAATCAATTTTGTATTAAATATTCCCAACTTATGAAAATAACCATAAACATTTTTAATTTTTTTTTATAACATAAGGCATCATCTCTATCCAGTATCCGCACGCAAAGTTTGATTTTAGAACTCAACCCGTACATGGAGAAAAAACAAAGACAAATCTCATTAAGGGGTAGATTGAACCAAGCAAATTAATTTGATGAGCAAATTGAACCTAATTTTTTCAAGGGGTTAGAGAAACAAAGTGGATTGGCGAGGGTAATAAAATGAACTTTTCCAAATAAAATTCAGGAATGTGCAAAGAAAAGAGATATATTGAGAATTTGACTGGTCCTAGATAGATTTGAAGAGCTATTTCTTTAGGAAACAAAACACAGAAAGAAATAAAAAGCTAATCATCATGAATTTCCATTTTATCAAATACAAGCATAATAGAAAACCGAGCTGCAGCCTAACCAAATTTTATGCTATGGTTAAACATCACAATACACTTAATAAAATTGAGCATGGGAACGAAATTATAAGGATTATATTAAGTAGCTGGATTGAACACAAAATAAATATATTGATTTTTTGTCACTGAACTGTTTATCACCAGGAGAGGCCTTATAGTATCGTTCATAGCTTACATTAAGAACAAATGCATAAGTGCCCCCAACACTTATAGTATCGTTCAATTTTTCTATCTAGATAAAAGAGGCTTTATTCACATATTGAAATAAGACGACACTGTTGCTATCTCCACCATTTTACTTTGTCCACTTAGTCTCCCGAACACAATTTAGACTTGATGTACTCACTCAACATTCCCATTGGTCAAATCTACCTCTTCCTAAAATTTCTCCTTTCTAGCTCTCCACATGACACTGCATGAGTTGAATTGAAGTCCAAATTTTGCAAGATGACTTTTAACGTGATATTTTATGTTTGAAAAATAATTTACAAAGTTTTCACAATTACTTTCATGGAATTTTGTATCTCTAGAATCAATTTTGTATTAAATATTCCCAACTTATGAAAATAACCATAAACATTTTTAATATTTTTTTATAACATAAGGCATCATCTCTATCCAGTATCCGCACGCAAAGTTTGATTTTAGAACTCAACCCGTACATGGAGAAAAAACAAAGACAAATCTCATTAAGGGGTAGATTGAACCAAGCAAATTAATTTGATGAGCAAATTGAACCTAATTTTTTCAAGGGGTTAGAGAAACAAAGTGGATTGGCGAGGGTAATAAAATGAACTTTTCCAAATAAAATTCAGGAATGTGCAAAGAAAAGAGATATATTGAGAATTTGACTGGTCCTAGATAGATTTGAAGAGCTATTTCTTTAGGAAACAAAACACAGAAAGAAATAAAAAGCTAATCATCATGAATTTCCATTTTATCAAATACAAGCATAATAGAAAACCGAGCTGCAGCCTAACCAAATTTTATGCTATGGTTAAACATCACAATACACTTAATAAAATTGAGCATGGGAACGAAATTATAAGGATTATATTAAGTAGCTGGATTGAACACAAAATAAATATATTGATTTTTTGTCACTGAACTGTTTATCACCAGGAGAGGCCTTATAGTATCGTTCATAGCTTACATTAAGAACAAATGCATAAGTGCCCCCAACACTTATAGTATCGTTCAATTTTTCTATCTAGATAAAAGAGGCTTTATTCACATATTGAAATAAGACGACACTGTTGCTATCTCCACCATTTTACTTTGTCCACTTAGTCTCCCGAACACAATTTAGACTTGATGTACTCACTCAACATTCCCATTGGTCAAATCTACCTCTTCCTAAAATTTCTCCTTTCTAGCTCTCCACATGACACTGCATGAGTTGAATTGAAGTCCAAATTTTGCAAGATGACTTTTAACGTGATATTTTATGTTTGAAAAATAATTTACAAAGTTTTCACAATTACTTTCATGGAATTTTGTATCTCTAGAATCAATTTTGTATTAAATATTCCCAACTTATGAAAATAACCATAAACATTTTTAATATTTTTTTTATAACATAAGGCATCATCTCTATCCAGTATCCGCACGCAAAGTTTGATTTTAGAACTCAACCCGTACATGGAGAAAAAACAAAGACAAATCTCATTAAGGGGTAGATTGAACCAAGCAAATTAATTTGATGAGCAAATTGAACCTAATTTTTTCAAGGGGTTAGAGAAACAAAGTGGATTGGCGAGGGTAATAAAATGAACTTTTCCAAATAAAATTCAGGAATGTGCAAAGAAAAGAGATATATTGAGAATTTGACTGGTCCTAGATAGATTTGAAGAGCTATTTCTTTAGGAAACAAAACACAGAAAGAAATAAAAAGCTAATCATCATGAATTTCCATTTTATCAAATACAAGCATAATAGAAAATCGAGCTGCAGCCTAACCAAATTTTATGCTATGGTTAAACATCACAATACACTTAATAAAATTGAGCATGGGAACGAAATTATAAGGATTATATTAAGTAGCTGGATTGAACACAAAATAAATATATTGATTTTTTGTCACTGAACTGTTTATCACCAGGAGAGGCCTTATAGTATCGTTCATAGCTTACATTAAGAACAAATGCATAAGTGCCCCCAAATTATTTGGACACATACATTACAAAAAGGGTGGTAGTGCTGTCATAAAGGCATGGAGTTTCCTGCCAACAGAAAGAAACAAGTTTAAGTGAACTGCATTACAGTAAGTTGTTAAAGACTTAAAGTTCAAAGGCATACAAAAACATGCACACAAATCATTTTACTAGTCCTGGAAGAGAAGAAAAACTGAAACATGTAGCTGCACTCTAAAGCTAAGTTCATAAGCAAATCACATGTGCTTACAACAAATGGCTTCCACAGTAAGGTAATGGATGACACAAGTATTGTTAGGCATTCTATACAATAATCACAGCACTGCAGCTAGTGAGCTGCACTGAACTTTAATTCAGAAGAACATCCATAATTCAATAATTCATGACTAATAGTTCGGCTATCCTCTTAGTTCCATGAAAATTCTTTGCTCTCAAGTTCATTTATGCTAGTTATTAAAATGAAGTGGAGTTTGAATGAGTTGGCCCTGCGTACCAAGAAAAGCCGGTGTACAAAACCAAGTTTTTAGTATAACATAGTTTAGCCTATTTGATCATTGCGATCCATGCTGAATCAAAAGATAAAGTACCAAGCTGACACATTGAACCAGGGAAAGCAGCAGAAACAGTAGTGAAACAAACTTTCGAAGTTCAATCTAGAGATGCTATGTGCTCCTAAATTATTGCTACATTTTTTAATCACTATATCCACAAGCTCGTCAACTGACACGAGATCAGCGCAAGGAATGTCAAAGATATCTATAACACCAGCAGTCACTAAAGAGGTACCATAGTGTTTTTCACAAGGTGCAAGATATGAAGATAACAAATGCTCATCATTTGTGCATAACACATGCGTATTACTTTAGGATAAATGAAAAACATCGAAGACTGCCATTTCTAGATAGAAATAGAACAAACCAAAGTTTACTAAGTAAAATAGTCAGGAAAAGCATGGAAGTGAACATTTTCAAGATGATACCTAATGTGCAAGGGATGCACATCAATATCCATCTGAAATTACCAGTTGCCTATAGAGCAGAAAAAATGGGCAAAACATGCCCTCCTCCCCTGCAATCTAACAGCCAGAATTTGTGCTTTTAGTTACAGTGGCCAATCCCATCCCAACCTACTTAACTTAAAAACAACATGATCTTATCCAATCAAATCAAGCACGTAATTTGGCCCAGCCTGTCTACCACGCTTAAAACCAGCAAATATCCGAACAAGCCACAATGCAAACATTTATATAGCACACCCAATTCCAAGCTGCAGTTAGCGTGCAAACTGCAAAAGTCAGAGCACCTGACGAAGCCAACCCCTGTTCTCACTTCCCAGACCCTCGCATCCTAAATGCCCCATGGACGACCGCAAGCCCTTCCACGATTACGGGGTAAGCAAGGACCGTACCTTGGGGGACCAGGCACCAGCTCCGCGACTCAGACGCGATGGCCGACCGCAGCCGCGCCGACGCGACGGCGCTGTGGAGCGGCAGCGCGGAGAGCAACCCGCCTGACGCCAGGGGCAACCTGCAACGCGCAACGCCCACCAATGCATGGCGGCGGTGGTACGAACAGCTAGCGTGAGCGCGCGAGAAGGAGATGTGGGAAGTGTGATACTCCGCGTCGTAGGGAGGGTGGGGGGGGGGGGCGTACCTGTTGATGCAGGATGCGCGGCGGGAGGCGGGGAGGCAGCTGCGGCGGAGGAGGGAGGAGGAGACGGCCTGGGCTAAGGCCCTAGATCGGGCGGCGACGGCCGTGGCCGCCATTGTTGCGAGGACTCCGGAGGGAGGGAGGATGAAGAGACGAGAATGGGAAGGGAGACAGCGAGGGTTTGGGGCTTTGGGCCTTTGGGTTTTACAGCAATCCCTGCGTTCTTCCATTCGGCCCATCTTCTAGTTGTGAAACGGTGCCTGTACACCAATGGACATCCACAAGGCAGTTAGGATTAGTAGTTAGTACTACGAAGGGGGCTCTTCGTCAGTTCCATATCCCTGTACAGGCGCGTTCATATGACGTCCGTACGATGCGACCCTTCACTTATATAAAACTTATGAGATCGATAACAGATGTGACAGTTGTTCTGAAATCACTTGTTCATTTACGTTTCACTTCTAACACGTTATCAGCGCTTTGCTCCTCTTGACACGGAGAAAGAGTACGCCGCACAGAGGCATTTTGCCTCTGAACACCACGATTTATACGGGAGTCGATCCGATGGACAAGAAATTATGCATTGTGGAAAATGGAACCACAAATTCTATACTTAGGAAAACAAAATATTTTCAAACTCTTATAAAGAAACAAGGAAATATTTTGATAATCGCGGGACGCAATGCAACGATAGTTGGCACTAGTCGTGCCACTATCGTACTCTCTATAACTTTTGTATCCCGATTCAAAGCGTACCCTACTAAGTTATAGAGATATCTGTCAAAACGGTTTTCATATTGAAACCGGTGATGACAATAATGAGGAATTTCTCCTCATTACTAAAACTAATGGATATGGCAAACAAATTGTTGAACAAATTCCTTCCTTTCCGTCGGGATTGTACTACACATACATTAAACCCGTACCACATGTTGCGTATAAGGTGATTTTTTAGAATGCTGATACATTCAAAACTTGGCATGACCGCCTTGGCCATCCTGGTGTAGGGATGATGAGAAAAATTATCAGCAATTCAAATGGTCATGAGTTATTGCTAAATTTCCCAAATCTTCGGATTTTATGTGCACTTCATGCGCTATAGAGAAATTGATTTTACGTCCATCACACGTTAAGATTCAAAATGAGCCACTAAACTTCATTGAACGCATTCAAGACGACATATGTGGCCCCATACAATCTACGTATGGACCTTTCGGGTACTTCATAGTTCTAATAGATGCATCTACTAGATGGTCTTATATGTGTCTTATTCACATGTAATCATGTTTTTGCAAAGATTATTGCTCAAGTCATTAGACTTAGAGCACAAAATCCTTAACATCAAATTCAATCAATTCGAATGGACAATGCTGTTGAATTTTTCTCAAAGAATTTTAATGATTATTGTATGGCTTTAGGAATTCAAGTTCAGCACTCTATCCCATATGTTCATACACAAAATGGTTTAGAAAAATCTCTTACTAAGAGAACTAAACTCATGGCAAGACCCTTACTATAAAATTGCAATCTTCCAACTTCATGTTGGGGTCATGTAGTCTTACACGGTGCAGACTTAACTCAATTGCGACCAACTACATATCACGTAGTCTCTCCTATGCAATTAGTACGTGGGAATACGCCAAATATTTTCCATCTGCGAAATTTCGGTTGCGCAGTATACGTACCGATCTCACTACCTAAGCGTACTGCTATTGGCCCACATAGGAAACTAGGGATCTATGTGGGGTATCAATCACTGTCGATTATTAAATACCTCGAACCCCTCATAGGGGATCTATTCACGGTCCGGTATGCTGATTGCATATTGTTGACGTAAAAATCAACACACTGGAATCGGAGGGTAAGTGTTCGCCAAGCTCCGGAAAGTTAACCAAGCGTGCTAATAAATTTGACCTGTAAATTGACAAGGGATAAAACAAAGTTAAATTTGAGAGTGTTTCGGCTAAAACCGATCTAATCTGTTTCTAAGCAGATAATTATGATAATGGCAAAAAACATAGGAAAAACCTACAAATCTAGCCGATATCGATAAATTGTGAATAAATCTAGACGAGAAAACAGCGATGCGCCCGAGATCAAAGCCTAGATAACTACAGCGATGCGCCAGGTAAGTAAAGCTCAAATATACTCGATTAAACAAAAACTCACCAGCAAATCAAGTCATTCGAATGTGAGACGTCCTTGATCAACTTGAAAGAACTCACCGAAAAGAAAATAGCGAAGTCGCCGACAGAAAAGTGAATTGTAAAGAGTTGTTGTATTGGATGTGTATCAACTTTTTCCTGTTCCGTACAACCGATATATATAGTCTACGCTAACAAGTCTTAGCCGGTTACGCCAAACATATTACTTGACCTAAAAGATAAAGACTTCCTAATTAAACTATACCAAAAATTACAACCGAATCATCAGAATCTTCGTAAAACTCGGATTTCCTTTTCTTTTCCTGATTCATCGGCAACTCTTCATCGGCCGATCACCAAACCGTGTGGATCAACATCTTCACGAAATATTCTTCTGGCATATCGGCTACAATTCCAGTGGCCGATCTTGACCCTATATATGTTTTGGTTTCTTCCAAATCGGCAACCTTTCCTTCATAATATCACCTTCCTTGACACGTGTCAAAAAACGGTGTCAACATATTGTTGGCATTTCTTAAGTCGATACCAGGTTTGCGATGACCTTGGTAACAACCTCAGAATTGCCTGTTGGCGGTTCTTAGTGCAATCACTAGAAATGAGGGCGCCGAACCCATTCTAACAACTGCACCCAAGGGAAGCCACTCTCGTGGTATAATCAATACGATTACAGATGGATCCGCAAGCGCACGGATATACCGTTGTAGCATTTCACCCGGAGAGTAAGGGTATCATCATTTATTTGTGTCCCAAAGGATGGCAGCGGCACATTGTGCCTCAAGCAATAGGCAAAACTCTAACAGGGGTAAGTCCAGGTAAAGAATAAGCAAGGGTAATAGGACACAACACACAACCACACTCCAAGAGTAAGGAATAAAAGAGAGAAACGACAAAAGAAAGAGACTAATCTATCCTACGTTAAGTCAGCTCGAGCTTAGGCTAGGTTAGATGTCCTAGTGCTTCTATCCAAAGTTGGGGTTATATTAGGACATGGTTAGGACTGCAGGTGCTAGGAAAATGGGATAGCGGGGAGAAGGTCCTGCACTGGAGAACGTCCAGTTCCGTTACCTCTTTGCATGAACTCCTACACCAAACCCGAACGTCGGGGAGTACGCTAAACGCAACACCGCTGTTACGCTAGATGGATAGGGCTGTCACCACCTGCCGTCTACCCCAGTCACACCATGGAGCACGGTCATATCTGAAGGATCCCGTATACCCGAGCACCACGCTCGTGTATGAAGTCACTACTCCAGTGTCCCCAGGTCTCCCACCCTTCGGATGGACAAGTAAACACTAGAGCAAGCCTAAAAGCACATCGAACCTCTATCCGTACCCGGATCATCAGGCCTAACCAAGACCTTTGCATAACTCATGAACGAACTAAGCATGAATTGATAAACTATTAAGTTAGTAAACCAATCATGACATATCTCTATATTATGAATAGAAGTCTGACAAGTCAGATACAAAGCCATACCGGGAGCCGAGGATTGCTCAACGACCCCGAGGACGACTTGCTCACTAAAGAAGAACTAGCGTAGCTCCACTACCTAGCTAAGAGAGCAAGAGAGAGGAGAGCCTTCTTGGAATGATGGAATGAGTGTGTGTGTGTGTGTGTGTGTTGAGGGGGGGAGGGGGAGAGGCCCTATTTATAGCTCTAGAGGTCGGTTCCCGCCAAATGCACATATGGAAGGTGATCAGGTGCCTTGGCCGTGACTCCTCCCCGAGATGCACTTGGACGCATTGCAGGCCAGGTTCGGCCGACCCCACCTGTCAGCCAAACGAGCTGATCTTCTGTTGGATGGTATATTCTTTGATCCTTATCCTTATCCTTATCCTCTGGTGCATTTTGCGTGGAGGCCCCGTTTCCACTGACATGTGGGCCCTCTTTGTAAGGGTGTGACGCTGGATGCGATATTCTGCGTAGTTGTACTGCGTCTGCTGCATGTTTTCGTCTTATTTCGCTCTTGCTCATCTGAAATGTACAAAACTCGAAAACAACTATGGAGCGAGGTTAGTGATACAAATATGTGAGTAAGGCATATGATTTTCCTTTATTATTGAGTATAGTGGACGGGTGAAAATGGCACTTAAGCACCGTCAACACACATGCCCCCCAGTTTCGTAGTAATTTATTTGTTGCTCTGAAATTATTTCGATCCATGATTACTCTTTTGTACCAACGCTCCAATCAGCATTTAGAGCAATTCCTCGTATCTTGTGCGCATGGCATGCTTCAGTACAATTAGGTAAAACTCTTCTTTGCCCTTGGCCTTTTGCTTCCCATCCGCACAAATCCAACGCGATGATTCATTTTCTGTCTTTTCGCCTGATTCATCTCCCCACTTTAACCCATAAATAACACCCTTTGGCTTGGCATCGAAAACAAGCCTCCATTAGCTACAACGCCTTCTACCTTCTTCTCTTCTCAGCCGAAAAACCCTAACCTCTTCTGTAGCAATGGCGGGTGCAAAGCACTCCGGCGAAGGTCCTTCCAACGACCCTCCGGCGATCTGCCACTACTGGGAGTAAGGCTTCTTCCCTCATGCTCGATTATCATGATCTTACTTGATCCTCATCTTCAGTTTCTTTAACCTTTGCGCTGGAACAACTCTCCTTCTTCCTCCGACTCCTCCAATTCGGAGGGTCCTCCCTTTCCCGGTGTCCTCAAAGACACCAAGGAATTCATCAGCCAACTTCTCTGCGAGAAGGACGAAGCTCGGCAAAATTATTCCCAGGAGACCATCAGGTCTCAGCGCCTCGCCGCCGAGCTGGAGGTGGCGCAATCTGACCGGGCGGTTTTCCGGGCCCAGCTCTCCGCCGCCGAATCCAGGGTTGCCTGTAAGTTATCTTCCCCAAAGTGACATCTTTTCTCATTCTTCAGACTTCTTTCCTGATCTCTTTCTTCAGTCCTGGGGTCGCAGGTCCAGACCCTCCACGCCGCAGCCACCACCGCCACCGGCTCGGTGACCGCTCGTGGCGACACCGTCGCCGACCTTCTGCAGGACATCTCCCGCCGCGTCCAAGAGGTCGCCGGACACAGGGTCCGCCGGGGTGCTGCTGTGACCCTCACCACAGCCCAGTACCAGTCCGGCCACGACTTCCTACAGGTGGAACGAGTTAACGTCCCACTGGGCGGCGAGGACTGGTGGGCGTTCGAGGAGCTCGCCGACGACATGGAGATGGCAGCCACATCCATCTCCGAAGATATTAGTATAGAGGCAATCATCGGCAATGTCTTCGCCGATGACTAGACTTCTAGGATTAGCATCTAGATTTCTAGGAGTAGCTTTTGATGTGTCAGTCCGATCATCTGATCGGCTTTTGTAAAAACATGATCAATGAATCAATTCCTTTTCTGTCAATCTCTGATGCAATTCTCTGAATCTCTTTGTTGCATTATCTAACCTGAATTCACACATCAATTCTGAACGTAGCCGATTTCTGATGTGTGTAGATTTTTTGCACTAAGGGCGATACATGTCATATTGGCCATTACAATTCAACCGATAACTCTGATCAATCGGCTATGCATCCACCCAAATGCTGGGATAATACTTCTTTAAATATTTCCCATTAAGAGCCCTAGAAAACTTTTCTCCTTCAAGCGTTTCCAAAATATACGCGTTGCTAGGAACGCATCGACTTATTCTGAATGGCCCTTTCTATGTTGGTGACCACTTGCCGAATTTTGAATTCTTTGTTCCTATCGGCAAAATTAATTTCCAAACCAATTCTCCCTGAGCAAAGGTTTTAATTTTCACCTTTTTGTCGTACCATCGGCCCACTCTAGCCTTATTTGCCTCAACATTCACAAGAGCTCCCAGCCGATGTCCAGCTAAATCTTCCAATTCATCTTTCATCAAAGCTGAATATTTATCGGCTGTTAACTGATCTTGAAACGTGACACGTCGTGAATCAAACTTTAATTCCCATGGGAGAACAGCTTGATGCCCATATACTAATTGATAAGGAGACACTTGCCATCCTATATGCCCACAAAGCTTCGTTAAGTACAGTATGCCATTTTCTAGGATATTCATCCATTTTTCTTTTAATCAACTTAATGACTCCTTTATTCGATGCCTCCGCCTGACCATTAGCTTGGGCATAATATGGAGAAGAATTTAGCATATTAATCCCCATTCTAGTGACGAATTCTTTAAATTCCCCAGATGTGAACATAGCACCTTGATCGGTTGTGATGGTTTGTGGAATACCAAACCGATAAATAATATATTCCTTGACAAACTCGATCATCTCCTTTGACATTACATTTTTCAGAGGAATCGCCTCAACCCACTTAGTGAAATAATCTGTGGCCACCAAGATAAACTTATGATTCTTGCTGGACGGTGGATATATCTGACCAATCAAATCAATTTCCCATCCTCTGAATGGCCATGGCTTGATTATCGGATTCATAGTAGATGCAAGAGCTCTCTGCACACTCCCAAACTTCTGGCATTCTTGGCAACCTTTATAATACGTGAAACAATCTTCTAGCATCGTTGGCCAAAAATAACTATTTCTCCTAATCACCCACTTCATTTTGGACGTCGATTGATGAGACCCACAGATACCTTCATGAATTTCACCCATCAGAACCTTCACTTCTTCTTTATCAATGCATCTAAGCAAGACTCCATCAATCGTCCTATAATACAATTCTCCTTCCAACAGCACATACTTGATTGCTTGAAATCTGATTTTTCTATCCACCTTTTTGGAGGGATCTTTCAGATAATCAACAATTTCCCTCCTCCAATCATCGGCTGCCAACTCTAAGGCCATTATCCCTTCTATCAGTCGATATCCAGAAGCATGTTGTGCCAACCAATTTGCATCACTATTATGAAATTTTGGGACATACTCGATAGTCACCTTTTTAAATTCTTTCAGCAATTGGAGACACTCTTCATGATATAAACATAGAACATCATCCTTGCATTCATATTCCCCAATTAACTAGTTGATCACTATTGACGGTCACTAACGACCCATTTTGACCGTCAACTATCGTGCAAAAGTCGAGCATCAGAAGGAATAAATGTTAGCATAGGACAATTATTTGACGAATTCCACAGATCCTGGTCTGAGAATGTGTGTAGGTAAATTTGGGCCAAAACTGCATGTAACATGCATATTATCCAAGGCATAAATTTCTGGGCCAAGCACAAGCAAGGCCAAAGGCCAAAAGGGCCCACTTGGCAGCTGCACATGAGAGAAAGACGCAGCCCATAAGCAAGGAGACACATCATCGATCCGAGGCAACACCTTCTCGACGAATCAGACGCGTTCACGATGATCTACGAGCCCACCAGAGCTACCAAACCGACTTAGCGGTGATGACCCACGGGCCCCACCGCCTCTCAGATGACACGTGGCGAGGTGTGGTTGGTCCCTAATGGCAGTTTGGCTCAATCCCCGGGCGAATGGCTGGTGGTTCCCTCCTATATATATGAGGGGATGGGGCTCAAATGAAGACACATCACACCTTCTTCTCTTGAGTTCTCACTTGAGTGAGAATTGTCTTAGGGAGTTAGGAGTAGAGGTACTCAGGAGGGGCACCAGTAACGGCGCTCTTCTCCAATTTGTACCTCTACACGAGAGTGAGGAGTCGGGGGAAGTGCCGGGCTTGTCGGCACTCTTCTCCGCTTGTACCTCGACGGATGCTAATTCAGTTGTAAGTGTTTGAGACTTTCTCTGTTTATTTAGAATTAGAGTCAAGATCGTAAGTTATCATCTCTGCCTTATATTAGTTGATGTGTATACTTAGAGAGTAGCATTTGACTCTAGAGTTGGGCTCCGGATAGAAAAGGATAACCATGTACGCCTCTAGAGTTAGTAGGGAAAGGCGTAGACGTGGTGTCTAGGCTGGACTATACCACTCAGTTGTCCGATAGTCCTACGGTTTGTAGAGGTAGTCGGCAGGTGGTGACAGCCCTGTTCGAGCCCTAGTAATCCTCCACATTCGGATATTGGATAGAGCACTATTACTAGAGCTATCGGCTTGTATAAGCCGGTCGAAACCGGTAGCTCGAAGTATAACGGTGACATGATCTCTTCTTCTAGGCATAGATTCTAGATCTTAGAAAGTCCTCTCTTTTCTATCCTCCTACACCAGTGTGTGTGTCCTTAGACAGCCTGAACTTGTAGATAGTGTACTCACATTCCCCAGTGGATAAGATACCTGGAATACTCTTGGTTGAAAGCTACAGCGGTATCCGTACGCTTGCGGATTTTATTCGTAACGTTACAAAGTACCAACAAGCTTTCTGGCACCGTTGTCGGGGAACGACAGCTACATTATCTTCGGACTCAGTCGTCCTCGTATCTTTTTCATTTTCTTTCCTTCTACCTTTACGCCCGCTATCCATGGAGCAGCTATCCTTTCCACAGCTCTCTACCCCAAGGGGCGAGTTCTCTGAGCCATCACCATTTTCCTCATCTAACCATGAATTCGACCCTGGCTTCATAGCCATGGTTCGGAAGCGACCCTTCTCCGGAGAAATTCATGAAGATCCCTATGAGCATTTGCAAGAATTCAAGGAACTGTGTTCGGGTCTAGTAATCCTAGGCATGACATAGGAAGCCTTGCGGTGGAAATTATTCCCCCTTCTCTCTTATAGAGAGGGCGGAGCAATGGTACACCCGCACGATACGAAATATGAGCAGTGATTGGGAGAAGCTTCGAGATGACTTTCGTTACTTGTTCTCCCTTACCGAACGCATAGACTCCCTACCGACCGACATCCTCGATTTTGAGCAATTAGAGAAGGAGTCCATAGGTGCAGCATGGGCTAGATTCTCACGCCTTTTGGCATCTATCCCAGATATGTCTATACCCGATGAAATATCGTTGAACATTTTCTACTCAGGTTTAGACATGGAAACTGCCCTAGAGCTTGACGTCGCCAGCGGAGGATGGTTCGCACATAGAACTCCGGAAAAAGGAAGAGACATCCTAGATAGTTTCCTAGAAGACTCTTTCTTCGCTACCGACTATAGTGAATCCCGCCGGGAGAAATCCGCATCGAGCCACTCAACACCCGAATCTGAGCCTTCATCTTCCACATCCCAATATTCGTCTGTTGAGCTCTCTCCCGAACCACGAACACCGAAGAAAGAAGAAATTCAACCTTCGGAGTTATCTTCCCGATTCGAGGATGATCCTCCGAAAAACATCCAAAATACCTCGAATCATTTTAGGCATGACAAGCCTATGAAATCGTTGTGTCTTTATAAGACCATCGATGGATTTTTTCCGCCATACACCTGCAATGGATTGGTCGAAAGAGGCAAGACGTACTTCCGAAGCAATTCGGATTAGCCCAACCTCCACGACCATCCCTTGTTTTATGAAGGGAAGTGCCATAGAAGCTCTTCACGACCCTTCTGCTGAGATTTGCATCATACCTGAGTGCCTTTTGGACACTCTTGTGGGTAACAAGCCTCTAACCCCGATCGACAAGTACCTCAAAAGTCCATCCGGACTGTTCTTTGAATGTCGGGGGATTGCAAGGGACGTGCTTATCACAGTAGACAAAATCGAGGTGCGTTTAGATCTTCTCCTAGCCCTCCCGCTAGAAAACCTTCTGGCATCTCATGGGAGCCTAGATGAAAAGCTTAGGGAAACCGGCTCGGCCACTGCTACTCCTCATCTAGAAAATCTTCTGACCAAGCCTCTTCCCGAGCAAAACCCGCTCGAGGAGATGATGCATACATCTCCGTTCATACCATCCGAGCCCGTTCTCTTGGGAGTTCTAGAATCCTATGAAGAATACGATTCGGAGGGTAGCCTTCACTCTTGTGAAGATGAACGATCATCATTATCCTTGACCGAGTTTGTGCCTCTTCCCGTTGGCCTAGAATCTGTTGTTCTCGACCTTGATCGAGATACAACTATGATCTTTCACGATGAACCTCTTGAGATGGAGAATCAATGGGCCAAGGAATCTTGTGAGGCGCTGACTCTGCAGATCAATGAAAAGGATTCCTCAAATGAACATGGGAATTTCACTTTTGACATACCATGTAAACCATGCTCATTCAATGCAACTCCAGAGTCAGGCATGCTTAGTGCACCGTACACACATGAGGACTACAACCACCTTATAGTTCTCTTCTGCAAAATTTTCAAAAGGTTGGTTGTAGATGTATATGTTTATTGTAAACATTGTAGATTTCGTGGGTGCACTGTGGCACTAACCTTGTAGCTAGCTGCAACAATTGGTGGTGAAACAAAGACCCATCACCAATGATGGCTGCAAGAGCATGTTCTAGGATATAGTTTTCCTTCGGGTATTTTTGGTTGCTAACCTTTCTAGGGGAAGATCAAGAAGAATGACGGACAAACAACACCTACGAACATGAGAGCTACACCGACTACAACACCTCGATATGCCTTGATGAAGAACAACTACAGAAGGAGACTTGAACTCCATACACTTGAAGTTTTGCAAACTCCAAGTGTGGGGGTGGTATGTGAGTACCCCAAAGTAAGTTCTTTTCTCAATTCATATCTTTTCTTGGAATTTGTGTATGTCCTCGCATCTTGCTCTATAAAAAAATAAAAAAAAGAGAGGAGTTGCCTTGGTGACAACATTGAGTCTGCGTCAACAAAATGCCGTGGTAAGTACTCTCAATGTCCTGCTTTTGACATTAAACAAAGCCCTGCCGGGAGGTCGCCCGAGGATCACCAGGTTCATGCTCATGCCTTTCTCTCTTCGAATAATGCTAAATCATGCTCCATGCTTCCTTTATCTGTCCTTGTATGCTCTAGTTTGGATGTGTGTTCGAAAACACATTCATAGGCATTTTAAACCAAGCATGGTGCTTGGGTTAAAATGTCTTCTTCGGTCAAACTGACATGGTGTCAAGTTTGACTGATGAACCTCAAAGTTAATACTTGTATAGATATTGGTTGTATATGTGGACTAACCCCTGCAGGAAAATCAAATCCAATTGGGTGAGTCATTGAGTTGAATTCAAATGGGAAGGTAAGCCAAGGTTTTGGATTAATGTTGCACAACATACTCATGTTGGTGCAATCATAATTCAGCCTTGCTTGAGTAAGTATTTTGGTGAGATTAAATTTTAGTTCAAATAAATTTTAGGAGCTCCCTGGTTCTTAAAACTGGTAGAGCTATTAGTTTGTTTCCATATTTTTGTTTTTGAATAAGCACCAGGTACAAGAATAAGTGTGGGGGAGATCTCTCAGAACTTTCAAGCTTATACACTCGAGATCTCCCACAACACGTGCACAACACCGAACGAACCAAAATGCAAAAAGCCAAGATGAATCAGAGCTAGTATTGGGCAGTGGAACCTCAGGTTTGGCTGACTAGCACCAGCTCCGATCATCTTCATCGCGACAGTTTGTGCACTCTACCCCTCATACTCTCCCTAACCTATGAGTTTAAATGAAATCTTGATCAATCACGAACATTAAACTCAAGGTATCCTCTGGTTCTGTGCTTCTCAATGATTGGCTTGCATACCTTTTATTCTTTCCTGCGCCTGAGCTTGTGAATCATATCTTAGGGAACCCATAATTATTAAGTTGTTGACTAGTGAGATATGGTTTGATGAAAGAATTCTTGCTTTATCTACTTATGTGTCTGGGAACTTTTTATCAAAAGGAAAAACCTCCATAGCTTTACAACTCCACGTGCTTGTCCTACCAAAGCCACATGTTGATCTCCTCGATACAAATCTTTACACATATGTGCCTTGTTGTTGCTTTGAGCTTCTTCAAACTTTGTGACCCTAGTGAGATGTCTTTTCATACTTGTTTGATCAAGATCATGTGCACTCCACCAGCTAAACTTCTACACTAGAAGTTAGCTATGCCATTCCATCCATCCACAAAATAAAACTCCATGTTTAATGATCTCTCTCTCTAGTATCTTTCAAATGAGGCATGGGCTATCAAAAAAAAGAGAGAAAGATGGCATGCCCAAGAAGCATGACCCAACAAAAATTAGACACATAATGGTCTAAGGAAAAAAAAGAGAAAAAAGAGATATACAATAATATAGCTATGTCCTCATGTTATCCAAATAAAGGAGAGAGAGATCCATAGAAGGAGTATTTCATTTAAATCATCCACCTTTCATATGTGCACAATCTTGATCAACTTGTTTGATTTGTCATCTCCATGGATCCATTGTTTGATTTTGTAATATATGTGACACAAGTGCATGCTTCCATTTCTCCTAACATGAGCTCCACATAAGCTATCTTTAGAAGTAGGGTGAAAACAAGCAATGCTTTGGTGAGGATATAAACACAATAAGTGACATGAGAGATCCTATGGAGAAGTAAAGCTATGGTTGGTCTTTGCAAAAATATTTTCAAACCCTAGCCATATAGCAGGAAAGTGAAGGAAATTGAAGTCAACACCGTTCCGCTCTTCAACTTCCCAAATAATTCATAGTAGACACACCAAAATTCACAGGCAAAGGTAAGGCCTAGAATAATCTGTATGCAGGTATCATATCATATGAAGTTAGGTCCGCCTTAGTTCTTGCCTTTACTTGAGGATGAGCAAAGATTTAAGTGTGGGGGATCTTGTTGACAGTCACTAACAACCCATTTTGATCGTCAACTATCGTGCAAAAGTCAAGCATCAGAAGGAAAAAATGTTAGCATAGGAGGATTATTTGACGAATTCCACAGATGCTGGTTTGTTTGGGCCAAAACTGCATATAACATGCGTATTATCCAAGGCATAAATTCCTAGGCCAAACACAAGCAAGGCCAAAGGCCAAAAGGTCCCACTTGGCAGCTGCACATGAGAGAAAGACGCAGCCCATAAGCAAGGAGACACGTCATCGATCCGAGGCAACACTTTCTCGACGAATCAGATGCGTTCACGAGGATCTACGGGCCCACCAGAGCTACCAAACCGACTTAAGACAGGCCCTTACCCATATACATGACATGGGGGCCCATCTAGCAGCCATCTGACCGAAGACCGGGCCAAACGGGCCCAGCCCACGGTCGGCCGACCTAGTGGTGATGGCCCACGGGCCCCACTGCCTCTCAGATGACACGTGGCGAGGTGTGGTTGGTCCCCAATGGTGGTTTGGCTCAATCCCCGGGCGAATGGCTGGTGGTTCCCTCCTATATATATGAGGGGATGGGGCTCAAATGAAGACACACCACACTCACACATCACACCTTCTTCTCTTGAGTTCTCACTTGAGTGAGAGTTGTCTTAGGGAGTTAGGAGTAGAGGTACCCAGGACAGTCGCCGGTAATAGCATTCTTCTCCAATTTGTACCTCTACACGAGAGTGAGGAGGAGTCGGGGGAAGTGCCGGGCATGTCAGCACTCTTCTCCGCTTGTACCTCGACGGATGCTTATTCTGTTGTAAGTGTTCGAGACTTTCTCTGTTTATTTAGAATTAGAGTCTAGATCGTAAGTTATCATCTCTACCTTATATTAGTTGATGTGTATGTTTAGAGAGTAGCATTTGACTCTAGCGTTGGGCTTCGGATAGAAAAGGATAACCCTGTACGCCTCTAGAGTTAGTAGGGAAAGACGTAGACATGGTGTCTAGGCTGGACTATACCACTTAGTTGTCCGATAGTCCCATGGTTTGTAGAGGTAGCCGGCAGGTGGTGACAGCCCTATTCGAGCCTAAGTAATCCTCCACGTTAGGATATTGGATAGAACACTATTACTGGAGCTATCGGCTTGTATAAGCCTGGCGAAACCGGTAGCTCGAAGTATAACGGCGACGTGATCTGTTCTTCTAGGCATAGATTCTTGATCTTAGAAAGTTCTCTCTTTCCTATCCTCCTACACCAGTGTGTGTGTCCTTGGACAGCCTGAACCCGTAGATAGTGTACTCATGTTTCCCAGTGGGTATGATACCCTGGAATACTCTTGGGTGAAAGCTACAGCGGTATCCGTGTGCTTACAGATTTTATTCGTGATGTTACAAAGTACCAACAATCACCAGCATAGAATCCCCAAATATTTCAACTGCATTGACTTTGATTTCTCGAAGTAATTAAATTCCTTTGAGAATAGCATGATATTCAGCTTGATTGTTGGTTGTAGATGCTTCAATTGGAAATGAGAACTCAAAATTTGCCCCCCGAGGGGAAATCAGCACCACACCAATTCCAGAACCATTTCCACACAAAGATCCATCAAAAAATAAAGTCCAAGGAACAAGATCTACCATGGTTAGTTCCGATCCACAATGTTGCACGACAAAATCGGCTACGACAAAATCGGCTACGGCTTGACCCTTAACTGCTTTAGCCGATTCATATCTCAAATCAAATTCTGATAGAGCTAAAATCCACTTCCCTATTCTCCCATTTAAAATCGACAACAAGTGCATATATCTAATCACATCATCTTTGCTCACGACAACACACTCAGCCGATAATAAATAATGTCTAAGCTTAGTGCAGGAAAAATATAAGCAAAGACATAATCTTTCAACCGGAGAATATCTGGTTTCAGCATCCAGTAGTCTTCTACTCACAAAATATATAGCCCTTTTTTTCCCTTCAAACCCTTGAATAAGGGCCAATCCAATAGCACGCTCAGTAGCAGATAAATATAATTTAAACGGCTTGTGCTTTTGGGGAGGAACCAACACCAGAGGATTCATCAAATAATGTTTGATTTCATCCAAGGCTTTTTGATGTTCTTCTCCCCACACAAACTCTTGATCGGCCTTCAACTTCAGTAATGAACTAAACGGCTGAATTTTTCCAGATAAATTAGATATAAATCTCCGAATAAAATTAATCTTGCCGATCAATGACTGAAGTTCAACTTTTGTCGTAGGGGCTTCAACTTTATCAATAGCTGATATAGTCTTCCGACTAATCTCAATCCCTCGCTCATGCACCATGAAACCCAAGAATTGGCCAGCTGACACACCAAAGGCACACTTATTTGGATTCATCTTCATGCCATGCCTTCTTGTACACTCCAAAGCTTTACGCAAATCAGCCAAATGTTCTTGGTACCCCTTTGACTTCACAACCACATCATCAATGTATATCTCCACAATCTTGCCGATAAGTTCATAAAAAATATAATTCATAGCTCTCTGATATGTAGCACCAGCATTCTTTAATCCGAAGGTCATGACTACCCATTCAAATAAATCAAGATGCCCTGGACATCTAAATGCAGTCTTGTGAATGTCTTCTTCTGCCATGAAGATTTGATTATACCCAGCATTGCCATCCATAAAACTGATTACTTTGTGTCCAGCGGCAACATCCACCAACATATCAGCTATCGGCATAGAATAACCATCCATCGGTGTGGCTTTATTAAGATTCCTGAAATCAATGCAAACTCGCAATTTTCCATTCTTCTTGTAAACAGGAACCACATTAGAAATCCATTCGGCATAGCGAGACTGCTGAATAAAGTTGGCTTCAATTAACCGTGTGATCTCGGCCTTTATATCTGGCAAATTTTTAGGATTGCACCGTCTTGCTCCTTGCTGATATGACCGATATCCTGGTTTTATAGGTAAACGATGCTCAACAATAGATCTATCCAAACCAGCATCTCATAATACTTCCAAGCAAAACAATCTTTGTACTCTTTTAACAAATTCTTCAACTCTTATTTGTACTCGAGATCCAAATTAGCACTAATAAATGTCGACCTTGGTCTATCACCATCTCCAATATATATCTCTTCTAGCAAATCGGCCGATGTAAACCCATGCCCTAGTTTCCATTCTTCTTCTAGGAACTCATCAATTAAGAATATGAAGAACCGACTGCTTGGATCGGTGTAGACTCATCACCAGCCGATGAACCATCATCATGTTCACCATTGGCTTTGGTCTTAACACGCCAAACTTGTGTTTTGACTCCTTTCTTGCTTAGAGTCTGCTCTTGTTCTTCTTCTATGATCTCCAGCTGGCGTAATCTCTAAACATGCCTCTTTTGTGACCTGGTCAAACCCCATGGACACCATTGAGGTTGACTAGTGCGATCTATATCAGGCTCTCGTTCTGGATCTCTACGCATCGGCTGATCATCTTGCACCCTGTCATCGGCCATTTGTTCTAGCCGATCATGCGCAGGTACTCTTCTTCCAGCAGGGTCACGTAGCATGGTTCTGCCCTCCAGTCGATCATGCACCGATACCTTTTTTCCTAGCTGATCATGCATAGGAGTACACTCACGTCCGTAAGACTCATCACCATGACGTGACTTCTTATATGATCGACTGATTTGACCATTGCACTCGGGACAATCATTTGCCGATGGCAATGTCAATCCTTCTTCCTAGCAGTAAACAAAGAAAGGACACCTCCAATGTTCTTTCTCACGACGTGCCTCCTCTTCTCTGCGCTGTTGTCTTTCATGGTCACGCTGGAACTTGTTCAATAGCATCTGAGACGTAACATGCCTCCGTGGCGCCGAAGAATGTTCGACCTCTTCTTGTGGACTCTTTTCTTTGACTTCATCGTCCGTTATCTGTGTTTTGGGATCAACAACTCCAGATTTTTTGGTCGATGATGACGTCAGGATCTTGGCTTGAGGAAAACTCTTGTCCTTAGCCATGTCCACCATGTTAGTGGCAAACGGATGCTGGTCAATCTTCATCGTCCTCTTAGGAGTTTCAAACTTCAGCTTCCCTTGCTCAAAGGCCAATTGTATCTGCTGTCGGAAGACTTTGCACTCATTTGTATGATGCGACGTGGTGTTGTGCCACTTGCAGTACTTCATATTCTTCAGCTCTTCTTCCGACGGGATCTTGTGATATGGCTTTAACTTGATCAACCCTTCCGACAATAACAAGTTAAGGTGATGTCAAACCCATATGTTTCGGGTTCCCTTTTTCCAAACGGACATGTCAATGGCTTCTTGTTGTTATGAATCCACTCAGCCGATGCAACCGGTTTTTGCTCTTCATCAGAATCATGATCAGTAGAATACTCCACAAAGTTTACTTTCTTCTGAAAAGGCTTTCTAGACTCGTATGCCAGAGTCTCTCCTGTCATACGACTTGCAATCTGGCTGATGCTCTCAAACTCTTGCGATGCATACTTGTCCTTGATGTGTGGCAAGAGTCCATTAAAGGATGTGTCGGCCAATTGCTAATCTGACAGTATCAAACTATAGCATCGGTTCTTGACATCTCTGAACCTCTGAATGAAAGCAGCCACCGATTCATCATTCCTCTGCCTCAAGCTAGTCAAATTAGTCAACTTTAACTCGGTGATTCTAGAAAAGAAGAACTGATGGAACTGCCTTTCTAGATCATCCCAATATAATATGGAATTTGCTGGCCGAGTAGTAAACCACGCAAAGGCCGATCCAGATAAAGACAAGGAGAACAACCAAACTCTGAGTGCATCTTGATTGGCTGCTTTTCCCAACTGCAGAAGGAATCTGTTAATATGCTCCATCGTAGAAACTTCCACCTGCCCTGAAAACTTGGTGAAATCAGGCATCTTGTATTTGTGTGGGAGAGGAATCTGATCATAAGCCGAAGGATAGGGAGTCTTGTACATAACAGACTGCTGCTTTGATCTTAATCCAAACTGCTCCCTCATTACTTCAGCTATCTTAGAAGTCCAATCAACCTGCTGATCAACTACCGGTATCTACTGAGGAGAAACCATGTTCGTTGGATTCGTCGCCATTGTAGGTTGCGGTGACATAGGGGTCATCGACCGTCCCGCCGATGCCATCTGATGTGCTTGCTGAGCCACCCGATTAGGTGACTACTGAGTCATTGCTAGCGCGGAAGTGGTCGCCGGCCGTGGAGCCGACGGACTAGCTGACTACTGACCAGTAGAGTCCATGTATGGCACGTTGACATATCGCAATATTTCAGTTGCCTGATCATGGAAAACCCAATTGACTCCACCCTGATGAGGAGACTTTGAAGTTAGAATTTCTGAAGGAGATTGGGGTTAGAGCATAATCGCAAGATGCTGCTGTGGGGTCATCGGTGGTGGTGCCGATGTGTTGGGCTGTGTAGCCATCTGTGGACTCCATGTATTCTGAGCATTCGGCTGTGCTGCCAATGCACCTTGCTGGGAGACCATTGGCTGAGTAGCCGATGCATCAGACTGAGGAACCATCGGTTGAGTAACCGATGCATTAAACTGTGCATTGGGCTATGAAATAAAGAAATCTGGTGGCATACCATATCCAGTAGCCGTATTCCATCCTTTTGGAAATCCAGATACAGATCCTCCTTGTAGAATTGTGGGAGTAGGCTTGGGAGTTGAATAGATAGGAGTCGTTGGAGCTGTTGATGTTGCAGTAGTAGCCTGCGTTGATGCTTGACTGTTACTCGCTTCTGGTTGGCTATTTGGAGCCGACAGAGCTGCTGTCATAGATACCTCTAGAGGAACATAGTTCATCTGATCTAACTGTATATAATAAGGACCCACACAGCCTGGGAATGTACCCTCCATGAAAGTTTTAACTACTGCATTGTGCACCGCGGTACCCATGACTGTCGAGCTCTTGACAAACACTTGTGCTACAGCTTGAGACACTGCATCTATCATCTTATTCTCATGTTGTGTCTCTGTCAATGGCTAGAAGGATGGAAGATCAAACTTTTTGATCACGTCACCAGATCTGGTGATGCTGTATGACTTGAGGCATTCACGCTCGTACTTCTCTACAGCTTCAAGATACTCCTTCTGTTGATCTTCCTTGAGCTTGTCCTCTTCGATGGGGACATAGTTGTCTTCATGGACTTCAGTTTTAGTACTAATTTTTGCCATGTTGAAGCTTCTGGTCCCACCGGGCGTGCCAAAAGATGTGTTGACGAAAAAATCAACACACTGAAATCCGAGGGCAAGTGTTCGCCAAGCTCCGGAAAGTTAACCAAGCGTGCAAGCCAATTTGACCTGTAAATTGACAAGAGAAAAAACAAAGTTAAATTCGAGAGTGTATCGGCTGGGATTCTAAATATCTCTCACACAGATGTATCGGCAGACTTTGCCGATAGGGAAAACGACAAAAGGATATTAAAGGCGGGTGCATAATAAACGAGCGCATCGGCAGATTCAGCTAATGCGGAAAACGACAAGATCAGCTTGCAACAGCCGATTGCACGTGTGTAACAAAATCTAAGCTACAAATGCGTAACTTAAATAATGTTGCTCGAAATAGATCTAAACCGGCTTTTATGATATCGAGGTGTTATTACAGATTCTAAAACTAATCTAATATGTTTCTAAGTAGATAATTGTGATAATGGCCAAAAATATAGGAAAAACCTACAAATGTAGCCGATATCGATAAATTGTGAATAAATCTAGATGAGAAAACAGCGATGCGCCCGAGATCAAAGCCTAGATAACTACAACGATGCGCCCGGTAACTAAAGCTCAAATATACTCGGTTAAACAAAAACTTACCAGCAAATCAAGTCGCTCGAATGTGAGACGTCTTTGATCAACTTGAAAGAACGCGCCGAAAAGAAAATAGCGAAGTTGCCGATAGAAAAGTAAATTTCAAGGAAATTGTAAAGGGTTGTTGTATTGTTTATCAACTTTTTCCTGTCCCGTACAACCGATATATATAGTCTACATTAACAAGTCCTAGCCGATTACGGCAAACATATTACTTGACCTAAAAGATAAAGACTTCCTAATTAAACTATACCAAAAATTACAACCGAATCATCAGAATCTTCGTAAAACTCGGATTTCCTTTTCTTTTCCTGATTCATCGGCAACTCTTCATCGGCCAATCACCAAACCGTGCGGATCAGCATCTTCACGGAATATTCTTCTAGCCTATCGGCTACAACTCCATCAGCCGATCTTGACCCTATACATGTTTTGGTTTCTTCCAAATCGGCAACATTTCCTTTACAATATCACCTTCCTTGACACGTGTCAAAAAATAGTGTCAACACATATTCAATGAGGACCATTTCCCGGCATTAGGGGGAAATTACAAGTACCAAAGTGAATGCCAGGAAATCAATTGTGATGCCCAAGGCATTTCCTCAGATCCACGTACTCAAAAAACTGAACAACAAGTTCAGAAAATCATAAATTTGCAATATATTGCAAATAATCTGCCAGAAGTATCTACTGATTATAAGGGTGTCACAAAGTCCTCTTATCCTATACGGAATGCACCCGAAAGAGTAGAGGTACCGAACAAAAACATTCAACTCCTCCCGCTTCCAAAGAAGAGGGGGAGAAGTACAGCTGCTCCCAACGATGATGCTCAAATGAAGCGTCAGAGGATTCCGCGGATAGATCTACAAAATCAATAAATACAAGCCAACCTAAAGTTGGTAGACACCCAAAAGTGGATACAGATCTCATACTAGGACCAAATCCACAAATCAGATCCATGGTACACCCAAATACTGATCCTGGGACATCGAAACACCCTGACTCCACAGTCTTAGGAAATGACGAGTCACAAAAATGGGCGAAAGAAATTTCCATCAATTACATTGACTCTGGAGAATCATACGATCGTAAGACTACTGTTGTAAACATATACTTCTCTGCAACAACTGTAGAAACCTTCCTAAAGGATCCAGATCCCAAGACCATGGCAGAGTACAAAAACGCTCAGACTGGACTCAATGGAAAGAAGCAATCCAAGCTGAGATTGCCTCGCTCACTAAAAGAGAGGTATTCACATCTGCAATACCTACACCTCCCAAAGTCTTTCTTGTGGGATTCAAATGGGTTTTCATCCTAAAACAGAATGAAAACAACAATGAGGTAGTGAGATATAAAGCGAGACTAGTAGCATGAGGGTTCACATAGAGACCTGGCATTGATTACAATGAAACCTAGTCTCCAGTAATGAGTGGAATTACTTTCCGATACTTGATATCATTGGCAGTTCAAAATCATCTATCTATGTAGTTGATGGATGTAGTGACAGCATATCTTTACGGATAACTTGATTCGGACATATACATGAACGTTCCTGATGGAATCCAAATTCCGAATCGAAATGCAAATTGCAACATGTATTGTGTAAAGCTTAAAAAGTCACTATATGGCTTAAAGCAGTCGTGACGAATGTGGTACAACTGACTAAGTGAGTTCCTTTTTAAGAAGGGATACACATACACCTATGTGTTTTCACTAAGAAATCTCCAACGGGATTCTGTATTATATTTGTATGTTGATGATTTGAATATCATTGGCAACCCAAAGGATATAGAAGAAGCATGCAATCACCTCACGACAGAATTTGAGATGAAGGATTTGGGTAAGACCAAATATTGCTTAGGTTTACAACTTGAGCACCTTCCCTCAGGAATACTAGTGCATCAATCAGCTGATATCCAGAAAATATTGGAGAAATTCAATATGGATAAATCGTATCCATCTAAAACCTTATTTGTTGTTCATTCTCTAGAAATGGAGAAAGACCAATTTAAACCACGAGAAGAGGGAGAGGAGATACTGGGACCTGAGGTTCCATATCTCAGTGCCATTGGATCACTTATGTATCTTGCAAATAGCACCAGACCCGGTATCGCATTTGCAGTAAATTTACTAGCTAGACATAGTGTTCAACCTACTCAGCGTCATTGGATGGGAGTACTTCAGATATCTCAATGGCACAAAGGATCTAGGTTTATTATTTAAGAAAAAACTTGATCCCAATATGATTGATATACAAATGCTGGTTATCTATCTGATCCCCATAATTGTAAATCCCAAACAGGATTTGTATTCCTATATGGAGGTACTGCTATTTCATGAAAGTCTTCTAAGCAGACTCTCACAACGACCTCTACTAATCACTCTGAAATCATTGCACTATATGAGGTATCACGTGGGTGTGTATGACTTCTCAAAGTGATTAACCACATACAACAGTCATGTTGTATTGGTTCAATCGAATCACCTACAATTATCTATGAAGATAATTTTGCTTGTGTTACACAGATGCAAACAGGTTACATAAAGAGCAATATAGCCAATCACATTGCTCCTAAGCTGTTTTATCCCCATGAATTGCAAGAAAGTGGAGAAATAAACATCTTGCAAATTAAGTCATGTGATAATCTCACTGACCTCTTTACTAAGTCCTTACTAACTTCTATATTTCAAAAAAAATTGTACATGATATTGGTATGCGACGACTTCGAGATTTGCAAGAATCAGGGGGGAGACATCTCATAGATGCTAACCTATATCTGGATTATATTATACTATTTTCTTTAACAAGTTTTACTCATGAGGTTTCTTGTTGAAATTTTTAACGAGGTAATATTAACATAAGCATATGTCGTATTTTATATTTTCCCCACCGGGGTTTTTGTAGGAAATATCAAAGACACATATTGCCGTCACAACTCATTTATGGTTTTTCCTGAAAAGGTTTTTCATGTGGGTTATTCAAGAAGCAATACCAATAATATGTCCTCATACTTTCTCCTAATTTTCCCACCGGATTTTTACAGGAGTTTTAGCGACATATCAATTTATATTACTCATATTTTTCCCGGAAGATTTTTGGGGGAGTTAACTTTATGTCATATCTCCAATATTTTTCCCCACTGGGGTTTTTAGTGGGATACCAATGACATAGTGATTTATTTAAATCACACACATATACATATTCCTCGTATTTTTCCCACAAGGTTTTTAGAGGAATCCAAGCTTACAACTACATTGATCTCAAGGAATATTCGATCGAGGGGGAGTGTTGTGAATCGGTGACTGTACACCAACAGGCATCCCTTCATTGACGATCTCATCCACAAGGCAATTAGGATTAGAGATTAGATTAGTAGTTAGTACTACGAAGGGGCATGTCTCTTTATCAGTTCCATATCCTTGTACAGGCGCGTCCGTACGACGCGACCCTTCACATGTATAAAACTCATGAGATCAATAACAGATAACAATTGTTTCCAAATCACTTGTTCATTTACATTTCACTTCTAGCATTCTAGAGCCAATTCCAGCCCAATCTCCAAGATTGTATCAAAACATACATAACAAGATTGAAACATACGCAACTACTAATTTAAGACAGAAAGTCTAAAAAAATTAATTTAAGATAGAATAAAATACACTAGGGATACTTAAACTTATCTTGTGGAATCATCTAGGTTCCTAAACTTTTAAATGCATATTTGAATTTCAAATTTATTGAGCAACTAATTGGCACAAATTTCCCTATGTGGTACACAAACAAAGCACCGTAACATATGGTATACATGATGTTAGTAGTGAATCTGAACATGCACTTGAGCATGAACACATCTCAAGCTGCACATCAGAGTGTCACATATGTAATTACTTGCTGATCAGGATGGTTTGGACCTCAAGTGACATACTTAACAAGTTTAGGGATTTAGATGTCCAATTTAGGTATAGCTGGATACAACAAGAAAATAATTCAATTGCTTTTGTCCATTGAACTGTTCTTATCACCCCAAAGCCGGAGACATTTTATATTCTCGTTCATTGCTTACATCGTAAGAACAATTGTGAAAATTGAAAAGTACTCATAGTCCTAAATGATAGATATCCATGCCATGCTACCGGCACTAGAAATGAGCCTCGTTACCACACCAATGAGACCGTGGATGATTAGGCCATAATCAAACACTCGGTGAGGCAACAACTCAAGTGAGTAAAATGAGAACAGATGAATAAAACAGCCCCAATTCAAGTATCAAGGCATCCAAATAGTTGTACGGATACATCAAGCTCCAAGGCCAAATCGGATCTAGGATCAATCTCAAAAAAAGAAATAATCCAGCTTTTTCTGTCAGATTATTACTTACCGAAATGGCTGCGAAAAAAAATTCGTGATTGTTTGGAGGACATGCTAATTCGAATCCTCCATCTAGCATATGGAAGACAGAGAAGGAAAAGAGTTTTAAAATAAAACTAAGCTCATAAACATTCTAGATCGAGAACAGGCGAACTGGCAAATGAAAAATGCATTTGAACTTGGCTGTTGCAGAGCATACCATGCATTGGTACTGTGTCAGCTCCGTATGTGAGCGTGGATCATGCCGCGGGGTTTTTTATTATCGGGATCCGGGGCCACGAGATACCTGATGTGGCAGGGTTTGGCACGAGATACGAGATGAGGCATATACTATACCCATACATCATGTAACTACTCGTTTTACTCGTATAGATTTAGAACTAGTCGATATAGAAGGAAACCACCTAAATAGTACTCAGAAAGAACTTAGGCTCACCCCTCCAAAGCATATACTCACCTCAGGCAATACAAACCACCAAACAGGATGTAGGGTATTACACAACTCGTGGCCCAAAACTGTCTAAACCTCGTGTTGTTTGTACCATCGTGTTCTTGATCTTGGCGATTCCCTACGAGCAATTATCTACTATGCGTACTCCCTCCGTCTCCAAATATAAGGCATTTTGGAGTTTCTAGGACAGATTATGGCTGTGTAGAAAAGACTCTCCTATCCCTAATTATTAAACATTGGGACTCTATTTGGATAACTAAATATTCTCATGCACTTCCCCATATGCACCTCCCCCTACATGGGGGCATGCACATCTTTCTATTGAGAAGATCCATTAAGATGGTTAGGTCTACTATCTAGGATGCTTTACATTTGAGTACAAAATTTGAACTTTAGAATGCCCTACATTTCAGGACGGAGGGAGTAGCCAGACTTAATGATGCTACTGGCTAAACTTGTAGATACAATTGTTCAAAGCAGATTCGGATAGAATCAAAGAGAACAATCATTCAACATAAAAAAGGTCAGTGGTACTAAATATATGGAACTAATTAATAGTAAAAGCAAAAACAACAGAGTAGAAGTGAAATAGTAAGAGAAAATTTAGGAGAATGTAAAACATAAAAACAACAAGACACCTACTGGGCCCAAAGGAAATTGGAAGCTCAAGGATGAAGTAGGCAAAAAGACACAAGTCCAAAATAGTAGCCACAAAATTTTATCTAGGCTATTTCTGTGTATGTAACAATGTCCTCATAGTCTTCAAGATTATCAATGTCATCTTAGGGCTTCAATGTGCTCTACTATGTCTACATGTTGGTGACACAAAAGCCCTAAGATGACATGTAGATGTAGGATTATGTGGAAAGTGTGTGAATTCTCACTAGGATTTGGAAATCATTCAGACATTCAAAATGGGACCTAATTAAATTATGACATCCACCTGCCAATTTTGGATCTAGTTCACAATTTCTATTCCAGTGAATGGCTCCCCTGCATGAAGTTGCAGTGCAACATCACCAACAATCTGCACCACACCACAAGGCAAAGCGAAACTAGGTAAAGATGAAGATGTCCAGAATGGGAAACAATAATGTATCTTATAATGACATACTTCATAGTAAGCAATTCAAAATGTATCTGGGTCAGTAATACTTCTATTTATGCAAAATAGGTGCATTAGAAAGTTTTGACTCAAGTCGATGGAGCTTCCATACTGCTCAATTTTAAAGCACTATTAACATATGATCAGATAAATATAAAAAGATTGCTAGCTGTGCAGTTCATACTGTCATACTGCCTACCTTTGCTGCTCTTCTTAAAGAGTACTCGGTGATTCCAGCCACATGGGGTGTTATAATAACATTTGGGAATTTTAGAATTGGATCATCTGGATCAAATGGCTCCATCCAAGCAACATCCATTCCTAAACCACTTAAGTGACTTGATTCAAGATGACTAAGCACCGCCTTGTAGTCCAGTAGGCGTCCTCTAGCAATATTGACCAGACATGATCCCTATATGGAAAGGGGGAATTATTACATTCCATGAAGGTACCATAGCATCTAATTTACGAATATTTTTATAATATACAGTGCAATATCAAAGACTTTTTATGCAAAATCACTATCATCTAACAGCATGAAAGAAAAAATGTGGTCAATGAATGCACTTACCTTTTTCATTGCTGTGAGGAACTTCTTGTCTACGATACCAATCTGCAAATTTGGTCACTTAGTAATGAAAGTAAAATACAAGTAGTCAACAGGAGATTAATGAATAAATAGCAATGAGAAGTACTAACTGTTTCATTGGTGAGGGCCATGCATGTTATAACTATGTCTGCTTCTCTGGCAAATTCGTACATATCTTCTGGGCCACCTTTCTTATCAACTAGTACTTCAGTATCTGCATGGGCAATGTTTGAAGCCATAGGAAGACAACAAAATGTATGATAACATGATCATAAAAAGTACCTAGGCTTACCACAAGGCAACGTGTTTGATGACCAATTTCTTTTGGTAGCAAGAATTTTAACTCCAAATACCCTTAGCCTCTTCGCAAGTTCATAGCCAATGGCTCCAAAACCCAGTACAAAGATCTAAGCAGTAAATCACAAATATGCAAAGTAGTGCAAAAGAACACGAATGAGACACTTTCCATTTGTAAAGATTAACAATGGATCAAACGTATACATTACGTGCATACCGTTTTTCCATATATTGTTTCTCCAGCTGGAGTGCCCAGTTCTCTCTGATTGACAGCACGATCCATCACCTTCTGCAAGGTAATACTCAAAATCAAATATTAATTAGTATGAGAACAACAAGCTTAGGCTTATTAAGCTTACTTATGGTAACTTTTTCATGAATCATGTTTAAGTCCAATGGCATAAGCTTTTATGTACTAAGGACCCTGCTTGAAAGAAAAATTAGTATGGTCATCATGCATTTGTGACCAAATTTCTGCACATGTCAATCGAAGTATTACAAAAAGTACTCAGGAATTATATCATCGGTGAATGAAGAGTAACATATTTTACTGTAACTGCTTTAGTTTGGATGGAATAGGAGATAAGTCATAAAATTACATTCTGACATGAAAAATAAATATTTACAAAAAAATCTAAGGCTTTCATGTACTCCTCGGAACTGCAACATGTTATTTCCAGACAATGACCTAGTGCTAGAGCATAGAATTTTACAATGTTCATGAAAATTTACAACCACCGGTTATAAATACGAAACACTTTATTTGATCACACTCTGGTCAAACTTTTGAAACTTTGAGCATTCAACTTTTAAAATATTCAGTTTAGAAACTTAAAAACATATGTATGTGTTTGTCTTAAAGAGTAATTTTGTAATCTTGTTTATTAGATTTTAAAAGTATATATAATACTCCCTCTATTGTCAAATGTTTAATATTGTTGACTTTTGGAAATTTCGTTTGACTATTTTTCTTACTATGCAAGTATCATATATTGTAAATTATTTAGATATTAGGGGTGCTTTAAGCATGACTTATATTTTTTTCTTATTTGCATTTAATTTTGAATAAGATGAATAGGCAACTGTGTCAAACATTTAGAAATGGAGTGAGTGGAAAATAATAGTCCAGGTTGGACCAAGACGATTATGGAAAGTCAACAACATCAACTATTTTGATCCAAGGTAGCATTAGACTTTTTATATTGGGAAAATTATTTCTTTTAAGTTTTAACTATGTAAAATCAACCGTAAATGGTTGAATGAAAATGGAATGTTGCACTGAAATTTGATCAAAGAGAAGCTTTAATAACTGGAGTATTTGAGGAGCATTTTAAACTTCCAAGTGGTGTAAACTGGTGGACATACAACGTACTTGCTTTCGTAGAACACCTAGCGTGAGGTAGATTGCCATTTCTGCGCAAGCGACAGCATTTCCTGTAGTACACCCAGGTATCCTTGCAACTTTAATCTTATGTTCTGTAGCAGCACCTATGTCAACACCTGCAGAAAATTGCGCACTTGTATGAGGATCTAGTCATTTCAAGAGATCTTAAGGAGATCCTGTAATAGCATATCTGTAGTCACCTTCTAACCCGACACCATTCTGCATAATAATCTTCATCTGTGTTGCTCGTGCAATGATATCTGAATCTATGCGCCGATTTTTTACAATGCATATATGGTAGTTTTGAATAACATCAGGTACCTGCTCAAGACCTACTTCATCAACCTGTAAAATAAAAAGGGTCACATCTGGCATACCCCTTGTTTTTTATTTACATTTTGTTTTATTTCTTTCAATAAACAAGCTGAATACTTCACTGTCAGAACTACATATACTATTTATGGTCAAAGTACCACTCTAGAGTCTAGAGTATGAAAATCGAGAATTTTCCCACGGCTCATATGTAGGAAATTAAAATGAAAGGCCAGCTGAGTACACCTAAAAACCCCATGTAAGCATGACAAAAAGAAGAACCAGTCCAGTAAAATCTTTGAAATACAAAAAATCAACCATGAGAAGTAAATCCCTTGGCTTTGTCTTAAAGGAGTGGAATACGGAACCCTACAATGCATTTAGATCATTGAAATAACATTGTAAGGACATGTAGAAATAAAGATGCCATCAAAGAACAGAATATTCCTTTAGTTGATAAGCCGAAGTTGTTAACTTGACGAGGGGAAATCTACTACAAAGAGGGTGGAGAGAGGACACTCAGTTGGACCTTGCTACTGCTGGGGGGAGAAGAATCAACTCGTCATTTGCTTTTTGTTGGACCAAGGATAAAGGCTCCCACCCCTCCCACTATAACACTTGGGTTTTATGGTCGGGTTGGTTAGGTGGAGCGCTCTAACTTGGTACCAGAGCCGAGGTCCTGGGTTCGATCCCTCCCGGCCACGCATTTCCGCTGCGCGATTTCCCCTGCGTCTCTCGTGTGCTGAGACCTGCTGCGGGCTACGCCGGGCTCGCACGCCGTAGGGGGAATGTTGGACTAAGGATAAAGGCTCCCACCCCTCCCACTATAACACCTGGGTTTTATGGTCGGATTGGATAGGTGGGGCGCTCTAACTCTTTTCAAATGGCCAATAGTTGTATTTGGAGCACAAATACAACGGGAAAGCTACTTTGGTACTCAGAACAGTAGATGCTCTGATATGCCAGTAGATGCTCTGGTACTGAAATGGGGGAAGCTCAGCATGCTCTGTTCGGGTTCTTTTAATTGATGTCTGGCCATCACATGGTTGCTCTCATGTCTGAGCTAATAAGCGAACCTACTCCATCTTAGAAACAACTAGTCGAAATAGATAAATCATGCATCTTGGAGTTGTAACACTTAATGGATGATATGCTTGGATACATTCTCAAACGTAACATCTCAACTGACCTGGATAAATGGATACTTGTGCAAATACTCCCTGGTATAGACAATGGAAGCGGGCCAGTAAGGGCCACAGAATAACACCCTGGTAACGGTGCGGCTGCAGCCATTGCTTCCCATTGGATCAACCATTTCAGCAACTAACCTTCAAAAACGAAAGAGCACAGATGTGTGAATCCTATTGTGAGAGCGCGTACATAAACCAATACGAAAGGCAGATGAGCAACGAATCAATTGGAGATGTAGAGCTTGCCGTTGGACCCTCGCTCGTGCTCTCTATCCAAATTAAACCCGATGGACCGGGCTCACGCCCACGAACGTCCTGGAAAGATCTTCTCGATCTTGTCTGATTGGAACACTATTGTAGCTGTCCTAGAATCAAATAAGGCACATGCTGCTTGTTGGAACTGATCAAGCCGATCAGCTTCTCTCTCTCTCTCTCTCTCTCTCTCTCTCTCTCTCTCTCTCTCTCTCTCTCTCTCTCACACACACACACACACACACACACACACACACACAACTCTCTCTGCTTTCTCACTAAATGGAAGACACACACACACGAATGACGGAGGAAGAAGATGAACAGCACGCAAGGGAATTTCGGCACTGCACACCAGCGCAACACAACACAGGGACTTGTATTTCACTTCACCACACTGCCCCCAACCCCCATACACCACTGATTACAGGACTTAAATAGCACAACCTGAGCCATGTCTAGCCGCACGACCCGGCCAAACACCACATGGTTTAACCACTAAGCATGCACTTCCCTACATGCAGGCCACATCTCCTTGCATGTAGAGCACCACTGACACAACACACGCTAACAACTCGTACACGTCTAACAGCAAGCTTCCATCCACCGATGATGCATGCACCCATGCAAACAAACTGACCTCTTCCTGCTCCTGAACGTGCGCCAAGCCTTGACAGACCAAGCCCCTGCTCCTGGCCGCACACACACACCTGCAAAGCTAGCTACCTCTTTGCTCACATCATGGCTGCCCCTCTCGGGCACTAAACCACGTGAGATAATGAGCACGTACACAACTAGCACAAATCAATACTGGACACGACTAACTCACACAAATGGGTAAACAACAAGATTAATCTAACAATGCTAGGTTGAGATTTGTGAAGAAGAAACGGTGGTTTGGGAGGGGAGAGAGGGTCGCGAACGGGGCCGACTTCGGCCGGCGCTGCCGGCACATCACCGGCAGCGGCGGTGGGTGGGAGGCGGGGTTAGTCGCCTCGCGAGGGAGACGACGCGGGATCCACCATCTGTTTGATCCAGAAGATCTCGATCTTTAATTTCCACAGCCTTCCCAGCACTGTCACTGGTCCCTACTCCTCTCGCGGTTGCAAATTAAGGATCAAAGGCAATGACCATCACATCGGGAGGACAACCAGGGCCGGACAAATCAAACCAGCAGCCAATCACCAACCACATTGGGAGGCAACCAAGCAAGAAAGCGAGATCGAGGAGCACCTGCTTGCCGGAGGAGAGGGGAATCCCCGCGCGCGAGCGTCTCCGATCAGATGTGCTGCTGCTGCGGTGCCGCTCGTGCGACCGGCGTGAGAGTCGGATGGAGTCAGTCAAGATGCTACTTTTTCTGAAAAGGAAGTCAGATGTTATGACTGCTGATCGTGTTCTTGAGCCATACATACAGTGCATGTATATCTATATATAGCACAAATAATCGAATTGACTGTTTCTTCCACACAAAAATCGAATTGACTGGCGTCGTGACAATTCAGTTGCAGGGCTACATTCCTGTTTGGCGATTGGGTAGAAAGGGCTATTTAGTTGTAGGGCCATAGTTGGCAAGTGATTTTGGGCCTGAAGAATACTACTAGTAAAGCAATTCTGTCCTTGTCCTTTAAGCTGTAACGGGCCTATTTCTTTTATTTATTCTTGTTTTTCTCCACGAGAGACTTCAGCCCGGTTCGATTTTGCTTGGGCTTGGGCTCAGCCTTTTTCTCTTTTTTTTTTTATGGAGTAATGACAGCGTCTCATTCCTCACAACCAAGTTTAATTACATAAGACTTAATCCCCTTCGTTCCCCTCCGATCCTCTTCTATCCAAACAAGCCCTAAACTAAATGTGGAGTGACTAGGTAACATTTGAGTGATTTTCGTTGTTATCTCACTCGACTTTGCAAACAATATAAACATACCTCTTAGCAGTTTTCTGGTGATAAAAAAATTGAATGAATAGGAAACAAAATCAGTCGATTCCTAAACCAATGCAAAGCGGAAAAAATGAGTAAAAATCAAACCCAAATCAACTAGAAAATTGGACAAAACAAAATAAATTGAAACAGCAAAGAGAAATGAGAAGTGTGAACGGTAGGCCTGTTTGAATTTGGGCTTGGCCCATTGTAATACCCTAACTATTCCAAATCTATACTATAAATCTATCTATCTATCTATCTATACTATAAAAATCCAAAACTTTTCAGAACACTTCTCACCTAAATATTCCAATCCTTTCCTCTCACAGACCCACTTGACATGTTGAAGGGAGGCGAAAGTTTTGTGATCAAGGGAAAAAACTCTCTTTCTAAAATGTTTCCCAGATTTTATCATTCCTTTTTTCGCCGTAAAACATTGTACCCGCCCCCTATACCCAACCTCCCAATCCCACCCGGAATATGGCAAGCGCCAAACACTCTTTCGTTGATTACGATTCCTCTCGTTTGTAAATATGTGGCAAGCGATTCGTTGCTAGGGCCGCCGCCGCCTGAGAGACCATGAGGTAGGGCCGTACCGGCAAACTCGGAGGCCATGTACAAAACTATGAATTGAGCCCTAGTGACCTAGTAATAACTACTATAAAAATGGTATATATGTTATAACATAGTGCATGTAAACAAGATATTTTAAAAATTATCATACCTATTGATTATTCAACTCTTCTTTGCATGATCTTCACTTAGCTTGAAGAACGTCATTCTTTGTCTATCTCATTATTATTAGGTTCATTGGCATCACTAGTATTTGGTGCAATGCCCTGATCAAGTGTCTGATTAAGAGGAGGAGAAACTTGTGGTTCCTTTCTAATAAATCTTTCCATTGCCCCTTTCTGAGATTAAATTATTAGTTCATCTATCCTTTGTTTCTTTTGACGCTTTTGATAACTACTAGACGGATATTTTCTAAAAGACATGACTAACAATAGAACCAACAAAATTAAATAGATGCACTTGGAACTAGTGATTAAAAAGCAACATTGTGTAAGAGATGCAGGCCGCTGCGGCTGCGTCGCTCGATGCCTGCGACGTCGCCTGGGCGGAACGGGAACCTGACGTCGCCGGTCGCGACAGGCCTGCGTCGCGACTCGCGTCGGTCCCCGGCGAGCGGTGACGGCGGGGAAGCGGAAAGGACCGCACGACGTGCGGATGGGATCGACGTTTCCTCTTTTTGGGCCACAATTTGTCTCTTGTTGGGCTAAAATACAACTAAAACAAAGCCTACTAGTATATAACTATACTTGATATACTCATTATATTTTACTAGGGAATTATGTCCGTGCGTTGCTACGGACGAAGTTGTCGTAAGTATCGGATACATACTGGTGTCCGTGTGTTAATTTATAGAGATCTACGTGATCGAGTCGTGGACAGAGTTGGTTAGTCCGACTTGCATACGGGATGGACTAAGGTCCACCTATCAATAACATAGTCAGACCAAACCAACGTACCAAACTAAAAATTTGGGTGGAAATTTTATTCGTTTTAGTAATAGTTATAGATATAGATATAGATATAATTAAAAAAGAAGAAAATTGGCCTCACCTCGCTTTGACTCATTTTCGTGCCATCAGGTCTGCCCGGTAGCTTTTCTTCGTGTTCGAACCTCAAGCTGGTTTTAGTTGGAGTCGAAGTTACTGAAGCTGCCTAGTAAATTGTTATAGGATTAACCTTTGTAGCTCTGGCATGCTACGTTTTGCATCCGTGCGGGCATGACCGTTCTTGTAAGGATTTATTACGAGCGTGGGCTTGTCTAAGTTTTTATTTTTATTATTAGCCTCTAAGAAAATTTGAGTTAAGCCGATATCAACAGTGAAGGGAGAAATTAATTATCAACAGTGGAGGAAGGCAAATTCCATAACTCAGAAAGGATGCCCAACAAAGAGCCAAACAATTGATGTTTTTGGTAATTTGATTGGGTATAATTTTATAAATAAATTTATATATTTTCTAACTTGAGATCAACAATCTAATTACCTATTACTATTATTTTAGTATATTATATTATATTTTAAACTAGAATCCACTTACCATTATGTTGGGCTATCTTATTTTTTTGTTGTTGATCGAGTCACAGGTGAATGTTGTGTGTGCTACTTTATTTTCATGCAATTTCTGATCACAAAGTGATTCTTCAAACACGTGTGTACCGCATGTGCACCCTACTGGTAAATCTCAAAGGTCCATGTGAGCAAGAGCAAATGGTGCAAGTCTTTAGTCTCATACTGCTAGTGGAAGTGGAAAATTGCAAGCTTAAATATGGAGATTGTCTTTGCTCCTTCAAGCTATGTGATGGGGGAGAGAAGAACACCGCACACACACCTCGCCGGGTAGGGCAAAGGGCGCAGGCGCATGACACCTGCGTGAATGGTCTGCCAAAATCCGGCCTCTCGCCTTGCAAGGGCGTGGGTTCCTTTTGCAGTTTTTTTTTTGGTGACGTAGCCTTTAAGTCTGCGCAGTTTTTATTTTTGGTGACTTTTAAGTCTGCGGGACATGGTCTGCCGAAATCTGGCCTCTCGCTTTGCAAGGGCGTGGGTTCCTTTTGCAGTTTTTATTTTTGGTGACTTAGCCTTTAAGTCTGCGGGACATGGGAACCTAATCGGTTTAGATAGGGATCGCGACGCGAGACAGTATGACTCTCCTATATATCTGAGCCATAGGCTGCCGCCAGACATACATCTACTCAAGCTAGGGTTTTGCCTTCTCTTGCTACTGCGCTGCCGTTGTAGCCGACTCCATCCCGAGCGTCAGCGTACACCAGTGAATGGGAGAGATCATGTCTCCAGAGAGGGAGAATATGGTTTTTAGGAAGCACCCAGCACCACGGCTGGTCCTCCGTCCAAATCATGTTCGTACCATTGTCTTCAACACCGTCTGCTGCGCTCCATTGGCAACACCATTGTCACTCCATCTGCACCACTGCAAGTAGTGATCGTCAAGGTCCCTCCACCTACAAACCCTAAGTACGTGTGCTGTGATCTGATCATTTCTTTAATCATATTTTTTGAGATCATGATTATGTTGTGTCTTGATTCTAGTATGACAGAGTTGTTCATGCTAGATCTTTTCATGTTCATGATTTATTTATTTCGGAATTTAATAATATAATTGCCTAATCTTTCAACAAAGGCCATTGTATACTATCCAACATAGAAAATGGATGAAATCAGACGTTGGAAGAAGCTCAATTAATACGCCATGGAGAGTTACAATCACGACTTGTAGCATTTTCGGCAAATGGTTGTGCTGCACACAGCCATCTTCTTTGATCTCTTCCTCACGACTCCACCTATTCACCGCTCTCATACCACCGACTAGAGCAATAAGATTTCTTCGTATCCCATCACGCGCCAATAGCGACTTGGCAGCCACAAGCCTCACGACAGCCTCGATGGCTCCGGCAAGCTTGCCTTAGTGTCACCACATGATGCTAGCTTGTCACGGAGTCACCCTTTCCGACGTGTGTTACGACAATGCGACTGTGCCGCCTAGTTGTGAAAAGGAGTATCACGGCTTTGATGAGGTTGTTGCCAGAAGGCTGAAAGAAGATACTAATGGGATCAAATTTAGGCATATAAAACAGAACAAAAGGCCCACGACATACCTAATGTAGAAGCAACAGGCCGGTTACGAGGAAAAAATCGACTGATGGGAGCAGTAGAAAATTACTCGATTGATGTTTAGGAATTGCACAAATTTCGTATCAATCTTCTGCATCAAGTTAACAGGCTTACACATGTTCTAGTGCTTGAGATCCATCCGTGTTGTAGTGAGGGTGGATAGCTAAGAAGGGATAGAGGAGCAAGCCAGCCAACCAACCATACATACATACAATCAAATAAACCTCGTCTGGCTTAGAACAAAGCAAGACACCGAGTTTGTACAAGAGGAGGCCCAGGGCAGCCAAACCACCAGCAGTTGGGGGCGGTTGGCGCCCTGGGCAGGCCGGTCGACCATGCTGGTCGGCCTCATGGTCGGCCTACCAGCCCATGAGCCCCACCGCCTTAAATTTTCGGGCAGCTCCTAATTGGCTCCCCATGTTGGTTCTTGGAGGATTGACATCAGCTCACCCCGTGGCTCCCTCCTATAAATATGAGGGGGTGAGAATGTAGACACACAACTCAAGTGAAGCTCAACTCACTTCTTGCTTTAGCTCTATAGGTTAGTGGAGTTTAGGTGAAGTCTAGTAGTCATCCAGTCTCCGGAGTTGCTTAGGAGTTCTGGTATGGGTTCTTCTCTAGTTCTCGTGTGTAATTCTCGGTCGTTTGTAATAGATTTAAACTATAGTTGCTGACATCTACTTAAATTATATTCTGAGTTATCAGACATATATTTCGTGATCTGTTTGTGTTATCACTCAGTGCTTGCATCGTGTTATCGCCCTGTGCTTGTGATAGTTAACATATTAGTTTTAGAACTCTAACAACTGCTCTAGTATTTGTATGTTTGCTCTAGTGTGATGTCTGTCCAAGCGGAGGGTGGGGCCTCCGCGCGGGATACTAGAGTATCGCTTACTAATATATACGTGGTGTCTAGATTAGTTAAGTATTGCTGGATGTCGCCCTTTCTTATGGTTTGTAGAGATAGCTGGTAGGTGGTGATAGTCCTGTCCATGTCTAGTAATCCTCCACATTCGGATTGGGGGGGTAAGAGGTGCATAAAGCCGCATGGTTTGGTCAAGCTCCTCCCATCAAGCTAGCTAGTAGCAGTATTCTTGTTATACCAGTTTAATCTTCTGAAATCTAACCATAAAATAGCATAGATATAACTAACCTAGTACTTTTGACTCGAGCTGCTAACTTCTTCATTTCTCCCTTGAGTCGATTGACCTCATGTCTGAACTGAACAGTTCTGAAGATACGAATGCCCTTGCTTCCAGTCCATATTGCCCATGCTTATGTTAAGGTAATCCTATAGAAATGCATGCAATTTTGTTGGGGTGAACATTTTATTTTTATGAGAAAGATACTTCCTGTAGAATGTCTAACTACATTGTTCATACACCTACTTCAAATTAATTAATACTACTCTCCATATCCAACAAAACCAATATACATCAGTACGTAAGAGCAAATAGTATCACATAAGAAATAGTTCTATGTGTAATTTAAGCGTTCTAACTTAGTGGTCTTCCTTTTTTTCTATTTATCCTGGTCAAGTCAATAGTCTAGCTCACAGTCACGTAGATTCAAAGGTTATTTAGATAGGTACTAGTACAACTTTCACAAGTTAAAAATATGCTACTATAATTTACTATATATTTTCCCGTATGGACATTTTTACCTCTCTCTCAATCCATCCGCTACCCTGTACGGTGGCCTCCACGCTCGGGGTTCGCCGGCCGCGCCCCCCCTGCGCCGCTGGCCCACGCGAGGCCGGCCACACCCACTCCGCCTGCCGCTGCCCCCGCGAGGACCCCGCGCCGCCGGACCACCGCGACGACCCGCGTCGCCGGCCTGCCTGGAGGCCGTGCCGCCACCCCGCCTGGAGGCTGCGCCGCGTCCACCCCGCGCTGGAGGCCATGGGCGCTCCAAACAGTGGTTCCACTCCAAGCAACCTGCAAACGAGAAGAGGCATGGGCGCTCCAAGCTCCTCATTCTATCTTGCTAGAGGAAAACATCAGCATCCTTCACAGCGTGGAAGTATGTAGGATAATGTATTCCAAAATCAATCGAATTCCACATGCATTGACATGTTCTTTGCAGCCGGCAAGAAGTGCAGCTTGCTTCCCCAATCCGACTCTTTCTCCGTCAACCTTCTGAAATCCAGTGATCCTCCCTGCAACTAAGAAATGGTCACGCAAGCCCATCACATTCCACTCAGGCTTCTTCGTCAACCAATCCACCAAATCAAGCGATGCGGCGTCCTTGTTGGGTCGAGCACGGCCTCCAGGCGGGGTGGGCGCGCGGCCTCCGGGGGGGGGGGGGGGGGGGGGGGCTACGGGCGGGGTGTTGGCGGCGCGGGTGCGGGTCGTCGCGGTGGTCCGGCGGCGTGGGGTCCTTGCGGGGGCAGCGGCAGGCAGAGTGGACGCGGCCGGCGGCGGGCAGCCGGGTGGCGGCGGCCGGCGAAACCCCGAGCCGAGAGCGTGGTACCCACCGTACAGGGTAGCAGATGGATTGGAAAAGGGGGTAAAAACGTCCATACGGAAAAATAAAGCAATATACTGCAGGTCCTCCAGCGCCCAATAGATGATCCATATCCCACTCTTTCAGTCAAAGAACAATCAAGTGCCGCAAAGAATAGCATTGGAGTTATTGCGAAGAATTTACCCTTAATTAAGAACACACGTACACAAGCAATGAACGGCACATGATCGAAGGCTAAAAGCTTAAAACTGGCTGATGGCCAAATACCGTAAAATAGTTTTGTTCCGATCTACTAGAAACTTGTCAGCTGGCAGTCATAAAGCGATGAATCATAACAGGCTGGATGAACGTCCAAACTCGCCAGAGCTTTCAGGTTGCTTCTGCCTTATAGAGGTTAACCAATAACTAGAAAGCACCTAGGCATAGTTTGGACTAAAAAACTCGCGTGACAACGTCCCAAGTAAGTTGAATGATGGAAATGGAACAGCAAAAACAAAGCCTTCTAGTACCAAGCAAATTGGGGTAGGCAAATGGAATGATGGAAATGTACGGGAGACCGTTAAGAAGACTATAGTCGACAGAATGGCGTGACAAAATCGCCATATCTCATCAAGTGTGGCAAAAAAATATTACATATGAACTGTCTCATAATTAAATTAGTTTACTTTATCTAAGCAGGCTATTAATCACGGGCACCCAGACATCCTGCATTTCTTGGGAATAAAGGACCGTTTACTGTCACTTCCTAAGAAGAGCTTCCAGCAACTGAGCAGTATATGATCTCAGAGAAGGGGACACCGGAGAATTACCAAAGAAACCATCGTATAGGGCATAATTAACAGTAGCAGATTTTATCTCTGCATCGACTTGACTTGGATCTTGATTTTCTGAAATGGAGATCTACAATAACACAAAAGTTAAAAGCATCAAAATCGTTCTTCTGTCTACAAAAATCTCTACAGGCTAATTATTTAAAAAATTGTGCAATTGTGCAAATATGGATTTCTATAAGTCTTCTTAAATGAAATGATTAAAAAACTAATGCCTGGCTAATAATTAACAAAATTACAGGTTATTATTAAATAGTTCGAGAGCTCCAAAAATTAAACAAACATACTAAATTAAAAAATCAAGTAGCAAACAGACGTCAGCCTGAAAAGAATTGCAGCTCTCTAGCTAAGGTTGGATTAAATTTCAGCTTTTTGTAAGGCTCAAGTAAACATCAAGATCTACCATTTTGAAAGTTTGACTCTAGTCAAACCATTAAGATATCATGGTAGATTAAAATATAGTCATTTGGTATGGAAAATGTTGGGTTGCGACAGCAGGAAGAATCTGTCTGTTGCCCTCCCTCTGGAGGCTCTGGCTACTTTTAGGTTCTTGCTTGATTACAATGGATGGTGCGGCTGTGCTTATATAGCCAGCCATCTAATAAACCCAGATTAATCTAAACAACTTTATTTCTTAAACCAAATCTAAAACAAACTAATGATAACTAGTGTCTGCTGCTGTTGCCGAGCTGATAGCCTAGGGCCAGGCCAGCTCCACTCGTCATAACATCAACCCAATAAGATTTACATCCTAGTAGATTCAAATATAGGTTATGGTACACATATAAAGGGTTCCACTGTGTTTGTCTTTTCTCATTATGCAATTTATCAGTTCTTGTACCAGTAGTGAACTAAACAAATTTACATCTGATCAAAAGAAGTTAGTAGGTCATTTCTTTTCCAATTCATCCTATCCAATTGTACAACTATCTATTGCCGGAGGTGATGGAATTGGTCTCACTACCATGAAACACTGCACACTGGATAGTGCTCTGACAGCCGTATCAGCAGTTAAGCACAGGTAAATGTGAGCTCAAATCTCAAGACATGAAGCCTTAAAGAAGCATTATTAACTCTTGTTTGATTGTATTCGTTGTGGCATCATGGGATAATTGCCTGTTGACCTTGTAGTTCTAACAGATTATGAAATCTTATCTTATATTTTAGACTAGATCCATGGAATTGATTATAACTCACCAGCATTCTTGAGGGTTCAAGCCAGGTTAAATATATGCTTGTGCCCTGTTTGAGATTGCGCCCAAGAAATGTATTCTGGAACGTTGACAGGGAAGATTCTTCCTCAGCGTTTGGTTTTTTTATTTGGCGAGCAATGACATCATTCAAAGCATTCACAAAGGTCTTGCCATCAACATCTCTAACAAGAATAATACTCAATGATTTCACAGCCGGTGCTGCACAAAAAATACTAACATTAGTACATATCACACTTTCTTAAATCATTTTGGCATGCTAGTTGTATCTTACCTTTAAAAATGGAGTCAAAAACAGAGTTAGAATCAAAGCTCTCAATGCCAATCTTTTCTTTCCATTGCTCAGTGTCAATGCCAACTGAGTAATCTACATAGAATGCGGCAGCATATACTTTGACGAAGAACTTATCTCTGTAACCTAGAAGTGACTAAAAATCAAATTTCAAACTGTAAACAATATAGTACATGCATGCATTAAATCGGGAACAGGTCCGATAACTTTAAGTTGCCACAGGAAGCTAAAGCCCATAATATTTTTTGTCCAATAAGCAAACAAACAATCGCATATTGCAAACAAACAATCTCATATTGCTAAAAAGGTCCATAATATTTTTTTATATAAAATAAAAATATAATCTCAATTTCAGTAGCTGTGTTGTCAAGGACATGGACAAGGACGATGCAATACAAAATTTACTTTCATAGAGAAATGGTAGAAAAATGTACCTGTGCCAAGTATAACCAAAGATCCTGTATAGCCTGGAACTATTAACTCCCGAGGAAACTTCACATTTGTTGAGCCCTCAGTAACAAAAGCATCACCAACTACAGACATAGTAAAGAACTGGGCCATTATAATATGAAAGATACTTGAAGAGAAAAAACAATTGAACAACAATGAATAAATAAATCATTACAGATAAACTTAAATTATATTTCATAAAACAATTGGCATTACAAGGGGTAGTAACCAGGAAACCGGCCGGTACTGATGACAAAGGGAGAGGATCTGTTATGGCTGTTGTTGGGATTGAGATCGTGAGAGAGGGCGATTGCTACTGCGCTACAGTACCCGAGGTGCTACAGTACCGCGTGGGTACTGTTCACGAGATGGCGGCTGCGAGGGCAAGAGAGTGGCGGCTAGGGTTGGGGGCGCTGGGAACGCCGGCCGCGGGGCTTCGCCCACGGCCGGCAAGAGGGAAGGGTTTTCCTTCTAATCTCTTACTTGATTAGATTGATACATCTCCTCTCCTTATATAGAGAGGTTTACTTGACCCCTAAGCAAGCAACTAATAAACCCTAATGGGCTAATGCCCAATAAGCCCTTGACTTCTCTAACACTACACCCCACCTGGACATGCAGCTCGTCCTCGAGCTGCAACCTAACGATGACGCTAACAATGACTCCACTAGACGCAAACCGAAAACCTAAGAACAAGCCTTTTACATCTTGGCTTATTTTAAATAAATTGCAATTCTTTATTTTTGACTCTTGAAGATACGGCGGACACCCTCCTTGTGCTGGACCTGCACGTAAGTAGCCGCCTGGATCCCATGGAGACCATCGGAACGAGAGGGGAGGATAGGTATCGCCACCGGAAATTAGTCGCAACAGCGACCAGCGGAGACGTCCTCGTGGCGGCCGGTGACGGAACGTGATGGCGCTAGGCGATGTGCCTCCGCCGATGACAAGGAGGAAAGCGCCTCCCTTATCACTGCTGTAAAATTGGAGTTCGCTACCTAGCGCGCACTTGAAGACAACGGCGAGTTGGCGCGAGCGCTGGTGGCCTTCCGACGGAACAAGGTCGCGCCCCCAATTGCCGAGGTCGATCGCTGTCAAAGCCGCCTCTTGCATCTCCAAGCGCATCTTCTGCAGCCGACGCCGCGCGAGGAGGCCGCGTGCTGCAGCCTATAGCCGCACCGCTGCAAACACATGGCAGGCATCCTCCCACGCAAACGCCTTCTTCTTCCCGAGCTGTGGCAAGGCTACTGCTACAGGGACGACTGGATGCCAGCAACGCGCTGCAACCGGCAGCGGCGGCGCCGCTGCCTGAGTGCCATCTACGCCCCCGTAGAAGATGCCCTCGCCGTGCTGCTGTGGAGGCACGGGGCTAGGGGCGGTGAACGATGGGAAGGCGGCCGCGAACCTTGACTCCAACAAGGTCAGGCGGGCCTCCATGCGCGCCTCCATGTCGCCCATGTTGCTCAGCAGCTTGGTCATCAGGGCGGCCAGACCCTCCATGGTTGGCGGCGGCGGTGATGGCTCAGACTTGTCGTCGCCTGGCATATCTGATACCAGATTGTTAGGAATTGGATCCCTACCAAGGCGTGGGCGCAGGTTGTAGGTGTGGGAAGGAGGAGGGCGGAGGATGATGCGCGCCCGACGGCTTTTGGGCGCCGTGGTCGCACAAGTAGAAGATTGTTATGCCTGTTGTTGGGATTGAGATCGTGAGAGAGAGGGAGGGCAGCAGCGATGGGCGCGCTAGATGTCAGCGAAGACGTTGGGGGTGCCGTGGACAGCGTGGCGGCGGCCGTCGATGAAGAACTCGCCAGGGTTGTAGATCCGTACCCTGGCATCCCATAGGGCATGGACGCCGTAGGGGTCGACATCGGCGGCGGTTGAAGGCGCGACTCCATAGAGGTGATGCACGCCTCCATGTGCGTCTCCATGTCGCCCATGCTGCTCAGCAGCTTGGTCATCAGGGCGGCCAGACCCTCCATGGTTGGCGGCGGCGGTGGTGGCTCAGACTTGTCGTCGCCTGGCATCTCTGATACCAGATTGTTATGGCTGTTGTTGGGATTGAGATCGTGAGAGAGGGAGAGAGGGCGATTGTTATCGCGCTACAGTACCCACGGTGCTACTGTACCGCTCGGGTACTGTTCACGAGATGGCGACTGGGAGGGCAAGAGAGCGGCGGCTAGGGTTGGGGGCGCTGGGAACGCCGGCCGCGGGGCTTCGCCCACGGCCGGCAAGAGGGAAGGGTTTTCCTTTTAATCTTTTGCTTGATTAGATTGATATATCTCCTCTCCTTATATAGAGAGGTTTACTTGACCCCTAAGCAAGCGACTAATAAACCCTAATGGGCTAAGGCCCAATAAGCCCTTGACTCCTCTAACAGGATCAAATCCTCCCTGCTCTGCGCTTAATTGAGAAGGCGGTGGAGGAAACTAGATTCAGTTGTCATGTTCCAGATTACAAGGCTGCCATATATATAGGCCGGCTCTTTGCCCCCCTCTCAAGCTCTCCACAAACTAATGCATAAAACCAAATCTCTAACAAACCAATCTTGAACTAACCAAAGGCCTCCATATCTCTAACTAGATATCTAAACCAACTAAATTCTAAGATAGCTAATGTGCCTTATCGGTCTGATTCTCATCCTGCACCTGGCTGGCCTTCTTCTTGTGCTGGAAGTATTTGCAGCCCCACATAATACAAGGCCTGTAATAAACTAATAACAATATGTAATCTAAATCGTGCATATTCATGTCTAATATGAAGACAAATAGGTTCAACTATTTTGGATATTGCTAGATGTGTATAGTTCACAATTTACATGGCACTCAGCTCAGGTCCAAGTGTCCAATGGTCTGAGTTATCAGGGGAACAGGAGAAGCAGGTGTTCGAGATATGAGCGTGCGGCGACAAAGATTCTTCTTGTACTTAATGGTGTGGCAGCCCAGATGTCAAGGACCAGAAATTGTATGAACTGCATGCATTCCTAGTTAACATGTGAATGTAAATAAAAGAAAGAAAAATTAAAGTAAAGAGGTATCATTCTCAATTGAACCTTCCTCCACCTTAAAACTATCTGAATTTTTGCATCCTATCCCTAGGACACTGGTTGCTGGCATTAATTATCTAGCATCAGAGAGGTGAACTGAAATGTAGAGGAAGTAGATCCCATAGTACTAAGAAAGTACTGAAATGTGGAAGAACTTACAAACACAGTACTCAAAGCCAGTTTGGAATGTTGACAAGAAAAATGGTACACACACCAGAAGCTCTATGGTTGGCGCAAATGTGTACCACGTGTCAGGTGAGCTGGTACTATTGATTTCCTGAGTATTTACAAGAGAATAAAAAGGTATCTTAATTTAAAGGTGCATGTGCACTTAAGCTTTCTGGTAACAGAGCACATCATTACGATAAGCTAGTATCTGCTATGGCTCTGGCTACTATACCACAAATACCATGTTAAATATCATAAATAAGTATGGTGATACACAATTACACCAGTATACACATTCCATAAATACCATGTTAAATATCATCTTATTGCAATGATATGCAGCTCTCCTGCATATTCGAGAATTTACTCAAGCATAAGTTTTTACTCTCCCACACATTCCATTGTCCAACGAAAGCAATTACATTAACGCAATTTCGAAACATAAGCGACCAAACTTCAATTTCACAACATAGTTCAGAGTTCAGACCGCACGTTGCAGGCAAAATTAGGCAGCAAAGCTCGAGGAGAAAACGACGAGACAATTAACAGGAAACCTCACCTGCACCTCCCCCAGTCGCAGGAGCAACTGGCAGCCGCCGCGCGGCGCTGCGCGTGAAGCGGCAGGCTAATTGGCACGCGGAAGGCACCTGCGCGCCGCCGAGTGGAAGGTGGCGCGTGCGGGCGGCCCGACGGCAGGAGCCGGCGGTGCCCCTCGCTAAAGCCGGGGACGACGTCCGCGCGGAAGAAACGACTGACGCCAAGCTCATCCTACGGCGGCGCTGCCCGCCCGGCGCTCCGAGACGGGACTGGAGTTCGGAGGTGGAGTGGGGAACTGGAGAGCGCGCTGTGCTAGCGAGGTGATGCACACGGGACCGGCCGCGTGGGCTTATCCGCCAGTTCGTGTATCACTGACAATAGCGGATGGAGCTGCTGTCGGGGACGTTTGGATCCGAGAGTTAAACTTTTAGTGCCAGTCACATTAAAAAGAATTTTACTGCTTTTAAGTATAAAACAAAGTTTTATTATAAAATAATTGCTGAATTTCGGAATTAAACTGCGAGACGAATCTAATAAAATATATTAATTCATAATTAGATGATGGTTACTGCAGCATCACTGTAGCAAATTATAAATTAATTAGACTTATTAGATTCGTTTGCGAATTAGCACTCGGCTGTCAAAAAAATTTATAAATATATTTTATTTAGTATTCTTAAATAGAAAAAAATTGATGTGATAGGAGCTAAACTTTAATCCCTGTAAACAAACAGACAATATGATTCATCAGATAATGGATAATAAATAAATAATACCACAGCTTACAGAGGGGGCGTATTTTTTCGCCGTATCACATATAGGTATAATAGTATAACTATAGACGTCGGCTAATCATTAATGTAATGCCTAGCCCACTTTATTCTCCCACAAAATTCGAGGAATATGCACTTCTTTTCTCTCTTGTTTTTCCTCCTACTTATTACAAATTTGATGGGGTAATTCTTGCAGCCGGCCTACCTAAGAGCAAGACTAATATTGTTGGCTGTAAGATTTTTTGCAGCTCTTCTTTTTAGCCTATTTGTATAGTGGTTTAGCTCCCCTATCATTAATATATGTGTTATGTGCGTGGTGGGATTGAGAGGATTGTGGAGGAAGAAGGGATGGCTGCTGCCGCGGTACAGTACCCGCGGGCACTGTTCACGAGATGGCGGCTGCGAGGGCGAGAGAGCGGCGGCTAAGGTTGGGGGCGCTGGGAACGCCGGCCGCGGGGCTTTACCCACGGCCGGCAAGAGAGAAGGAATTTTCTTCTAATATCTTGCTTGATTAGATTGATACATCTCCTCTCCTTATATATAGAGGTTTAGTTGACCCCCTAAGCAAGCGACTAATTAACCCTAATGGGCTAAAGCCCAAAAGGCCCTTGACTCCTCTAACACTACACTCCTCCTGGACATGCAGCTTGTCCTCAAGCTGCAATCTAACGATGACGCTAACAATGACTCCACTAGACGCAAACCGAACACCTAAGAACAAGCTTTTTTACATCTCGGCTTATTTTAAATAAAATAAATAAACTGCGACTCTTTATTTTTAGCTCCTGAAAATAAGGCGGACACCTTCCGTGTGCTGGACTTGCACGTATGTAGCCGCCTGGATCCCATAGAGACCATCGGAACGAGAGGGGAGTGCGGGTACGGCCACATGGAATTAATCGGGACCGCGTCCAGCGGATGCGTCCTCGCGGCGACCGGTAGCGGAAAGGGGTGGAACTAGGCAGTGCGTCCCTGCCGATGACAAAGGGCAAACCGCCTCCCCTACCGCCGCTGCCGTAGAGTTGAAGGTCGCTGACTGCGGAAACAACACCCTGCCCACGCATGAAGACAGCAGCAGACCGGCGCGATTGCTGGTGGCCATCCGACGGGGCGAGGACACGCTCCCCTTTACTAAGGTCGGCCGCCGTCAGGGCCGCCTCGTGCATCTGCCGGCGCATCTCCTGCAGCTGACGCCGCGCTAGGAGGCCGTGTGCTGTAGCCTGCAGCCGCACCGCCGCAGACACATGGTAGGCATCCTCACACGCAAACACCTTCTTCTTCCCGAACGACGGCAAGGCTGCTGCGGCAGGGATGACTGGACGCCGGCAGCATGCCGCTGCCTGCAGCGGCGCCGCCGCTGCCTTGATGCCATCCACGCCCCCGGTGAAGATGCCCTCGCAGTGCTGCTGTGGTGGCACGGGGCTGGGGGCGGTGAACGACGGGAAGGTGGCCGCGAACCTCGACTCCAAGGTGGACAAGCGCGCCACCATGCGCGCCTCCATGTCGCCGAGCAGCTTGGTCATCAGGGCGACGAGTTCTTCCAAAGTTATCGGTAGAGGTTAATTAGTCGCTTGCTTATGTGTCAAGTAAACCTCTCTATATAAGGAGAGGAGATGTATCAATCTAATCAAGCAAGAGAGAAGGGATTTCCTTCTAATCTCTTACTTGATTAGATTGATACATCTCTTCTCCTTATATAGAGAGGTTTACTTGACCCCTAAGCAAGCGATTAATTAACCCTAATGGGCTAAGGCCCAATAGGACCTTAACTCCTCTAACAATATGATCCACTTGTCTATCCCACAAACTTTTTTATTTCTTGTGGCAAAGCTGGCTGCAAGCTTACAACCTACTCCCTCTCTCTCCTCCACCTCATCATTCAGTCTGCTTTTAGTCCACCATAATACTTGCTCTAATGTTTACAATACTTGCTCTCAACGCACATTTTACTTGGACTGCTCTGTTGGAGTGAGGGTCCGATCTAGCTTGGTCGGGCACATGTATTAATTTATAAATAATACTAGCAAATAGGTCTATGCGTTGCTACGGTCCAAACTAATATAAATATAATAATATAATACATTTTATGTTATATATATTTATATAATTTTTTGCACAACTAAAGAGTAATAAATAATCATAGTCTCACTACCGTAAATGTTTGCATGGTTTTCTGCATGATGGATGAAGATGATATAAAGTTACATTTTATTTTTTACATTTATATGAAAGTAAAGATAGGTGGGTACCGAGCGTTTCTAAAGCAAGCAATGTTTTCTTGGTCCGTCAATCGGAATCCTAATCCGAGTCCGGACAAATCAATCCGAATCCTAATCGGAACATCGACAATCAATTTCTCGCACAATCACAGCATGGTCTGTATATAAAGTGAATGAACATAAAGTTGATGATATTACGTAGATCTATTATATTAACTGTAACAAGTACATGCACTATACTAGTATATATAACATATGTATTTCAGCCTCTACTTCTTTGCACTCCAACCAATCTCTCTGCCTCCCTATTTTCCTAATATTTATTGAATTACTACATTTGCGGTACTAATTTTAATTGTCTATTTTCATTGCATAGGTTTCATGGTTTATAGAGCCATTAAAATAATTGTTGCAAATATAGTATCGATGGTTCACGCATATTGGTCATGCCGAGTGATTACATATATAACACACACAACTATTTGGAAAAAACACAAAAACACAATCGTAAAAAAAAAGCAATACACAACGCACACTCTACTATCTTTGTGTTCTCTCTCTCAATCGCTACTCTGAATTATTAAAAAGATAAATCGCTGCTCTCTTCTATCTAAAATCGTTGCTCTGCTTCTCTCTCTCTCTCCCGTGCTTTCTCTCAATCGCTTCTCCCTCTCTCCAATCACAGCCATGGCCTTCAATTGCTGCTTCCTCTCTCCAATGATAGGTAAGGCAGCAGACCTCTGCACCCGGTGAGGGGACGCCGCTGCTCCCGTCGGCGCGTGCAGTGAGCCAGGGACGTTGCGGTTTGGGCGGGGACATCGTGCCACGGGCAGACGCATCGAGTCGTCAGTCCTGCGGGCCGGGGCTCACGCAGGGGCGGAGACTACCGACAACGCAGGCAAGAGGGGATCCGGTGGGTCTTTCAGTTGAGGTGAGGTAGCAGAGTAGTTCGAGTTCGTTTTGGATACCAACAGGCGGACCGACAAAGAACAAAAACTGCTAGAACACACTGAGATAGAACCTATTCCGGCCCCACCTATTAACGAGAGATGACGTACCAAAATCAAAGATATAGCAGAAACGATCCGCTCTTTATAAGTAATAAGTAAAGATAAAGATGACTAGAAATTCTTTCCATTTAGTTTTACTTAAGAGGAGATATCTCTTAAAACTTTTCTGAGATGGAAGGTTTTATCCCATTACAAATAAATGTGTACTCCGTAAAAGTAAAAAAAAAGTGCCTTTGTGTAGTGCATTAATGATAAAAAAATAACTTCGTGATCCATGACTTTTTAAAAAAAGTAAGTTTATAATCGGTGAAGTTGAGAAAAAAAATATTGTAGTCCGAATGTTAGAAAAAGTAATCTGTGGTTTGTGGTTTATGATAGAAAGTAACTGCCAATAATATATATAATATGAAGTAACTTGTGACTATTTTATATGATAAAGAAAGTAAAATTTATTTTTCAAAAAATAATTTTACTACTTTGATCAAAATATTATGAGATTTTGTTTTGAAGTTCTTGTAATGGTATAATCATATTTTGATGTGGATGTAGAGTTATAAAGCACGCGTTTGGTTAGGATGTCTTGGCAAATCACTATTGAATTCTTCTAATAATTAAAATTTAGCAGATTTTCGAGCCTTGTATGTCTGTCTTTTATCTAACTAGTGGAGATGCTATCCGTGAAATAAAAATATATTAAGTAAGAATACATGGTTTCCTATAAGCAACCTAATAAAAAATATATCAAAAGTGAAATGAGAACAACATTTTAGCTCTAGCAGTTTCAGCAAAGAGCTCGATCTTTGGTCGTCAGTGTGCAAAATACAGCCAGGCTGATTGGCGTCCTGGCGCAACGATGGCAAGCGGCATACGAGGGGCGCCGATCATGAGGATCAACACAGGGTGACCAAATAAACATTCGAATGCATGCATTCTTAGCATTGATAGTCATTAGTATGTCCTTGTGTGTTTCAGACTTTTTTAGGTTGTGTGCCGTTTTGACATAGGTCGGAAAAGTTTCAAGTCGTATCATCTTGATGTAACTTCTTGAAATCAATAAAATTTTCTTTTTTCAAAAAAATGGAGGCAAGAAAAAATCAATAAATGTTCGAATGGATAATAGAACCTTATCTCTACAAATTTCTGTGCACCATTGCATCCAGCGACGAAACAACCAGCGTAGCTTAATTCGCACCTCTAGGACCGGCTTCTAGCAGGACAAGGGACGCTGGTGACCTCTAGGGACAACGGGCACCAGTGACCTCCAAGATAATGGGCGCTAGTGCCGACATCCACGTAATGTGGGAGAACGGGAACGCCGGCAGCAACGACCAGGGAAATAAGGATGTTGTTGGATGTCGGTAACCTAAGATGAGCAGCATCTCCTGCCTAACCAACAACATAAAACTGCTATCCGAACAAACATTGCAACATGGGCAGAAGGCAGACCTTGGTGTTGGAAGTGACATCCTATTGCTCTTTGTGGCAGCAGATGCTTGCCACAGCTTTAGCCCCCTTCCGAGCGCCTGTCTTGGAAGAAGAAATCAGATGGTAGCAGCTTCTTGATGTTGCAGTGGCAACAATGGGATGAATGATTAACCCAAAAAGATGTATAGTTTTATAGGTGTGGTGATGGAAGGCAGGAAGGCAGGGAGACATCATATGCTTTTGAAAAGACTTCCTGCGGCAATCAGGGAACCTGGAATTAGTCCCTTGATGGATCCATAGAGATATCTTGGTTTAGTGTGGAAAGAATTTATACTACTTAATTTAGACCTCTCCATTTATACTACTCTATTTTGTTTTTATCTGTTTGAGTGATTCAAAAGTAATGAAAGAAATATTCATAAGTCAAAGTTTGTGCATAAGGAAAAAATATACGGGATAAATTTTCTCCCGTAGTTTTGCATGTCTTGATGTTGCAAATAGCCCCACGATTGATTCATGAAAATATCTCTATTTTTTTAGTATGGAAAGAATTTATACAACTTAATTTAGACTCCTCCATTTATACTACTCTATTTTCTTTTATCCGTTTGAGTGACTCATAAGTATATTCATAAGTCGAGTTTGGTATAAGGAAAGAAATATACGGGGATAATTTTTCTCCCATAGTTATGGACATCTTGATGGTGCAATTAGCCCCTTGATTGATTGGTATGAAAAGTATAAATACTTAATTTATGCCTCTCCATTTATACTACTCTATTTTCTATTTGTGCACAAAAAGAAAGAAATATGGGGGATAATTTTTCTCCCTTAATGTGCGCGTGAGGGTGCTCCATACAGGGGGTACACCAGGTGGGCATGTGGAAGGCTTTGATGAATTTTTTTTAATTTTTGGGTGGAAACATTTTTCTTCTATCAATTTTGTGGGTCTCCACCCCTTTTGTCAAACCTTTGGACTGGCAAGTGGGACCTTCGTGAGGAATAAGGTGGGTCTAATATTGGTGATAAAGAGTTTCAATTCTTTCAACTTTTATAGTATACTAGTAGAGTGCCCGTGCGTTGCTACGAGTAGTATAAATTTTACCTTGATCTATATAGGGTCAAATTTTTTTTTCTCTTTCACTTCATGTACAAACGTGCCGTGACCGCACGAGCTATTGATGGTTGTTCGGGTTCCGATTGGGATTTAGATTCCAATTGATGGATCAAGAAATCATTGCTTGTGTCAATCATAGGGATAATCCGATGGGTTATACAAAGGGTTCTCCATAGCAATAGATTTGGGACCCAAAGTATTACGTCGGAACTCTCCACATGCATATTCACGGTCTCTCTTTGCATGCTTCTGCTCGGAAGTCATATTTGCATAACGTGCCCTCTGACGTGCACGCCTTGTTTCAATTTGGTCGGTTGTAGCATTTCGTCCATTTTGATGATCACGTATTGCTTGCCTCTGTTCCAAAGTCATATTTGCATAGCGTGCTCTATCTTTTGCATGTCTGGATTCGAGTTTCTTGGATAGTATTTCTTGTTCCACTGACAAGCTAGCATAATGTTGGGGATGACAGGCACACTTATTTCCTAGAAACATATCAAATGAATAAAATTGATAAATAAGGTATTAGCATCAATTTCTAATTTCTTTCCTATAAATATGTATTGCATATGCTCTATACTATTTTCTTATGTATGGAAATATTTCTATCAAATTAGATAAGTCATCAGTATATACCTGTAGCAGAGTAATTTAGTGTTTGGACGCAATCCACTATGCTTTCTTGGCCTGGCATGTCGGTATTTGAGATGGCTTGTAAATTTATTAACACTGGTTGCTCTGTATCCTTTTCATTGTCTTGAAAAGTAATTGATGGACATTGATTCTGAATATCAAGAGAGGCTGCAGCTTTCTTTTGTCGACGGGCTTCACGACGCTTTTTGAGTACTTCACCTTTCTTCTGATCAGACATTTGTGCATATCGATCTCTATCCCGTTGCCTTCTACGTTCTCTAGGATCTGGTGGTTGCAAATTAGATTCCATGGTTTCACCAACCAGTGCTAATATTAGCATCAATTAAATCTACAAAAGAAACATGTACCTAGTCATCATTGAGTCATGTATAAAAATACTCTCAAGACAGTCAATAGGAATATAACTCTGCGGTCTGAAATTTGATAGTACACACGTTCAGCTATGAATTTCAAGGCTGTTCAGCTATGAATTTCAAGGCTTCGTTGACCATGGCCGGATACACACGAACCAGCCACTGCACTTACATAAAGATTCAAAAGGGGCCCACGATAGATAGGGAGGTGCACGAACTTGCGTGTTCTCTTTACAGCGGCGGCGCAGTACTGATCCGATCCTCGTTGAGAACACTGCCAAATCATATCTGATAGTTTGAGAACACTGCTATGAATTTCAAGGCTTTGCTGGCAAGAACTAATCTATGAAGAATAAGAGGTTAATGACTCATCTTATGGGAAAGAAAATCACCATGCCCAGGTACAGTATAGAAGCCCAAGAGGTGTAAACAGCAAACCGGTCACGAACGAACACACACACACACAAAAAGAAAAAAAAAAGAAGGGTAGGTCCATGTCGGGGAGAAGGCGCACGAACCTGTGTATTCTGTTTACGGCGGGGTACCACCAATCCTTGCCGAGGAACTCCGTACGTATACCACCGTGATCCCTCGCGATCTTTGAATCCGCAGGTTCAAGGGTTTGAGCAGCGTTAGCCTTCGGATGAGAAGCGGGATCGCAACACCGGCGACCGTGACGAAGAGATGCGGGATTAGAAGAGGTGCGGCGATGAGTATTTGATGAGAAGCTAGGGAAAGAAGAGCCGGAGCATCATCGGGAACAGATGGAAATCGGATCGGATTGGGATAGGCAGCATCAAACCGATAGACCCGTATGTGTGGAGAAGCGGAGGACGGAGAGACCACAATGTTTGCTTTAGAAATAGATATAGATATAGATATAGATTCAATTGCTCCAGTATGACCAAATAGCAATTAGAATTAGACAATTCCAGTGAGTTAATCTCAATTTTTGTGCAAAAGAGTAGAATATACATAATTTGTCAGTATTTTCCGATCAGGATAATCATAAATGATACATTCTTTATCATACATACAAAGGTAAATTTCCATTCCATGTTGCAGATCCATCTGGCACATGGCAAGGGAGCAACAATGCATTAATTCCTTTTTAGGGTTCCTGACAACTAATCTAGATAACTGAGAACGGAAGGACGGATTTACAATCCTTTGAAGGTATACAAAACAGTGCTTTCAAGGACGAGCGTCGATGAATTTGGGCCAGACGCTCTCTGCAATCATCTGGCACCGCTGTCAAGACTCAGGAGGCTACTATGCTGCGGAGAACAGAGGAACAAAGCCAGGGTAAGGGTACTCTGCCTCTGCGACGGCAGGGGACTTGGCGTCCTCCGTGAACCACCGGTGCTGGAGCGCATCCGCTGCGGTGAGCCTCTCGTCGGGGTCGAATCTCAGAAGGCCGGCGAGGACCTCGCGCCCGGCCTGCGACAGCTCCGGCAGGACACGAACGCATGCAATCCTATCGCACTGAGCTCGTCTCGCAGGTCCTTTACCTGCTGGAGCACGTCCTCCTCCGTGTCGGCCTCGAACAGGGGCTGGCCCGTCAGCAGCTCCGCCATGACGCACCCCAGCGCCCACATGTCCACCGCCGGCCCGTAGCGCCGGCTACCCATCAGCTGCTCCGGCGAGCAGTACTGCATCGTGCCCACGCGCCGCTCCGGGTACGGCGTCCCGGCGGGCTTCATCGGCGTCGCGCAGCCGAAGTCGCAAATCTTGAGCGCGCCGCCGGGGACGAGGAGGACGTTCTCCGGTTTTATGTCGCGGTGGAGCGTCCTGGTGCTGTGCAGCTTCTTAGCAGCGTCCAGCAGCTGCCGCATGAACTCGCGCGTCCGGTCCTCGGAGAAGGGCCTCGTGAGCCAGTCGCGGAAGCTGGAGCCGGCGAGCTCCATCACGATGAACAGGTCCCCGGTCTCCTCGTCGGCGGCGACGTCCTTGATCTGCACGATCGACGGGTGGCCGCGGCACGCGGCGAGGCACCCGGCCTCACGGAACACGGCGGAGCGGTCGGGCCCGCCGCCGTGGATGCACTTCACGGCGACCTTCTCGCCCGTTCGCCTATCTCGCGCCTTGAACACGACGTTGTAGGCGCCCTCCCCGATCACCTCGAGCTTCTCGTAGTCGTCGATGCTCGAGAACTGATAGCGTGCCCGCTTCTTGGCCGCCGCAGGCGGGGGACAGGCTACGTCGTCGGGCGCCGGACGCTTGCGGGATGCCGCCACCACCGCCGCCATTGATCGAGGACGGATAGATGGGATCCTTGCACGCCGAGAGAAAGATGGGAATATATGGCACCGGCGGTGGGGCCTCGAGATATATATAGGACTCAAAACGCGTCATCGATTCGAAGTAGAATTCGTGGAGAGAGGCCGAGCTAGAGCCGTGCTCTACATTGATTTCCGACAGCGCTAAGGCACCATCCAAACCGCCGTTCAAATCCGAATAGAACAAGAAAACTATGGTCCCTGCCATTTGCCGGCTCGCTTGTACCGCTCTGTTCTAAATTATTAGTCGTTTTAATCTTTTGAGATGTATAATTTTTACTGTACATATAGCTAGAGACAAATGGAGTGGGCTGCGGCACTTTATAGTACATATATGAAATTGAAGCAAACATGGTCAAAATCTAGGAAATATAAGTGATTGTGAAAATTTTGTAGGCGCAGCCGCACCCACAGACGTCAACGTGGCTCCGCCCCTGATTACGGTAATGATCGGGCGCCCTCTCTACTCATCTACTCAGCTCCTCCCCGCACCCGCGCTCCCCCACACCCGCGGCTCCTAAGTGTCGAACCCCTGGCGACAACTCATACATATAAAAGCATAAAGGACGAGCATCAACATTAGTGGCAGAATTTATGACTAATAAATTCCACAAAGTGTTGGTAAAATTTATATGGAAGCACAACTTGAGAGCAAAGGAAACACCTCTCAATCCAATGCAACACTCTCTCGACAAAATCATGCGCGCGCATAAGGATCCATTGGCCCACAACCAAGGCAAATCGACGTGTTTTCGGCTCAAGCACCAAGAACCAACTTAAGGGTCCACATATCAGCCTCCTGGACGAAGTTGGGGGCAAAAGGTGGTGGGCAGAGGTCGGTCGACTTGGCACTGGACCTACTTGTCTCCAGCTTCCACAGTGTTTTGAAGGTACAAATAATATATCAATGATTCCCAGGGCACATTCGGTGTCTGTTCTAGACGTTCTCTTAGGATGGAAACGGAATTTCATAGAGCTTCCAATGGCACTGGTCTCACATCCAAATTTCATCTGAGTCAGATGTAATCTTGAAAACAAGTGGACGTCCAAAATCTGCCAGGGTGATGTCCCGCGGCGTCCTGCTCGTCCATCTGGCCGCCGGCGCCTTGACGGATTTGAGCCCTCCGGCCAGACTTCCATGGCGGCGGCGCGGGCCTCCGGGAGCCGGCCGGACCTCCAGGTAGCGGCGTGGACCTCCAGCTCCTGGGGCGGTCGGGCCTCCAGCTCCAGGGGTAGTGGCGGCACCTCGCGGGAGCAGCGGCCGCGGGAGCAGCGGACGGCGGCAATGAAGAGGGGTGGTGTTGGTGGCGGGGTACGGCTGGATTGGAGGTTGGTGTCGGTGGCGGGGCGGCGTCGGTAGCGGGGGCGGCGGGGACGAAGGGGCGCGGCCGGAGAGGGCTCGTTTTGAGGCCGGAAATGTCCTGGGCCTGGTAGTTTCCTTGTCCCGCGCGTGAAAAGAAGATTCAATCCATCCTTTGGTTTGGTATATTTGGGTCAAGGAGAGAAAAATTTAAGTAATTTGCTAAAAAATTTAGGGATATGTATCCATATACCAAATCTGCTGGAGCTGTTTTTTTTGAATTTTAGGTATCCTGACAGTTTTTAGGGATATGTATCCATTATAGCAAATCTGCTGGGATGCTCTAAGAGATTGTTATGCTTAAATTCCATAGACAAATGTTATCGCATAATAAAATTTTTTATCACACCTAAACCTAACATTTGGGGATCCAAGAATCCCCACTCTACACGATCTCGGCACCTCCATGGACATCGGAACCTCACTGCCTGGAGACGGGATGAGAGAGAGAGAGAGAGACGGAAGGCCGGAAGGGAAGGGAAAATGTCCGAGTGGGATCAGAAGTCAAAAGGATATTTTGTGCCTCGTGGACGAGCATGCTATTTTATCATCACACCACCGCTTTACTACTCCATAGACTACCAACTCGCATGCCCACTCTCGCCATCCCTTCCTCTCTCCTGCTCACCCGCCGCCTCCTCGCCGCCCGGACGTTCTCCACCTCCGCCGCCGCTTGCTACTCCACCAACACCGTCAAGGTAGTCTCGTCTCGCCTGGTCGATTCCGAGGCTTGATTGCTTGCTCCTCTGCCTAGCTGCTGACGTTATTGACCCTGGACTTTTGGATCCATGTGCTCTGTTTCCTTGCTGCACGTCAGATGGCGCGGTCGGCGCTAGACGAGGTCACCGACACCGGCGCCTTCGACCGGTCGCCGTCCACCTTCCGGAGCTCTGTGTCCAGCGGCGCCTCCGCCAGGTTCCCCGCCGTGCCGGGGCGGTACCACCTCTATGTCTCCTACACGTGCCCCTGGGCGTCCCGGTGCCTCGCCTTCCTCAAGCTTAAGGGCCTCGACCACGTCATCGGCGTCACGGTGATCCCAACAAGCCGGCAAGCGGATGTCAACGGATCTCTAGTTTCGCTCGCTCAACCAACGATTAATTTGAGTTTTCTTTTACGGAATCGTAAGCCGTGAAGCCCATCTTTGAGAGGACCAAGGAGACTGACGACCATCTGGGGTGAGTGTTCCTGTAACGCCCCGATATTTGCCGGGGTCACCAAGGCCAATTTGGCCACGACACCGCCGAACGACGCGCGCGTTCCGCGTGTCCCGCTTTGCCGCCGTGCTGCCCCTTCCTTCTGCTACTGCTCGCCCACTGCCCTCTCCTTCCTCTCCCTTTCTTCTTCCTCGAGCAGAGCTCGAATGAGCTCGTGCGGCTCCCGTCCACCGGCCAAATCCCCGGCCTCCGCCCCACCATCTTCAAATCGCCGCCAACCGAAGCTCCCTCACCTCTCTAGCTTCCTCCTCAGCCCCTCTGACATGAGCCCGACCGCCGCACGGCCGGGAAACAAGGATTCTCCGGCCGCCAGCCATCCATGGCCATCGAGCTCCACCTCGACGTGGAACTCCTAGCTCCGGCCACCATTTTCTTCGTCTAGCGGCTCAAATCGAAGCTAGGTGAGGCACTAATGCTCATGCTCTCCTCGTTCCAGCGCGTTCCACGAGTTTCCGCGCTCGTTTCCGAGCCATGCCGCCGCCGGCATGCTGCTGCTCGTCGCGAGCCGGGCGCACGCGCCCCTGCGCCGCACCGCCGAGCGCCCCTACTCCGTCCGACCCTAATGAATCCTCCCATGGCTTCCCCGTCGTCGACCCGCCTCGCCGTCGGCGAGAGCGCCGCCGCCATCACCGCCTGTGGTACTGCTCCCGTCGCCGGCCCTCTCCGGTCGCCCCCAACCCCAACCAAGCCCACCTACAGGTAGTCCTCATCGCCCTCATACTCCCCCACCCCTCCCTCGTCGCCGTGAAGCATCCCCATCGCCGAAATCGTCGTTTCCCCTTGCTGCTCTGCTTCAACTCGCGACTAGGGACTTCGTGCAGCAATTGAAACAAGTGCAGGGGGTTTTCTGCATTGTCATAGACTCATATGAATAGTATTTCAGGGACTAAATCGCTTGAAACTTTGAAAATCCATAGAAAATAGTAGAAAAATCGTAAAATAGCAAATTAAGATGTTTTGGAATCCTTGTGAGTAGATCTATGCAGTGGAATCATAATATGATGGGTGTTAGTTGAAAATATTTGCTGTAAAAATAGATTTATGCTTGTTAAGGTTTTAATGCTAGTGTTGCTTGTCTTTTTCATAACTGCAGTTATATTGCTCTAAATGATATGAAATTTTTATGGTAGGCTATTATTGTGATGTTTGCACTGTGGTAAAAATATCAAGTTAATTGAGGGTAGTATGACCGAGTTTTTGATTTAACTTGTTGAATGCTAAGTAAATAGTTTATAAATAATAGAAATGTGTAAAAATGGAAAATGTGATTCCATTGCCCTTATATGATGTTATTTTGGTCTAAAAAATATAATATGGCCATGTGTTTATAGAAAATATGAAGTTTTACATTTAACTTGCTCTCACACGATTAAGTGCAATAAAGATTTGTCTGTTTTATAATCAATAAAATATAAAACCTGAGCATGTGAAATTTATGCAGTAGACTATTAGGAGTATTGGTGATCTACTGTGATTTTGGTAGAATTTATTGTGCACTTTACATGTATGATCATATATATATGCCTATATGTCTTATTATCTAAATAAATTAAGAAAGGCTTTAGATAAATTAATTTGGGGTTGGATGCTATGTTTTCTGGTGATCATAAGTCATGTATAACATGTTAGATATTGCTCATGCAACTCTTGTTGAAGCTTGATATTATTTGTATGTTTGCTAAAGCTAGCTCATGACCTCATGCTTATGGATGCTCAGTCGTGACCTTGTGTTTGTCTTGCTTGCTCTTTTTGATGCATTGTCTATTGTACCTCTGTGCATTCATACATATGCATTATTGCACCTCATTTAGGTACGATAGATGAACCACGTGAAGGATGTGATATTGGAACAGAACACGAAGACGATGTTTGGTGGACATATCCAGAAGAGGCAAAGAACCAGGAGTACATGCTTGGACCGGAATACTCGCCAAGCAAGTGTCATCTAACTAACACTGACTTAGTGTTAATCCCAGGCAAGCCCCGGTGCATGTCCGATTATTTTAAATTATGATATCTATATACGTTTTTATTACTTGTGCATTATGTTTCAGGAGTTGATTGGAACCCTAGTTGCATGATCCTTAGATTCCTGGAGTTGTACTATCATGTATAGGACGATAGAACTGCTATGCTTAATAAGTTCTCGATAGAAGACGAGTGACTTCTCGTCACTCCCGAGATATAGGAAAACTTTAGAAGCCGAGTAATTGCCGGTTACTCGCAAGATACATTATTGTCGTTATACTTCAGTAATTGAGAAATGGATTGAAATGGATATGCAGATGTGAGACCGGGCGGGGATGATGGATAGGTATGGCAGCAGGACAGGGTTCCTGTGTGTCTTAGTCCCGCCCGTGTCGATTAAGGACCGGTCGTTGTGGCAGTGCTGATCGGGGATTGAATTGTACTAACTGCATGCCGGGAGTAGGAGGTAGTCGAAACCGGTAAGCCGAGTACTGCCTTACTTCGAAAGTACAGGACTCCTTCCCACCCCTTAGGGCGAGTCGAGTAGTCGCGGAGAATTGGGATGCATGTATTTACTTTTGGTGGTCTCTCGTTGAGCTCGGCTGACTATACGCTGGTGGGGCGGTCCTGTAGTTCGAGGCGGGGAGGGGAATGGTTGGTTTGTATTGTCCGACGGGGCAAATACGGGCCGTGTTGGTTAGGTCCACCTTGCAAGGTTAAATCGGATCGATTCGCCGTGTCTCGCGGTTATGAGGGCCTTGGTCTCTTTGTCACACCGTAGCAAATGAGATAGGATATTAGAAACATTAAATGGATACTATTCTGAATCTTAATTTGTATGTCCCAACTTGAGTGTTTAGACAGGCAAACATTAGTAAGAGTTTATCTATTTAAAATATGCGGCTAAAACATGGAAAGTAAGGATACACCTCTAGTTGCTGTTCTGCAAAACAAACCACTGACCAAAGGCCGTGCATGTCTAGATATGTGGGCTAAGTTATACCCACTGGTCGGGTAAGTCTTGCTGAGTATTAGTATACTCAGGGTTTGTTGTTTACCCTATTTCAGGTATAGAAGCTAACCAGGATTCGCATCAGTGGGCTCGATGTGACGTCCTCGCGTGTTCATAATTATCGTATTGTTTTATTGGTTCTCAATCAAATTTCTTCCTCTCAGGTCATATTCTCTTCTGCTGCTGTCATTTATTTTATGTAAATTCTAAATTTAAAGCTATTTTGTAAATATTTATGTTATTATCTATTGTTGTGAAATTATATTATGCTGGTACCGTCTGTGCTTGCCGTCGCGCGAGACTTCTGGTGTGTTTCGATCGGCCTGTGGGTTGGAAACAGGCTGTCAGGTTACACTTAATTAAGCTAATGCGCCTGATGCGTTCAAATGATGGCCATTACGCTTAATTAAGCCGTTTAACTTGGCGGTTCTGTCACAGTTCCCCACCACCGCCGACGAGGAACCCGGCGCCGAGCCGGACCCCCTCAACGGTGCTAAGAGTGTCAAGGAGCTCTACGAGATTGCCAGCCTGAACTACGCCGGGAAGCCAACCGTCCCCGTGGGTCTCGATTTTGAAGAACGCCCCCCATCTGTCTTCAGCAGGCACAACAATTGAACTAATTTTACTGTTCCATTTGCAGGTCCTCTGGGACAAGCAGCTCAAGACGGTGGTGAACAACGAGAGCTCCGAGATCATCCGGATGTTCAACACCGAGTTCAATGACATCGCTAGGAACCCAGGGCTTGACCTCTATCCAGTTCAACTCCGGGCATCCATTGATGAGATCAATGAGATGGTCTACGACGCCATAAACAACGGTGTGTACAAGTGTGGCTTTGCCAAGAAGCAGGGGCCGTATGACGAGGTAGTACATTCATCGACTATGATTTATGGGAGACAGGGTTTGGTCAAACAGGTTCCCAATTCTGACCGGATCTTGTGTGGTCGATAATTGCAGGCTGTGACAAGATTATATGAGGCTCTTGACAAATGCGAGGAGATTCTTGGCAAGCAACGGTATATATGTGGCAACCAGCTGACAGAGGCTGATATTCGCCTATTTGTGACCCTAATACGATTTGATGAGGTATGGATTTCTAGCATGAAAAGAAGTACTACAAATTATTCTGCATCTGTAGTGATGCTACATTTTCGCTAAGCCCTAGTTGTTGGTACTTGATTACTAAACTGAGCCACTAAGTTAAACTAGTGAGCATCTATTAAATAGAATGGCACACAATCTTACTTGTAAACTTCTTTGGCCGATCAGGTTGGTCTTTTCTATCCAAAGCCAACACATTTGGAGGGCCTATCCCATAATCTCAAGATTGTGGATGCCCAACCCCCCAAGGTCAAGTGGTCGCATGACCTTTTCCCATGCTACTAGGCAGCTGCCACCATTGACTTCTTTTCTTCCTTTCCATAGAAAACTTCTTCTGTATGTGAACCTATATGTGAATCTTGTTAAATGTCTCCATTGGCCTCCGTCTGCAGGGTTTACCAAGGATGCTGCTGCTCTGGTGCTCCCAAACTCAGGTACATGTATGTTGTTTCACAGCTTTCATCTGCGATGATTTTGTTGGGTCATGTTATTAAGCACACAGATAATGTTATTAAGCACCTGCTACTGTTATGCTTTGCCACCAAATTATTTGATTATTTCGCTTTCAAAAATACAGTTCTATGAGCAAAGGCCATCTGTCAAATTCTCTGCTCCTTTCTAGCAAGGTGCAGCTGGCCGTCAAGGGAATCGTGTCTCCACAGGCTGTGGCTTCAAGTGCTCCATCAAAAATTTTTATGACTCAATTATGATATTCTGTTCTGTTTAACTTTTCCTACTATTGCCATGGATTGTATGACATTTAAATTTGGATGCATAAAAATGTGTTACGCTTATATTGATTATGCGGACCGAATGCAAGACTATTTATCATGCCAAGACCCAATACACACTTTTGCCAGACTATTTACCTAATAATTCCGGGGGCAATAGTGCGCGCCTTCCACTATAAGTGGCGTCTCCAACAACTAGCTATTTGGCTATCTAGATGTGACGTGGCAAGCAAAAAGGAGAAGAGAGAGTAGTCACTAGCTACGAGCAAATAGCTTATCTATTTCACGTAGCCCAAGATCGTGTGAAAGGAGCATGTGGGTCCAATAGTGTTAAATAGTCTTATTTCTTTTCTCCCACATCCACATCAGCTAACTACGTAGACAGTACTGACTATATTACCATTGTGGAAGCCCTAAGATGCAAGTGGGCCAACCCATTAGGTCCGAATCTAGGTAGCCAACTGTTGTACACCATGTGATGCATGCGCACAGGACCACAATCTGTCAATCACAGTCCCTTTCTAGCTTCTCGATCATCTGACTGACGTGTCATGTAATTTTTTTATTATTCATGATTCACATTACAGGCTTGTTTGGCAGAGCTCCTAAAGCAACAAATCAGAGGAGCCGAGGTTGAGCCGGGGTTCAATGGGAGCCAATCAAAATCTGTTACGAAATAGCTGCTATCTCAAACAACGCTCGTATTAGTGGTAGGTGTTAGAACAAACTTTTAATGCTTGTGGTTGTGGCTTGTTAAAATTATAGCTCATGTAAAAGCGCAAGTTGCTAAACTAGTAGAACAAGCTACAAACACGACTTATCGCAACTCTTCCCTTGCTCCCTATCCAAAAACCACAGCCCGTTGAAGATTGTGGCGGCATTCCGTATTTTCCAAGTGCCGACGTGTTGGGCCATTCGGAGTGTATTAGGATCTGTTTCCAGTTTGGCAAGCGGCATGGGCCGAAGCCCATAAGGCTGACGGTGGGGCAGTACGGGCATAGGCCGAGGCCCACGGTGAAGAAGCCCACCAGCCGACTCACGGAGTACGGTTCCAGAGCTACGCCATACTCTCGCGCTGGCAAAGAGATCGAATCCGATAGTAACAATATTACAATATATGCCCTTGGCCAGAACTCTGATCGTCCCCGAATTCTACGTAACAATCTGACCTGTTGAAAACAAATTTGAGGTGCACACGTACGTGTTGAGGATCCTCGCAGCGCGTAGAGTATACGTACATTACACCATGGGCGCCTGGCAAAGCAAGGCGACGACCTCGCCGCCGGCGGGCTGGTCGAACATCCCGGCGGAGCTCTTGGACCTCGTGCTACGCCGCCTGCCTTCCCTCGCCGACAGGTTGCGCTTCGCCGCCGTCTGCCGCCACTGGCTCCGCGTCGCGACGCGGTACTCGGCGCCGCACCTGCCTCGGGCGCTCCCGTGGCTCAACTTCCACGACGGCTCCTTCCGAAGCCTGCCCGACGGCGAGCTGCACTCGCTGCCGCACGCGGTGTGCGTCGGCTCCTTCGGCTGCTGGCTGTTGTTCGAGGAAGAACGACCAGGGCGCAGGCGCAGCAGCCCTAGCCGGCGGCACTTCCTGATGAACCCGCTCCGGAGACGAACCATCTTGTGGCTCTGTGGCCATTGCAGGGAGCCTGTGGATCTCATCGACGACGATCCTGCAGCTGCCTACGGTGCGGCGCTGCCATCGTCCGGCTCCAGATCGTCCGACTTCGTCATTGGCAAGGTCATCGTGTGCTCAGCTGACCTTGTTATCGCGACCGTTAACTACCGCCGGAGCAGCTCGGACGTGGTTGTATGCTGCCGGCCAGGCCTGTCTTCGTCGTGGTCGACAGGGATATGCCACGGCGTTTTGTACCATGACATGGCCTTCTACAAGGGGAAGGTCTATACCGTCGCTTGGGACGGCGAGCTCTTCGCGCATGAGATTACCAAGGAGAGCGACACCGGTGAGCCGAGGGTTGCTCGAGTTGAACGACTGATCCAGGGGCCACCCACGCCCACGCAGGATGATGGATCTCTGGTGGCGACTCTCGCCGGCATCATCACGTGCTTTCTTGTTATCTCTGCAGCTTCTGACAAGCTGCTGATGGTACGATGGATCATTCCTTACGATTACTATACTTGTAAGGACTCCACAGGACACATGACGCTCAGAGTGTTCGAGGCAGATTTTGAGACGTCTCAATGGCTAGAGGTGAAAAGTTTGGCCGATCAGGTGCTCTTCGTCAGTTCAAACTCCTCCAGGGCCATCAGCGTATCTGCTCCAGGCAGTCAAGCAGGCCACTATTTGCAAGGGAACAAGATATATTTCGTGGACCACAACGACTGGTATTGGCGATTGTGGCGGCCTAGCCGTCCACGTAACTGTGGTGTGTATGATATGAGCAACCATACAATCGAGTCTATTTCACTGGGTGAAACGCACATCATCAACCATCAAGTGGAAGCGTCATGGTTCTTCCCACATGGTTAATTAGACGAGATATATATACTAGGGGATTTTTCTGTGCACTGCTGCACAGAAATAAATTCAAAAACATTTTAAAGTGATTTCTTTACATGGGTTGAGACTATAAAATGATTTAATCTGCATCGTCTACATGAAGTAAAAATATGTATGCATTGTAAGTGGTGTCTAAGAGCATAATAAAAAATAATCGCAGGTGTCTTTCCGGTGTTTGAAGTTGATGAGACATTAGGGTTTATGGGAAACCAATATAGGGTATGTTTGGTTTCCTGCCTAAAACCTAGCCTGGCTGGCATTGGAGTTTAGTTAGTGTAGGCCTGGCTCATGTAAGCCAACATGGCCTTGTTTGGTTGGCCTGCTCTACATGGTCTGGTTCATCTGAGATTTTATTTAGTTGGGTTAACAAGGTCCTGGCTGCACTAATGGAGCCAACTTTGGGTGTGTTTGGTTGGTTGTGCAAGTTCATCAATTTCTAGAATCGATATCATTACCACCACCACCGTACGCCTTGTTAAAACACCTATCGCGATCACAAACCCATTTGCTCGCAGCTCTCTCACCGTTCGTCTCCCTCTCGCCTTCCCTATCCTCCATCGAAGTCATCACCATCGAGCCACCCCATACCATCTGCTCAGATGACCGACCCAGTCGTCCTTGACGGGCCTGCATGTACATAATGGCTCCACTTGTTTGGGGCCTCGGGCTAGTTGATGAGCACCCCTTAGGCCTTGGGTGTGTAGGTGTGCTTGGAAGTCCTCTAACTCATATATGTTTTATATAGTGATCATCTGATTGTGTGAGAGAGCGATTCCAAGTGCATTGCTTTGTGAGATTGAGTCAAGTCATACTACGTGTTCGTGTTGCAAGTCGGTGATGCTTGTTACTCTTGGAGGTTTGCCACCTCCTAGTCAGCTTGGTGGCTTGTGCCTTTGTCGAGGCACGCAAGGATTCTGCAGTGTTCTAGAGAAGTGCATTGTGAGGGTTGTTGTGCTCACCCCGTAGGGATCACGAAGAGCGACTCTAGTTTAGTGTGTCATTAAATTACCCTCACTTGTGGGTAGGTTTTTGTGGCACACAACTTATGGGCTAGGTTACGTAAACACCTATCAGTTAGAAACTACCAAGTGAGCGGTTAATACAATAGGGATTAGCTTGGTGACAACCAAGTAAACCTCGAGAGGATTGAGACTATAAAACAATCTAATCTGCATCGTGTATATATATGAAGTAAAAATATATATGCATTGTAAGTGGTGTATAAGAGCATTATTTAAAAAAAAGCAGGTGTCTTTTTGGCGAGCAAAGTCAATCAGGCATTAGATTATGGGTATGTTTAGTTTCCTCCCAAAATCCTAGTCTGGCTAACATTAGAGCCTAGTTAGTGTAGGTCTAGGTCCCACAAGCCAACATGGGCTTGTTTGGTTGTGCTGCTCTACCTTGCCTAGTTCATCTCAGATTTTATTTGGTTGGGTGAATGAGGTCCTAGCTACACTGGTGGAGTCAAGTTATTGTGTGTTTGGCTGGTTGTACATAGTGCGTTCACGATGAATCGGTATCGTTACCACTGCCATCACATACCTATTGATGTCACATACCCATTCACTCAACGCTCCCTTGCCATTCGTCTTTCCCTCTTGTTGTCCTCTCGCCGTCCCTCTCCTTTCTTGAAGTTCACATCGTCGAGCCACCCCATCCACTCAGATGACCAACCTAGCTGTCCCGACAAGCCTTCCATCGCCACCGTGCCTAGCTAGCCGCACATGAAGGCATGCAATGAGGAGAGAGGTTGAGGTGGTGACGGCGAGCAACTCGGTGATGGCGTCTTGGAGCTCTACCGAGGATAAGGGAAACGAGAGCTATGGGTGGCTCAGTTGGGGAGACCCGGGAGCTCGAGCCAAAGGTCACGAATGGTGGCGTCAACAGCGGATGATTGTGTTGTGGTGCGTATCCAGGACGAGAAGCAGCTAGGTTGACGCGGAGCGTCCAGGTGAGCCTTACGCCCGGCTGTTATAAGGAGCAGAGGGGAAGGAATGAACGGTGGAGAAGCTGGGCTATGTGTGCCATCAATGGCAAGACTCAGCATGCCACACCACTGGGGTGCTCGATGAAATGTCAATTAGAGGAAGGTGAAAGCATGGTGATAAGGCTATCGGATTTCAGTGCTAAGTAATCATAGCTATTTGGGTCAAAAATCAAACACGATCTGAGTTGAATTGGGCATCAAGACCAAGTGAAATAAACACACTCTCAAAAAAGTCGAAATAACTTATAGTTATTGACTCCCTAACTCTTTCAGGAAGTCGGATTTATTTTCGTGTAGTTAAAATAGCGTCAGTTCACATAAAACACGCAAGTGTAGTACTGGCACAAGGTCGTGTCCTGACAATTTTGTATAGCATTTCTGTATTTTATATTTTATTTTATCTACTATAAAGAGAAATTAAAAGAGAAGATGAGGCCGCCGTTCATCGGAGCGTAAAAACCACCGCCGTAGTTTAAACTGCTGTAATAAGCGTCTAATCCCAAATCCCCCAAACGGCAACCGCCTCCGATCATGGCGGCGGAGGGGCAAATCCTCAGCGCTGCCGGCGGAAGGCTAGACAGCCCGCTCCTCCTGCGTCACGACAAGGCCACCGGCGTCGTTCGACTCTTCCGTCTGGACGCGGCCGTAGGCGCCGTGTTGCTTCTGCGCCTAGACGCGGCCATAGGCGCCGCCGTCTTGCGACTCGTCGTCGACGCGATTACGGGCGCCTTCGTCCTCCTCCCGCTCCTCTCCGGCGTTCCTCGCGGAGGTCCGGGTCCCGACACCAACGGCCCCCTCCCCGACGGGTTCCGCCTCGACTCCGCCGCGGCTCTCCATCTACGACTGGACGCGGCCACCGATGCGGTGGTCCCCGTCCACCTCGCTGTGCCTACCGGCGCGGTCCTTCTTCTCCGCGTCGACGCGGCCGCCGGCGCCGTGCTCCCGCTCAGCCCCGACGCGGCCACCAGCGCCGTGCCCCCGCTACGCCCCGACGCGGCCGCCGACGCTGCGCCCGTGGTCCGCCTCGTCGCGGCCGCCGACGCTGCGCCCGTGGTCCGCCTCGTCGCGGCCGCCGACGGCGCGCCCCTGCTCTGCCTCGTCACGGCCGCCGACGGCGCGCCCCTGCTCCGCCTCGCCGCGCCCGCTGGCGCCGTGGCCCCATTCCGCATCGACGCGGCCACCGTCGCCGTACTCCAGCTCCGCTCGGACGCGGCCGCCGGCGCCGTGGCCCCGCTCGGCCTCGCCGCGGCACCCGACCCTGAACCTCCACTCGGCCTCGCAGCGGCCGCCGACGTCGCGCCCCTGCTCCCCCTCGCCATGGCCACCGACGTCGCGCCCCTGGTCCGCCTTGCCGGGCCCGCTGGCGCCGCGCCCCTGCTCCGCCTCGCCGTGCCCCCGTTCCGCTCCGACGCGGCCACCGGCACCGTGCCCCCGCTCGGCCTCGCCGCGGCACCCGACCCCGAGCCTCCGCTCGGCCTCGCCACGGCCGCAGACGTCGCGTCCCTTCTTCGCCTCGCCGTGGCCGCCGACGGCTCGCTCCTGCTCCGCCTTGTCCAGGCTGTCTGTGACCAGGGTGCAGTCCTCGACGACACGGCTGGCATTGCTCGCCGAGGCCCCAACGCCGGCTGCTCCGTCTCCAACCTCTCCGACGGAGGGGCGCCAGCAGCGGCGCCCACGATGCCCCGCAGGACCTCTGACTTCGACTTGGGAGCCGCTGCCGCCATGTCCGTCGCATTGCATGTCGGCGCCACCCTTAACCCACCCAGCTCCTGGACGCCGAAAGCAACAAAGAAACCTACCGGAGCTAAGAAGGTCAGTCCTAATTGAATAATTAGTTCCAGTGGATTGGTTTGGTTGATTGATTCGGAAAACCAATTGGTCGATTAATTTCATGATTTTGGTGATCGATTAACCCATATTCTCATACTAGAAAACCAACTGGTTGATTTGAGTTATTAGTCCTAATTGATTGGACTAATTTTTAGTCTCTTTTCACATCGGATGTTTTGCTCATGTTTAGTCTAATTAGCATCGATGGATCCAAACACCCCTTGAACCGAACTGGTTGATATGATTGATTAAGTGATTGGTTGAACTGCTTGGTTTGATTGATTAAGTGATTGGTTAGATTGATTAATTTGATAATGTTAGTACTGATCAGTTAACACATAATTTATTTTCAGACTAAAAATTCAGTTCGGAAGAGAGTTTCAGTTGCAAGGAGAGTTGGAAAGAAAGGTGTTCAGAAGTTGATTCAAGTTCAAGGTCCCTTGATTCAAGTTCAATGTCAAGGAGGGAAGGCAAGCAAAGGCAGCACTAGATTAGTTCGATTCAAAGGAATTCTGGGCGATTTCGTTTGGTTCGCGGTCCCGAGCGTGCTCCTTTTCTACCCAAGGAAAGTTGATTGGAAACTAGCTCGGGGGTTGATTGGAGTCGGGGAGGGGCGGAGCAGGGAGTTTCGCGGCGGCCGGCGGCCGGCGGCGGCTCTGCCCGCGACGGCGGCGCCCGGTGGCGATGGGGATGGACGAGGCTTGGCCGTGGAGCTTCACCGCGGCGAGGAGGTCCCGTTCCGGGGTTCAATTTGGACCGAGGGGCTCCGGGGGTAGGGGCTCCACGGTGAGCTCGAGCGGCGGCGGCAATGGCGTGGGCGGCGGCGTGTTCTGGCACTGGGGCGGCTCGGCTCGGCTTGGGAAGGGAAGGGGAGCTGAGTGTGAGGGTGGAACGCCCTTGGGCGAAGCAAGGGGGAGGGAGAGCTCGGCAGGAAGGGGGGGGCGTAGAAGAAGGGAAGCGGCGGCGTGCGCGCGGCCTGGCGGTGGCGTGCTCGCCAGGCGGCCTTGATGGCCAGCTCAATGGCGCAGAGGGGAGGTTGGGGCGCCGCAGCGGCTGGCATGGCATTGAAGGCCGGCCGCGGGCGTGCGCCATGAAGTGCGCGGTTGGCGCGACGGCGGCGTCGCGGAGCGCCATGAAGCCGAGCAGGGGCGCAGCGAGGACGGCGTGCGCGCTCAAGTGTGGTGGGGAGGGGTCAGCGGCGCGGCGAGGCAGCGCGGCGGCAGCGAGGCAGCGAGGCCGCGGCAGTGGCGCAGCGAGCCCAGTGCTCGAGTGCCTGCGCGCTCGAGCAGGGGTGGGTCAGCGAGGGAGAGAGAGAAAGGAGAGAGAAAGAGGAGTGGAGAGAGAAAAGAAAAAGTCAATGGTTTGACTCAGTCAAAACTCAAGATTTGCAATTGAAACACGAAAAATTTTGAACACGAAAGTTGTTCAAAATTAAATTTCCTACAACTTTCCTTTCAGACAAAACTTCATTTGAGCGATGATTTGAAAGTTTACAAATTGAATTCAAATTTACTGACCCCGCTTGTTTTTCGGGGTTAACTCAAAATTTCATGTTGTAACTTGAAAAACTTTGAACACGAAAGTTGTTTATATTGTCAAACTCTCCAACTTTCGTGTTGGGCGAAAGTTCATTTGATCAAAGATGCGATAGTTGACTTTTTGGTGTATTTAAACGGAACTCGGCTTTTAAGTAATTACCCAACTAGGGTTAACTGTGTCATTTGATGTTAATGACTTGTTTAAACAGTGCTAAACACCAGAGGTGTTACAGTGGGAGCCCTGATAGGAAGGGAGGAGAGGGAGGAAGGAAGGAAGAGAGAGATGGGGGAGAGAAAGGCTAGGTGGCTGCGGGGGTGAGGGAGGGATATGATTGAGTGATTTAGGGTTTGATGTTGCTTTTATATGTTGGAGGTGTTAATTGCTGATGTGGGCTGGGAATCTGGGCCTGATTTACTGAGGTGGTTGTATTATAATGCCCGCCTCGTTTAATTATTTTTGCGAGGCGGTTGTTTGTAATTGTCGCGGTTAATATAAATTAACGACCTTGGTTAATGCTAAACATTAACTGAGACGGTTATATTTCCTGCTTGCCTCTGAGGACTTTTTTAAAAGGTCACGGTTAATGCTTTTATGTAGTAGTGATCAGCCCCCGGTGCATCCAACTGCAATCCCCGCAGGGAGTCGGTGGGGTCGGTGCAGACGGGGCCGGACAGGGGCACAAATCCACTCCAGGTTGATGTGCCATCCGCTAACTGGTGGAGAAATGAACAAAACACGCGAAGTCCCCTACCTAGCGCGCCAACTATTGGTGTTTTTTACACCGGCTAGTGGTTCTCATGGATTGCCCGTCCTCTCCCTTTTATATGACAAGAGAGGTGACAGAGTATAGTAGAGAGAGAGAGAGTCTTGTGTCTTGCGCCGAGGTGAACCCTACTCTGCAACGCTGAATGTGTTTCCCACTTCACCGTCGACGCTCCTTTGTCACCGTGGGCTCCACCGGGCCCGTCGTCGCCGCCCTCCTCGTCCGCGGCTAGGTCTGTCTCGTCACACGGTCTGCGGAGCGGAGAACGTGAGGATGCCTCCGTTGAGGCGTGGCACGCCCTACCCCATGACCTACGCAGTTGTAGGCTATGACCGGGGGTGCGTTCCATTGTTTGTTGTGTCAGGGCCTGTCTTGTCACCTATCTGCCCACGCCGCGCTGTCAGTCCCCGTGCGGCGTGGGCCATAGTGGGGTCCTCCCGTTGGTCAGGCGCATTCCCACCACTGGGTCAATGGTCGGGCGAGGCGGACTCGTCCGGTATTGGTCAGGCTTGCGGAGCCCGTCTTCATTGGTCGGGCGAGGCGGAGTCTTTCCGTGGAGGTCCGACCAGTCGGTTTAGCACAATCTCTTCAGCTTAACTAGGTTGCCTAACCGCTAATCCCTTGTCCTTGGGTATCCCTGATATTAATACCCAACAACCTGGGTGACCAGTTTTTTTATTTTTTATTTGATTAATCGAGGCAGGTAAAAAAACCGCCTCGGTTAATGGAACGATTAGTACAGCCTTGTCACGCCACTCCCACCGGCGTGACAGTACAGCCTTGTCACGCCACCCCCGCTGGCGTGACAAGGTCTGACTTTAGAAAAATTATATCTTTTTCATACGAACTCAGATGGAGATGATTTTTATACAAAAATTGTAGCTCTCAACGAGATCTACAACTTTGTATTTTTGAGTTTTTTTATTTGAAGTCATTAAGACGGTTAAATAATTGATTTAAACTTTTGACAACATATTAAGCACTTTACCTCTATCGGATCATCTCTAACTTGACATGTTTATCATGGTTCTACAAATTAAGTTCTATATAATGTTTGATATATGAAATAATATGGACTAAATAATAATAGTTCGATAAGAAATACAATGAGAAATCAAACTATATCATCATTGAGTACGGAATATAAAGCAACACTCTAGGTATTATTAATTATAGCTTTAACTTGTGAGTTGGTCCATGCTAATAGCGTGATTAGTTTTGCTACATTTTGTTTTTTTATTATAAATACTTTGTTGTAGAAGGTATTTTGTTTGTTCCCCTAGAGTTTGTTCTTCAACCACTATACATCACTAAGTCTTATTATACATATTTTCACATTGCCTATCAAATTATGTGCATATACATTATATCTATTTTGTACAAATCAACTCCGAAGTTACATGTGCATATGTACAGCCGATTTGCCACAACCACCTGTATGGAGACTTCTCTACTACCGTTGTGCCGAATTTCTTACGGTCCATGACATTGTTGGAAGCCCATATACAGATAAGCATATAAAACAATCAATAATTGTGTCATTCTTTTGCATCCATATATTATGTTGTTTTGACCACATCATTATGCCCCATCATTTTACTTCCATCTATCAGGATCAACCTGTTTTGATCCCCATTAGACGTGCCATACGGCGTAGTCTTGATTGGGTGGGAAAGTCTGACGAATTTTTGTATTCGGCATGGACTCTATAATTATATTCTAATTTTTTAATTCTTTAATTATGAAATTAGATATTTTTCAATTGTATATGATATGGCCTCTTGAGTCAGTTTAGATCATTAGTTCTTCATAAAATCCAATGGTGTAAATCTTTCTCCTTTTTAGATTAATATATAAATTTCTAGACTCTCTCGACGAATGTGGTGGCTCTCTTTTTTTCTATAACAACACTTGCTTATTAATATAATATATATCTAGAGTGGTGGGACCATGGAGACACCTTGAGCGATGATCTTGGCTAGCCAAACCAAGCAGTGCAATCGATAAGCGTTGCGCTGACCAAAGGAGATACAGTGAAAAGAAGGCCATAAGATGGAGAACAACAAAGTACTCATTTCATCTAAACCACTTAATTACTAGTATAAAACTTACACATTTGTATCTTTTTCAAACTGTTATCATATTTTAAGATCTTAATCTTTCAAAAAAATACTTGATCTAGTTTATAGCTATAATTAATATCTAGGGTGTTGCATTATATTTCATACACAAGGATGATATAGTTTGATTTCTCATTGTATCTCTTATCGAACTATTATTATTTAGTACATATTATTTCATATATCAAACATTATATAGAACTTAATTTGTAGAACCATGATAAACATGCCAAGTTAGAGATGATCCGATAGAGGTAAAGTGCTTAATATGCTGTCAAAAGTTTAAATCAATTATTTAACCATCTTAATGACTTCAAATGAAAAAAATTCAAAACTATAAAGTTGTAGATCTCGTTGAGAGCTACAATTTTTGTATAAAAATCATCTCCATCCGAGTTCATATGAAAAAGATATAATTTTTCTAAAGTCAGACCTTGTCACGCCAGCGGGGGTGGCGTGACAAGGCTATACTGTCACACCGGTGGGAATGGCGTGACAAGGTTGGCACGTGGAATATGAGCTGACAGACCCCTTCCGAGTGCTCCGAAGTGTGCCAACGTGGCACATCTTGTCACGCCAATGCATGTGGCGCGACAGCGTGTTTTTGTCACGCCACGCAGATCGGCGCGATCAAAAGGGTTAGATTTGCAAATATATATCCGGGTGGGTTATTTTTAAAATAAAATTGAAAAATAGGTTAAAAATAAAAAAATTCACGCCGGTGACCCTGGCGCCCACCTCCTTGTCGGTGTCCTTGGGGTCCAGCACCAGGAACGCAGGGTACACGTCCAGCTTGTATTTCTGCGCCAGATCCTGCATGCATGCATGTGTTCATTAGTATTACTGGAAGTTGTCGGTGTATACGTATGCGCGCGCGTATATATAGGTATATATAGGTATGTGTACACATGTACCGACCTGGAAGTTGTCGGCGTCCATCTCGAAGAACGCGGCGGCCGGCTTCTTTGAACCTAGTGTCCACGGAGAGCTTTCTGAACGTGTTGCTCATGATTCTAGACGGTTGCGGGTAATCCTTGGAGGTGAACCCGTACACAAACTTAAAATTCATTCCAACAGCGGAGAGACGATGGAGTTAGTTATTACTACTACGATTCTACTAGCTAGAGTCTTGTTCTTCAAGAAGAGATGAAAAAAGATATATCAATAAACTTGAGAAATACTATCCATATGCACAAAATCAATGGGCGGCACGTACGTACCAGCCCTTCTCTCATCCAACTCTCGCGCCGTTCCGACGGACAGCACGTTGTGCGATCCCACGTATTCTATATACGCAGCGCGCGCGGGGGAACAAGGACGAATCGATTAACGAAACAAGCAAAATAATAAGCAATTGAAGAAGAAATAATATCGTGTCGTCGTTACCGGCGGCAGGCGGAGGTCCATCGATCATCGTCGCCATCTGGCTTGAACGCTGCTAGCTATGCGCGAGCGGCTCGCTCGTTGTGAGGGAAATCAGATAGCATATTATTAGCTGTGGGCATCTGGAAAGGGGCCTATAAATGAAACTAAGTTTTTTAGGGTAAAATGAAAGTAAGATTAATAGCACGAGACATCCATCCTATAAAGGATCGATTAAATTATTCTAGCGCCACCCAGGAATGTGCCCCCCGCTGAGAGAGTCAGGAGGTTGTGTACCAAAAATTTTGTACCCAGCAATTCATCTTTATAAAGATCTACGGCTCACAGTAGTCCCTACCAGTCCTCATTATGATCCGACGGGCGACGGCCAGCCCATCTAGGCTTCAACGCGTTGAAGCCTCCACCGCCGGACGAAGTCACACAACGCCCGGAGTTCGACTCCCACCCGGCGCTGGTGTGTCTCACCCATGCCTTTTTTCTTCTTCTTTTTTTCCTCCCCTCTCTTCCCTTTCTCTGCGCTGGTGGATCGCCCGTATGTGCGCCCGTGGGAGCACCGGCGGCGGCCCGCTCGCCCACCTACCGCACGCGCGCTCGGCCGAGGGACCTCCACCGTTTGCCTTCCCTCCAGCCGAGACCCGCCCTTGCGCCTCCCGCCAAGCAGCCTCCCGCCGAACCCGCCCTGCGCTGGTGGCCGGAGTGCCGCGCTCCCCTCCAGCGGCCTGCAGGCTCGAAGCCGGCGGCCGGGGTGCTCGCGCGCCTCCCCTCCAGCGGCCTGCAGGCTCGGACGCCGCCGCCGGGAGGAGCGCAGCCTGCGGGCTCGGCTGCAGCTGCCGGCACACGCGCGGGCTGCGGGCTGCACACGCCGCCGCCGGCCGCGCCGAGACGACCACCGTCAACACCACGGCAAGCACGCACGCGTGGATCCCCTCATGTTATCCCCCTCTCTCTATCTCTCGCCTCTTGGATCTGGGGGCCGGCAAGCCGTGTCTCCGCGCGGATCAGGCCGCGGATCTTGCTAGGGCGTTGCTTGTCTCCGCGGGGACCGGCGAGGAGTCGCGGTAAAATCGCTCGAGCAATGTGGTGCGGCTGTCTAACCATGACTCGCTGACCTCTTGTGCGCAGAGGCTCTACGGTTTCGCAATTTGCTTGGCTGCAGGCCTGACGTGCACCTCCTTGGTGAGTGACTGAGTTCGCCTGCCCTCGCCGCCTTTTGGTCCCAGTTAGGGACAACAATATTATTAATAAGTCAGCCAACTAACTAATTGGTCTCAGTTGGGACAATGATATTGTTTCTGATTAGTTCTAGCTGAAATTGGTATTGTTCCAGAAGTGATTGGGACCACTCAATTATCACTATGGTGTTAAACTTTCAAGGCAGCATATAACAACAAGCATAGCAGTCCTCCGGATATATCCATATATTTATACCTACCCTGTTATAATTACCTTATATTTTCCCACATTCAAACTCTTATGGCTTATTTGACATTTTTCATGTCTATCATTCCAGTGATCCAGTCAATGATTGTTTTCTTCAATACGGTGAAATTTGGGGTAACATTGACCCATGGCAACTTGATGGCCCTTGGAAGGTCTGTTTCACTAGCTGAGAAGCTCAATAAACTGCTGTGTATTGTTTTAAGAGACTCAAAGGTTCACTGATCTTCTGCAGGTCATTCTCCGACCTGGGAACTGTTGTGGAGAACTCTAATTTTGAGCTCATTGGTGACAGGTGCGTAACACGGACGCATTGCTTATCTTGGTTTATTTTAGCCCCAGATTTGTTATCTGGCATTGACTCTTCACATGCTGTAGCTTTTATCAGTACATGTAGTAACTTGATGTTTCATATGGTGACAGGGTGTATGCATATTTTTTTCATTATGTAATGCCATTTCTTTTCCAATGTATGAATATGGGATATTTGATAACTTGTTTATGGAAGATCAATTCATTCTGTGTTTGTTGATATTGTAGCAAAGAAGATATAGCCTATGCCAGTATGCCATCACCTCATTTTAGAAAATCACTAGAAATACCATGCAGCAATCTGTCAAATCTCCCCTGTCTGGAACATCTTCTCATGCAGGATGGACTGATTTTCACAATAAAATTTGCACTCTTTGTATGGATATATTTGGGTCCGAACGCACGGTCTTCGGTTGTTCAATTGATTGTAACCACTGTATTTTGTGCGTGTTGGCAGGTTAACTTTGATGCAAAGACCGAATATCACATGATCCAGAACTACAAGATTCTTCAGGATGTGTTCAACAAGTTGCACATAGTTAAGGTACTGACTGGCAGCTTGCATATCTGTTCATAGAAGTTGGCCGTAGCGTTAGCATGTGCACACTTACTATTGGTCTTAATGTATCGACCGTGATGAATTCTCAAACTTGTTTGTTGTGTGTGATTTTGTTTGGTTGCAGAATGTATCTGTAAGAATTAACAGATCCGGACGCAGCATGTATCTGTAAGAATTTACAATAAAATTGTGTTTCATTGATCACAACGTCTTCATGGTTCATTTTGTTTGCCTTTTGCATTAATAAGCGTGTGACACTAGAAGTAGCATCTATGCACAAAATCTATGTATCTGACCATCTGCTCCTCGTATGGTCATTTTGCAGATATTATTCTGAAGATAAGAATGGTGGTGGAATCTCTGCATTGATTTTGTAGGGATTGCATTGATAAATCCATGCGGCTTGGGTATGTTCCTAGATATTCATGTTACAACATTTTCAGCTAGGTGAGTACGGACACAGAAATTCAATCACCTTGATTAAGGACTATCTATCAGTGAAGAGAACAATTTCAGATTAGCGACTGAAGAAGCATCTCATATTCAGACATATAGAACAATCTTTATGTTTCTTGGTCTATTAATAGTTCAAGATTTAGCGAGTACTGATTCCACAATTATATTGCATACTCTGTTCATAGACTGATCTGCCATTTTAAGCATTCGAGTGGGTTAACATGATAATCTCACGATAAATAATCAAAGCCTATTTTATTTTACTGATTCTGTTTTCATTTTGCTCGCAGTAGTAACAAAATTAACTTCCACAGTCTGCCAGTGATACCTCAAAAAGCTTGTTGCTACGTCGGTGAGCTCTTCCCTTTTCCTTTCTTTTGGTTCATTTTTTTTGTTCAAGTACTCTGTGTAACTTGGTATTATACATCTCGGTTAAGCTTTGCAATAGTTCATAGCTCTGAATTGCTTCAAAAATGAATCTAACACTTGCTGCTGATTGCTTGATTGATTTTTTTTTACCAATGACACCACTTCACCGAAGGCTTGCTGTTTTATACTCCGATAGACTTAAAAATTATACAGAGATACTAAACAATTCAAGGTAGCATAATTTACCATTTGAACCATGGTGCCACTGTTTCAAAAATTGGAACTTTCGGAAACTAGATGTCATTTATCGTGTGGAACTTTAAACATACTATCTTCTTGCATTTTTCAATGTTTCAAAGACAAGAGAATAACCTAGCTACATGATTTCAGGGAATGCAAAAAATTTTGTGCATCTTAGGCGGCCTCTGCTTTGATATTTTGAAGGCATATTCGTATATAACTCTTATTTGTTCCCAATGTTTGCAGAGGCAAAAATTGCTCGATGCTGTCGCACCCGGTGACCATCTTGATGTGGACATTCAAATGGAGGAAGGAAATTTTACTCAGTGGATGTGTTTGTGTAATCAACATAATAGCTCTGTTTTTTGTGTGAAACATATATTTTTCAATTTGGTGTATGGATCATATGTTGTTTGGTGTAAGTTTGAAATTTACCCGTGCCATTAGCACGGGCACATTACTAGTCATCTTTAAAGATTCCATCTCCACTCCCAAAAAAAAGAAAAAGAAAAATCCAACTCCATCTTTAGTCAACGACGAGAGTTTTTGGCTACCAAGAAAACTCGTCAATCCTTATTCCAAGTTTGGTATTCATTTCACTCGCAAAAAAAAAGTTCGGTATTCATTTTATTTTGTTCCCAGGTCTGATTTCCTTACACCAACATCTATTTACAGTGTGGCTTGCTTCCCTTTAACCACTGTAAATAGATGCAGGGGCAGCAGGTGTTGGAATGAGACCTGGGAACAAAATAAAATAATAAATAAAACCAAACTTGATATAACAATAGAGAAGGAGTTTTTTCATTGCAAAACTCTCTGCCTCAACAAATAAAGGGTGGTGCGATTGGGTTCGAATAATTACTTTTCTAAAGGAGTGCAGTTGGAATATTCCTTTTTCTAAAGGAAATGGATCGGAGTTCGAATATTTAAAGACAAAGTCGTGTCCGTGAAGGTAATAATCTTCCTTCCTTTAATTTAGGCCTCTTTTCCATGATGTTTGTAATGGCCAATACCATTTGATGTTTTGATCTAGCGAAATTGGAATTTGCTCTTGTAACAAACATGACATCATTTATGCCATTTTGAGTGATTTTGGTGATCGTATGACAACGCAATCAATGGGACTAATGGTTTTGTTAAGTGAACATTTCTAGATCCCAGTGATGAAGTAAAAAGGCCATACAAAGCAATACACGAAGAAAGAACTCAAACAAACGCTGAATTGGATGAGTTCTGCAGAAAACAGGAGCACCGGAAGAACCAATGCATGTAGCATTTGTGCATCCGATGGTTGTCGGAAGTTCCGACGCCCTGGCATCGGTGCAAATCTGAGTACCAAATGGAGATCAAGCGAAGACTAAGTCAAGATAGCCAAGTCACCGGTTGAACCGACGGCGTCAAGCTAGGCATCGGTGCATTGGATGTACTATGTTCAAGAGACGATATCAAGCACGCAGGAGCTAAGTCTTCAGCATCGGTTGAACCGGTGGTCCATCGAAGCATAGCACCGGTGTAATGATGTAAACAGGAGAGAAAGAGGCCAACGGCTAGTTGAGTGCTGTGAGTGACCGGTTTAACCGACACACAGTCATCGGTTAAACCGGTGGTGTCGCAGACAGTGCGTCAGAAGCTCAACGGCTACTTCAGGTCTGAGAGTGACCGGATGAACCGACGCCGCCCTATACAGAGGCATCGGTTCATCCGATGGTATGCTGTTATCTGCTGACCGTTGGAGCAACGGCTACAAGACTTGGTGGCCTATATATACGCCTCACCTCGGCCATTTGAAGTTTGCTGGAGTCCCAAGACATCTCATACAAACCCAAGAACACCTCCAAGCCATACAAGAGCTCATTGATCATATCCTTAGATTTTAGCACTAGCTTTGTAAAGTGTGAGTGCTAGATTAGCTCTTGAGTGAGTGGACAAGCAAGGTTGAGATCCTTGTGGCTGGTTCTAGAGTGAACCACACTTGTATTACAGTGCGCCGGCCCCTTGGAGCAATTGGTGGCTCGCCGGCAAGTCAACGACCCTCCTGCTTGGTGTGGAGCGGCGTCGACGACATTGTGCGGGGGACGGAGACCCCTCCTTCGTGGGTAATCTCCCTTAGCGAAGATCGGGATCAAGATGACCGTGATTGTGTTCACGAAAGAGACTTGATTGCCGGGAGGCGATACTCTTCGTGAGTGCTTCAACAACGTGGACGTAGGGGCGCCTTTGTGGCAATCCGAACCACGGGATAAATCCTCGTGTCGAGAGTTCGCTTCCTCCCATCCCTCTCTTTAAGCTTCCGCATTTCATATTGCAACTTGTGTGCCTTTACCTTCTTAGTGTAGTATCTTGCTAGGATTGGTTATAAGTTGCAAAACTCTTTTGGGATGAGGGTTATACACTAAGGTGAACTGTAGTTGCACATCTAGTTAGCTTGTTTTAGTTTAAGTTTTGTGCAAACTAGTTGGAGCCATAGGTTATGGTCTTAATAATGCCTAATTCACCCCCTCCCCCTCTTAGGCTAGAGCACCCGATTGCTTTCAATTGGTATAAGAGCCGGGACTCACTTCTCTCACAAAGAACGCCAATTCCATTGGCAAATTTGTGTTTACCGGCTCATTAGATCGGTAGGCTTCACCGCCTAGTGAGTTAGCTCTTAGGGGGAAAGGATGGATTCTTTTAGACCCGCTCCACGATTCGACGGCACGGGCTTCCAACGAAGGAAGGTGTTAATGCAAGCCCATCTCCAAACGACGGGACTAAACATTTGGAGAGTTGTGAGTGATGGCATAAAAATAATGGTCAACAAGAGAAGCAATATGATGTCACCGCAAAATGCATAATTTTGTCTTCTCTTAGTGATAATGTGTTCAATCGTGTTTATTCTTGTGAAAATGCTAAAAAGCTATGGCAAACTATCATCGAGAAGCATGAGGGCACGGAGGATGTTGCCAACGAAAGATATCATGTTCTCATTGATAAGCTTAATAGTTTTAAGCAACTTGATGATGAGAATGCCGAATCTATGTACTCACGATTGAATACTCTTGTGAATGAGGTTAATTCCTTAGGTGTGAAGCAAATTGAAGATTTGGAACTCATTCGCAAGATCCTTCACTCACTCTGAAGGCCGGACTATGATTTGGTGACAATAATTCTATATGAAAAAGATCTCACCACAATGACACCAAATCAAGTCCTCAACAAGGTGATCGCCAATGAGCTACGCAATGACATCAAGGCAAAAGCGCCTTTTTCTTCACCAACGCATAGCGCTCTTGCATGCAAACAACTCAAGAAGTTGAAGAAGATGACCATCAAAGGTAGCTCAAGTGATGAGGAAGAAAAGGATGCAAGAAGCTCCTCAAGTGATGATAAAGAGTCAATGCACCCCAACCTCTACAAGTAAATAAAGATGATGAACAAATGCTTGAAGGAAATCAACTCAATGGGGTATATGGTATTCCTCAAAGATGGGCCTCACCGTCAACTTATGAAGGTTGAGAAGAAATTCAAGAAGAACAAGCAAAAGAAGGAGAAGAAGCCTAAGCATGAATCATTTGCCATATTTGGTGAATGGTTTAGCGGTGGTGAAGAATCAAGTTCAAGTGATGAATCAAATAAGAAATTCACCACTCGCATGGGATCATCATCCAATACTTGATTTATGGCCAAAGGTATGGATAGAGATGTAAGTGATGATGACTCCGACTCTCCTTCAATTGATGAACTTCTTGACCTTATTCATGAGCACCAAAAGGTCATTAAGATGCAATCAAAAGAAATTAAAAACCTTAATACTCTCAAAGATCTAAATGCTTCTCTTGCTACAAATTTTGAAGATTTGATGTGCAAATTCAAATTGCTTAGCAAGAAGCATGAAGAGCTCAAATTAAAATTTGAGAGCATTAATGATACTAATGACTCTTTGGAAATAAAGCAAACTATCCCTTGTGCAATTCCTATCTCTAGGGTAGATGCTTCAACTTCTTGCATTGATTTAATTGATGATTCTTGCTCTAACCCTTGCAATGAGAAATGCTATGAGAATGTTGTTGTAGAATCATGTGATGATCTCATTGCCAAGGAAAATGATGATCTCAAGCAAGAAGTGGAAAGGCTCATGAAGGACTTGTATAGATTGAAGGGCAAAGGCATAGAGAGCAATGTCCAACATTCTCAAGATAACCGTGAAGACATGGTGAAGAAGCTTGAGAAGGGGTCCACCATGACTTGCTCAAAGTGCCACAAAGAAGGCCACAGGTCCAACAAGTGTCCTCAACCAAGAAAGAAGCTTCCGGATGAGAAGAACAAAAAGAAGCTCACAATCAAGAGTTCTCTCATCTACACCAAGCCCAACCGGAGGAACAAAAGCAATAGCATCTCCTATGTAATAAAAAAGAAGACAAATGGTAAGGTGGTTGCTCACAAGGTTGGGAAGAAGGAAATTAGTTGGAACCACTCCATTTGGGTGCCCAAGGACATCATCACCAATATGAAGGGGCCTCAAACGGTGTGGGTTCCAAAGGAGACTTAAAGCCAAGAACGGCTTCGGGGGATTTGGAGGCTTAGCTTACAAGTTGAAGTGAAGGTTCAAGCCAAAACAAGCTAAACTCACAACTTGGACATTCGTTGCCCAAGTCCCCCATTAGGTAATGGTAGCTAGATTTAAATTCAAGCATCATGTAGCTCCATTGCTCTTGCTAGGATGTTTGCATGTTTTGCATCTCCTAGTGTTATATATGGTAGGTTGCTTGTGTCATGATTCTAACCCATGAGCAATCTAAATGGTTTGATAAGTGTGTAGAAAGCTACACAAGGTTACCCTTCATGGTACATGGACTTCATGAGGTATGTGTTTCAAATGTGTACCATGAACACAAGCTATAGGGTAAACTTCCCAATTGTGTCAAAATCAATGTGCATACATTTGCTTGGTGATTCAAACACTAAATGCACATATTTAGGGGGAGTTCATCCTATAGGTTGTGATTTTGAGACTAACATGTTTGCAAGTTTATCTTTTGTAGTCTCACGATGGAGTTAACACTCTAAGAGAATGTTATTCACGCTCAATGTTAACAAACAACTCTATAAGAGTGATTAGATAAATTGTGCGTCATGCATATTGAGCCATGCTCCTTAGAACTTAAATGCTCATATCTAAGTTTTTAGGCTATGTGCTCATACATTTGCTTAACCTTGGTGTACCAAGTGCTCTTTGTTTAAAGATTTTCAATTGATTGCAAGTCAATTTCAATTGGTACATGCAAGGTAAACAAAGTAACTCCCGGAGGTATGCAAGGTTCTAAACTCATTCAATTGATATAATTGTCAATTTCTTATTTTTTTAGAGCTAACTCCGTGCATGATATGATCTAAGCTGTCTTGTTGAATATTTTAGTTGTACACTTGATTTTCATATTACCATGTTGTGTACACATTTGTGGAAAGCTTAGCTCATGTCATGCTAGTTTCGTGATTTGGTGATCCACCATAGTAAATTTTCAATTAGTATCTTCATTGATATCATACAATTGGATCATAAGTCATGGAACTAACTCCCTAGGCTACTAATTTTCTCTTGAGCTATATTGTTTTGCAAGACCTTTTAGGTGCAAGACCTTTTAGGTGATTTGATTCCAAAGGGGGAGAAATGTGGATCAAAGCAAGGCATGTTCCCAACAAAGGGGGAGAGATGTTCCCAAGAAGGAAAAGTATTTTCCAAAGGGGGAAAATGCCGACTGGATCAAGTCAACATATGAGAAAAGAGTAGAAAATAGGGGAGGAACAAAGGGGGATCATGGTTTTAGGGGGAGGCCAAACCGTCATTGGATGATGGTAAGCATCCAAGCAAGTGTAAATGGTTCAATTTGTCAATTCTTGCAAATTTTATGCTTGCTTTGATTGTGTTGTCATCAATCACCAAAAAGGGGAGATTGTAACGAACATGGCACCATTTATGCCATTTCGAGTGATTTTGGTGATCGTATGACAACGCAATCAATGGGACTAATGTTTTTGTTAAGTGAACATTTCTATATCCCAGGGATGAAGTAAAAAGGTCATACAAAACAATACACGAAGAAAGAACTCAAAGAAACGCTGAATTGAATGAGTTCTGCAGAAAACAGGAGCACCAGAAGAACCGATGCATGTAGCATCGGTGCATCCGATGGTTGTCAGAAATTCCGATGCCCTGGCATCGGTGCAAATCTGAGCACCAAATGGAGATCAAGCGAAGACCAAGTCAAGATAGCCAAGTCACCAGTTGAACCGACAGCGTCAAGCTAGGCATCGGTGCATTGGATGTACTATGTTCCAGAGACGATGTCAAGCACGCAGGAGTCAAGTCTTCAGCACCGGTTGAACCGGTGGTCCATCGGAGCATAGCACCGGTGTAATGACGTCAGCAGGAGAGAAAGAGGCCAACGGCTAGTTGAGTGCTGTGAGTGACCGGTTTAACCGACACACAATCATCGGTTAAACCGGTGGTGTCGCAGACAGTGCATCAAAAGCTCAACGGCTACTTCAGGTCTGAGAGTGACCGGATGAACCGACGCCGCCCCATACAGAGGCATTTGCATACAAGAGCTCATTGATCATATCCTTAGATTTTAGCACTAGCTTTGTAAAGTGTGATTGCTAGATTAGCTCTTGAGTGAGTGAACAAGCAAGGTTGAGATCCTTGTGGCTGGTTCTAGAGTGAACCACACTTGTATTACGGTGCGCCGACCCCTTGGAGCAATTGGTGGCTCGCCGACAAGTCAATGACCCTCCGGCTTGGTGTGGGGCGGCGTCGACGACATTGTGCGGGGGACGGAGACCCCTCCTTCGTGGGCAATCTCCCTTAGTGAAGATCGGGATCAAGGTGACCGTGATTGTGTTCACGGAAGAGACTTGATTGCGGGGAAGCGATACTCTTCGTGAGTGCTTCAACAACGTGGACGTAGGGGCGCCTTTGTGGCAATCCGAACCACGGGATAAATTCTCGTGTCGAGAGTTCGCTTCCTCTCTTCCCTCTCTTTAAGCTTCCGCATTTCATATTGCAACTTGTGTGTCTTTACCTTCTTTAGTATAGTATCTTGCTAGGATTGGCTATAGATTGCAAAAAAAATTTGAGATGAGGGTTACACACTAAGGTGAACCGTAGTTGCACATCTAGTTAGCTTGTTTTAGTTTAAGTTTTGTGCAAACTAGTTGGAGCCATAGGTTAAGGTCTTAATAGTGCCTAATTCACCCCCTCCCCCTCTTAGGCTAGAGCATCTGATCGCTTTCAGCTCTATCATCTGATGAAAAAGATATTGAAATTTCAGCACAAGAGATTATTTAAGTCCATGTGAATGCACTACTAAAAATGTGTACACGTTCTCAAATTTTATCACATCATTAATTTTGCTGACATGACAAGTAAAAGAGCAGAGAGTTTAATGGGATGAGATAGAACTTTCATCCTATAAAACTTATATACTCAGCACAGTTACCTTTAGTTCTCAGTCTTGATGCACTAAGACTTGCCAAGGTTTATTAAGCCGCGAGCGAAGAATTCACGCTGGCACAAGACAGCAAACAAATTAAACAAGCAACGACCAGGCGACACATGCATGCATGCAGCGTCGAGGCAGCAAAGAAACTAGAGAATTAATGAAGCAAAAGCAAGCAAAAAGTAGAGGTATATAAAGAAAAGGGAAAGCTACATGTCACTCGGGTGATTTGTCTTCCTCTGTCACTCGGTTTTTGTTGCCGTTCGATCTGTTCCTGCTGCGATCTGTACCGCCCATCTTTTTTTGACGCTGTTGTGTGGGTCCCAAATCTTTTGTCTGATCTTTCCGCGCCACCCGCCTTTTCTCCATTGCTATCTAACGATGACATCTTGGGTCCACTGAAGTTTTCTCGTCAAGGGCATACTGTTTTGGTGTTGTCTCTGACCTGTGGGTCCGCTATAATGTTTGTATTTTTGTCAGCGCGCTGCTTCTTTTCCTCGCCGTTATCCTCGCTGCGTCAGTTTCAACGCCTCATTTTCGCTTTCCCCTTTTGCTCTCATCCAGGTGAGGCGATCCTAGGGTTCATCCTCATCTGTTTCTTCTTCACTTATCTTCTAGTACATTTGGTTGCTTGTACTCTCCATTCTCCGTATGGTTGCTCTCCTCTTCGTTGGGTCTCCGCTTTGAATTTTCGCTGTTCTCTGATTTATTTTCGAGCTCTGCTCTGGTCGTTTTGTTTTTCAATTTCGGCCCTTTGCAGTTCATTTCAAGCGCTGCTCTTCGAGATTCGCTATTTCAATTAGGGTTTTCCTAGTCGATTAGGTCGCTTTCATCTGTTGTTTTGTAGCACTGCTCATGCAGATTCATTCGATTAGGTCGTTTTCATCTGTTGTTTGCAATTTTCTCGATGATTTTGACTGTGATGATCCCGTTGTGGCCGCTGCTATGCTCTGACTGAATTTTGTTCCTGCGCCGTCGCCGCCGTCTCCTTCCGGGCCATCATCCTCTGCTGAGGCGGTGCGGCACGCCCCCCCCCCCTCTCTAGAGTGCGTATGGCGGTGGCGACCACAGGCGGCGCGCTTTGGAGGCCCCGCGTTCGGCCACCGAGTCGAAGGCCGAGGACGAGGCGGCGGCGGCGGCGCTAAGGAGGAAGCGGTGCTGGGGTGCAGTGCTGCCGCCGCTGCTCGCGTCGGTGCTCGCGCTGCTCGTGCTCTACGGGGGCTCTCCCATCTCGGACGCGCACCTCCCAAACTCCAGCCGTGTGCTCCCATTCCCTAGCCTTTCTCTCTCTCTCTGGGTATGTGGCTCGCTCGGATGGAGCTTGGTCATCAGATAGCGTGTGTCTGATCCATGCATGTTCTCTTATATTCATAATAGTTAGCTGGATGTTTCCGTATCTGAAGTCATGTTGTATTATTAAATTAATTTTCCCTTGAGATGATTCCCGTATTTATGTTTATGTGTGCCCTCTATGAACTGTAAGTTGCAATTTGTATTGACAGTGCTTTTCTGAGAATGGTTATTACTACTTGTTTGTTCCCTGAGAATGAAAGTTCTTGATTTCACTTATTAATTGTAAATTCCTTTTTCAAATGACAATGTTGCTTGCTTTTATTTACACTTTGTCAGTAACCGTCAGTCTATCTATTTTTTGATGTAATTCTTAGTTTTGTTCACTGTCATTTCTTTCATACTAATGTTAAAGTTCAGATTTTTTCCATTACTATTTATTGGTTCACTCTATAATATATCTTTTTTCAATAATAGTTTTGTTTCTCTTTTGGTTTATTTCAGCATGTACAGCGTATTTATACCTTTTCTGAATGATAGAATTTATTTCAGCAACTAGACGAGTCCTGTATTGATGTTTCTGGTTTAGGTTCTCTGAATATTTGTATGTGTCCTCTCTGAACAATAAGTTACAATCACTTTTAATCATATTGACAGTGCTTTTCTTATAAAATTATAGTGGTTATTGTACTGTAAGTTACACATGTAGCGGGTGTAATTTTGTAGAATCTGACATTTTGCATTTGCATTTGCATTTGTCGGATTACACAGGATGCCCCCTAAATTCTGATATTTTGTAATTCATAGAAATATTTTGAGATTTTTGTAAAATTTGACATTTTGAATTTGCATCTGTCGGATTACACAGGGTGGCCCCTAAATGTTGATATTTTGTATTACATAGTTTTTTTTGAAATTTTTGTTAATTCTGACATTTTGCATTTGCATATTTGGGATAACCAAATTATTTTGCTGTCTACACTCTCAATTTCAATTGTTTTTACCTACTGTATTTGAGTAATATGGTCTATTTGTTCAAATTACAGTTGACATTTGTATAAGTTCCACTTTGTGTTCTACTTTAAATCATGTAAGTAGATTTGTATTGATTGTGCTTTATATTGACAGTGTCTTTTTACATAAAAAAAGTTAGTACAGTTGGATTGCTTGTATTGTATTTTTGTGCAATTTCAAATTACTTGTGCTACTCAGTTCCCAAAAAAAAAAACCTGTGCTACTCTAGTCAGCGTGCTTAGAATTTGGGTGTATTGTATATTTGAATCCCTTTTTAACTATATTGACAGTGCTTTTCTTAACAAATTACAGTGGTTACAGTACTGTAAGTTACACATGTAGTGGTTGTAATTAGCTGGATTAGCATAGTATTGTGCCAAGTGTTCATAGCTTTGCCTTTTTGTTATGTAATTTTTCCCTTTTGCATCTATGAGATTACACAGGATGCCCCTAATTTATGAAATTTTGTATTCCATAGAAATATTTTGAGAACTTAATCTGACAGTTTGCATTTGCTTTTGTGGGATTACACAGTGTGCCCCCTGATTTTTAAAATTTTATAATACATAGAATAATTTTGAGAATTTTGTAATTTGGCATATTTGCATTTGCATTTGTGGGTTTACACAGGGTGCCCCCTAATTTCTGAAATTTTGTAATTCATAGAAATTTTTTGAGAATTTTGTAATCTGACATCTTTGCATTTGCATCTCTGGGATTACACAAGGTGCCCCTTATTTTTTGAAATTTTGTAATCCATAGAAGTTTTGTACTATTTTGTGAATTTTGTCTTCTTGTTATTTGCTTTTTTGTTTTACCCAGGGTGCCCCGTAATCTAATTTATGAGTTTTTTCATAATGCCTTCTATTGGATCAGACCCACTTTTTCAAAATGTGGATTCTGGTGCGATTTTATTGTAGGCCATATTTCTCATTTTGTTGTATTCTTTATTTTGTAATTTTTTGTGTGTCAAAATCTTGTTTTGAGTGTCACCTATACCCAGAATCACTCTGTTGCTATATTTCCTCACTTGGGTGACAGTGTCTTTTGTTTCACTCAGTTTTCTTTTTCGTTTTGATTCGTGTGATTTGATTCGTGTTTTCACCCGAGTGTAGAAGCCCCCCAAATCCAAAAAAAAAGGAGTCGTCAACAATCATATATGCGACCATGCCACCGCCACAACAACTCCAAGATTTCCATCCATATATATGTGTCTATTCCATCACACAAAGGATATGGAATTTCGTCGAAACTTATTACATGTGCTATAGCTTACACAGTGCTAGTAGTTCTTGGTGCTTATATAAAAGGTACAATCATATGAGCTGATCAGGATGGCTTTCACTAAGGCTAGACATGTATGGCATGGCTTGTGAGGCTTAGGCACCAGCAGGGGGTGGTAGAAAAGGGCCTAGAAATTTCATGAGTAGGAGAATATGTGTGATGAGTTCCCCACCGATGCTTAGATGCTCGTAGTGGAAAGCAGCCCCGCAACAAGGTGCAGTGAAGAAAAGCATCTCCGACCACACCGAAGGGATGAGGTCCCAACGTTCAGTATCATCGTCAATGCTAATGAGCTCCTGGGCCACCTCACACGCACGTGGCAACACTGGAGAATCAAGATCTTGAGCGCTCTGCGAGAGTTTCTGCAGATGATACGTGTATCAGCAGCACTATCATTATCGACTGATTCCTCATGCTTCTCGGTATCAAGTGCCGACTGATCTTGCTGTTCCTCTTTCTTCTTGCCTTGAAAAAACTTCATGACTGCTGCCCGCTCTGGAGAATCAAGCTCTTGGGCGTTCTGCAGGAGTTTCTGTTTAAATCTATTAGCAACAGCATCCAGGGGCGGATCTACAGGGGGGGCTGAGGGGGCTCGAGCCCCCCCTACCCCCTGCGGAGCAGTGGATCCCCCCCTGAGCCCCCCCCCCTTGATTTTTCTCGCCATTGTTGCAAGGTAGAAGGAGCTGAGATGCCGTTCTGAGGTTGAAGACGACCCTCCAGCCCCCTCTACTTTAGAATCCTGGCTTCGCCCCTGGCAGCATCCTTATCGGCATCAACCGCAGGCGCAGACAGATCTTGCTGTTCGTCATTCTGCTTCTTGGCTTGAAAAAGCTTAATCACTGCTGCTTTCTCTTGTAGAGTAGTAACCTGTTGACCAGTGGCGTAGCTAGGATTTGCAGCTATGGTGGTCCATTGTCTAATTTTTTTTAACCGCTATAAATTTAACATGTCGATACACAAGTATATGAATTAGAAAACACAACTCGGGTAGGTATTAGCAGAACGCGGAAGGCCACGGATAGAGATGCGGGCACTCCAATGTATGGGCTGTCGAGGATCCAAAATTTCCTATATCTATGGGCCTTGGATGGGCCGAGTGCATGGTGGTCCGTGGACCACCCGGACCACCATGTAACTCCGCCACTGCTGTTGACCCTGTTGATCTTGACCCGACAACAATGTGCTAATTTCATCATGAGCTTTCTCATGTACATACTGGGGGAGATGGTAGTAAGCATCACACCGGACCTGAAGACAAGGTACATGATATAATTTGATATCTCTCTGCTCATGTGCCTATGCTTCTTCATTTCATTAGAATCAGTGCTATCATTGTCCTCAAAGTAGTAGCATATGTCTGTTGCAATGTGCCAGATGAGCACGCATGTTGGGAAATCAACATCGCTGCTGATGGTCTTGACTAGTGCTTTTCTTAGCCTTCCAAAATCTGTACCTTGGTGTTTGTCCATCCAATCCTTAAGGGCCAGCCCACCATGGGAGCTAGCAATGCTCCATTTCTTTCTTGTTCCCAAGACTAAAAGGGTAAACGTTGTCCTCCGTCTCCTGAAGTTTCTCTAGCTTGTCTGGCAAACCACCCAGGGCACGCGACCTGAGCTTCTCTGGGCTCGCAAGGTAGAGACAAAAAGCACGCTCAGCGTACTTGAAGCACCCCGAAAGGAACATGAGCACCATGGCAGCCATGAGCCGGCCGTCCGGCCAAGAAACCATGGCCACGACATAACCGGCGACTGCCACCTGGGAGACCAAGATTAGCAGGTGGCGCTTCCACAGCTCGTTGTCTTTCCTTGACAAGGCGGTGATGGTGTCCTGCCCACCCAGGTGGATGAGCATGAACGGCGCCCAGAAGGACATGAGATGGTGGCCTGCCTGGCTCGCGTAGACCGCGAGGTGGCCAAGCACGAAGATGGCCACAGAGTCGGCCGATAGGTAGACCAGCCACACGACGGTGTGCAGTAAGGGTGACGCGCTGCGCCTCCGCAAGCCCGCAAAGAGGAAGAGGAAGACTTGCAGGAAAAGACTGATCAGGACCAGGCAGTGTTACAAGTAACGGCGACTAAACGATGAAACAAGTAAGATTAATCATAACGGAGGCACACGATTTTACGTGGAAAACCCCTCCAATGCGAAGGGAAAAAACCACGGGCGCCAGCCAGCAACACTTCTCACTATTATCAAGAGTTTGGGTTACAATGCCGTATGACGGCTTACAAGAGAATAATAGAGTAAACCCTAATCGAGGGTCCGGCCCTGCCGTTGGCTTTACTCGGGCCTCCGCTTCGCTACAGCAAAAGTCGGCCAGCCCAATATGAATTTGGAACATATCCAACAGGCAGTGGATCTCCCACACGTTCCAGAGCTCTTGGAAGGCTGGTACCAAGCTGAAGTTGGAGTTCACCATCAGCCAAAAGCACATGCATGATCACAAACTTAAAAACATATATGAAATCACGTAACAATCCTTGTTGACCTAACAGTCTAGCTAGCGATGGTCATCCTCCTATGATGTGGCGGGTCCAGGAATTGTGCAAGAAGGTGTTATGACAGATTAAAGAAGGATTCTCAGTATAAAGTTCAAGCAAAATGATATATATAGCATATAGACGTAAGACTAGTGACACAATAAACAAAATAGAAGTAAAGAGCACACAACAAATTAATTAAACAATATAAAATCTTTTAGGGAGACAAGTAATAACAAATTAATGAAGGGAGAATGATGTAAAATGCAGCATTTGTGCACACTGTATTCTAGTCAGTCAAAGTTTAATTTCTGGAACCGAGATTCAATCAAATTTCAATGGGCTAATATACGGAAGTACTCAAACTAAAATTAGCGGACCAATGGGCGGTGCTTCATATCCCCAGCATGGGGTGCATCTCCGCCTCTGTGTGACTGTGTACACCCCTACTCATCACAAGAAGTTTAAGATTTCCGACTCTCATTGCCTTTCTTTCCTTAATTTCTCCTCAAGTAACCCAGGGTTTTGTAATCTACTTTGGAGAATCCCTGAGGATACACTCAGATTGCTATTATATTTGAGACAATTCGATCTAAACAAGATCAACAACGGTTACTTTATTTATAAAATACGTACACTGCATGATATTGAAATTATTGAAGTTAACCGTCATCATCCACTAGTACAGAGAGGGTCTTTGATCCTTTGCACTGTCTCAGCCGCCTTTGGGCTCAGGACTAATGAAGACTTTAGTCCTAGGTCAATGGCTGACCAGGTGGCCGTGGGGCAGGGACATTTAGTCCCGATTAGAGCCACCAACCTAGACTAAAAGTTTCTCATTTATCCCGATTGGTGGATCCAACTGGGACTAAAAGCTCCCGGACCTATTGGTCCCAATTGGAACCACCAATGCCGGGACCAGAAGCAGTGCTTTTGTCCCGGTTGGAGCCGAACACCAGGGCTGGAAACTGCTACCCATTTTTTTCTTTCTTCGACATGCGTGTCTCCATTTATATCTTTCTCTCTCATCTCAATCTCTCCCATCCTCTCATTTCTATCTTACCTCTTCCCTCTCCCCCTCTTTTCTTCCTCAAGAAAGAGCCAGAGAGATCAAGGGGCGTGGTGAGCCGCAGCGGGGGGCGGCGGAGCCAGACGGAGGGCGTGGCTAGCCAGAGCTGCGAGCAAGGTCAAACACCCAGGGGCGAGCTCGGGATGTGGCAGCGCCTTGCATCATGAGCGAGTAGCGCTGGCGGCGAGCGGCGGAGCCAAAGTGAGGGGCGCGGCGGGAGGTCAGGGACATAGACTGCCCTCACAGACCAACACTGGTTTTTTCTGCACACTTTGTCCTCGTGCGCACCCGGGAAGAACTTCCCAGTCGGTCACTTATCTCCAAATTACTCCGGGCCAAGCACGCTTAACCTTGGAGTTCTTTGGAGATCGGCTTCAGGAAAAGAAGTTGCAACTTATTGGTATGAGTATCCTATTAATCCTATTAAGCCCTGAGTAGGGATGTTACAGCGAGGCGCGTGGCCAGCTAGAGCGGAGGGCCAGGCCAAGTGCCCGTGCGGCGGTGGCTTGGGCCCGCGGCGAGTAGGGACGACAACGCTCCCCGTGAGCAGCGGCCGCTCGGCCCTCGTTAAGTTGAGGTCTGGTAGGTGTGGTGCTTTTTTCATCAAAAGGATTTGTTTTTTTTTGTTCTTTTTTCAGTTGTAGGAGGAATTGTAGTGGAGATTGGATGTTTGTGGTATTGTTGTAGATAGTTTGAGTTTGAGTTTCTGCGAGAATAGAGAAGCACTTGTGTGTTCTCTTGATGATGAACATGGAAACACTTGTATGATTATTTCTCATTTTTTGGTTGAGTTTTGCGCCGAATGCTTGTCTTGCAGTGGTGCCATAAGGATGAGGACTTTGGGGCCGTCTACAGGGTACACGGGCTGCCGGAGAGCCGGCGGCGAGCATGTTGGCATGCAAGTAGGGCGGTGTGGAGCATTGGGGATTTTATTTTACAGTGTTCAGTCCCGGTTGGTAGTGACAACCGGGATTAAAAGTTTTTTTTAGTCCCGGTTGTACCGACTGGGACAAAAGATTGACACATTTTGTTCCGGAACAACAGTCCCGGTTGGAAAACTGGGACTATTCCGTGTTACCAACCGAGACAAATGTTATTTCTGTAGTAGTGATAAACTATATGCTACACTATAGGGGCAGCCAATCTTCATTGTGTTGCAAACTTGCAGTTTTTCAAAATTTGAAAAGGTGGATCCTGAATCCACAAGTTTGAAGTTGGACCGTCTGGCATGTCTTAAGTTGAAGCCAATAGAATAGAAATTTACAGGTATTAATTTTTTAATTGAAAAATGAAAATAGGCATTCCAATGGCCATTAAAGTGGTGGGAGGTGATGGGATCATATGTTGCTTTCTAGAGTTAACGATACACGCGAGCTTTTCCTCATACTGCCTTTCAAGTTAACAATCGCACACACACACACACACACACACACACACACACACACACACACACACACACTAGTGCATGTAGGTTTCAACAGAACGCATTGCTGTATGTAATAATAATCATGCACGGTATGTATAGACAGAGTCATGCCATAACAACAACTAGGTTCTTTTCCATACTAAATAATTCATCGAACCCTCATGCATGTATCTATATATAGAATACTTATTATAGATTAACTAATTGAAAACAATTAAGAAGTTCATCCCGTTTTACCTGAATTTCGCCACTGGATTATTATTGCCCCCGCTAACTACCTCTCCACCTGTCTTTAGTGGCCTCATTTTAATCAGGTGGAGACGACGCAAGCACACAGCACATGGTTGATGCTTTGTTTGCTGCACTCGTGCGTAATAAATATACGCTTGTAGAGTTGGGGAGAATGTCAAGTTCATTTGTACTTCTCGTGATACCGGACGATGTTTGTATCACTACCAGAAAAACGAGCATTCGTCCAACACGTTACTACCGGTCGCATTTTCGACCGGTACAAATGTGCGGTGTTAGTACCGGTCATAAAGCACAGTATCATCAGAGCTCATTTAGTACCGGTTTGTAGCCTCAGCCGGTATTAAATGGAGGCATGAAGATCTTCTGAAAGCCATTTAGTACCGGCTTGCAGATTCGACCGGTACTAAATAACATTATCATAATTTAGTACCGGTTGAATAATCCAACCGGTACTAAATCTCCCCTCCACCGCCAGTCGTCCTTAAATATCCACCACTCACGCCACATCTTATCTCTATCTCCATTCTCCTGCTAAGTCCTCTCTCTCTCCCTCCCTCCCTCCCTCCCTCCCACCCTCTCCTCGGGCAGGCCGGCATCCCAGCGGTGTGGCCCTCTCCGGCGATGCGTCGGGGCTAGGCCGGCCTCCCGGCGGCGCGCGAGGCCAGGCCGGCCTCCAAACGGCGCGGGGACCAGGCGGCACGCGGGGCCAGGCCAGCCTCCAGACGGCGCGCGGGGCAAGGCCGGCCTTCCGTGGCGCGCGAGGCCACGCCGGCCTTCCGGCGACGCAGGGCCATGCCGGCCTCCCGGTGGTGGGCGGGGCCAGACCGACCTTTGGAAGGCATGTGGGATTGTGAGATGTAATTTGTGATTGTGAGATGTAACTTGTGATTGTGAGATGTAATTTTCTGAAATTTGTGATTGTGAGATATATTCTTCTGAAATTTGTGATTGTAAGATGTATTGTTCTGAAATTTATTAGTGTGATTGTAATATTTGTGATTGTGATGTGATTTTTATTGTGATGACCGGTGTTGTGGGAAAAGAAAATGAAAATGAAAAAAAGAGGTGGGAAAGGAAAAACTAGTTTGGACACAAAGGTTTTTAGTACCGGTCGGTAACACCGACCGATACTAAGCAACCTTTTAGTATCGGCCAGCTCGGCCGGTACTAAATGACGTACCATTTAATACCGGCCAAGCAGTACTGGTCAGCTACCTGGTACTAATGGGGGGTTGCTGACTGGTACTAGAAGCCAATTCTCTAGTAGTGTATACTTATGTCTGGAAGCATGTAGTAAGATGCTTTCTTTGCTAATGGGCTAGTGCTCATATTAACACTGTTAGAAAAATAAGCATTCGTCCCTACACATTAGTACCGGTTTACTTTTGGTCCGGTACTAAAGTCGCCCGGGATCATTTTAGTACCGGGTCCAAATTTAAACGCTCCCCGAGCCACTTTAGTGCTGGGTCTAGACATTGGCTGATACTAAATGTCGCCTTTTAGTACCAGCTGGTGTCTTGGCCCGGTACTAAATGGTATTCCACGAGTTATTCAAAAGGAAATTAAAATTCTCCACTAAAAACCACATGTGATGGATGTCTAGGTGGGATGGTAAGGAAGCTATACGTGAGGCTGGAGGTTGTGGGTTCGAATTCTTGTGACTGCGCATGTGCATTTACTCGGGATTTCATTGCCACTTTTTCTTGCAGTGTAATCTATATATGAATTATACATGTGAAAAAATCAAACTGTCCATTTAGTACCAGCCGTAGTAGCCGGTACTAGTGCCGTTTTTTCTTGCAGTGTAAGTAAGAATGAAAAGCTATATATGAATTATACATGTGAAAAAATCAAACTGCCAAGCACTACACCAATCCAGTTTTACCTTGGCGGCCCCAATTTTTCTTGGCGGTCGCAATTCAGCCGCCAAGGAATATAATGTTTCCTTGGTGGTAACAACGAACAACCAAAAAAATGTGATTTCCTGGCAGCTTTTGTTAGCCGCCAAGAAAAAATGAGTGTTTCCTTGGCTGTGAGACCTAACCGCCAAGGAAACTATGCTTTTCCTTGGCTGTTACGCCCGGCTGCCAAGAAAATGGTATGTTTTCTTGGCTGTTTCAGTTGCCCGCCAAGAAAACAGTCTATTTCCTTGGCTGCTTCGCTGAGCCGCCAAGAAAATGGTGTATCCTTAACTTTTTTAATAAGCTGTCAAGTAAATTTTAGTGTATGCAAACTGGATAAGCAACAATCGCTTATTGTGTTAGGGTTATTCTACATTACCTAGCAAATTGCAATACGATAAATGCACATGATCAGTTATCTTGCTTATAAAACTTACAAAACTAGGGTAAGATATTTGTGGAATATGGTGTATATCTATATATTTGTTGTATAGTAGAATGCAATAATATGTGAACTATAGGTGTTAGAATTTTTTCTTAAAATAAAGCACCCTTAAATAGTACACATGGGTTTTCTTGCAAATTTTCATCCGATATATCTTTATGATCGTTCTCCATGTCGATTCAAGGTCTTCCAAGTGCACATATAATCATGTAGTCCTTATATATATTTTTTATAATATGACATGCATTTACATACACATAAAGTATTTTATAGTTGTTTGCCAATGTAGGTAACATTTACTCCTCAACATGATGCAATACTTACATGTGTTACCCTCTCTCCTTGCTCGCAAACTTTAAATCATATGCATCTCCTCTAGTCTCCACCCTCCGTACATGTGCGTGTCACCGCCTCCACCCTCTAGTTGCATGGCCGCCACTGCCGCCACATCTCCGCGCATTTGATCATCGACTTTGGTGTGGTGAAGGGTCTCCCCGACTAACCTACTTTCGGTGCTTAGTGTTCACAAGCACTTGGAAGTTGTTGGTCTCCTCCTCGAGGGACATGCGGCACACATGATAGGAACGAGAATGATATTTGTGCATGATATTGCTGGGATTGCCCATAATAATCGATAAATTAGATAGCCTATGATAGCTTATAGCTTGTATTAACAATGTTAAATATGATGGGTTAGGATCGCTAAAGGGCTACTGAATTTTGACGTACAATTAAACAATCAAGATATTACCGAGCAAATAATTAACTATACGTGAAATGAATCTTATTATTCCACATGCCAATAAAACTATGCAAATGCCGTGTAGAGTTTTGTTTGTGTGCATGCTTCCCCTGTGCTTCACCAGCTTCTGGCCAGCGGCAGACCAAAACAGCTGCCACGTTCCTATAAAAAAAACAGCTGCCATGTCTAGCGCTCCAAAAAATTGCAGCGCCTAGGCAAAAAAAGTAACGCGCCCACGGGCCGCGCCCAACTGCATCCTCCCGCGCAATGGGGGCCTAAAAATCACAAGTCCCGCATGTACCCATATAGATAAGAAAACCCTAACTCACAAGCCTCCGCCGCCACCAGCTCGACCTCGCTCCTCCAAATCCTCCACACCGCCAACCTCAGCATCTCGCATCTAGCAATCTGTCCCGTGATATGGAGTGAGCGGTGGTGCCAGGTGGGCCCATCACTGGCGCTGCCGTGAGGGGACTCCTCTGCATCGTGGTTGCCGGCCGGCGCCGGCGCCGGCGCCGTGGTGCACGTGGCTGATTGGTACGCTTCTTGCTTGCTTCTTGCTCGTAGTTGTCTTGCTTGCTTCTTGCTCGTAACTATCCTGCTTGCTTCTTGCTTGGTACATTTTTTTTCTTTTGCTTTAATCAATCTGTTCATTTTGCTTCCCACGATGTGAGGAAAATCAGTTCCAGATTAGTTAGATTTTGGACTGATTTCTATCGATAGAGGCTAGATTAGTATTTCCAAACATACAAATTTTGATTTAACCGAATCCTCCGGTAGCTGAGAAAGCAAAGGGGCTTTAGGGATGCTTAAATCTAACTTTTCTTGCTTGCATTTTTTTAAGGGACACTGGATCTGAGGAGCCCATCATCTGTTTGAGTGGCACATTCGAGATCTTGCTGATAATTTGACTATTTGATGAACACACCCTCTCCCACGAACTGCAGACCTTTCTGATTAGCTGTAAGTATATCAGTATAGTTAGATTCTTGATCGATTTGTATCGATGGAGGCTAGATTAGCTTTTCCAAAAATACAAATTTTGATTTAACTGAATTCTCCAGTAGCTGAGCAAGTAAAGGGGACCGTAGGGAGTTTTAAATCTGACTTTTCTTGCTTGCAATTTTTTTGAGGGACACTGGATCTAAGGAGCCCGTCATCTGTTTGAGTAGCACATTGGGGATCTTGCTGATAATTTGACTATTTGAAGAACATACTGGTTCCCTCTCCCACGAATTGCAGACCTCTCCAATTAAATAGCAGTAAGTATATCAGTATTAGTTGAATGGTGCATTTTGATTGAAATAGCAGTAGTGTGTTAGACATTGTCTTGAATGCACTTGTTTGTTATCTGCATATTCATCTTCACTTTTGACAATAGAAATTCTATCCTTCTAGTCGTGTTTTGTTGATATGTGTTACATTATTTGAAACTGAAATATTCTATTTACCTACATTTTTTCTATGATTGATATTTGTATAAAATTGTTGTGACATTGAAATATACCATCTTTTTAAATTAACACAGAACGAGAGTAATGGCAGACCGTGAATGGATGTATAGTGGTTGGTCTCGTGGGCAGCCTCCTTCTCATGAGTGGATTGAAAAAAACAAACAATTTTCTAGATCATGCATTCTCAATGTTGGGTCTGGTTGAAAATGACACCATTAAGTGCCCGTGTGCCTTGTGTCGGAACTATGTTAGGCACAAAAGGTTTGATGTAGAGATGCACTTGTGTAAACATGGGTTTAGGGATAACTACAGATTATGGACATCACATGGAGAGAGTCATGTTGAAATTGGAAGTGATGAGAGTTCAGAGGAAGTTGATCGTATGGATGATATGTTAGTTGACCTAGGTGCTGACCATGCGCCGACAAGTGATGATGAGATTACGCCCTTTGCTCGGGCCTTTTATAGGATGGTTGATAGTGCTGATCAACCAGTCCATGAGAACACAACACACTCATCTCTTTCTGTTGTGGCACGTTTGCTAGCTTTGAAATCGCAATACAATATGTCAATTGCACACTTTGAAGCAAACTTAGAGTTAATTAATGAACTTCTGCCTCCTGAATCTAAGGTTCCCAAGGACTTTTACCAGTCAAAAAAATTATTGGAGGGTCTAGGTATGTCTTATGTTTCCTGTTTTTGAACCATTTGTTATGGCAAGTCAAGTTGAACAAGTGTACTATTTGCCTTATGCTTGTAAGAGTAGAGCAGATCTACAGGACTGGTGGGTTACATATCAGGTTACTCCACGTGGCTATATTCCCCTAGATGATAACAGCGATGGCTCAAACCCTCCTGCTGGTCCAATACAAGAAATGTCATTTTTTCAAGAGGAGGGATTGGAGGGCACATTTGTCATTGATTTGGATATTGAGCTAGATAATCAGACTTCTGTTGTTTCAGATGAGATAACTGATCCTAAGGATTCGGAATTTTTGTCCAAATTGAATATTGAAGGTGATGGTGAACAAGCATTGGATGATGAAGATACATACGAAGAAGATGAAGAGGATTTGGATGAAGACCATGATGATCTACCTGAACATCCAGCTTATGATCCAAATGATTATTGAATATTTTTACTTTCTTGCTGTAACTTTTGGAACTTGTGTACCTTTTCAAAGTAAACAAGATTTGTGTTCAAGCGTCCATTACACGTGTTGCTGCATATCAATATCATGGGCAGAAATTGTCCTTTATGTGTGCTGTTGCAAATTTCTGAAAATATGATCTTTTGTGATTGAGATATACAATGTACTAATGGTTTTGTTGATGATAATGCAGAAAATGCATGGCCTTCAGCACAGAAAGCTTACCAGCAACAAGGATGCAATAAGGGGTGGAAGCAATCAAACTGGGTGCACTGAAAGGAGCATTGCTGCTGCTGGTAAGTCCAAAAGAGCTAACACTAAAAGGGTTGGAGCTCATACTGGGAGCTCGGAAAGGAGCAGTGCAGATGGTTCTAACTCCAGAATGGTTGGAGTTGATGATGGTCACACTAGAAGGATCAATGCTGATGGTGTGGACTCCACAATGGTTGGAGGCGCCAACGGTGAACACTCTGAGAGGAGCAGTGCTAATGGTATGAACCATGAAAGGGTTGCTAATAGTGTCAACTCTCAACTGAATGGCACTAGTGATGGGGCCAACTGTGAATTAAATGGTACTAGTGATGGTCTCAACTCTCCATTGAATGGTGCTAGTGATGGTGGTAACTCCCATGGAAATATTGGTTCCAAACGAGTTCGCTTGGATGCTCCAAAAAGAGGGAGGGCAAAGATGTCGCGGACAGAACTGAAAATGGCTCCGCGTAGTGGGCGGGTGGAGCTTGCACCTAGAGGCCATCGGTAAGTACATATGAGCTCATATTTGTACATTACCACATTCTTGTAATTCTGCTGATTCAAAATATGAGGAATGTGATGATACACGAGCACGCACAATTGAACTTACAGAAGAATAGTACCTAACTTGTCGGTTGGAATGGTGCAATAAGGCAACTTGGGCCTGGTTCTCCAAATATTGGACCACTGACGAGTACAAGAGAAAGAGACAGAGGGCCCAAGAGTCGTGCATGAGTTCTAAAGATAATGCTCAAAACAGAGGAGGTTCAAGGAATTTTACAGAGACACAACAACTTCTGATATTTAACCTTATGTCTTGCTTGAGCCATTGACCTCTACAATATTTTCCCTTGCATAATTTTTTGCTTCCCTTCTTGTAGGAACATACTTTTGGTCCTGAGAAGAGTGGCACATTAAACACATATGCTGTAACGAAATCTAGATTCAAAACTGTAGACAGCACTGGAAAGGCTGGTCCCATTCACAGCCAAAAAGCACAAAGCCGCTTGGTATGCTTTGCATTATTTTCTTGATTACCTTAGCTTCTTTTCAAATGTTTTTGTCAATTTATAATCTATAGGTCCCTATCAGTAGTATCTGATCAGCTTTACTCTTAATTAGCAAATATCATACATTCTGGTGCAGTTAATATCTTTAGTTATTTTAGGATGGCTACAAAGTGCTAGTTCCATAATAATGGTACAATAAACATTTTTCACATGTCTATATTTTGCTGCTTTTTTAGGATGACTACAGATAGCTAGTTCCAGATGAGAATTCACATGAACTTGATGGGAAGGTGCTGCACATTGTAGGAAACGGCATGAAGCATGGGCGTGTTCCAATAGGCGATGGTGCTGTGGACAAGGCAGCCATTCTAATACATAGTAAATATGTACCTTTTAAACCAATCAATCCTGCTGATTATGAAAAGGTGCTCAAAGAAAATGAGCAGCTGAAAGAGACTAATGGGATACTCATTGAGCAAATTAATGTTAATCATGCACTGATCATGGTAATAATTGTTTCATTGCTTCTATCAAATAACATGTCCTATGCATGTCTCTTCATCTGGGTACATTTTCAATTGCAGAAAATGTATTCTGATTTTGGAAAAGAACCACCTCCAGAGCTGTTGGGGTGTCTAGGAAGTCTTGATGCACGTCGTCAACATGTTACAAATTTTCTTCAATGATTGTAGTGTCCAAGTTTTTTGCGTTGATGGTCTTTTGTCTAGAGAATTAATACTGTTTGGTGGCAGAATGACAATATGAGTTGCAGCAGTGAAAAGGTGGCTTCTTGTTGATTAGAAATGTCAGCCTTAGTTTTAAGTTCATGGTAAGGTAGCCAAAATCAGATTGTCTTGGCTAATTCCTCGGTTTTGCTTGCCAAATACTTTATTTCTTTTTGTTAGCTCAGATCAGATTGTCTTGGCTGATTCCTCTCGGTTTTGCTTGGGAATATGTTTAGTTCTTGCTTTGCTAGGAATTATCTGTGTTGGTTCACATGGTACAAATTTTCTGCACATCATCATGGAGACTTTACTGATCTTGCAGGCTATTGGATCTCCGCATGGATGCTCCCACTCTGTTCATGATAGGAGCAACAATGAGAACACAGATGAAAGCGATGATGATGACTATAGTGAAAGCGATGACGACGACGATGGTTCCTTTGAAGGAAATGGCGATTATGATCCTGAATTAGAAGGCGAGGATGATGACGGCAATGAAGTCGTCGGAGGCGATCGTTGATAACTATTGCAGTGACTGATCTACAAGCAGCAAATGGAATTGGTATAAGACCCACGTACTAATGCCGACTAAGTACTAGTTGCATGCATGATGTGCTGTTAACTTCTTTTGCTCTATTTTGGTAGAAGCTAACATATGATGTGTAGCTGAGTTTTTGCTGAGTATTTTGTGAGTGTGTGTGATGATGACATGTAGGCATGATACAATATTGCCATCCAGATTATATGTAGGTATGATGATGTGGTGATGACATGTTTGCTCTATGCAAACTGGACTTGTACTGAGCAAATGGTTGTTGGATATATGATCCGTACATTATTGATGCAATCATATATCCAATTTGGCTCAATTGAATTGTGACTTTGTTTGTATTTTCCTAGTTTTGTGTAAATATATTCCTGCTAATTTAATTGCTGAAAGTGAATTAACTTGGCAGTTTACTGCCAGGAAAACAAAATTATCTTGGCGAGTCTAGCTGCCAAGTTAAATATGTTTTTCCTTGGCAGTTGAGGGCCGCCAAGGAAACAATTTTAGTTGGCAGAGATCAACAGCCAAGCAAAGATGTTTACTTGGCTGCTCACGGCTGCCAAGGGAATAATCTAACTTGGCAGGGGACTACCGCCAAGGAAAACATTTAAGTTGGCTGGACCCTGCTGCCAAGTAAATAATTTAAGTTGGCGGGGTGCGACTGCCAAGAAAATAGTTTAAGTTGGCAGGGAGGGCCTGCCAAGAAAGATGATTTAATTGGAGGTCTGAGGCCGCCAAAAAAATAACTTTACTTGGTGGTTTGAACATTTTCTTGGCGCGTTTGAGATTTTAGTGTCACTCCGATTAGCTTGGCGGCCAAACCACTAAGAAAAGAATCCTTGGCAGCTGGCTGCCAAGTATATCGATTTTCCTTGGCACTCTATACTTGGCGGGCTTTGTTGGCAGCCGGCCGCCAAGAACATTTACCTTGGCGGTTTACCTATATTCCTTGGCGGATTTCGACCGCCAAGGTAAATCTGGTTTCTGGTAGTGAAGTAAAATAAGAATACGTACTACGTGCAACAAGATAAGATAATCGTCAAACGATACTAGGTTATATATTGCAGAGAAATCGTCCATCTTCTAAATATATTTGATTAATAGCCAAACAAATTAGAACTCTAGTACAATGTATCAACGAAAAAATAATAACTTTAATTTTAAATATTGTCATTTTGGGCGATATTTCTGGGTAGTGCCGAGTAATGAACATGCGGGATGGAGAAATATTAACGTCAAAATCATTGGGGCACCCCCTTTATCCTCTCTAGAATTTTCTTTTTTTTTCTGATTTATGCATGCTAATATTGATATATGCCAGCCTATTTAATTTCCTTACATATTGCTTTTATCGAGCTGAATTAAAATCTTTTACCCTCATTAAAACCTGTAATAGCTTATGCGCTATTGTAATTCTTTCTAAATGCATGGTTATTCAAATATGACTTTTAACTAATCATTAAATGTTCATCCGTACTCGCTTATAAGATATCTCGTCCATCATATATTTATATGATTTCATTTTCAACTCATTAAAATTAAATATGGATGCATGAATGCAAAATATGGATGCATGAATTTTTGCTCATGCGGATAGCATGAATGCAAAATTCTTGGTTGGTCTTTAGAGTATGGCATCAAATAATGTCCTCTATTGTGGCCCTAGATCTACCTCTCTATATTCTTTGACATTGCTTCTACCGCTCGCCTAATTGGAATCGGTTCTTGCTCTTAGCTAGTTTGCTCTCTATATTCTTACATTGCTGCCACCGCTCACCTTGGAATCAGTTCTTGCTCTTAGCTAGTTTTCTCTCTATATTCTTTGACATTGCAGCTACCGCTCACCTTGGAATCAGTTCTTGCTCTTAGCTAGTTTTCTCTCTATGTTCTTTGCTAGTTTTCACGCAACTGCTTTAAAATCAGGAAATAAACACTACTCCAGCACCGCATCACCATCCGTTCAAAATGGTCATCACCGCAGGATTGAGTGGCTCACTACTAGAAAAAGAGGCCAAAAGTCCATCCCAAAAGTATCAGTTTTTCTTCATACCGGTACTTTTGGGGTGGATGAAAGCCAATGAAGAGCCTAAGGTACCGGTTGGTAATACCAACCGGTGGCTAAGGCTATCCATAGGCACCGGGTGGTATTTTTTTTCATGTTTGGTTTCATTGCATGATGTGTTATTCTTGGAAACAATGTCATGAAACTTTACATTGAGACTGGCCAGAGAGTCCACGAATCACCAGCGCAGATGCTCCATTTAAGATGACTTTAATAAGTGTGGACCGTAATTCCTCCTTTTGTGGCCCATATAAATCCAGCCCATTTTCTCGTACAAAAGAGTGGTTGTTTCGTTCAAGTTTCATTGCATTTTATGATGTACCTATGGATAGCCTAGGCAACGGTTGGTATTACCAACCGGTACCTTAGACTCACCCATGGATTATTTCAAAAGGAAAATATATCCCTCTCAATCACAATTGTTGTGCACGTGAGATTGTAAGGGAGCTATGCGCGAGGCAAGAGATCGTGGGTTCGAATCTTGGTCGCCACACGCGCGCCTCTTCCAAGGTTTCATATGTTTTATTTGACCAAAATAACTTTGTTACTAGGTGGAACCTTCACTCTGTACCAAAGGAGGCCTTAGGCACCAATTAAAATACCTGGTGTCCTAGGCACAAACATTTAGTATTGGTTTCGCAGTACCGGTTCCAAAACTGATACATAAGGTCATTTTCAACCGGTACCTAAGGCCTCTTTTCTAGTAGTGGCTGTTCGATTTATGTTCTCGGTTCAGAACCGATGGTGCTACCGGTTTGTGCTTTGAACCAGCCCCTACCCCAAACCGTAATTGCCTTGGCGGCCAAATACCACCACGGAAAATACCAAAACTGTCAACAAAATAATCTTTTTTTAGCAAAAATTGTGTGGCCAAGAGCCCCCGGGGGGAGGAAATGATCCTTAGCGGCCTCCCGCCAAGCAAAGTCTGCCAAGAGTAGAGCGCTAAGAAAATTCCATCAACTTGATGTCCAGCCGCCAAGTACCATTTACATGGCGGTTTGGGGGCCAAGAAAAGTAGAGCACCATTAAAATTTCCAAAGCGATAAGAACATGTACCGTCCGCGCCAAGGATATAAAACTTTACTTGGCGATTGATGGCCGCCAAGAAAGTTATTAACTTGGCAGCCTTCAACTGCCAAGAGAAGGTATTAACTTGGCAGTTGATGGCCGCCAAGGAATGATATTTACGTGGCCCTAAAATTATAATTTTCTTAGCTGGCAACTGCCAAGAAAACACATACCACCAACAAAAATTGTAAATTTAAAAATATATTATCAGTTAATAACTTAATAATATTGTTTGGGTCAATAATTAATTCAAATTGTATCCATCAAGCATTCAAGCCATCTCAAGTTCCAATCATCAAGGTAGCGACCAGCAACATATCATCATTCTTTCAAAAATAGTAAAGGAGCAAAATATGGCACATGCAAATACATTGTCGCTGATGCAGCAGCTTTACTGAACATAAATATTCAAAAATATTCCAATAGCAAATACAGTTGTTACAATCAACTCAGTTGAAAAACTATTAAATCAAACTAACAAGACTTGATCTAGTCAACACTTAACACAAAGGTAAAAAGATCTGTAAGGAACATAGCCTCATTAGGCCATTGTTTTGTGGTTTTGGTGATTGTGTGACAACATAATCAATGAGACTAATAAGTTTGTGAGATCATATTTATAGGATTTTTCGGTTCCATGGATGTAATTTGATGCGTCCAATTCGCCATCGAGATATGTCCAATTCGTTATAGAGATGCCAAACCATAGTGAAAAATCAGCGTTGCAATGCATTGGACAAGTATCAGCAGAATCAGCTGCACCGGTTAACTCTGTGCAGTAATCTGCATTGTCAGAAACTGAAAGACCAGCAAGCTGCAAATGATTTCTGTTTGACTTCAGCTTGTTACTCCTGCAGCCAAATGAACTTGTATGCGCTGCACCTTTGACGCAGTAAAAGGGAAAGAGTTAGAAAATGAGAACAGGCAACAAGGCACTGCAGACTTCAATAAACTCATAAACAAAAGCAGAAGGATACAGAGATTTAGATCAGTGCATGTAGAAATCATAGGACCAACATAGAGGGAGGATTACCAGAATGCCAAATTAAGGGTGCTCGATCCAGACTATTTTCCCCATGCCACACAACAGTAGCGGGCACTCAAGGGCAACAACAGCAGCATCAACGAACAACCATCAGACTGGGCAAGCAAATCAACTGAGAGCGGGAGCCCGAGGCAGATCGGAACTGAGGCGCCGTGAGGAGGAGACCAAGGAGTAGATCAGAACGGACAAAGGAGGACAGAGAGTGGCGCCCGGCGATCTTCCCGGCAGGCGCGTAGCTGCTCTGCACGGGCTGCGGCGCAGCAGGAGGCGCTGCACGGGCGGTGGCGCGGCAGGCGGGGCTCGTCAAAAGAGTGGCTGTGCAGGGCATCGATTCAGATTGGGGAGAGGAGGATAGTTATTCAGTCACATAATAATCATATAAGTAGATATAGTTGCCACAACTTTACAAAATCAGTTTCATAGTTCAGTGGTAAAGATTGCAACATGTGGTTCTACAGGTCGTGTGGGTTTGAGTTCTGTCTGCCAAGAATCGCAGGTTTATTTTCAATTTTTGATTTTGACGAGGCGAGGCCCAGCGCTGGCTGCAGGCCGTCCAGCCCGTTATGTTGGGCTTTGCCAGCAACCCACTGCTGTGGTCATAACCCGACTTAGATTTGATGACTTGTCTTGCTGAAAAAATGTGGTATGTTGGTCTAGCAGGCTAGAAAAATGATATATCGAATTACATTTTGCCTGGGCCAGAAAAAAGAGAAAAATATAGGGAAAAAGGGTCATGCGGTTGGGACCTAGGCTGAGAGTAGGCCCACTTTAGCAAGTCGGAGTGGGACCCACTCTAATCGTTTCCTTTCCTTTTGAAAAAATTGTGACATTTAACTGTTGGTCTTAACGACAAAATGAAATTCGTTACGATTTTGGCATCGGATTAGTTTGTGACGATTTGTAGTTAGTCTTAATGACGAATACCACATTTTTGTCACTAAGTTGTAATGCCTCTTATAAAATGTCATAAAACCGAACAACATAACGACGAATATGTCTAATGTCATTAGGTATTTGTCACAAAAGGTGATATTTGTTGTAGTGAGCGCAGACTTTGGGAAAGAGTAGTAACGTGCAATTTTGCTACAAATGCGAATGCTTTGTATCACTGGGAGCTCAGCCATCACCATGCGAAAGCAAGAAAGAAATTGGCTATTTATGTTCAGGCTCCTGGACACTCCTCTTTTTCTGATATTCACAATCGTAGTGAGGAGGATTGTCAAGCTGACCACTGGGAGAAACAATTCGAGAATTTACTAATTTTGAACCAGTTGCTCTTTGCTTCAGTGATCATCATACGTTATCAGCCTCCCTGTGTATTAGTCTGGTAACTCAGGTTCGGGCTGTTTTATTTCCAACATTCCATGTACTTGGACAGTGTGCTTGCCTGCTCGGTAACAGGGTAAGAAAAACGATGCAGTTTGTGTTCATCTTTGAATTGCGATGTCCCCTCATTGCCTCACGCCGAATTCGATTTGTATGGAGTTCATGGGTTTTGCGTATTTTCGTAAGAAAAAGTTGCAGCTTATGCAGGGTTACACCACGTTGTCTATTTTTAGTGCATCCGATTCTTTGCAGTTTAACCTGAGGCAGCCCATGTTTCTCGGAACAGGCCCAGGGCGAAAATGCGCCACGGGATAAACACGTCTCGAATTCAAACGGCCGCGGGTAATCCCCCACCTTTCGCCTCATCCAAATCCCCAATTCCGCGGAGGCTGCAGATCGCCCGCCATTGCTCGATCTCTCCCGTTCTTACCGAGCACCGCCTCACCCGCTCGTCCCGTCTCGCGAGGCCCCACAGATGGCGAGGCCGGCGGCGGCGGCAGGCCCTCCCGGTCGCGCGGAGCCCGGCCACCACGACGCGCCGATGCTGCTGCGCGTGCACGTGATGGAGGCGCGGGGCCTGCCGGCGATCTACCTCAACGGCTCCAGCGACCCCTACGTGCGGCTGCAGCTGGGGCGGCGCCGCCCGCGGGCGACCACGGTGGTGAAGCGGAGCCTCAGCCCCGTGTGGGACGAGGAGTTCGGGTTCCTCGTCGGCGACGTCACCGAGGAGCTCGTCGTCTCCGTGCTCAACGAGGACCGCTTCTTCGGCGCCGAGTTCCTAGGGCGGGTGCGGCTGCCCCTCACGGCGATCATGGAGACGGACGACCTCTCGCTCGGCACCAAGTGGTACCAGCTCCAGCCCAGGAACGGCGGCAAGTTCAGGAGGAAGAGGCGTGGTAGTCCCATCCGTTTTCCCTTTTCCCATGGAATCGTCAAATCATCAATGCTTCGTCGCGTAATAGTATCTAAAGAAATCGAAACAGTATCCAAAGAAATGTGGGTAGGAGTATGGATGTTATACATGGATTACACCTCATAATAGGCACTCTACTTGTTCAGGGAAATGAAATCATATTGCCTTGTTCTTGTTGTTTTTATAGTAAAAATTCGCGACTTCCTAGAGCAATGCCTCCCTAATTGACTGATTTTTTTTCGGATTCAAGAGTCTCTGTCCCCAATCTACAACTGTTCTGTTATCCCCAATCTGATGGATGCTTTACTACATTATTAATCATTTCAATCTTTCTGGAAAGTGAAATGCAGTGGTAACTCAAGGTAGCATTATTCACGGTTTAGTTATATTTCCTTGCAGGTGAAATTTGCCTGAGGGTATACTTATCAGTTAGGGCCACCCTTTGCGAGGACACACATCAAGCTCCACCGCAACTTATCGATGATATATCGTGCAGCTCATATAGATCAGTTGCAACTACTGACTCGTCATTATCAACTACTACCGGCAGTCTGGATCTTTCAGCCTGTGGCAGCATGGATCGGGCATCCCTCAGAAGTTTGGATGGTTTGAACCAAAGCATCATGGAGCAACAAGGCTCTAGAAGCACAGGACCACCATCCTGTGTCAGCACAGAGCGGTCCATTCTTCTGGACCCTGAAGAAGATGAAGGTAGCTCCATTGCTGATACATCATCAGTAGTTGAGGTCATGTCTCGATACTTCAGGAAATCTGCTGATGCTGCACATTCTGTGGCATCCGATCCCGTCACAGACCAGCTTCGAGATGCAAAAATGCATTCTGACGCTCGTGAAAACGGAGAGAATTGCATGCCGCCTGAGGCCAGTCTTCACGAACTACTGAAAACTATGGAGTCCAAAGACCAAGCTTGTGAAATGCCGGCAAACTTGCCTGGTGGTGTATTAGTGGATCAATCTTACAGCATCGCACCAGCTGAACTGAATTCATTGTTGTTTACTGCAAATTCAGATTTCTGGCCAGAAGTTGCCGAACTTCAAGGAACAAGTGGATTTCACATCGAGCCTTGGAAACATAAGAATAGTGAGAATTGTTTGAAAAGAACATTAACTTACACAAAAGCTGCAAGCAAATTAGTTAAATCTGTTAAAGCCACTGAAGAGCAGAAATACTTGAAGGCATCTGGAAATTCTTTTGCAGTTTTGTCTAGTGTTAGTACTCCTGACGTTCCTTGTGGTAATTGTTTCAAGGTGGAGATATTGTACCGTATAATACCGGGTCCTCAGTCTGCTTCTGAAGAACAAACCACACAACTTAATGTAAGTTGGCGTCTGAACTTTGTTCAGAGTACGATGCTGAAAGGAATGATCGAAAATGGGACAAGACAAGGCCTTGCAGAAGGATATTTACAGTTTTCTGAAGTACTGTCCCGGAAAGTCAAGGTAGCTGAGCTTGATGATGCTAATAGCAAAGATAAAATCTTAGCTTCTCTGCAACCGCAGAAAGAATCAAACTTGAAGCTGGCTGCCCGCTTCCTTGGGAGCTTCGCATTCATATTTTCTCTCAGTACAGCACTGTATATTATTACACATCTTCATCTAGCCAAACCCAATATGGTGCATGGGGGACTTGAATACTTTGGTATTGATCTTCCAGATTCCATTGGAGAGGTTGTATTTTGCATCATTTTGATCATTCAGGGGCATAATATCATCAAAGTAGGGCGACGTTTTTTGCAAGCCTGGAAACAGCGTGGTAACAAATCTCCCTATTCTAAAAGCAGTGGATGCTTAATTGTCTTTGTGATGGACAATCTAGTAGATGTTAATCAAGAATGAAGTGAACATTTTCTCAATTGAGTCTTCTAGACGATATAAAAGAGCAAATTATTCATATTCGAAAATATGGTTCATTCAGCAAATTGTGAAGTTCTTCATTCCCTTATGAGGAAGACATCTAATTTGCATTTTCCTTATTTCAATATTAGGTAGTGATCATGGAGTCAAAGCTCATGGAGATGGTTGGTTATTGACAATTGCACTTATTGAGGGAAGTAGTGTAGTAAGTGCTGGTACACCTGGTTTGCCTGATCCTTATGTAGTTTTCACCTGCAATGGAAAGAGGAAAACTAGCTCAGTCAAGTACCAGACGTCTGAACCAAAATGGAACGGTAAGTATCGATTCTGGGTTGAGTTTCCTCTAATCTTAAAGATAAAGTAGATCTTGATCTTCTAAGAATTTTCTTGATTCTTTGATTTTTCAACTCTATAGAGATATTTGAATTTGATGCGATGGATGACCCTCCAGCAAGGTTGGACGTGGTTGTGCATGATTCAGATGGTCCAAGCAATGAAACTCCTATTGGTCAAACAGAAGTCAACTTTGTGAAAAACAATTTGTCAGATTTGGGTGACATGTGGCTTCCTCTTGCTGGAAGGTTTCCCCAAGGGCACCAGCCAAAATTGCATCTGCGGATCTTTTTGAGTAACTCACGGGGGACTGAAGTTGTTTTGGATTATCTAGAAAAAATGGGGAAAGAAGTTGGCAAGAAGGTACAAGCTGTTCAAAATTCGAGGAAAAAGTTCTCCAAATTTGTTTTAGTGCCACCACAATGCATTCTAATACTAAACTTGCATGACTGAATGTTCAGATTAACTTGCGCTCAGCGCAGACAAATTCAGCATTCCGTAAGCTCTTTAGCCTTCCTCCCGAAGAATTCCTCATTGACGATTTTACTTGCCATCTAAAACGGAAAATGCCACTTCAGGTAATAATGTTATTACTTTGTATGTGTTGAGTTGGCAATTTGGCATTGATTTATCACGGTACAGCTGAATTTTTGCTCAGAATAGGAGATACCGTCTTGAAATACGTTATTACCATTTATTTTTCACCATCCAATATGCAGTGCTGGACCTTGCATATGTGAAATAAATCAATGTAAACCTTGCACATGAAGTCTATATACCATGTTTCCGAGTGAAATAGGGTCATCGCTGTACACCTTTTGATGATTTTTGTGGCACACTGTTACTGCAACTTGTTATCTCATTTTTATCCTTTGCACCTGCTTTTGATCAGATTAACCAATAACTGAGGTAGTTGTCATTTTAATAGGGGCGGCTCTTTCTTTCCCCAAGAATAGCTGGGTTTTATGCCAATATATTTGGCCGGAAAACAAAATTTTTCTTTCTTTGGGAAGACATCGATGATATCCAGGTTGTTCCACCGAAACTTGCAACAGTTGGCAGTCCATCCTTGATGATCATCCTTCGTAAAGACAGAGGTCTTGAAGCTAGGCATGGAGCCAAAACATTGGATCCTCAAGGAAGACTGAAATTCCATTTCCAGACATTTGTTTCATTCAATGATGCTCACAGGTATTGTATGAGGTACCCTTGTTTTAATTTTCATGTTGATACCCCGAAGAGATATTGAACCATATTATGCATTTGTTTGAGACAATTATAGTTTAAGAACCTGATTTTATTGATCGTTATCACACCATTTGGTTCAGATGATTTTAAATAAGAACGATCATAAGTACTTTACCATATCTTTTTATCCTGTGCTCCTAACTCCTGATGTGATAGTTCCAATAATCAACTTGTACTGAGGCAGCATGGTTGACATGATGGAAAAAATACCTGGAATTTCTTTGTTGTATATATTGTTTAAGGTTTGGTTGGTGTTGTTTTCTGTTTACCGTACACCCTCCATCCCCAAAAAACAAGTCAGTCTAGTTTTATCCTAAGTCAAACTAACTTACCAATTTCACAGTGGGGGCCTCCCTCGCTGTGTTTCCAGGTTCAAAAAAAAAACTAACTTGCCCAAGTTTATGAAAATATAGACGTTTGGTATCATATATATTGATACATCTTCTGTATAAATTTGGTCAAACTTAAAATAGTTTGACTTAGGATAAGATTAGAATGACTTGTTAAGGACAGAGGGAGTAGTATGATTGCCAACCCCCACAGGCACACAAATACCTCTCTGGACTCTACGAACGCACATACACAGTTGGATAACCAATATCAATTAATCCTACTCATACTTTCAGGAACGGGAACTGTGCAGTAAATTAATAATAAATTCCTTTTTTTTATCAATATATTCCTTACTGGTAGATCACTATACTTTTTTCAGGTTCAACAAAGCATTGAGTCAACTCTCATGTTTCTGTAAGTATTTGCAATAGGCTTCTTGACATGTTTGTGTTAACATATCAAACATTTCTGTCAGGATTATCATGGCAATATGGAAAATGCGGTCATCAGGTCTGGAACAGAAAGGTGAGTTAATTGATAAAGAATCTGAACTGAAAGAGCTTCCCTACGAAGAAGGTTCTCAATTGGCCAACGATGATGTAAAAATGTCAGAAGTCTACTCAGCAGTTCTTTCTGTTGACGTGAGTCTTGCTGACTTGTGATCTTGTCAATGGACTCATCTCTGTAACTTTTATACAATGCAATGCAAAAGAATCTGCTAAAATCTCAGTAATTCTGCATTTGCAGATCAGTGGCTTGATGGAGATGTTCTCCGGAGGTTCACTGGAACATAAAGTGATGGAGAGAACTGGTTGTGTTGATTACTCCGCGACCGAATGGGAGCTGCTGAACCGGGACATATACCAAAGGCGCATCAGTTTTAGGTTTGACAAAAGCTTATCAAGATATGGAGGGGAAGCAACGACCACTCAACAAAAATATAAGTTACCAAACCAAGAAGGCTGGGTAATCGAGGAGGTGATGACCCTCCAAGGCATCCAGCATGAAGACTACTCTAGTGTAAGATAACCAAGCTGTTTTTGTCCAAAGCAGTCCCATGTTTTACCTCCAATTGTCAGGTCACAGTGTCTGCTGATATTGCAGATCCAGTTGAAGTACCACATGACGAGCACAGCCTTGAGACCGAACACCTGCAGCCTCAAGGTGTTATTAGGGGTTGCCTGGTTGAAGGGCGCTAAGCACCAGAAGAAGGCTGCAAAGAATGTCATTGCGAATTCCACCAACAGGTTGAGGGAGATATTTGTAGAAGTTGAAAAGGAGATTACATCAAGAAAAGGTACCCTTTCAAAGGAAACTGGTTGCCCCCAAGAATAGATTGCTGAATTCAGCACACAAATGATAGATGTTCAGAGTAACTGTTGATTTGGGAAAACTCTGGAACTCACTCTATTCCTTGATCTCTACATTTACATATATACATAATACATAGGCCATTGGGCCTCCACACACATACGTACAGCCCAACACTCCCCCTCAAGATGGATGATATCTATCTATCATTCCCATCTTGTCACACGCAGCATTACAATCTTTTCCTCCTAAACCCTTAGTTAGACTATCCGTTATTTGACCTCCAGAGTTTACATATCTTAATTCTATAGTTCCATCATCCAACTTTTCCTTGATGAAGAAACGATCTATCTCCACATGCTTCGTTCTATCATGCTGAATTGGGTTATTTGCAATATTGATTGATGATATGTTATCACACCAAACTCTCAATGGACCTTTTCTCACCACATTCAACTCTGATAGAAGATTCTTTACCCACAACATCTCACTTACCACAAGAGACATAGCTCTATACTCAGCTTCAGCTGTTGAACGAGACACAACTGATTGTTTTTTGCTCCTCCATGACACCAAGTTTCCACCAACAAAGACACAATAGCCAGAAGTCGATCTCCTATCATCAAGACAGCTTGCCCAATCAGCATCACAATAACCTTCTATATTTAGATGACCATGGCTCTTGAACATAAGTCCCTTTCCAGGGCTACTCTTCAAATATCGTAGTATACGATAAAGCACATCCAAATGCCCACTTCTTGGATCATGCATATAACGGCTTACAACACTCACAGCATAAGAAATATCAGGTCTTGTATGACATAAGTAGATAAGTATTCCCACAAGCCTTTGGTAGGTCTCTTTATTCACCAGATCACTAGACTCAGCACATAACTTGTGGTTTGGATCGATAGGTGTTGATGAAGGCCGACAACCAAGCATGCTAGTCTCACTAAGTAAGTCTAATACATACTTTCTCTGTGAGAGGACTATACCTTTTGGAGAACGAGCAATCTCAATGCCAAGAAAGTACCTGAGTTGACCAAGATCCTTCACCTCAAATTCCTCACTCAAATTTTTCTTTAGGTGATTAACTTCTTTTTCATCATCACCTGTGATGATGATATCATCTACATATACAGCCAAAACTACAATGCGCTGCCCAAAGTGTTGATAGAATACGGTGTGATCCCCATTACATTGTTTGTATCCCATTCCACACAAAGCACATCTGAACCTATCGAACCATGCTCGTGGAGACTGCTTGAGGCCATACAAAGATTTCTTCAGTCTACAAACCTTCCCGACTGCCTCAGGTTTTGAAAAACCAGGAGGGGTCTCCATATACACCTCTTCCTGAAGATCACCATGCAAGAAGGCATTCTTAACATCCAGTTGGTGCAATGGCCAACCAAAGTTTGCAACACAAGAGATCAAAGTTCTAACAGTGCTCATCTTTGCAACCGGTGCAAATGTTTCATCATAGTCAATTCCATATGTCTGACTATATCCTTTTGCAACTAACCTTTCTTTATATCTCTCCACCTTTCCTTCTGGGTTTTGCTTCACAGTGAAAACCCACTTGCAGCTAACACCTTTCTTCCCCTTGGGTAGTTTTACAAACTCCCATGTTTTATTCTTTTCAAGAGCTCTCAACTCCTCCAACATAGCTTCTCGCCATTTAGGATCCTGCTTTGCTTCTTTCCAGTCCTTACGGATTACTACAGACTGTAATGATGCAACAAATGCTCTATATGCAGGAGACAATGATGCATAAGAGACATAGTTACTGATGTCATGCTCAAATCCATACCTTGGTGGAGGCATACCAGCCTTAGCTCGTGGTTCTTTCCGTAATGCAATCGGCAGATCATCCAAACCAGATTCCTCAATCTCAGTCGAGGAAGTTGGTGACACATCAACAATCTCTTGAGGGGTTGCTGATTCAGGAGTTATTCCTGGAACTTCTTCTCGAGATGTACGCGTCCTCCTCTTATACACTCTCAATGGGCCCTTATATCGGGGATCATCACCTACAGAACTGTCCTCTTGACAAGGAGTTGGATCCAAGTCACTCGTCATTGTCTCCATTCTTGGTTGAGGAGTAGAGCCAGTAATCACTGCTTCCATTCTCCTTTGATTTTGCTCAATTGGACTACTTATGACATCATGGTTCTCCCCCTCTCGATCATCCTGATTTATGCTCAAATCATCAAATTCGAACAAGGAGCTTAAATCAGTCTTCTCACCATAATAAGGTTCCGATTCCCTAAATGTCACGTCCATACTTATAAAGAGACGATGTTCAGTGGGACTCCAACACTTATACCCCTTTTGACTTGATGAATAACCCACAAATATGCATTTCACTGCTCGAGGATCCAACTTACCCACCGAAGGTCTATGATCCCGAACAAAGAAAGTGCACCTTTGGTGGAATAATGAACTCATTCACTCCTCTTAACATCTCATAAGGAGTTTTCCACCCAAGCAATTTTGAAGGCGTACGATTGATCAAATAAACTGCTGTCATCACTGCTTCACTCCATAAAAACTTTGGCACATTCATAGTATACATGAGTGAACACACAACCTCCAAGATATAACGATTTTTCCTTTCAGCTACTCCATTTTGTGGAGGTGTATCAGGACATGTGGTTTGATGCAATATTCCCTGAGCTGATAAATAACTTTCAAACTCATTATTCACATACTTTGTTCCATTGTCTGTCCTTAGTACCTTAACCCAAGCATCAAATTGATTCCCAATAAGTGAACAGAAATCACGAAAACATTTAAGAACCTCATTCTTCTGCTTCATAAGATATATCCAAGTCATACGAGAATAACAATCAATAAATGTTATGAAATACTTCATTCCACTAATTGAGATGACTGGGCATGTCCAAACATTAGAGTGGATAAGCATAAAAGGAGATATGCTCCGAAGCCCCTTGCTTACATATACTGATATTGTATGCTTTCCATACTCACATGCATCGCAAACAAGTTTTCTTTTATCCACCTTGCTCATGATCTCTAGGGATACTTTGGTCATGGTATCAAATGACAAATGTCCTAGTCGACAATGTTCTAGTATCACCTTAGCCTCATTTTCACCCATAGCAACTGTCAAAGCAGTGCATGAGACATCTTCTCTTCTATCCAGGAATCATAGACCATTACGCCTTACACCACTACCGAGCATTCTCCCCGTCTTTCTATCCTCAATTAAACAATTCTCTCAATCGAGAGTAACACGATAATCCATATGATCCACCAAAGCACTTAAGGATACTAGATTAACAGGAAAGGAGGGAACATAAAGAACCGATGATAATGTAATTGATGGAGTGCATTGAACTGTGCCCACACCTTTAATGGGTTGAGCAGTTCCATCGGCGGTTTGAATAGTTTCATTTCGCATAGGAGCAAATGGATTATATGATGCAAATTCACTTAATGTACCCGTAACATGTTTGGATGCTCCTGAATCTAGTATCCAATTTGCAAGAGATGTACCTTTATCAGGATGAGCAAGGTTAACAAGGTTGCCAAGGATTGTCTTGGTCGCTTTCAATTCCTTTGTATTTGATATTTGTTCTGAACTCGCCATACCTTGCTTGGTACAGGATGGCATTTCCTCTGTTCGCATAATGAGCAAGCTGACCAATTTCTCTAGTCTAGTCAATCTCTCAAGAATTTGTTCAATTCTCTGATTTTCCCCCTCCTTCCTTGCAGCAGGCATCTCCATCTTCATTTCATCGACAGCCGACTCCAACTCGCTGCTCCAGCAATGGCCGCCAGGAGCGCCACCTCTAGAGAACCAACCTTCGCCTCCATGTCCGTCTTTCTGGATTGCAGAGGCTCCAATTCCCTCCGTGTCTCCTGGAGCTTCTCCACCATCCCTTGGCCTTCTCATTCTGTACATCACAAGCCACCAGCCTCGCTGCCTCCTCCATGGGTGCCGCTGCCTTCAGAGCCGCGGTCCTCTGGCTCCTCTGCAGGGTGGCTGGGGTCATCGCCACCTCCCCCGCCAAGGCCGCCGTCCTTGCCGCAGCCTCCACCAATGCCATGGCCGACTCCTTCCCCGAGTTCACGGTCGAAGCCGTCTTCTCCGCGGCCTTCCCCTTGGCCGCCTCCTTGGACTGCTGCGCCTTGTTGCCGGCCGCCTCCGCCGTCTCCCACGCCGCGTCCTTGGCCACGCCGGCTTTACTGGCCACGGCGTCCTTGGCCGCCCCGGCCTTCTCCGCCGCCGCGTCCGTGGTCTGGCGCAGTGTCTCGTGCGCCTTGCTGGCCTTCTCCTTGGCGGCCTCCTCGACCTTGGCCTTGCCCTGCTTGGACCGCTCGTGCGCCTCGGCGCCGCGCTGGGTCGCCGCCTCGTGTGCTGCCTCTGCCTCGGCGTGCCCGCACACCTCCCGCGCCGCCGCTAGCACCCGCACCGCGGCCGTCCCTGCCAACTCCCTCTGTTCTGGTTCCTCCACGGCCTCCTGCAGCACGAGCACCCGTGCCTCGCGCGCGACCATCGCCGTGCACACCAACCTCCTCGCCAGGAACCCGCGCGCCGCCGCCTGCAAGTCAGTCGCCGTCGCCAGCCCTGATACCATGTTGATTTGGGAAAACTCTGGAACTCACTCTATTCCTTGATCTCTACATTTACATATATACATAATACATAGGCCATTGGGCCTCCACACACATACGTACAGCCCAACAGTAACTAACCATCTATTGGTAACTAGTGTAGTTCAACCCTGAACAACATGCAACTTGGTAAATTACTGTCTTTGATCTGGAACAGCAGCAACACTGACCTGTTCTTTTGAAATGCAGTTCCAGGAAAAAGCTAGTAGCAGCATAAGACGAGCATTTATTGATTCAGGTAGATTAAAAGATGACAGCAATTATCAGGTGTAGACACGATCCGTGATAGTTCGCCAGTCTCAGTTTGTTTCAGCTCTTGTCCACTATAGCAGCCGGCCCAGTTTTTATACAGATGGTCAGCCTATGTGTACCGAGTGTTTGTACAGATAGCCACAGGCATCATGTCACAAATTTTATGAATTCAGTGTTTACCATTTAGGAGTTCAAGCAGAGTTGTATATATAAGTCAAAATATGTCACAAAATATTTCATGTTGCAGCCGATCCTGAAAGATAAAAACCAATCTTTGCATCTTCCAATTACAAAGCAGTACAAAGACAACAGCTATTGATTCATACGGCCCTGCCAGATTAAGGCATGGAAATATGTGGCTCAAACAGAAAGAAACTACAGAGAATTTTTTTAAAGAAAATAATGTAACTTATTTCTTTGGGAAATAGTGCAAGCATTTCAGCTAAAGTTTCTGGTATCAGCTCAAATCCCTATTACAAAGTCAAAGGGCAAATTCAGCTTGTCATCCAAATGTGGGCATCAAAAACTCAATTTAGCCACGTATCAACCCTCTGCCAATGCCGCTGCGACAGGTTTTTCCAGCTTATTGAAAATATCACGAATATCTGCATGGCTTTGGATGCTAGTAGGAGACTGGGAAAGCAGCTGTTGGGCAACTTCATGCCTCTCTTCTTTGAACAAAGCTTGAAATAAGCGCATATAAACTATTCTTGACGGCAACCCCCTCAAAGATGATGCATTCAGAAAACCCAAGGCACCATCCACAGTCCCAGACTTTGAAATATGAGGGATAAAAGGATCAACGAAAGGTGGATATCCATGGCTTTTCATTAAACCTAGCACTTCAAAAGCTGGTTTCAGATGTCCTTGGCGGATTAACTTGTGGATCAAATACTTGTAGGTAGTTTGCCAAGGAACCACAGCCTTCTCTGTTACCAGGGCTGGACCTCTATCCAGTTCAACTCCGGGCATCCATTGATGAGATCAATGAGATGGTCTACGACGCCATAAACAACGGTGTGTACAAGTGTGGCTTTGCCAAGAAGCAGGGGCCGTATGACGAGGTAGTACATTCATCGACTATGATTTATGGGAGACAGGGTTTGGTCAAACAGGTTCCCAATTCTGACCGGATCTTGTGTGGTCGATAATTGCAGGCTGTGACAAGATTATATGAGGCTCTTGACAAATGCGAGGAGATTCTTGGCAAGCAACGGTATATATGTGGCAACCAGCTGACAGAGGCTGATATTCGCCTATTTGTGACCCTAATACGATTTGATGAGGTATGGATTTCTAGCATGAAAAGAAGTACTACAAATTATTCTGCATCTGTAGTGATGCTACATTTTCGCTAAGCCTTAGTTGTTGGTACTTGATTACTAAACTGAGCCACTGAGTTAAACTAGTGAGCATCTTTTAAATAGAATGGCACCCAATCTTACTTGTAAACGTCTTTGGCCGATCAGGTTTGGTCTTTTCTATCCAAAGCCAACACATTTGGAGGGCCCATCCCATAATCTCAAGATTGTGGATGCCCAGTCCCCCCAAGGTCCAGTGGTCGCATGACCTTTTCCCATGCTACTATGATGCCACCATTGACTTCTTTTCTCCCTTTCCATAGAAAACATCTTCTGATTTTGTCAACTGCTCGTATAAACCACTTGGGAACTCTGATCACCACCAGCAAATAAATGGATCTAACTGTGAACACGAAGCGTACAAGCACTGCCCGACCAGCCAAGGTCATTAGCGATGCCTTCCACCCCGGGAGTTTATTGGCTATTTTTTCAATCCATGCTAACAAATCACTTCTTCTCAGCTTTTCCTCAGATATGGGCAGCCCCAAGTAGGTAGTAGGGAAATTTGATGTTGTGCATTGCAAAGAGTTGTTGACAGTTTCCTCAATCTCTCGCTCACAGTGCCTAGGAATTACACAGCTCTTCTGCAAGTTGGTCTGCAGGCCCGATGCTTCCCCAAAAATTAGCAAGAGATTTTTTGTGAGCTGTAGATCTGCTTCTTCGAGCCGAAAATAAAAGAGCAACATCATCTGTGTACAGTGATAATCGCTGACCAGTAGAGTGTAAAGGTAGAAGAAGGCCTTCTGAATCAGCTTTTGTGAAGAGACTGTTTAAAATATCCATGAGACCATGACCAATATGAACAACATAGGGGAGAGTGGGTCACCCAGGCGTAGACCATGTTGATGGGAGATAAATGCCCCTGGCTCTCCATTCAGAATCACTTGGGTAAATGCTATCTGAAGTAAATTAGCTATGAGATTTCTCCAAACAGCGCCAAACCCCAAGTGTGAAAAAATTTCCAGTAAAAAAGGCCAATCAACTGAATCAAAAGCTTTTGAGATGTCGAGCTTCAAGAAAAGACTTGAGATTTTCTGCTGATGGAGTACCTTGATAGTCTGCTGTACCAACATGAAAAAGTTGAACATTGAAAACATAAGGCCCTTATTATGTTCACTTAACCTCTGTAGCACAGAGAATTTCATTCAGTAAGGAGATTGCAGCTTTTCCCAGCTATTGCTCAAACATGATTTACATAGAAATCCTAAATTCTGATTAGGAAATTGTATTCATATACAGAAAATATATTGGATAGATCAAGGGATTGAGTTTTGTGGGGGGGGGGGGGGGGGGCTACCGTATAGCTTCAGCGAAAGCATACAAGAAATGTCTATTAACATACTCCGATCTTGTTATTGTATCAAGTATCAACTAAATATATTGGCTATACCACCTAATATACATATCTTGTTTGTTAACAGTACTGATTTTTGTGGCCGTCAAGGCATAATTTGGCAAGTACACAGCTATCAAGTGGCTGAACACATTTTTACAGCAGTTAAGCTTTTCAAAAATCTTAATTTATATATAAGCTTTCATGGTAGAACCTAGAATCACTATGCTTAAACAAAACTAAAGACAGTGCATTATCTTATCATATGGTGCATTTGTTAGAATCTTTTGAGTCTGAATTTATGTGGCAGAGGTTTGTTAGTCAGAGTTTAAATATCAACTGCATATACATGGAACTCATTTCACATTTGAACTTTTAAAGCAACCAACCTGTTCTGAGCTGGCCTCAATAACGTGTAGTCAGTTCCGATATTTTATATATTTGGTTTGACTTCTACAGTTCCTTAGCGGTGCATCTTGCAAAATTGGTGAAGTTGCCACTTAATCTTCCAATTCTTTATGGCTAGTCAAACAATCTAGTGGCTGCTGAAAATGTTGAAATAATGTGTAGCCTGTTTCGGGATTGCATAACTCTTACTCAACACCTCATTAATCTGTTAGTATGAATCCACTCGAAGTGGAAGTAATCAAATTTAGAGCTCATTTACTAATTTAATTATAATGTAGGAAGAAGTTGAATGACCTAGAAATTCTAGCACTTTGGACAACTCTGTTTCAGTATGCTGACCAAGTACCGCCGCCGATCTCACGCTGATTTGAAGAAACTGCTAGCTGAGATCTGATGGTAGGGAAAGTGAGGCGGCGATGCCCAATCCAGAAAGGAGAAAAGTCACAGCAGCTTGGTCATTGGAGACTTATCTCCTGACTTGTCTTTTCCAAAAAAAAAACTCCTGACTTGTAGAGCCTGTTGCAAAGAAAGGCCTGTGTGGAGTTGTTTTATTTATGCTGGGTGAAGAAAGAATTAATAAATAAACGGAACTGAACTAGAATGATTTTCTTCAATTTGAATATTTCATGTTCCTTGAATACTGAATAATCTTGCAAAACTTCTTTCATAGGTTTATGCTGTTCGCTTCAAATGCAACAAGAAGCTCCTGAGGGAATACCCAAACCTGTTCAACTACACCAAGGATATCTACCAGATCCCTGGCATCAGCAGCACGTTGAACATGGAGCACATCAGGAAGCACTACTATGGAAGCCACCCATCTATAAACCCCTATGGGATTATCCCGGCGGGCCCCAACATCGACTACAATGCCCCACATGACAGGGAGAGGTTTGGCTCGTGAGGGATCTTGTACCGTGCTGTTTTGTGCTTGAGAATCTTGTGCTTGGTTGTGTCAAAGGCTACAAGGGTTTGGATGTCGGGCAAAAGTTAGTCTAGCCTTGTTCAGCAAACATTGGCATTTGCTACTGATAAAAAAATCCAGGTTTTTGGAGGTAATATAGCCTGCACCGGCAAGAAATGGCTTGCCCTAGCTCTCCATCGTCGGCAAGCAAGCAGTTATATGAAAAGTCGTGTGTTTTGCACGTGCTGCTACGAGGACCAACCAAATAATAGTTCTTGTTTTTGAAGGCTTTGCCTGTGTGAGGTAGTTTGAGCCCGCCGAGGCTACATGTCGCTCGGGCTGCAAACTGCAAAAACATCGCCTGAAGCATTCCACGCGCGTCTTGTTGGACCATTTTTTGCTTATTCCGGCTGCGCGCTCTGTTGGGCAGACTCCATTTGTCGCGTGCGTGGAAGGTGGGCCAAACCGGCCCATTTATATTTCTTTGGCCTACGAGTTACGGCTCGGCCCATCAGCCCTAAAAGTTAAAACCGGAGTTCAATACCACAGCAACACTTACATGTTTTAGGCAATAGATGAGAATTAATTTATTTAATTTTGTGGCCCGTCGAATAGGTGAGGTTCACGCGTGCAACGAAATTTATTTTGTCTGCTATGCGCTCCATCCACTGGCATTCCAGACGCAATGTGCCAGTTTCTTTATTTCTTCTAAACAGTAAGTCCGTCCGTGTGAAATTGCTGAGAATAGCTTTCCCTTCATTTTCCTATTCATTTTCTTCTTCATTTGCTTTTTCTTTCTTTCTTTTCCTTGTATTTCCTGTGTACATTCTTTCTTTTGCTTGCAATTACTTACTTTCACAACTCGTGATATATTTCATCTTCAATCTATTTTCTTTTTCTTTTCCTATTCCTTTTTGCATTGCTTGCTATTTTCTTCTCTTTTATTTTATATTCATATTTATTTTCTTATTTTCATGTTTATAATTTTGTCTTTCTAGATAGTTTTATTTCCCCTTCCTATTTTATATGCTTACACTTTATATTTTCTTTTTTCCCATCTAACTATCGAAATATATAATTTTATCCATACCTTTTTGTCCCTTTGTTTATTTTATCTTTCAAATAGTCATGTAAATATTCTTTTCTTTGATAGTTTACTTATAATTTGTATCATTCTTTTTTTTATTTTCTGAATATTCAGATGTTAGCAAATCTATATTTGATGGGTCCTGTATTGCAACTATTTTTTAAACTAACTTGTTCACTTTTAATGCTGATTTGGTTCGACATGTGGACGCATTTGTTCTATATGTAGAAGAATTTGTTCGCGTATAGATCCCTCTTGTTCATTTTGCAGATCAATTTGTTCGTAGAACTCAATTAGTTGTTCGTTTTGTAGATAAAATTGTTCGACATGTGGATGTTTTTGTTCTTCATGTTAATCTTCTTGAACTAATTTGTTTGTAATGCTAAATTATTTGTTGAGTTTGTAGGCTAAATTGTTCTGACACTAAATCATTTGTTCACAATATTCATTTTCCATCTCTCATCCTATACAATCAAATGTTCGTGATGTTCAATATTTTTATTCGTAGAATATTATTATTTTGTTCATCATGTTTAATTTTTTTATTTGTAGAAAATAATCATTTGTTTGTATTGTTAAAATATTTGTTTCCGGTAGTTGAAAATAATTATTTATTATTTAAAAATATTATGCAAACATAAGCAAGTGTGGTCTTGTTTTGAAGATCTTATTATAAGAAAGCTAATAGTACAATCAGAATTTAATTTAGATATACAGTTTAAAATTTATTAATTTTTTAATCTTCAATACATGGGCATGCAGATGACGTAATAAGATTCGCCTCCCTGCCCATGCATAGATGCTTGCTGCGTGTTGATTTTTGATTAGGCTAAAATTTGATTGGGCCGCTGGTGGGGTTTGACGGTGCAGACCGATCTCGCTGCCTTCAGGTGATGGTTCGCACATCATCGCCTGAAGCGATAGCTAATCGCGCCCGTTTGAGCCGGCCTAAACTAAGCAAGGTGTAGCCTGATCCAAACGCACCCAACGTCTCTCTCTCTCTCATGTTTCGGTTTCTTGTTTTTTTTATATAACAATCTGGGTTTCTTGTTTGAGCGCGAGTCGGAACTTGTAATGCTTGTAGCATCATGTTAATAAATCAACTGGATTACATGCTCTTCTTTTTTTAGATCACACAAACAACACATACACTCACAACGCACGCACGCTTACACTTCTACGAACACACGTATGCAAATCCTACTCATACGAGCATCTTTGAAGACTGAGTCGGCAAATACTCGAGATTGACGAAGTCGCCACAAACGTCTCGTTGTCGACAGAAACGTAGAGGAGCCTCAAACAACAGGATCTTGGTGAAGCTGCTATTTCTTGGTGGCTTTTCTGCTCCTCTACGTGATCCGGGTCTGCTCCTCTAAATGCTCTTTCTTCAACTTACGCCAAAAGAACGGAAAAAAGCAAAAGGAAAGCAGCTCCAAACAACGGAGCAGACCCCTCACAGGATCCAGCATGGAAAAACAGAAAACAGCAAACACCAAGCGTCGTCTTCAGCCCGATTTCTTGTCTCTTCGAAGTTCTTCACCCATGCCCCAATATCCTCATGGAGTCCTTTCAGTTTCTTCTGCTCATCTTCTCGTAGGAGCACCAACCATTTCTGCATAAAAAAATTAATTTTGTATAGGATTATCACCGGGAACGAGGAAAGCATCTTTGTACCCGAATCTTATTTCTGGTCACTCAAATAGCCCAAGCGACAATGCCGAAAGTGAAGAATTTCAGATCTTGGTTAGGACAAGCTAGAGGAAGCACCATGTCCCAGCCTAAGATCTCTTTAAAGCACTTCCAAACAAATGTTGCCAAAATGCATTGAAACTACTATAAAAATCTTAATTGAGATGGGCAAAAACGATTAACTGAAACATTTTCTGCAACTGCCTTGGATGAAAGATTATGGTAAATGACCTATTTTCCAAGATGGTTTGCTGCTCGCCTTGATTAATTAAATAAAAAAATAAAAGGATTATTGCATTCTTGCCATTACTTTAAACCCCAATTGTGATTTTACCTTCGATTTTGCTCTCACTTTGAAGCCTCTGTTTGCCCCTAGTTTTGACACCGTTGGCTGTATTAAGGATTTAGTGAATTTAAAAAACAAAAAAAGATCCTTTAAAATATGGTGAAAAGATAAAAATACACCTTATCCCTTCTATCTCCTCCCCTCACCGTACTCCTCACCCCCTGCTCCTGGGGGCGGCTGACTGCTCCGTCTACCTCGGCGAGTTCCAGGACGGCGAGCTCGTGCGCCTGCTGCCACCAAGAAGCGAGCTCGTGCCTGCAATCCCGGATCACGTAGAGGAGCAGAAAAGCCACCAAGAAATAGCAGCTTCACCCGCACAAAGAGGACCAGCAAGAACAACCCAGCTCGCGACAGATGTTGTTCTGTCCGCCTCGCAACGTGCGGCGCGCGGCGTCCATGGACGCCGCCATTGCGTCAGCAACGGCAGAGGCAGACCCCGCAACACTAGAGCATTTGCCGAAGGCAGCTCCTGAAGTGGAGCAGATCGGCGGTAGGCGGAAGCGGTTCTGTGTGAATGCGTCGGGTTCTGGCCATTGGAGCAACTTTAGCACCAACAGGCCAGATGCCGGCGGCATCGCCAGGTCGTTCTTCTCCCTGGATTTGCGTGCTTGGAGCTCGGTGCTATCGCTGTGAGCCATGGCGCTGAGATCCCCGAGCTGAATTTTTGTTCGCTGCTAATGATGTTGCTCCAGTCGTTGATCCATGGCAAATGGCATGTTCTTCTCAGCAGATCAGCTTTGACCGGCTGCCTAATCTCCCTCTCATCTCTGGTTGAAGTCAGGAGCCTCATTCCTTGGTGGTGCCTCCTCCTCCTCCAGAACGGATCCATCCCCTTAGTTTCGCTCAAGTCCGGCCGCTCGGGCTTTCAACGGACCTGCACGGAGCTTGCCAAGGCGGTGGGCAGCTAGGTGGTGGGGAAGAGGAAGAGAAAGAGGGGAAGGAAATGGGAGAGAAAGAGGGGAACGATGTATATTCATAGAGTTCTAAAAAACGTACAGGTATATTTGTAAGGGCAAAGTTGTCTTTTTTGACACCGTTACATGTTGTTCACGGAGTAGGGGTCAAATGAGACTTCGTTTCAAAACAATAAGGGTAAAAATGCAAAGTGAAAGAAAGTGAGGATAAAATCACAATTGGGGTTAAAAATAGAGGCAAGAACGCAATAACCCCAAAAAGAAAAAAGAAAAAAAACCCGTTAATGAGTCCACTAAGCCCATCCACAAGGCCACCAAGCCTATCGAAGGGTCCAAAGCTGCTGCGCCGGCCGCCCCGCCGACGCCACACGCGTCTCACCACGCCGACCTCTTGCCGTGGCCCTGGCCGCCCGTCGCCGCGCCCATCGCCGGATCCAGCCTTCTCGGACGCGCCGCGTGCCCTCGCGTCGATGGAGCTTGTGAAAGAATCTTGGTGAAACCTAGAGGGGTGTGAGTAGGCGAATCTGTAAAACCTAAAAAAATTTCACAGTGGTTAAATATGTAGGAAGTTCCGATGGACCAGAACTTTCGACACTGTGAAGAAACTTCCGACAAGAGTAAGAATTTGAACGAATTACAAGTTTCAAGATGAATCTGGAAAAAGTGATTGAATCAAAATGCAATAAGAACAAGTGACATGAGATTTGTTCCTGAAATTCACTCCCGCAAAGGAATCTACCTCTCCCTTGAGTAGCTCACAAAGAGTAGGGTTGTCAACTTAACCCTTTCCTCACTCAATCAACCACCAAGGAGGATTGAGTCACTTACTATAAATGTCCACCAAGGACGGGGTAATACAAACTTTCCGGGTGCACACGCATGAGAGGACGCTCCACGGCGATGCCTAACCGTCTAGAAGCAATCTTCAAGAGTAACAAACGTGAATCAAAGAATGGAGATGCTTCAAGTGCTCTTGAGATGAAGATGGCTGCACTCATAAGTCAAAGACTCAAGCTCACACCCAAATCTTGCTCTCACCCAAGCCATAGCTCGAATCCTCACAAAGTTTAGCTCAAGAAAGGATTGGGGAGAAGTTTTGGACACAGTTAGAACCAATTGGCCGAGCACCCTTTGTTGGAGGGAGCACAAAACTTTCGAGGAGGGTCGAAACTTCCGACCCCCAAAAGACTAGCAGACCAAACACACCTTATCAGAAGAATTGATGAATTACTGGTGGGATCGGAACTTCAAACCCCTACAGAATCTACAAGGAACAACATTGCAAGTGAGTGCAAAGTGTCTCTCAAAGTTTGTTAGTATCTCAATTAGGCACTTTTGCATCTTCAAGTCATCTTTTCGCATCCCTCTTATTAGTACGGTGTTTATATACTCAAATTCAAAATAGAAATTTATTAAAGATCTTCAATGAAGTTCAAATACCGTCTCTTTAGCAAATATGGCGTCTTTTGTTACTCTTTTTCATTTCAATGATTTTTGAACCTGTTCATTCCTCGATAAATTCATTAGCTCCTAAGTTGTGCATGTCATTAACACCAAAACCCACTTAGGGGGGCCAAATGCACTTTCAGCCCGCCGCTGCGCTCCCTCGTGGAGGAGGGAGCCCGCCGCCTCGCGCCCTCGCGTGGATGGAGCCCTACAAAATCTCTAATTTTCGAAGGAAGTTAGAGATTTTCATAGATTTAGATCTGTAAAAAGAATTTCTTGCAGTACAAGACCTCCCTACTCTATAAATACAAAGGGCCATGGGTGATTGAGGTATCCAATCGCATCTATCAAATATATTTAATTTTTTTACCTTTTTCTTTGCCCAAATCTTTTCCAACCTCAATATGTTGTTCTTCTTTCGTCTCTATGGAGTTCGAAGATGCCCTAGCTGGCCTGACGAACGTAGGGCAACCCAAGGTGTGCTTGCCCTGACGAGGTTCCTCCCGGGCGAGTGTTCGTTGGATCTTCGTCGGGCTCCCCGGTGAAACCGGTCTGATCGGCCACCAAACCGGTCTAACCGGATCTCCTAGAGGCACTGCAAGGAACCCCCAGTGAGGTGCACGTGACGTGCTCGTGTGACGGCGTGTTTTAGCGTCAACAACCATGTTGCACAGACCGAAGGGGAACTCTGTTGGGGCACTCCCGGTGAGGATCTCTGGGGAGATCGGCTCTCCACCAGAGGGTTGCACCATGATGTTGGCGAAAGAGAAGAGAACATGGCGCAGGTCGTCTTGGGCCAATTGGCTGCCCAGGAACGCGCCAAGCTGTTGCTCCATGCTCCTGCGCCTGATATCAGGGCTCCATGCTCCAAGCTGTCAGCCCGCGGTGCATCCAGTCGCAATCCACACAGGGAGTCGGCGACGGGGTCGGTGCAGACAGGGCCGGACAGAGGCGCAGACCTACTTCAGTCCGCCCTCCAAGTGGAGATCAGCTCTCCACCAGAGGGTTGCACCATGATGTTGGCGAAAGAGAAGAGAACACGGCACAGGTCGTCTTGGGCCAATTGGCTTCCCAGGAATGCGCCAAGCTGTTGCTCCATGTTCCTGCGGCTGATATCAGGGCTCCATACTCCAAGTTGTCAGCCCGCGGTGCATCCAGCCGCAATCCACAAAGGGAGTCGGCGACAGGGTCGGTGTAGATAGGGCCGGACAGGGCGCAGACCTACTTCAGTCCGCCCTCCAGGTTGATGTGCCATCCGCCACCTAGTGGAGAAACGAACAAAATGCGCAAAGTCTATCAGACTCGGGACCACGGGACTGTACACACCGCATAGATTTGAGTAAAAAAAGGAAGGAATAGGACTCCAGCTAGACTCCTCTATAATCCTACTAGGACTCTACTTTGTAATCCTCCTAGAACTCTACCTTGTAAACCGACTAGTATCCCACCCCCTGGACTATATAAAGGAGGGCGGAGTACCTAGATCGGCATAAGCTCAACAGAGTCAAACACCCAGTGCAGGGCACAATATACCAAACCACCACACAGGACGTAGGGTATTATGCTATTCTGGCGGCCCGAACCTGTCTAAATTTGTGTCTTGTGTCCTTGCGTTTACCTTCGAGTTCCAGATCCGACGATCTATCCGAAACAATCTCCTACCTTGGGGTAACCCTAGGTAGGTCGACTGTAAAAACACCGACGAAAGTCCCCTACCTAGTGCACCAACTATCGGTGTTTTTTGCCAGTGGCTAATGATTCTCGTGGATTGCGCGTTAAGGGGTGGATGATATGCAAGAAGGCACAAGGATTACATGTAGTGCCCTACTTCCAGTTTGTGGCAGTTTGTGTATCTTGCATCAGTTTGCAGTACGGGTGTACAAACGGTCGAGAGAAGGACGGGTGTCCTAGGTCTGCAAGTGTGGAAACTAATCTATCGTTTGGTTGAGGAAGTCATGAGCCTCCAGCCAGTTATTGGAGTTCTCCCAGAGCTCGTTCCAGTAAGGAGTCAGATGGAAAAGAGTCCCACCCTCCACCCCTGCGTGGGCCCCTCCACTTCCTTTTATGCGACAAGAGAGGTGACAGAGTAAGAGAGAGAGAGTCTTGTGTCGGGGTGAACCCAACTCTACAATGTTGAAGGTGTGGAGCCCGCTTCACCGTCGATGCTCCTTACTCCGGTCGCCATGGACCCCACTGGGCCCACCATCACCGCCCTCCTCCTCTGCGGTTGGGTTCGTCTCGTCGCGTGGTCTGCGGAGTGGAGAACGTGGGGATGCCTCCGTTGAGGCGCGGCACGCCCCTACCCCATGATCTACGCAGTCGTAGGCCATGACGGGGGGAGAGGGTTCCACTGTTTGCTACGTCAGGGTGTGTCTTGTCACCTGTCTGCCCACGCCGTTGTCAATCCCCATGCGGTGCTGGGTGTAGTGGGATCCTCCCATTGGTCAGGCGCATTTCCACCGCTGGGTCAATGGTCGGGCGAGGCGGACTCCTCCCGTATTGGTCAGGCGAGGCAGAGCCTATCTCCGTTGGTCGGGCAAGGCAGAGTCTTTCTCGCAGGACTGACATGTCGGTTTAGCGCAATCGCTCTTCAGTTTATTCGGGTTGCTTAACCGCTATTCTCACGTCCTTGGGTAACCCTAATATTGATACCCGACAACGAACCCACCTCTGATAATGGCGACCATTTGTAGGGGCAGGTGAGGGGGGTGAACCGCCTTTATAAATAGATTTTCAGGGGCGGCTCAATTGCTACAGTAATCACGCTCCAATTGTAGGAATATGTGATATTTTGGTCCGCCAAAAAAAAGTTTATTCAAAATAGTGTTGGAATGGAGGGAGTATTATTCAAAATAGTGTTTCAAGGCCTCGGGATAGGATCTATTATATTTGCACAGAAATTTATTAGGGAAACTAAAGCACGTGTGCATGCTGCTTGCATCAGATCATACGTTAACAGTACAGTACAGTATAGTAGAGGAGACCACGTACGTACCGATCTCGACCTACACGGGAGAACGAAGCTAGCTAGCCGAGAGAACACATACTACTAATTGATCGTCGGGTCGTCAGCTCCACGTAATTACACGGCGTGGTGTGCCGCGCGCCTCAAGTGTAATCATGGCCGTGTTTGGATTACATCTTGAAATTTTTTTCACAAAAAAATGAATGTATGTATGGAGTACTAAACGAAGTTTATTTGAGAAATCTTTTCACGTATGAGTGTAATTTTTTTAGACGAATCTAAAGAGTCAAGTTTCATCATGATTGGCTACAGTGATGCTACAGTAACTGTTCCTAAACATTTCCTAATCGTATGGCCAAAGGCCTCATTAGTTACAGTACCTGCTAAAGTATCATAGTTGTGGAGGTGATTTTGTAATTAGATTTTATTTAATATCCTAATTAGTGGTCAAAGCACCGAAAATTTTTCAGAAAAATTCTTTCAGGACAAACCAAACACGGCCATAATAATGATGCCGGCGTGCGCGTGACTGACGCACAGGGGGTCTCCCCATCCTATAGTACTAGAGGAAGTCTTTTCGTCCCCATCCATACATGGGTCCGCGCCTAATCATAGGATCCGCCGGCGGCCGACAATGGCGGGCAGGAGGCGGTGCCCGCAGCTTGTTCAGCGCCTCCTGGATGCTGCTCTCCAGCTTCCCCGGGTTGACGCCGGTGACCCTGGCGCCCACCTTGTAACGTCCCGGGTTCGGACCGGTCCGACTGGTCTGACCGGCCGGTCAGACCGGTTACGCTACTTGCCGCGCGTCGAGCATCGCCTCCGGCGAGCGATGCCACGTGCCAGCCATCCGCGGCGTCAACGCCGTCGTCGCCTCACTGTGTCCTTATCCCTCTCCCGAAGCTTCTTCAAGCCGGCACTTCCTTCTTCCTCTCCCTTTCTTCTTCCTTGCGCCAGGGGCAAACTGAGCTCGAGCAGCTCGCTCCCGCCAGCCAAATCCTTGGCCTCCGCCCCACCAACTTCAAATCGCCGCCAACCACGGCTGCCCCACCTCCCTAGCTACCTTCCCAACCCCTTAGACCTGAGCTTCATCCACTGCCTCGCCGGGAATCGAGGATTCTCCGGCCGCCGATCATCCATGGCCATCGAGCTCCACCTCGACGTCGAACTCCTAGTTCCGGCCACCGTTTTCTTTGTCCAACAGCTCAAATCGAACCTAGGTGAGGTGCTGATGTTCATGCTCTCCTCGTTCTCGCGCGTTCCGTAAGTTTCCGCGCTCGTTCACGGCATTGCCGCCACTGCCGGGCTGCTGCACGCCTCGGGCCGTGCCTGTGCTGCCTTGGACGGTGCAGCCCCGTGCACATGCATCGCCTGGGTCGGCTGGGCGCCACGCCGCTGAGCCCCGCCGCTGGTCGGCCTTGCCACCAGTGGAGCGCCACCGCTCGCCGCGCCGTCGGCCGTGACCCTGTGCCATGGCTCGACCAGGGACCGGTCTGACTGGTTATAACAGCCGGTCTGACCGGTGAGGACCCTTTTATTTATTTGACGAAAGTTTGTTGGTTGCATAATAATTTAAGGAAAAATCCTAAAAATATAAAATTAGTTTTGTTTGAATGCTTAGATCTAAATCTCCAGGGGGAAATATTAATTCTTGTGAAATGACCGTTTTGCCTCTGTTAAAATTTAGGTTGTATTATAAGCTTATTTAGTTAGTTTCGGCAAATATATTAGTCTAAAAAAATTATAAAATCTAGACAGTAGTTTAATTTATGCATGTGTAGTCCACTATGAAAGTTTCATACCTAGAAAACATAGTTTGATATGTTAGTTGGTTCTCCATGTGTTATCATATCTATGAGTTAATGGATAGTTTATATTTGAGAAGAATCTTGTAAATGAAATTAGAACACTGTACTAGTAGATACATCATACTAGATTTTGCTCATCACTAGAATGTGCTCATGATTTACTGTAGCGAGTTATTTTACCTATGGCAAATCTAGATAACTTGTGTTAAGACCCTATTGCTAGGTTGAGGCTAATATAATTCTCTCGTGAATAAAACTCCATAAAAGTTCTATAAAATAGATTGGTGGTGTCTAGGTATATTAGACTCTGTGCTTCGCCACTTTGTTTCCTAAGTTTGTATTTCTATAATTGGTAGTTACATTTGTTAATCAATCAACGGTTTCCTAGGTGTAATTAGAGTTATGCATAGCGTCAATTAACATTTTATGCCTATACACGTAGAATCTTTAGCTAAAGTTGTCATTCATAAATTGATCCTGAAAATCTGGCCATGGCTCCTCTGCTAGTCATGGTCCGACCAGCCAGTCTGACTGGTGTAGGGACCGGTCTGACCGGTATGGTATACTAGTCTGACCGATAGTAGTAGGGCTGACAATCGTAATTATTTGAGAATCGTAGCGTTTATACTGGGTCAATAGTTGCTTCGTGTTTGTAAAATTATATCCGCATTACTTATATGCATGTGCATTAATTGGCATTTCATATGCATTCGTATAGAACACGTGGTGAGAACATTGACTACACATGGATCGTGAAGCTCAGGATCGGTGGAGCAGGATTGAGAGGGAATTCATGAAGACCCGGCTCAATGGTCGGAAGGGCCCAAGGCCTTACTAAAATTAATACTAATTTAGTGTTACTCTCAGACAAGCCCAAGTGCATGACTTATTATTTTAAATTATATATTTATTACTTGTGCATTACGTTTCAGGAATTGTTTGGAACCCTAGTTGCATGATCTCTAGATTCCCTCGAGTTTATATAAGTATGTATAGGTCGATAGCAATGCTATGCTTAATAGGTCTCGGTAGAAGTCGAGTGATTTCTTGTCACTCGCGAGATATAAGATGTTTAGAAGTCGAGTAATTTTCGATTACTCGCGAGATATAGAGTTATCTTTATATTCAGTATATGAGATATGAGATGCAATAAGGAAATGAAAAAAATTTGAGACCGGACGGGGAATGATGATGAGATGTAGGTATGACCACAGGACAGGGTTTCTGGTGTCTAGCCCCATCTGTGTCGATTAAGGACCGGCCGTTGTCGGCAGTGCTGATCGGGGATTGAATTGTACTAACCACATGCCGGGAGTAGAAGGTAGTCGAAATCGGTAAGCCTAGTACTGCCTTGCTACGAAAGTACAGGACTTCAACTCACCTCCTGTGGTGGTCGAGTACTTGCGGAGAAAAGGGGATGCATGTATTTACTTTTGGTGGTCTCACGTTGAGCTTGGCTGACCATATGATGGTGGGACGGTCATGTCGTTCGAGGCAGGGAGGAGAAAGGTTGGTGCGTGGGGTCCGACGGGGCTTTTGGGTGCCGTGTTGTTTAGGTCCACCTTGTAAGGTTAAATCGGATCGATTCGCCGTGTCTCGCGGTCATGAGAGCCTTGATCTCTTTGTCGCATCGTAGTAATAAGATGGAACATGAATTATATACGATGTTGATTGCTTTGAATTATTATTTATTGCTCTACCATATTTGCTCTAGTTGTCATGCAAATATTAGAGGATGGATAGGCTAAAAGAAACTCTGAGCTAAAATGTTGAAATTAAGGATCCACTTTTAGACGCTTTTCTGCATAATAAACCACCAGCCAAATGTCTTGCATGTCTAAATATGTGGGCTAAGTATACCCAATAGTCGGGTAAGTCTTGCTGAGTATTAGTTGCTCAGGGTTTGTTATTTACCCTGTTTCAGGTATTGGAGCTAACTAGGTTTCACATCGGTGGACTCGATGTGGCGCCTTGTCTTCACGTCTCGGTGGTTCTCGACTTATTTAGTTTGTTTTATTTATTCTCTAGTAAAAATGCTCTGCAACTTAGGTTCTCTTCCGTTACTATTTTTCTTTTGTAAGTTTTAAATTTAAATTTGTTTTGTAAAAGCCTTAATATTACTTGCTATTTTTGTAAGATTATATCATGCTGTTACCATCTGCGCTCGCCATCGTGCGAGACTTCTGGTGTGTTTCGATCCGCCTGTGGATTGGAAACAGCCTGTTAGGTTACACTTAATTAAGCTAATGCGTTTGATGTGTTCAAATGATAGCGGTTATGCTTAATTAAGTATTTTAACTCGGCGGGTCTGTCACACACCTCCTTGCTATTTTTTATGCCAGATCTTGCATGCATGTGTTCATTGTTAGGGCAGTCTCAGCGGGAGTTTAATAGACACAGTTAACTAGACTGAGAACTAGGTAACCGTACCAGATGAGTTTTATGGTGATGAAACTCCCCTCACATCTCATGAAACTCTATCCTCCTCTCTCCTTGTCATGTCAACAAAATTGATAATATTTAATATGATGAAACCCTCCATAAAAACACTCCATTGAGACTGGCCTTACTGGAAGTTGTCAGTGTATACGTATGTGTGTGCATATATAAGTATATATAGGTATGTGTACACATATACCGACCTGGAAGTTGTCTACATCCATCTCGAAGAACGCGGCGGCTTCTTTGAACCAGTGTCCACGGAGAGCTTTCTGAACGTGTTGCTCATGATTCTGGACGGCTGCGGGTAATCCTTGGACGTGAGCCCGTACACAAGCTTAAAATTCATTCAAAGAGAGCGGAGAGATGACGGAGTTAGTCGTTGTTAATTACAAACTCTACTATAGAGTCTTGTGTTGCTCGAGACGAAGAGACGAAAAGAAATCAATAAAAACTTAATTAGAAATATCCATATGCATCGATCGAGAAGCAAGCTAATAACAAGGCGGCGGCACGTACGTACCAGCTCCTTGTTCCGGTTGCCATTCTTTTTCTCATCCAACTCTTGCGCCGTTCTGATGGGCAGCACGTTGTGTGATTCTGCGTATTCTATACACATGCAGCGCGCGCGCAGAGACACCGGCGACTAATCGTTTGGTTAACGATACAAGCAGAATAATTAAGCAGGGAATTATTGAAGAAATAACATCATATCGTCGCTACTGTTATTCTTTCCCCCCACCCTTCGAGCTCGATCGGAGCATATCTTTAAGTAAGGTTGGCTGGCTGGCTGGCTGGACGTGAGCACATTTCTAAAAGATCGATACACATATGATACATGCTGGGCAAATTCGAATTTTTGCTACATCAAAAAAAAAATCAGATGGCATATTATTATCTGTGGGCATCTGGAAAGAGGCCTAAATGAAAGTACGATTTTTTTTTGGGTAAAATGAAAGTAAGATTAAAAGCACCATTGGTCAACTTTAAATGCGTGCGTGCAGGTTCAGAAAGCTCCAAAAAAAAAAAGATTCGAACTCCACCCTTAGTCAACGACGAGAGTTTTTGGCTACGAAGAAAACTCATCAATCCTTATTCCAAGTTTGGCATTCATTTTATTTTGTTCCCAGGTCTGATTTCCTTACGCCAACATCTATTTACAGTGTGGCTTGCTTCCCTTTAATCACTGTTAATAGACTAGGAAGATGGGCGCGCTAACGCTGCGCCGGTAGGAAAGGCGTTGGCCTGGGTTCTTAGCATTAGTGTAGGCACAATGTGTAGTCATTGTGCTTGACGATTGTATCCAAGTATAGCTTTTTTGACCCCTTTTAAACATACAACAATTATACTTAAAAACAGGCGGACTTCTGAATTGTATGGAAGGTACGAATAGTAGTTTAATAATAAAGATGGATTAATAGCTAGTTATTCAGATTGGCAAAGGCTAAAGAAAGTATGTCAATTAAGTAAAGAATCATAGGATTTGCAAAGCATAAGTGACTACAGCATTGCACGGTCACAAAATGTAGCATGTCGTGTAGTCAATCACTCAATCAAGAGATTTTAACATATTACAACATTCTTTGTGACAACAACACTATTGAAGCCTCACTTCAGTACAGTTCCTGCATAACTTAAATGGCATCTTTCACCTTTTCAAAAATCACTCATACATATGAGAAAAGGTATCAGTTCAAAATGAAACAACAATAAGTCACAAATATGGCATAAGGTACATATGAATAAGGTATCACTTAATGACAGCTCCATGCTGCTCTAGGAGGTCCCTTCATCATGTTCTTCCAACTATTGTCAACAGCTATCCTTTCTTAAAAAGGAAAATACATCTCATAAATGAAACACATGCACATCTATATTAGAGGATGTCAATTCCATGGTCGTCATAGGAGCAGCCATAGTTTTCTGCACTCTGTACGGTGTTGTAATAGTGAAGGTACTATAACTGAAGGTTGCAGTTCTTGGTATTTGTTTGCTTGGCATTGCTTATTGCTGTTTGACAAACCACAGAGATGAACTTTAATTTGTGTCACAAAACAAAGCTATGTATAAGTAGCTCATTTGGAAATACTGATTTCACTAACCACTCAAAGATTTTTCTTTTCATATTAGTTTTCCATAACAAATTAAATAAGATTGTAGTTCTAGTAAACTTGCTCAACTGAATAGACAATTGATCATGTCATGTCGCATTTCTGCAGGGAGTTATCATGTAGATTTCTGCAGGGAGCTATCATGTAGAAAAACCAATTTAGACAAAAAAAACTATTACACCACCAAGGTACAAAAGAATTTGTTGTGGTACCCTGTGACATACCAGTCAGTGATGGCCCACCTTGGCTTTTGACAAGCTCTGGCGACCCATTCCACCTGTGAGCTGCATGGTGGGGAAAAAATATGCTTCTACAGGCTTACACATTCTGCATGCATATATAATTTTGAACACATATACAGTTGCTGAGGGCTTAAGAACAACCATAATATGCAGGTACCAAAAATCAGTATGGAATGTCATGAGTGATTTGGTCTAAACACATATAATACAACAAAAATTAAACAATGGCAAAAAGGAGTAAAAAACCTAATGAAGCAAAGTTAACAACAATCGAAGATGAACAATCAATGTATAATTACCAAAAGGATTATTATCAACATTGGCTGATAATTGACTGACCTAGAGTTTGTGCCTTCTGAATCGTATGGATGGATTGTGCACCAAATATGTGTCCATTTCCAGCGTTGAGGACCATGGATATCCGAGGACAAAAGGAACGAGTTCGTGAGCTCCCCACTAACCTTTGGAAGGTATCTGTTCCGTACAACAAAATTGGTGTAGGCCAAATGAAATTGTCTTTAAAAGTGAAACTATACTGTGAATTGCTGAATTAGGTATCACATTATATTTTTTAAGGTCTTAAGGAGATAATATGGGATGAGAAAAAACTCAACATACATGACAGTTCATGTGTGCAACAATCTTTACCAATTAACTTCTTAAGAGAGGGTAGAGAGTGAGCATATAATCTTTTCACAGTTCAGAGGCATAACATCCCTGAAGGATTAGTACTGGAAGAACATGACACTGCTTTCCTGAATAATGGGATGGCTGAACCTTGGAATACACTATTTTTTGGTAAGTGGCTAAGAGCAGATCCAGAATTGAGCAGAGCTCAATGTAATATATATATTCACCAATCACCGGGTATGAAAAGAAGCATGAAAGAATTAAATGTATAACAAACAAAAGAAAAAAAATGAATCAAGGCAGTCCTTATTACCTCTCCTTACTTTGATGGCGGGATGCAAATTAAACGCCGTGGAGATTGAGAGCTGAACAGGAGGGAGGAAGCGACTTGACACCGTCTGTAGTGATGGTTGCAAATACAACCATAAGCAGGGCCTGCGTGGTTGATGCAAAAGCCAGTGCTTGTGGAGCTTGCTGTAGGCGGAGGCTGAAGGACACGGAAGCGGTGCTGCTGCAGTGGAGCTCGAGAGTCCTCGATGGATCAATCCCGGCACACCGCGCTTCGCACTTTGGGCCCTGCCCTTTGCATCGAGAGGCCCCTTTCTCTCTCACGTCAGGTGCTGTGGAAGAAGAGGAAGCAGGGTGTGCTCGACGGAGACACGGACGCGGTATCAGGAGCTTGCCGTGGTCGAGCTCAGTACACGGCGGAGGAGGAGAACCTCGCCGTGGTGTTCAGTAAATGGCGGAGGAGGACGGGCGTGAGGCTAGCGTTGGCTCGAGGACTGAGGCGATGACGCAGAGCAGGGGCGACGCTCGCAAGGCGAGGCAAACCAGGCGCCGTGGATGGATTCTTTCTGTAGTCAAGGACGACGCGTAGGTCTCTGCCGCAACGCGTAGAGCCGATGTGGGACCGAACCCGGCGACTAGAGGGAGCCGATCAAAATTTCTTCCGAAATTCAAATCGTCGGCCTATATCCCGAAAATCACCCAAGCCCTCAAGCGTTCTGTCCAAAGTTTGGAATAGCTATGGAAAAGCTAAACCAACACAAAAGGCCTCGAACGAGCGAGCGAAACCACGAAGCAAATCAGAAGCGAATCGGGAAAACTGCAGAACTGATCTACCTGGACCGGTCTGACCGGTGCGCTGGACCGGTCTGACCGGTCGTGCCTACCGGTCTGACCGGTAGCACCCAGAAAACCCCCGAGAAATTGGATTCAAACGGTGAATCCCGAGCAAACGACCACGAAAATCGATGAAACTTGGGGGATTGCTTTGCCCTACCCCGTGAACATATCCCCAAAAGATCTCGTCCTAAACATCAACGAAACGTGAGAATTATGGGGGAGATCAAAAGGGATTGGGGTTTTCTCAAACACTCAAGAACTCGAATTCGAACACGCCAGTGATTCCAGAGGGTTTAGATCAGAGTTGGGAGCAGGGGAATCACAGCAAAGAACTCGTAGTCTCCTCTCAATCAAGTGTGCCAAAAACGAAATCGAAAATTCATTGCACAAGACACAAAACCAGGGGATTGAATCGAATCAAAAGCCCAGAGGGCACGAGGAGGATAGGGCCTCCTTTCCCAATCAAATCCCTTACAAGGTTTCAACAATCCATATACAAAATCAACTCAAACGAGAGGAACAGAGGGAGGGAGACGCAGGGGCGGCGGCCTGGGGAAACAGAGAATTCACGGACAAGTTCTAAAAGCCGCTATTAACCTAACACAAGTGAAGGGGTATTTATACCCGCGGGACCGGTTAGACCGGTACGCTGGACCGGTCAGACCGGTTGGTTAGACCGGTCAGACCGGTGCCAGGGACCGGTCAGACCGGTGCCAGGGACCGGTCAGACCGGTTGGCCTGCAGCACCCCTTGTACACGATCTCATCCGACGGCCGAGGTTCTTTCTTCGAAACGAAGTCTTCTCCGCGATGCCGCCGTCTTGATGGAGATCCAGTCCGCGGTTTTGGAGGGTCCGCGAAACCCGGGTAGGTGGCCGGTTTTGAGAAAACGGCCAAAACCTCACGCGCGGGAAGATTCCCACCTCCGCGCCGTGGCCCTAGATGTCGTTCCCGCCTCGGCCTTCTGACAGCCCTAGACGCCGTCCGACGCCCGTCACCTCCTCGCCCGCAGCGAGGCCCTAGACGCCGTCGACGCCCGTCGCCTCCGTCAGTCCCGAGACCGACGCCCGTGCCTCCACGACTTGGCGTCTTCAACCGCCGTCCGCCTCCTTGGTTTTGTGGCGCAAACCAAGAAACCCGCCTTCCGTCGCCGCTTCCGCCCTCGATCCAGGAGTGGACGCCACAGCTGCCGCCCGGTCCGAGCTCCGGTCCCGGCTGCCCTTCACCGCCGTCCACCGCACGGTCCATCGGCCACAGCACCTCCACGACAGCTCCCCGTCGACACTCGACGCCCATGTACCTGCAATCCAAAGACCAAGTGCACAATCACACCGCACGGTTGACAATTCACTCATCACAAGCAGGATAGAGTACTCTCGTTCCTCAGCCGATGCGTCCGGCCTACTTCCGACGCGCGGTGATAGATATGATACTGCGTGGCGGTCCTGTATCACGAATGCAGCAGGTAGCAACTACGCGCCACCACGTGAATGGCGGGAGTAGCGAGAGGCTCCCGCAGGCCTCCAAAACTTCCAGCGATATAAGGGGCCGTTTAGTTTCCAAAAATTTTCACCTCCCCTTTAAACACATGTATGAAGCACTAAATGTAATTAAATAACAAAACTAATTACACAGTTTGGATATACACGACGAGACGAATCTTTTAAGCCTAATTAGTGCATGATTAACTATAAGTGCTACAGTACCCACATGTGCTAATGCTGTGGTCAAATGCCTCAAAAGATTCGTCTCGTGGTTTCCAAGTGAGTTTTGGAATTAGTTTATTAATTAGTGTCCGAAAAACCCTCCCGACATCTGGTCAAACACACGACGAGACATCCAAAATTTTTTGCCTTTGGAACTAAACGGCCCTTAAGTCTACATATATGCAGGGCAGCAGGTGTAGGAATGAGACTAGCTGGGAACAAAATAAAATAATAAATAAAGCCTAACTTGATATAACGATTGAGAAGGAGTTTTTTTTCATTGCAAAACTCTCTGCCTCAACAAATAAAGGCTGGTGCGATTGGGTTCGAATAATTACTTTTCTAAAGGAGTGGAGTTGGAATAATCCTTTTTCTAAAGGAAATGGATCGGAGTTGGAATATTTAAAGACAAAGTCGTGTCCGTGAAGGTAATAATCTTCCTTCCTTTAATTTAGGCCTCTTTTCCATGATGTTTGTAATGGCTAATACCATTTGATACTTTCATCCTATAAAACTTATATACTCGGCACAGTTACCTTTAGTTCTCAGTCTTGATGCACTAAGACTTGCCAAGGTTTATTAAGCCGCGAGCGAAGAATTCACGCTCGCACAAGACAGCAAACAAATTAAACAAGCAACGACCAGGCGACACATGCATGCATGCAGCGTCGAGGCAGCAAGGAAACTAGAGAAGGACCTGCTCGTTCCTGTTCCGGCTGATGCGCAGCTTCCTGCTCGCCGGCGCCCACTCCGAGTACACCTCGATGATCCGGTTCAGGACCTCCGTGCTGGGCTGCTGGCCGGTGCGGTGGCTGTCCCCCTTGTACATCTCGTGGTGCAAGATGTGTTCCATCTCGCGTATGGCTTCGGTGACCAGGTGCTGCCTGCTGCCGGTCAGCAGCATCTCCGGGTGGGAGTTGAGCAGGTGAGCCATCTAGTCGGAAATGGACGCCGCGCAGCTCATGCGGTTGCGCAGGACCTCGTCGTAGGCCCCCAGTGCTGCGGTGCCTGCACGGCCTTGGCCTGCCTGCTGGAATAATGGAGGGCAACACCATTGAGGATGGCCGCCTGACCCTGAGGATGCAGAGGCCGGTGGATTGTTTGGGTCCGTGCGGAAGCAGAGGTCGGTGGCGATGTGCCAGACGACAACGCTCCGGTCGAAGGACCCGCGCAGGCTCCTCCGTATCCTGGGGCCGCACATCTCCTGCAGCTCCCTACTCAGATCCCAGTTGCTCCAAGCAGGCGCGTGTGCTCTCTCCATGTCGGTGTCGGCGTAGTCAGGGTAGGGCGCCCAGGCCATGCTTGTGGGGCTGATTGACCGGCCATGGCCGTCGTCGGTGGTGATGCTTGTTGGCTCTAGGGCGGCGCCCGGGTTCGCCATCATCGTTTGTATCTCCCCCTCCGTGGCCCTGCCGCCATCGCCGCCGGCGGCCTCCAGATTCCAACTTGGAGGCCGGCCGATGCTGCTACCACCCCCTGGCGTCGGCGTCGGCGGCGGGCGCGGGATAATGCGCCTGTAGTGGAAGGACCTGTAGCTGGCAAGGTCGCGCCCCATGGCGTCGGCCAGATCGCCCATGACCGTCGTGGACACGGTCTCGTACGCCGCGTACTTCTCGCCGGCGTTGCAGTCGAAATCCTCCTCCCTGCAGCCGGCGTGCGCGGCGCACCTGAGCAGCCAGGCGACGCCCCGGTGCGCCCGGCGCCCGGCGGCGTCGACCAGGTTGTATCCGGGCACCGTCTCGCACAGCGCCGGGCAGCCCGACATGGCCCGGTACACCAGCTGCCGGACGAACACCGCCAGCACGTCCAGCGCGGCGGTGAAGCACATGAGCACGTACGTCGTCTTCACGTCGGCGCGGCTGTACCGGCGCTTGTCGCACGTCGCGAACAGCGCGAGGGCGGCGACGTGCAGGACCGGCGCCACCAGCACGTGGTAGGTCAGGTACGCGGGGTGGACGACCACGTTGGCCCGGGTGTAGATGAACCCGAAGGCGCCGCGCAGCCAGCGCCGCATCTCCCTGCGCAAGCTCGTGCCCAGCGACCGGAGGACGTCCTCCTTCCGAACCCTCCCCCGCTGCTCGAGGTCGTCGGCGGCTGCCAGCAGGGACAGGTCCGAAAGAGTCATGTACACCTTGTCTACTTTCGACAAGACCTCTGCTGCTGACCGGCCGTCTCCCGGCGGCGCCGCAATGGATGATGGGTCGCCGTCGACGTGGCCCCTGAAGCAGTTGTACCAATGCCGATCGCGGCCCGCCGCCGCCGACGACGACGACATGGTGAAGCATTTGTACCAGTCGGAGAAGACGAGGTCGTCCAGGTAGACCCCCCACTCGGAGGGCTTCTTGGTCCCCTGGATCTTGGCCGACACGGAGGCCAGCCTGTTGATGCTGGCCCTGTTGAGGGCCCAGGGCTTCTCGCTGAAGCTGGCGATCCCGAGGACGAAGAGCAGGACCGCGGAGGCCAGCAGCCTCCAGTCGCTGGAGGCCGGCCAGGACTTGTAGAAGGCGTAGAGGGCGACGGCGACCTGCGACACCAGGGTGACGGTGTGCCGCGTCCACAGCTCGTTGTCCTCGATGGTGTAGGCGGTCAGCTCCTCCTGGCCGCCGAGGTGGATGAGGAGGATGGGGGCCCAGAGGACCTCGAGGATGTTGGCCAGGCCGACGGCGCAGCTGGTGCCCGTGCTGGTGGCGCTGGCCCGGGCGTGGCGGTTGAAGAGGGTGGCCAGGGCGTAGATGGCCAGGGCGTCGCTGCTGATGTAGGCCAGCCAGATGCACCCTCGCTGGCAGCGCGGGATGGTGTACTTGCGCATGGGGGCGGCCAGCGGGAGGAACCACTGGAGGCACAGGCTGGCAGGCTGCCAAGGACCAGGATGCGCAGCTGCCACTCGTCCCACCACCGCACGGCCCTCCAAACATGGAACATCTCTCTCTCTCTAGCTCTGTGTGTGTGTGTGTTTTTTTTATTAGTTTTCTCTCTGCTTAGCACTCGATCGGCAATCAGCGATAATGCATGGTTGCTGGTTTGGGCCAACCCTGCAAGGACGGCTGCTGACTTATTTGAATCTGCCGCCCGGGACAGACTTCTACGGCACATTTGGGAAGCCACAATGGTTGTGTGCACTTCCAAAATTTCTCTCTACCTATTAAATCAAATCTTTTACCTCATGTATGGGGTATTAAATGTAGATAAATAAAAAAACTAATTGCATAGTTTTGATGTACACGACGAGACGAATCTTTTGAACATAGTTAGATCATGATAGGACAACAATTACCACAAACAAACGAAAAGTGCTACATTGTGCCATATTGTCCGATATAACTCTTTTTACCACTATTTTACAGATCTAAACACAGCTAATACTAAAACATGCATGCATGCACTAAATATAATGTCATGTCACCTTATTAGTAGGGTGTTCTAGTTAGAAGGCTAGCTATAGCTAGCTTCGTCAGCGCCCTGCTACCTCTATTTTGGTGCCTTGGCTATTTGAAAACTGGATACTAGTAGACAGCATGGACACGCAAAGGGTCTTAAATGCAACGTGTTAGCATTAATTCCTCACGTTATCAAAGGAAAAAAGGAAAAATAGAAAATAAAAGTAAAAAGATAAAGTCGGTAGGGTATATGTATGTACTTTCTTGCAGCTTTATTACTGTGTTCCAGCCTCACCCCTTTGGGTGTCCATGATTATATATATATATATATTCTAAGAGTGTGTTTGGGAGCGCTCAACCTCCAAACAAAATATAGTTTTCGTCCACAAACTCCACTTCATTTTTGGGCTCCACTCCAGTAATTTCACTCTAGCATGTATGGAAGAGCTCCACTTCACAGATCTCAGAGGCATAGTTCCCTCAGCCCCACCGGCACAATGTGCAAGCAGCTGCCTAGCTAGCCTCATCTAAACTCCTCTCACTTCCACGCGAGCCCGCTTCTAAGTTAGCTTCAACCTCCCTCTCCACCTTTCCTGTTCTTCCTCCCTTCTCCTGTGTGTCCTCCGAGGGCCTGTGTCGGGCCGCCTTATCGACGCTAGCGTTGTTGCGGAGCTCGGCCAGCACGGCCTCCCACGGGACCGAGGCCCGGAGGAGGGCGAGCTCGGCTGCGAAGACGCAGGTGGCTTGCTCGGCCCAGTGGCCTTCCGACGCGGCGCCCCTGCTCGGCCATCTGGATGCCGGTGCCCTACGTGGATGCCCGACGATGGTGGGGAAGAGTGGCGGCGGGAGAGCAAGGCGGCAGGGGGGGTGGCGAAGAAGATGCGGGATGGAAGAGGAGACTGTGGGGGCACAGCGTCGGAGGATTGACTTCTATTTTTTTCATAGGGAACCGGTATGGAGGACTTTGTAACTAGTGGCAGTGGGTAATTTTTTCTAACTCCACCAACTCCAAGTTTTGGTGGACTGGAGCTGGTATTTGGTGGAGTGGAGTGGATCAGGTTTAAGATGTTTGGACAAACTTTTTGTGGAGTGGAGTGCTCTTAAGTAGACCCTAAGTAGACATGTTAGCGAATAGAGAGAATGCCTGTGCCTTGCGTGTCACGGTTATATTCTCAGTACCTCCAAATAATGTGTTGAAAAGATGACCGCTATTTTTTCTGGAAAAGGATAGCTTCTGCAACCACACACAATTAAGTTTTTACAATATTCTTAGCTCACAAGCTGATCGCAAGTAATAATGTGTCCGCGAATGAAAGTAAAGAAAATCAAAAGCAAATTTTATTGTTGCTTCTCCATCCATTCTTAACAAAATATCCAAGGCAATGATTATTTCCAACGCCTTACTAATTGCCAAACATTTATTTCTGACGTGATTCCTATCACAAACTTTTTGCATTGTGCCCATAGCTATATTGAGAGGCAGCAACTTAAAGTGCAGTCAGAAAATTAAACCATTTGGAGACAATAGAGACCACTGCAACCCATCTATGTAGGGAGTACGAGAGAGTGACTGAGTGAGAAATACGATGAACAAAGCTGCTGCAAAATCAACCCTTCTTTTAACAGGACTTTTCATTAAACTCACACAGAGTACGTCGATGAGATCAAACTGATCCGGCAAGACAGAATGCAACTCCCACAAGATCGGGCGGCAGGTTAGAACATAAGACAGGCAGGTGCAAGTAAAGAAACAGCCTGTAGAACTAGAACGTCGAGCCTGAGATTGAGAAGGCATGTGCTGCTGTCTGTTGATCTTGAAAATGGAGTAGTGTACATACTGTGTAGCTGACGAAGTCGATCCGCAACCTGAGATTTAATTATTCTCCATGCAGCCACTCAGAGGCTAGCAGCAAGAGTTGTTGACGCCGGTCTTCTTCTTAAATTACCATGCTTAAAAGAAGTTTGATTTTATATTAACTAAAAAATTAAATATCTTTACAATTATATTTAGCTACTAGGTCTGTAATTATCACGTTAATTAGAAAAATGTATTACTTTTGAATGTATAATTTTTCTATATCGCAGCATGAATTAATTGCTTTATATTCAAGTGTTGATATGGCCTGTTTGAATTGTTGATAGGTGAAATTGTTAAACTTTAGCACTAGTGTATCCAAACAGGAGTGCTAATAGAGTGGCCTGAGACTTCAAAACTTTAGCAAAGATATGAGTCCTAATAGATGCTAAAATTTAGCATTTAATTTTAGCTCCTCCAAACAGGTCCATGTTGGTGTTCTGATTGGCGTCGTGTAATCAAAACCAAATGGAAGAGAGGGCAAAAATACTACTCCCTCCTTCCCCGTTTATAAGGCATGGTGAAACATGACACGGTCTTCTAAACAACACTTTGACCATTTATTTATCATATATTATATCACTTTTGATTATAAACTTATAATCATTGTAAAATATATTTGATTATGAATCCAATCATATGAAATTTGCATTATAAAAATAAAAATTTAATAGTCAAATTATTAGTCAAAGATGACAAGGTTTGAATCTTGATATACGTGTATGCCTTATAAACAGGGAAGGAGGGAGTATGTCATATGTGTACGAGCTGCATCTTGCTTAGGTCCAGCATCACAGGCTGCCCTTTCCCCTAGTAGCCTCGTTAGGGTAAGTGATTATGCTTTGTCTTTGCGTGTCCAAGTTCAGATTCGAAGTCCCCAGTCCCACCGCATGGGGCAGGGTAGGGCCAGTGGCACAGATTTTGTGACGTCTTCGTTTCGTCATCCTTGTACAACTTATCATACTCCGTTTTCGTTTGTAAGGGCAGTCCCAACCCAGACTCTATCATAGAGTCTAAATCTTTTATTTATTATGTTTTGCTGATGTGGCAGTATATTTATGGAAGAGAGAGGGAGAGAAATCAAGACTCCAAGTCTTATTTAGACTCTAAGTCTTCACGCAAATCAAGAATGAATGTGTGAGAGACAAGTGGGCCATATAAACTAAAGTAACACACTTTGCATTGGGAAGTATAGTTTCTTGTAATGGAGTCTTTGAGGTTTAGACTCTATGAGTGGAGTCTGCATTGGGACTGCCCTAAGGCGTGTTAAGGAGTATTGCAGATACCAAGGTGTAGAGTTAATGCAGCGGAAGTTAATATCGTGGAGAATAATGCTGAGTTTTGGATGGCGCAAGGCCGCATGCAACGCTTCATACAAAAGCTTGCATGGCCGCATGCGTCTGTATTCAACTGCACCTCAAATCTTCCCTTGCTTCGAGGTGGCGCGCCTTACATATGCAGAAAAGCAGAAAATCGCCATGCGCCTTAGAAATGAGAACGGAGGGAAAGGGCAAAGAACCAATAAAAGAGTTTGGTTCATAGCTCAAAGCATTGGTTAGGATTAGTCAAAATCAAGCACGAATCGTGAAAATCAAATCCGCAAGCAAAGCGCAAGGCGTCGCGAGGATGCCCGGGGCTGCGGCACACAGCGAGGCTGGATCCGGCGGTGGCAGTGGGTCACGGCATCAGCCGCGAGACATGGTGGCGGCGGCGGATGGGCTCGTGATGGACTCGGTGGGATTATTATTTTATTTTTAAATTTTTTTATTAATCGAGGTGGGAAGCAAAACCATCTCGAAAAATAGACAATTAACTGCAAACTTCGCTCCGACACGGTTGCAAAAACCTCCTCAGTTAATGCTTTTTGCCCGCCTCGGTAAGGATGGCAACGGGTCGGGTTTCGTTCGTGTGGAGTGCCTGGGCACCCAAAACCAAAATCCGAACTTGAAACCCGAACCCGCCCCGAACTCCAATTCGGATCAGAATTCATCACCAAAACCAAAACCCACGAATACCCGACGGATAACCCAAAACCCAAATTTTTTTTTCCATTAAGCTCTAGCAACAGGCCAACAAGGATAACAGGGCAGGGCGGGGAGCGTGCGGCCTCTGGGTCGGGCCCTCCGCCATGCGAGGCAAGCTGCGCCTGGTGCCTGCCAGCATGCGCGTGGGGGCGCCACGCGAGCAGGCGGCAGGGCGGGAAGGGCGGCGAGCCGACGGCGGGGAGGGACGGACGGCGCCCCGGCGAGCCGGCGGTGCGCGCGTTAGCCGGCGAGCGGGCGGGGCAGGGGGCGCCCGCTCGAGCGCAAGCCGCCGGCAGGTCGGTGCGGGGCAGGCACTGGACAAGCCGCGAGGGGATGGCGGCTGAGTCGACGGGGTGAGGGAGAGGCAAGAGGGATTGAGGGTGGGTGAAGGGGATTTTTTTATTATATATATCTAGGGTTTCTAGTGGATTTTTATTGGGCTAATTGTTTCTAAGGTCCAATAGAGCTCCACGGGTTAGATTTAGAATCCGCTCCAAACCCAAAATTTTTCGAATATCCGAACCCGTAAATCCGCGGGCAAACATCAGAACCCAAACCCGAAACCCGAAAACCACGGATACCCGCCCCGAACCCGATCCGCTGCCATCCATACGCCTCTATAAGATTTATGTAGTAGTGGATGAGAACAAGTCTTATATTTCGAATTCAATCCGACACGTCTCTCTTCTCACCGCCAAGGTGACACAAGCCAACTCGTGATGAGCTCACCCTAAGAATAGTTAGGAAAAGCTCGACGCAAAGCAGAAGCAAATGTAAAGTGTGATTCACTCGAGCAAGGCACATCACTAAGCGGAAGCAACGGTTTATCAAAGTGCCGAAAAAGATTTTCCAAAGAGATTTGCAAAAGAGTTGTCTTTACTAAGCTTGCAACGATTCCAAGAAGATTAGCAAAACTCAAAATCAAATTGAAGTGAAGCGTAAATAAAATGCTGATCAAGAGTCTCACCAAAAAGATTAGAATTAATCACCATAAAAGAAAAGTCCTCTTAACTCAGCATGCGAAGATTAACAATTAAAATTAATTAACACAAACCAATTGACCATGCAAAGATTAGTGAGAACAAGTACTTAACTAATCATGAAAAATACCTTTAGGTATTAGTGATACTAGCACTAATTAAATAGTTCAAGCAAGACAGCATGAAATAAATAAAAGAGAAAGGGAATAAGAAAAACTCACGGAGTGCAACTTTTGGCCCGCGATGGCCTGCTCCACAGCTGGCAAGCCTGCCACCTTTGCTTGGGCTCCTGGGCTCGGCCCAGCCTGGGCCGCGCCTGGGCGACGCACTTTACTGCTCCGCTGGGCCACGTGTGCGCCTCCAGCGGCCTGCTGCCTGGCGCATGCTGCTGCCTGGCGCATGCTGCTGCCTGCCTAGTGCCGCCGTGCCCATGCTCACGCGCACAGCTGCCCACAAGCACAGCTCCTCCCAACGTGATCCTGCCGCGAGTCCCTTGCGCCTTTGAAACCAGCACACGATTAAAGCCAAAAACAAAGGAAAAATAAGCGAGAACAATCAAACTTCAAATGCAAATATGTCTCTCAAAACACAACGAATCGAGTAAAACTCAAGCCATAGATGCACAATCTCAAGGATTAACAGATCTAAAATGAAAAATGCTTAACGATCGAGGATAACTCATGAATTGAAAATCGCTCAAAAAATCCTCCCAAAAATCATAAAAAAAGAAAAATTGCTAGGGAGGCACGAATTCGTTCTTTGGATTATTCATGAGGTCCGGTTACAAGCCACTTCCAATATCGCTTAAAGCATGGACGGCAAAAAAGATCAAATCAAAGATCCACTCTCTCCCTCTCTAACCCTAGCAAATCTCTCACAACTAAAATAAGAGGACCTCCGAAAGTGAGATGCAAATATGTTGACTACCCACACGGTCTCTCTCTCTATATATATAATCTCCACCCTGGGTATGGAATAGTTATACCCGAGCCAACCTCGAGTGCGCGTCCCACCCATCTGCGCGCCACCCCTGACGCAACCAACCTCGTACAGGGCGATGCCCACCACCTCGCTCGCTTCTCCCGCCCATTTTTTTCAAGCGCACCAACAACGCGCGCTGGTTGACGCGCTGCCGCCCATCACCTTGCGCTTGCTTCTCCCGCCTTTTTTTTCAGGCGCACGTTGGTGTGCCAGTTTGACCAAGCGTCCTCTCCTGCCTACGGAAAAAAGGTACAAGCCAGGGAATCGGACATTTGTTCTCTCCGATCTGCATGCATGGCAACGTTATCCATACAAGAAACCACAAAACAAATCTCTAGAGAAGGGAAACAGAGGTTGATGAGACCAAACAAGCGCTAGGATAGGAAATTGATTCGTATGCCCAGAGCAGCAGAAAACAAAAGGTTTTGTGCTCCAAAGAAACAAAATGTTTTGTAGTTGCGCGATATACAGACAGTAATGTTTTGGTTTACTAATCTCATATACCAAAACATGTTGATGCTAAAATCTCATTATCTTACAAACACCACACATTTTTCTAAGCCAGTTCATAAATACCATAAACACAGGTGGAGTCGAAATGGCATCACCTGCCACTCCGAACTATATTTTTATAAGAATCTATACACATAGGCTCGAAACATACCATCCATACATGAAACTCAGAATCTATCTACTGTACAACTGATGCTTTCTGCACAAAATCCATCAAGTGATGAACAAGGGGAACTATCCCTAAACACCTGATGGTGATGATGGGTACTGCTGAAAGATGGCACTGTCAATAGAGATCGTGGTGTCTACCACATCTGCAAAAAAAACATTTTAATATACTGGCCTCATTGCCATTTTAATATACTTGGCACCTAAAAAGCGCTGCAGTTCAGATTGTGCTGCTGGATCTTAGTCTGGTGTGCTTCCAGCAATTTCTAAGTTCAACCTGCTTTTCCATGATTGTCCAACCATATCATTCATCCGAATCGCAGCAGCAATGCACCTGTGTATTTTTAAGAAAAAAATTTCTCCAATCCAGTCTAATGGTTTAAGGTTTCCAGATCTTTTGTTTACTTTATTCTTAGATTCGGTGAGCCATTTCAGTTTAGCCATGATTATTCCATTTATGCAATCATGCTGACACTGTATAGAGGGGCTCAATATTAATAGTAGTGCCATCAAAACTAAAATAAAGCAACAGAGATTACTAGATGCCATCTAACCTACAAGGTGTCATAAGCAAAGTAACAGTGAGCAACCTTAAAACTTTAACATCATCCCATAAATAGTATCCATGAACAATCGAGTATTAATCAGCTGCAATGAACATGTAAATATTTAGGTCAAACAAGGTCCAAAGGTATACATGCACCAGAGATTTCATAATTTAATGGCAAAGAAAAGGACTGAATATACTAAGTAAAAAGCTATGATCAGCACAAAGGAAGAGCTTCATTTCTGCATATTCTTTCTCCATATAAGACATACAAAGCATGAATTAGGGCACCTCCAGTGTGCATGGAAATCGAACCGTGATAGGACAGAGCAGAACTTTGATTCGATTTAGACACTGCAGTGGTCAAACGGAATCAAAAGATTACTTGCATCAAATGCTAAAGGCAAGTCGAACCGAGGTAGTTAAATAATGGGCAAAAAGTAGTGCGCTAGTACAATGTGCTCATCAAGACTACAGCTTGAGGATGGTGAGATAGAAATGGTGTATTTTATTATATGATGGATCCCTAACGCGTTGCTGTGATTACGTTTGATTCAGTAGAAATCGAACAAATCCTCCGTGGCACTACCTTTTCAGTTGAGTTCGATTTGAACACTGGAGATGCCCCTATGAAGTAGATTTAGAATACAGTGACAGACCTAAGCTAAAAAACTCCTTCACTAGCCACACAAAAGAACAAAGAATCCAGTTATTATCCAAATCGGAAGCTGCTCGAACACCACCCTGCTCGGGTTGATATGCATATGTGGACCAATCTGTGCTGAGAATCCATTCAGCAAAATCGACAGTGTCAGGTGCAATACCCACTGAAATGAATACGGCAGGGAAAACTAAAGAATAATGAAACAAGGAAAATTATGATGCAGCTACCGATTGCAACAAATTATAACCTAATTCGAACTAAATCTGGATGAATCATCAGTACGAAAGAAAAAATGTGACCAAAATTAAGGGGAATCGAATGGAGTGAGGATAGAGGAGCACCTTGCACTAGCGGGGGAACCACCAGCGACGATTCATCAAAGAATGAGCACCGGCAGACAAATCTAGAGCTTGCACGGAATTAACCGTAGGAACAACAAAAGATGAGGGGGAATCACCTGATCAGAGAGCAGGCTGGAGGAGGATCGACAGCGACGGGAGGAGTGAGCGGCATCGGGAACGGGAGGGCGTCACCTTGAATGCGGGGATACACAGGCGATTCATCCACGCCGTGCCATCAATTCCTCCATGACCTGAAGGTAGGCCAGGGGAGGATCTCGTCGGTGGGCCATAGTAGGATCTCCTGGGGGTGACGACGACGGGAGGACGGTCTCGTGGAATGGCGTTGGGAGGAGGGATCACCGTCGGAGGAGGGGAGCGGCGATGGGAGGAGGTGCTGCGTCGGGATGAGATGCGGCGTCGGGAACGGATCAGCAGTGACGGGAGGCGCCAGACTCCAGATCGGCGATGGGAGGAGCATCAGCTGGGGTTGGGCGGCGCCAGTCCCTGACGATGAGAGGAGCGGCGTCGGAAAATGTATCTGGGCCGGGGCTGGCTGGGGGAAGGGATCGCGAGCTGGGAGGAGAAGAAACCGCTTCGGGGCGGTGGGGGTACGCAGAAAAGGAACCGGTGCGGCGGGGAACCGAAGCCGGGCGCCTGCGCGGCCCTGGGGGCGGTGGCTAGCTCGGGTATGGAATAGCTTATTCCGTACCCAGGGTACCCAATAGACCTATATTATATATATATATATATATATATATATATATATATATATATATATATATATATATATATATTTGTGTGTGTACGCTGGACAGAAGATCAAAACGTCCTTACGTGAAGCACATAACCCAAATACCCCTCCGAGGTAAAATCGTCCAACTTTTTATTGGAGCCCCGGACAGACACGTTGCCATCACGACTTTACTTCGCCTCGACGCAAGCTTCGCGATGACGCAACGTGCCCTCCGCAACCGCCATTTGGCTGTACCGGACATGCCCTAGGTTTTGAGGCCCAAATCGGCAAACTTGTCGCCGCTCGGTTTTGAGGCACAAACTAGTAATCCTGCCGCTGCTTGATTTTGAGGTCCAAATCGGTAAACCTGCTACCTCTGATATTGTCGTGTGTCCGGCCTCTGCCAAGCTTCGACGCCTTCAAGTCTTTCGCACTCCCACCGTACGGGCAACCTACCTGACTTGCTATCGCCTTCCTTCTTGACTTGACCGACATCGTCTTCATCATATCCATGTACTCTTGCTCTTCCGTGCACCACGTGCACCGCCAATGACTCCGCCTGGACTTCTCGGGTCCCTCGGACCAAGCCTACTCACGTTCACCCTTCACTGCCCTTGGTCAATCGGCATGCACCTTTAGCTTGACCTTCACATTCCGTCGGCCACCACGTCTCATCCTATGCCTGCATGTCATGAGCCAAGAGATACATCAAATCCATACAACGTTGTCAAATACTCATTATCCGAGGGTGACCACCATTAGTCCTCAATCTCCCCCTTGATGAGTGCATTGACAACACCCAACACAAATTCATCATTTAAAAAGATTAAAGAAGAAAAGAAAAGGATCTCATCCAAAATATCCAAAAACCAAGTGAAAAAGCAAGCACAAGATCTCTAGAAATGAGATGTCTCGGTTGCCAAAAACAAGGGCAAAAGCTCGACACAACTGAGACAAAATATATCATCCCTCAAGAAAAAGTCAAAAGGGGCCAATACCAATCATGTGCAAATTGAAAGCTCCAATCAAATGTTGATTCCCCAAGAAGAAGTAAAAAAACTCAACACAACCAGCACAAGAGCAAAGGAGGACACACAAAATCTCATAAATCAGGCAGTCAGGGCCCACTTGTCATCTAGCCAGGGGAAGATGAGCCCGGGGAAGGCTCACCTAGGGTCGGCCAACTTCAAGGTTCAGCCGAACCTGGAACAAGTCTAGATACATTCCGAGGAGGAGTCGCGGCCAATGCACCTGATCATCTTTCATATGTGTTTTTGGCAGGAACTGACCTCTATTGGCACTCCTTAGCCTAACGATTACTCCGCAAGCGCATAGAGACCAATTGCAGCTTTCACCAGGGAGTATACCTTGGATATTGAATCTAAGGAACAGTAAAGCCTTGACCCGACCTAGAACTACTCAGCCAAACACACCAAGAGAGAGAAGGTAAAAGGTAAAGGGTAGAGGGTCTAACTCCAAATAACTTACTACTCTACCTTGCTACGAGCTAGCCACTGGCTGGTTCTGCTTTGGCGGCCTCAGGAAAGGACTTAGACCGGGGTGAGAAGGTAGTCCAATGGTAGTCGGCAACTATTGCTATGAAAACACCCGAACGTGGTGGACTACGAGGGACGGACAGGGCTGTCACCACCTGCCGCCTATCACAATGGTACCGTGGGGTGGAACACAACCTGAGATAGCTAACCAAGCCTGGGCACCTCGCCCACAGCTATCGAGCTACTTGCTCCTACATTGTACTTAGAAAGCAACCTCAAATAAGTAGAACTTGCTACTTACACAGACTCAGGATCCCGTAGATCAAAGAAAGCAACTAAACAAGTAACTAAAACAAAAAGTAAAGCTAGCGAGAAACTGAAGTTGAGACGAGAAATTTACTCAATGATATATTCCTCCGAGGTGGGTACAAAATATGGAGTCAGACCGAGAAAACTCAATGATGTATCCGCTCCTTTAGCTTTGTTTTCACCAAAGCTCTCACCTCACATTCTCCCTATTCTAAAAGAGGGGTAAGTGAACACTTCTTTCAAGTGGATGGTGTGTATTACAAGTGAGGGGTAAGTGATATATGTATAGTGCTTCCAAGGTCAGTAGTTGGCCGGTAATCCAGTTTGCGTCACTTGGAAGCAAGTGTGGTCGGTGTGCTTAACCTACAAACAAAGCCTGAAGTCCAAAAGCTGCAAGGTGGGGCCAGCCGGCCTAGGAATCGTGCCATCTAGCACCGACCTTCCTCTGGATGGCTTGGATTCTCTCCTAGAGCCGGTTGACAGTTGCTCGGGCGTTTTCCACGTGGGTGTTAGGCCGGCCGGCCTCACCACGGACGGTCAGCCTTGCTCTGGCTCATCTTGGCCCTCCGTTGCTCTGTCACATTGATCAATGGTTGTGTGTTGTCACTCAAGTCGGTTTGGGCCTTGGTGTATTGATTTGTCTCTACAAATGGACCCGACTTAACTTGGTTCAAGCCTTTCGGTCTCAACTAGTGATTCTTGTGCGAGACACCCTTGGATTGGCTTGATCTTGTGCTCAGGACCATTGATATGAAGTTGTACGACGAAATTCCACGGGGGGTAGGCCGGCCGGCCGGCCTGGGATTTTCCCTAGTTTGGCTCGATTTTGTATATGTTATTCCTGAATTCAAATATTCACCAAAACTTGTGGAACTTGTCAATATTAGTAAAAATTGCATGATTACGGTCTTGAAAGTATGAAATCCGAAAGAATGTTGGCGATAAATTTCATCGAAAATGACCGCCAACAACCTCCACTAGTATAAATAGGGCTCCCCCACAACACACACACACACACACACACACACACACACACACACACACACACACACACACACACACACACACACACAACTCAAGACTGTCCCTCTTGCTCTCTTAGACTAGTGGAGCTAGGCTAATATTCTTCCTTTAACAAATCAAGTCATCCTCGGCGTTGGAGAGAAATCCTCAACTTCTAGTATGGCTTTGTATTCTATTTGTTAGCACTCTATTCATAATATAGAGCTTTGCCAGGGTGGTTATGCTATCTCGATAGTTTATCAATCTGTGCTCTGGTGTACCATGAGTTATGCTAAGGATATGGTTAGGCCAGATAGTCTGGATACGGATATCGGTTTGTTGTGCTTTTGGGCTTGCTCTAACGTTTTGCTTGTTCGTCCAGAATGTGGGAGTCCTGGGGACTCTAAGGTAGTGACCTCGTACACAAGCGTGGTTCTTGGGTAGGCGGGATCCTTCGGATATGACCGTGCTCTACGGTGTGATTGAGGTAGACGGCAAATGGTGACAGTCCTGTCCGTCCAACTTAACAGCTGTGTTGCAATTAGTGCACTCCCCAACATTCGACTTCGGTGTAGGAATTTATGCAAATATGTAATGGGACTGGATGTTCACTAGTGTGGGACATTCTCCCCGGTATCCTATTTTTTTTTGACACCTGCAGCCCTAACTATCTGCTAACCTTTGCTTTGAATAAATGCACTAGGACCCTCTAATCTAGCATAAGTTCTGGCTAACTTAACATAGGATAGTTTAGTTCAATCTGTTATTCTTTATCTCTTTGATTTCTTCGTCCTTGAAAGTTGGATGTGTGTTTGTGTCACATTCCCCTTGCTTATTTCTTTATCACGACTTACCCCTGTCAGAGCTATGCCTATTTCTTAAGGAACAATGTCAAGGTTAATGCTAAGTATAGTACTGCAACATCCCAGAAGAAAAACACAAGAATCCTCTAAAGAATTACAACACTACAGCACAAGAACATAACAGAGTACGCGGAAGCAACATAAATCATTCAAATAGATTAACAAAATTTCACTGGAGTGAGATAAACATTTCACAAAATGAACCATGCGAGAGAATTTAAAACAACATCAGAATCTCCACATCCAAATATTTTATTATAAAACATTTGTTCAACATAAATGGATAAGTGTGTGCACACGTGCTGCTACTTCCATCCCAAGCATGCAAAGTCCAAGCTCAAGCACCTGTAAGGAAAAATCAAAATGTGAGGTTTATGGAAAACCTCAGCAAGCAAACTGCTTTAACCAAGCAATTTAAATCATAATTTGATTAAACATTGGATTAATAATTTCATATAAAAGAAACATCATACTAAGATAGTGTAACTTCAAGTAGAGATTTTCATAATGATGCTTCAATGCACATGCTAATGATGCCATGGAATTGATGACTTCACTTCTACCCACAAATTCCAAGGAAGGAAGTGAGAGCTGCAACCACATTACTATATCTCAACGCGCGTTGCTGTACCGGTACTTACCACACCAATCCGGCTATGGTTTCTTCATATGCATATGCAATATGAGAGTGCAAAAAGTGTGATTGCAATGCATCAACTTCATATACCTCCAAAATTTATAACTCCAAGAGCAATGCCACAAGTGAAAAAACATATAAATCCACAAATAAAACAAAATTCAGATCTTATCTGGCTAGTGTGAGCTTCTGAAATTTAATGGAGGCAATTCAAATAACAAAGTTAAAGCGAGTAGACCACATCACTGTGTTTACTTGCCTTCACTGACCACCTTTTCACAAATATATCTCAGCACCAAAATAAGCACACTTCAAAATAAAGACATCGAGTAAATCAATCCTAAGCCCAAACTCAACGTCCTCACGTCAACATATGCTAATCTAGTGAAAACAGCAACACTATTATTTCTCTTTTTTAGACTCTTTAATTCTGATGGTAAAAAATTCTGATATTTTTTTACAAGAAGTATAACTTCATAGCCTACAACTTCATAGTTATCAAAAAGTATACGAAAAAATATTAACATTGGGTAAAATAGAGGTGAACCTTAATCTGACATTCTTATAGATTCTGCAGAGCAGTTCTATTGAGACAGTCATAACTGAAGATCCAAAATTCGGATGAATATGATCTTTACCAATCTGGAAAGATTATGAAATTATCTGCAACTCTTATAACTACGAGAAAGTCGAAAAACGCCATTAAGAGTTCCTAAACTTCATGTTAACAGACACTGCCTAGAATTACAAGACTGAAAAACAGTCAGATTCCATCCTTAGTTTCTCCCTCATCTTAAATCTGATTGAGGTGTTCCCTGTGGCCATGGAAAGATCTCTAACTCTTTTCCAACTCATATAAAGGTTTCATATTTTTTGAGATCATTAATAGAAGAAAAACTGTCACGAATTGAAACTGCGCAGATTGATGACGTGCTGACAATAGCGACGAGGACAAAACCTTAACCCTAGTGCAAATGGCGACTAATACCGCTATTCCCATGAGCTAAAAACTTCTAAAACTAGGGAGAAAATAAGTTCCACAATAGGAACATATCTAACCTAGAGTTTAACTTGAAAAGAGCGAAGGCGACGGCGATGACGGCGACGGCGATGACGGCGACAACTACGGCGATTCCACTCTGTTTCCCCTTCTTCCTTGCATCCAGCCTCACTGCACTACACCACACAAGGCGGGCACCATCATGAACAGTGAGAAAAAGCCATGGAGATGGGAAAAATGGAAAGAGGAGAGGAATCTCAACCGGTTTCTGGAGAGGAACGGCGAGGATCGACGACAACGTGCCCTAGTTTCCCATGTGTTCTCTTCTCTTCTCTTCCTCTCCCCTTCTCTTTTCTCGTATGGAGAGTGGATTAGGAAAAGGGGGTACTGTAGTGCGAGTACTGTAGAGTGGCCTGGCAGTCCAATAGCTTAAAAAAAGTTATAACTTTTTTATCCCAACTCCAAACACGACATCTAAATAGTCAAACGAAAAGTACTCGACGAGCTCTACGCAACCACAGTGTCCGTTCATCCATTCGAGCAATGGATCAAAATGTTTAATTTTAGGTATCAACTTTACGTATTCCCATCTAGAAAGCATATTTTGCCCTTTATTCATCTTGGGTGTTACATTCTTCCCTCCTTAGACGAATTCGTCCCCGAATTCAGCATCACTAGTGCAAGAGTGGGGAAAAGAACCACATATAAACAACTAATTACTCACCAGACTCGAAGAGCTCCAGATATTTCTCGTGCATTTGCGCCTCCAATTCCCATGTGGCTTCCCGCTCGGACTGATTAGTCCATAGCACCTTCACATACTTGATGGTCCTATTCCGCATAATACGATCAGAAAAATCCAATATGCACACTGGATGACACTCCATAGTCAAGTCCTGCTGAATTATCACCAGCTCAGCATCAATCTTCTATTCTGGATCCTTCGGATACTTCCTCAGTATCAATACATGAAACACGGGGTGCACACCACTCATCGACTCAGGCAACTGCAAACGATAAGCCAAGGCTCCGACTCAAACAGTAATCATATACGGCCCAATGTACCTCGGGCTGAGCTTTCCTCTAGTACCAAAACGAACAACACCTTTTGTTGGCGACACCTTAAGAAGAACCTCATCACCAACTGAGAACTCTAGATCCCTCTATCTGACATCTGCATAGCTCTTCTAACAACTCTGAGCGGTCAACAAGTTCTGATGGATCTCTCGTACCTTATCATGAGTCTGTTGTACCTAATCCGAACCAACCAAAGAATTCTCACCAACAACATCCCAACAGAGTGGTTAAATACACCTGTGGCCATTTTGATACTAGCCCAATAATAGCTATTATAAGCAAACTCTACCTAAGAAAGTGGTCTTTCCAGCTACCATTCCAGGAGAGGACACAAGATCAAAACAAGTCTTCTAAGGTCTGTATAGTATGCTCCGACTGACTAACCATCTACGGGTGAAAATCAGTGCTTAGATCCAATGTGATGCCCAAAACACTATGCAAACTTCTCCAAAAATTAGATACAAATTTATAATCTTGATCAGAAACAATAGGCAAACTTCATAGTCTTCATGGTAACCAAATGGGCAACCTTTGCAAGTCTATCAATTACAACTCAATAGCATCCTTACGCCTAGGGGAATGTGGCGAACCAACCACAAAGTCCATTGTAATGTTCTCCCATTTCCTCGTAGGGATCTTCAATGGTTTCGACAATGCAGCTGGCCTCTGATGCTTAGCTTTCACTTTCTGTCAAATACCACATAAAGCCACATATTTTGTAATAATCAACCACTTTCCGCTTCCACCAGAAGACTCGCTTTAAATCCTGATACATCTTAGTCTCGCATGGACGTACCATATATGAAGTGTGATGAGCTTCCCTCAAAATAACCATCTTCAACTCAGCTTTTTGTGGCACACATATATGACGTCCAAAATAAATAGTGCCCTCAACCTAAGCTCCCGGGGTTTACCTACCTCAATGCGTTTGCGGATAGTTGAGAGTAAGCGATCTTGCAACTATGCCACTCGCATTGGCTCATGCAGCGGTGACCGAATCAACAACCGAGTCTCCTCATAGACAGCACTAGCATAAAAGAGAAAAATAACCATATGGTCTAAGTCAACTATCAAAGACCTAGTAACATGTGGCAAACTCATACTCGCTACACTTATCTTTTACAAGGAAAAAAATGAAAACATAAAAAGTAAAACTAATTATTCATAATACAAGAAAAAATGAATAAAATCTTAAATACTCATTCACATCATATACTTATCACATTCACATGTATATTTTTCATATATGCAGACCGCACACTTTGTTACAAGAAAGAATCCGCAATCTCCACATTATGACTCTCTCTTTGTGTCTCTCTATGTATCCTTGTATGTGTCTATATATTTGTCTCTCGCGAATGAGAGAGAGAGAGAGAATGTAGACATTGTAAATTCTTTCTTATAATCAAATCGAGAACACATGCTTTTCAAACAATTTGAATAATTCATTCGTAATACAAAATAATTACCAAGTATACATTGTTCCACTTATAATAATTATTCCTTTTAAAATTTGATACTCACATTAGAATCTATACATACTCACATTGTAATATATATATATATATATATATATATATATATATATATATATATATATATATATAAATACTCACAATGTAATATGTACTCTAATTCTAAACAAAAATCTTGTATACCTATTTGTAATATCAACTCTCTATACAAGAAAATCACATCAACTCTCTATACTCATCTAGATGGACTAAAACAAGTAAATCATATCTATATATGCACAGCTAAAAGTACCACATTTGAGTTCAAATGGCATAAAAATCTAGAAAACTTTCTCAATCTAAAACCTCACATTTCTCTATTTCTAAACCATAAAATGAGCTACGCAAGAAACGAATGATGAGAGGAACAAGCTCCTAACCTTTACAGCTGTTGAATGGACGGGGAATCAAATAGTCTTCACAAATCGTGGAGGAAATGGGCAACAACTCCCTCCACCCGAGCCAAGAACAGCAAGAACATTGAGCTGAATGGCTTGGGCGGGGGGAGAAAGAAGGGGATAAAGGGTCGGGATTGTTTTGTCCCGGTTGGAGCCACCAACCGGGACCCAAGGCCACACATTTATCCAGGTTGGTTGCTCCAACCAAAACAAAATAACGTACCTTAACAAAGACACATGTATGACATTCGGTCTCAGTTGGTGGTTCCAACCGGGATAAAATGCCCTGTGCCCTCATGCTGCCCGGCTAGCCGTTAGATCCGAGACTAAAGCACTATTTGGTTCGGGGCCTAAAGGCGGCCGGGACAAATGGCCTAGACCATAAGCCTAGTCTGTAGTAGTGCTAGTCACTTTTCTTTGAAAACAATAATTGTATATGGAAGTGTATTGGCAATTTTGACACGTGGTATATGCCTGTGTGCAACCTAGCCGTGTAGGATCTTCATGGTAGCTTCGACCCAACACATGGGGAAGAATGGCTACCAAATAAAGTCACAGCGCCTCACCGGCCATGAGGGCTTTCTGTAAAGGTTACCTACCACGAGCACCATCCTTCAGACTCGTACCAAAGCTCATCGTAGAAGTTTAATTATATTTGACCGCTGTTTACTTGCTTTAATTTGCAGCGATGACTAGAATAATAGATGACAGCGGAGAGTTGTGATATTGTGAGGCGTGTGTGAAGCCAAACGGACCACAGACAGCGCGCCGTGCGGAGGATTATACAATAGTAGCGATGCATGGACACCAAAAGCAGACGTAGTGGGTTTGTGTTTGAATCAACACACCAGTAGTGTACGACCACTTGCTCTCCACTATCGAACCAGGCATCTTAAACCAATATACTACCTTCGTCTCAAATTACAATTCATTTTATTTTTTGTAGACACATATATTTTACTATGCATTTAGATGTACACTGTATTTAGATATATAACAAAAAATATGCTTCAACTATAGCCAAAGTCTGGATAACCCCTAAACTATCGTTTGGTTCATTTCACCTCTAAAACTATGCATTTTGGTTCAAATTACCCCCTAATAAAATTTGTTTTTTTTATTTCTCTATGCTTAGGTGGAGTTTTAAGTTGAAATTTTACAAGATATATAACAGTACACAACATAACGCATGCTAGAAAAATATATCATATTTTTTATCAATATTTTGATAGTTAGAATATTTAATAATAAATTAATAATTAGATTTCAAAATTATATTAAAACTAATGGTAAAAATTATACTTTTTTTAAATATTTATTGTGATGCCCACTACTACCCTGCAAAATTTGAAATTAAAATGCAACTTGTGTATGGAGTAACAAAAAAGATAAATTGTATTATGGGGTAAAATAAACTAAATGACATAATTTAGGGGGTAAATTGAACCAAGTTATAGTTTAGGGGATATCCAGACTTTGGCTATAGTTAAGGGGAGTAAATTGAACTTTTTCCTAGCAAAAAATATCAAACGAATTGTAATTGGGATGGAGGAAGCAATAACTATGAAGAGCCTCTATCGAAGAAGAATCAAGAAAGCTTCCACAGTCACCATGTGGTCAGATATATTGGCTGGATATTTCAGAATGCCATATGTAGAAGCTCGAATATTAAAATATTCCTTTATCTACAAAAGTATGGTTTGATATACGATCAGTTCTTGTTACTGATGTACCTGGCTATTGTTATATATAATGGAAGAAGTCCATTTTTGACCATCCAACTTTTGTCTCAGTTTGGTTTTGGCCATCGAACTCCAAAACCAGTTATCTTTGCCATCGAACTATCAAAACCGTTCAAATTTGACCATCGGGGCTGCTTTGATGGGTGGTTTCAGTTTTTTTATTTACAATTAAGTCCTTAGATCTTAAAATGATTATTACTTTTTGTCCGTACCTCCGATTTAGGTCATTCTTGCGGTCACATATTCGTAATGGTGAGCTTTATCTTTAAAAATATTCTTTATACTATTTTATCACTATTTGTTATATTATTCTTATGTTATTGTGTAAAAACAATAATATAATAAAAATAAAACAAATAGTTACAAAATAATATAAATAATATTTTAAAAGATAAAACTTATCGTTACGAACACATGGTCACAAAAATCACTTAAATCGGAGATACGAGAAAAAATAGTAATTATTTTAAGATAGATCTTAAAATGGAAAAAAATAGTAATCATTTTAAGATCCAAGAATTACTATTTTTTTCTCGTATCTCCGATTTAAGTGATTTTTGTGGTCATGCGTTCATAACGATAAGTTTTATCTTTTAAAATATTGTTTATATTATTTTGTAACTATTTGTTTTATTTTTATTATATTGTTATTTTTACACAACAATATAAGAATAATATAACAAATAGTGATAAAATAGTATAAAGAATATTTTAAAAGATAAAGCTCACCATTACGAACGCGTGACCGCAAGAATGACCTAAATCGGAGGTACGAACAAAAAGTAATAATCATTTTAAGATCTAAGGACTTAATTGTAAATAAAAAAACTAAAACCACCCATCAAAACAGACCCGATGGTCAAATTTGAACAGTTTTGATAGTTCGATGGCAAAGATAACCGGTTTTGGAGTTCGATGGCCAAAACCAAACTGAGACAAAAGTTAGATGGTCAAAAATGGACTTCTTCCTATATAATTATGTGGTTGGTTGCCCTGCAATTCGAAAGAGTTAATATAATTATGCGGCTTTTGACAGCACGTGATAGGTAAACGTATGTGCAAGTTACAATTTAAAAGCATATACTTGGTCTGTTTCAAAATATAAGTCATTTTGGCTTGTCTAGATATATTGTATTTGCTACGCATCTATACATAAACGTATATCTAGATACATATCAAATTAAATGTATCTAGAAAATTCAAAACAACCTATATTTTGAAACGGAGGGAGTACTAATAAGGAACATCAAATTAAGCAAATTTTGCTGCTGAACATGCCTGAAAGAGATGCAACCGCCCTTCTCCCCGCGTTGGTTGGCCTGGTCATTGTTTGTATGTCTCCACTTGTAAAACCTAGATTAGAAAAACTGAAAGATGCATGGGAAAGCCAAGCAATAAAGTACGTAAAATCAAATGCATCAAATAAAATTAATTATGACAGGAGTGCTTAGTCATTAGTAAAGAAATTAATCCTGTCTTTAGATAAATATAATAAATTAAAGCTACGATGGATCCAGGTGACCTCTCTCTCTCTCGTGAAATCTTGGAGTCCCCTCGCGGTTTCCTCATCCTGCTTCGAAGAAGACTTGCGACCTTCTCTGCTTGCTGAATCCTTGTAGCTAGGCACCGCACCTGCACTCCTCGTCAATCATCTCAATTGGCTTCCGCAACGGAGGTGAGAGCTCATATATCATTGTTTCTGTATCGACGGCTGATCTTGTCCCTCTCCGTTACTCGTACTGTCATACAGCTTTCAATTCCTCTCCCAAATCATCAGACACGTATGGTGCCTCTCTCTCTCTCTCTCTCTCTCTCTCTCTCTCTCTCTCTCTCTCTCTCTCTCTCTCTCTCTCTCTCTCTCTCTCTCTCTCTCTCTCTCTCTGCAGTGACCGATCTGATCTGAGGGTGCCAGCAGCCAGCCACGAGTGGGTTGAGGACTTGAGGTTGAAGATGGCGCCATGGAGGGCGTGGGCGGTGACGCGGTGTACTCCTTGGTCTTGGTGGCTGCTGTGGTAGCGTCCATCGCCTTTCACCAAGCAAGCCTCAACACCAGGGTGACTATTGCAGTGGTGGCAGGGCTGATCCTGCGTCTCCTCCAGTGTTTTTTGGGTCCCATGCGCCGTTGCTCCGGCCACTGGCTGGTTCAGCGCAGTGCGATGGCTGCCTACTATCTGCCTACGAGTGCTATTGGCCATGTTTGGAACCGCTACTGTGTTGCTTTTCTGCGAAAAAAGCGAATTAAACCCGTCAAACACTTTGCGTTGGACACGTGTTTCTTGGCCGCTTGCAACAACAGATCGCAGGATTTGAACTAGGCGACGGAAAATCGCAGAAGCAAGCTCCGAGCCGCGTTACGCTTATAAGCACCGAGTTTTTTTCGCACGCGGTCCCAAACATGGCATGTAACCTACATCGCCGGTGCTGTAGTGTGGAAGTCCTCTTACGGTAACATCTACCACGTCGGATCGTGCATACTCCTAATCATTACCGCTTCCAAGGGCGCTGTGGAGACGGCAGCCTACGGCCTAATGACATGCGAGATTATCGAGACACCTGCCTCTCTTACAGCTATTGCCGGATTTTAACAAGGCTCTACTTTGGGATTACTGCTTCCACCGAGGAAGGGGATCCGAACGGATTGACGGAGCTGCGCTGCTGTCAACAGACTGCGACAGGGATTCACCTTTGTTGTGGTGCAGTCTGTGTTTAGTTTCAAATTTTCTCTCCAAACTTCACTATTCACTTATCATATAAAATCTTTTGCCTCATGTATGGAGTATTAAATGTAGGTAAAAAAAAATTAATTGCATAATTTTGATGTATATAACGAGACGAATCTTTTGAGCCTAGTTAGGTTATAATAGGACAACAATTACCATAAACAAATAAAAAGTACTATAGTGTGCTATAGTGTCCAATGTGATTTTTTATCACTATTTTACTGATCTAAACACAGCATTGGCTTTCCTTCACGATTACTGCTTCACCACCTATCACTCCATGATATCGTCTCCCCCTGGCATGCTGTCAGTTGCACAAGATATTTTATTATACATGGCATGGCTATGTCTAGATTGGTTGTCCGGCGCGGCCGCTTGTTCAGCCGCTGGATGTTTGGTGATGTGATTTGGAGCACTCAGCCTTTACCATTATGGCCGTAGAGATGTTCATCATTATCCTAGTTGACTGGCTCCGAAGACCTATTTTGCCAATGTACTGGCGTACAATATTTAATGCTCTGAAAAAATATCCTCAAGATACAGGCTTGGTTTACAGTCCTACAGTACTTGAGTGGTTTGTTGGAAAACTCTTAACTGCTTGACTCCGCCTTATTGGCAGAATAACATCAGGCAAACTCGTCCTTTTCAATATATATTGCCATGCATATATTGTATGGGTATTAGGTCTGATCCAACGAGCTAGCTTACCGTGTGTTTGGTTTGGGGTTGGGTGGATTGGGTTGGCTCCAACTCTCATTTTGGGGATAGCTCCAACTTTTGTTTTGTTTGATTGCTGGGTTGGATTCGTTCCAGTTTCTTGTTTGGTTCGAGGACTGGAAAGGGTTGGAGCCAACCCGTCACTTGTTTGGATGGATTGATTGGAATGAAATCTAAATGTTATCACATTTGCAGTCCGTTGGTGAGGTTACCCCCTCAATTTCATCAGCAATTTAACAGTCACATAATAATTTAACAGCCACTTCATCAACACATAATAATATTTCATATGCTTGCACCATGCATCAAGGAACAGCACACACAATAATTTAAAAGCCACGTAAAAGTCTTGGCCACATTAGAAATAGAAGTCTTAGGCCATATCCATAGGCACATTACATACAGTAGCATGTCATATGCTTGCACGATGCATCAAGTTCAAGCCTTTTACAATATATATCAAGTTCAAGGTCTCCACATAGCACGATACAAGCTTACTTAGACCACAAATATAAAGTTCTATGTGGTACTAACAAAAGAACCACCCATGACTACAACTTACCCTTACTGTGCAGGGTAGTTGTCGGCAATGTGCTTTGCAACCCAATTGAATTTATGCTCAAAAGGCAGGGAGTTGAAAGCTCTAGCTATGTGAGGATGTTCGACCAAGTAGGAATGGTAGAAGGATAAGTGAGTCGAATTGAAACTACCACTCATAGCCATCAAGTTGTCATACAAATCAGCCGGCACATCATTGTCAGGTTTCCTCGCTAACTTTATCGCCTTGGCTAACTTGGTACTTCCCCACTTAATTGCAGCAACCAATGGATCTTGTTCAGGCATGGCCCTCTTCTTGCCCTTGTTGGTCTTGTTAGGATTGGTGGTCTTGGTAGCGGATGAAGTTGGCCCATTGTTGTTTTGAGTTGCACCCCTATCACTCTATACCTCCATCCTCTCTACCTCATTGTCCCAGTCCTCTGTGCTTCCTTCCTGTGTAACTAGAGGTGCATTTGAGTCCTTTGCAAACTTGCCTGTAGCCATGGTACTTCCAAATATTGTGTGCATCTCCTCAAAGTGTTGAATAGGCTTGTTCAGAAAATCAGCATTAGACTTGTGATCCTATAATATTTGTACAATTTCAGCAACTACTATTATGTACATGTGGACTGCAACTATAATATGTGAGAACAATAATTCCAGCCAATAATATTGGATTATTATGTGAGCAAGTAAATGTAGACAGCATCCATATCTTAATATGATTGTTGTAGTGCTAATCATCAAGAGTTATAGTGCAAGTATCTTCATCCCAAATAGCAGCACTCAAACCACGAAGGTCACATATTTTACGAAACTTCTTTTGCCATGTCTTAAGGTGATTCTTAACCTGCTCACCACTGCACACAATGCCAAATTTCTCTTGGAGAGCCTTTGCACACCCATTGTAGTGAACCATCTTGAAGGTAGATGAAGTCTTGGTGCCATTAACCACTAAACTGGCAAGGTATTCGAGCATATATAGGCTGACCAAGTTGAAGCCAAGTAGCATGTCCAGCAGTCCCTACACTAACCTCTACTAGTTCCATTTACCTTCAAAATTAACAATGCAATATACAATTAGAATGTATCAGCTCACATTTGGTCCATTTCAGCAAGGCATACTTTCATGAGACAATAATTTCAGCACAGTATAATTTCATCAAACAATAATGCTAGCAAAGTAGCAATCAAATATCTCTAAAAATATGTCCTCAAATACAATTTCAGCCATCGAATACAATGATTACATTGTCCAATCAAATAAAATACAACACAGATTATATTGTCCAAACAAATAAAGTACTAGTTTCCATGGCTCTAACGATCAGCCCACATTTAGTCAGCCAAGCCTTGTCTAAAAGCGAGCATAATGACATTCTCACTTGCTGTCCCAGCATATATGGTGTGCTGGGTGTCCTCATCATTGTCATCTGGCACATTGAATTCATCACTCCCATCTTCAATCATCCAATTATGAATGATGCAGCAAGCAATAACAATATCTACTTGAGTTTCATAAAGAAAAAAAGGAGATGCATCATCAAGAACTTTGAATCTCCTTTTTAGTGCTCCAAATGCTTGCTTTACTATGATTCTCAACGAACAGTGCCTACGGTTGAACAATTCCTTCTCATTTTGCACCGGATTCCTCCCCCATTCATTCAAGCGGTAGCGGACAGCCCGAAAATGGGGTAAAAATCCTAGTTTGGCTCCATATCCAGCATCAACTAGGTAATATTTACCTAACATATGATGGATAGTTAGGTTACATCTCAATGATCCATTAATTTTGATGAACAAATTTATGGACAAGATATAGGTTAATCTATTACCTTGTGGCACACGAAGGCCATCCTCACGTGCTAAAGCATCACGCAAAACTAGTGCATCATGCGTTGTCCCCTCTCATCCGGCCAAGACATAGGTGAACTTTTGGTCAAAATCTACGGCTGCCAGTACATTTTGAGTACAATGCTTGTATCTACCACGAAAAGCATGCTGCATTTCCTTTGGAATAGTGGCTCTTATATGTGTACCATCAAGTGCTCCTATACAATCCTACGTGATGTTCAAAGAAGTCAAGATTAGGCCAATTATAGGTTTGTCAAAAAATAAATTTAGAATATGACATAAGGTTGAGCTGCACACCTTAAATTATGGATACCACCTTGTGACTCATTCTATTCTAGCCGGAGTGTCCAATGAAGAGGGCCTAATATAATCCTCTCGTAGCTCACCAATAGCATTGAGTACTTTGTTAAAATAACGACTGACCGTTTCTCCGGATCTTCCAAAATTGGTTCCAATTACTCTATTCCTAACATTGTGCACCACGATATGTAGAAACATTGCCACTTGCTGCTCAACACACATATGAATGGTATCTTCAAGTAAAGCACGATCTCTAAACAACTAACAAAACCTAAAGAAACGAGCTTTGTTCATTCTCAACATGTCTACACAAGTTCTGTCATTCCTCCAGATTTTATCATCGATGTATTCCATTCTCTTTCTATCCCTTTCATATATTGGTGCATAAGTAATTCCTTCCCTTCTTGCAACTCGTTTTCTTTTCCTAGACCGAGCAACAATTGCCATCACACACAACAACCAATGTGCAGCAGCAGCAAAAACAAATGCCTTGAGCCTCTTATCCATCTACATCCAACAGAATAAAATTGTGACTACAAATAACCTAGCAAAAATACCATGTATGGTTTTCATGTACTAACACAAGATTCTTCAAATCAACCATCAATCCAGCATCAATGTGCCATATACACACATGAAGGAAGGGGGGATGAATTTACCTTCAACTACTAAGCAGATCTGGGCCGGTGGGAGCAGCAGCTTGTGGTGGGAGCAGCAGCTTGCGGAGGGAGGCGGCTTGGCGGGGTGCGGCCCTGTGCGCGGCCGGCAGCGCGCGCCCGTGGAGGCGCGGCGCGGGCCTGGCGCGTCCTTGGTCCCTGTGCGGGCTTGGCAGGCGGCGGCGGTCCGGGCGGCAGTGGAGGAGGCGACCGAGCGGTGGCGGTCGAGGCGACGGGTGCACTTCTTTTTTTCGAAGGATGGATGGGGTGCGGTCAAGAGTGAGAGGAAGAAAAGGAAAGGCAGGGGTGATGGGAATCACGCGCACGCGCTCGACCCGAATGGAGCCGCTCCTTCCGCCAGATTTTGAGAGTCCAACTCAACCCGCATCTACATGGTATATTCCTCTTAGGTTGGCTCCAACCCTCCCCAACCCCCATCCAAACACCCCAAAAATGGGTCGAACCCAACCAGGTCAAACCCAGCACCCCAACCAAACACATGGTTAGAGCTGGCTTTGACCGGAGCGGAACGAGAAATCTCAAGATTCTCTTCCCTAGCAGCGGTTTCGTCGCCTGGCAAGAGCACTCGCCCCCTCACATGCATGGATTACGAGACACTACTGTTACTGTGCCAGCTCGAGAAATCGCCAGCACCGGCTGCAACAGCTTGAGGAGGCCTTAGGCCAGTCTCAATGGGGTTTCATGAAGAGTTTTATGATATTAAATATCATCAATTTTGCTGATGTGGCAAGGAGAGAGAATCATGGAGTTTCATGGGATATGAGGAGAGTTTCATCACTATAAAACTCATCTAGCACGGTTACCTAGTTCCCAGTCGAGGTATCTGTGCCCATGAAACTCCCACTGAGATTGCCTTAGGGCACCACAGTTATAGAGAGCAGCTCTCTATAAGATTGTCCATGTCAACTATAGAGAGCAATATAGATAATCAGCAGCTCTCTATAAGATTGTCCATGTCAACTATAGAGAGCAATATAGATAATCCATCCAACAAAGTATCTGTAACACGCACTTCAAAATCTTGTGGACCCCACACTTCAGAATTTTTTTGACCACCTGCTTTCTTCTGAGATTCTAATCAACCAAGGTCTCTCCCCAATCTCTTGAAGCATCCGGCGGGAGCAAGCTTCGGAGGCCGCGAGCTTCGGCCGGCGCGCTCGTCCCCCGTGCGACCCGACGGGAGCAAGCTCTGGAGGCCGCGAGCTTCAGCCGCCGCGCTCGTCCCCCGCGCGTCCCGGCGGGAGCAAGCTGTGCAGGCCGCCGCGCCGCTCCCCTCCGCGCCCCAACGCCGGCGAGCGCCGGATTGCCGATGCCAGTGGCCGTATCCGGCCTCGCTCGTGCCCGCGTCCTTGCTTGCCACCTGACTCGCACCCAGCGCCAGCACCCACGACGGCCTCGCAGGCCCGCACGCCACACGAACCGGCGTTCGTACTGGCCTCGTGCGCCCCTGTGTTGCCGGCCACGACTTCCGCACGACGCCGGTGGCCTCGCCCACACCGCGCTCAGCCCTCCGCCACCTCGCCTCCATGCCGGCAGCCCCGCCGCCCCGCATCTACGCGCGGCATCGCCCTTCCTCCGTGCCGGCCCGCGGAGCTTCTCCCCGCCCTCTCGAGTAACAGTGCTCCGCGCCACCTTCCTGCGGCACCCGCCTCGGCAGACACCTGGCGCGAGCGGTCATGCCGGCCTCGCTCGCTGCCGGCGGTTGGGCGAGCTCGCCGCTTCGCCTCCAGGCTCCAGCACCTGGCAACCGCGCTCCTCTCCCCATTCGGCTACGGCGCTCGGCCCCTCCATCTACCTCACCTCGAGCCCACTCCTCTTTGGGACGCGAGCTAGCGGCTCTCGCCAGCCGTAGTGACACTCCGTTCTCTCTCCTCAATTCTCTTTCCTATGTGGAGCTCTCGTAGAGAGCTTAACGGTCCCGTTGTGGCTGCGCTTACATTATTCGCACTCGTCGTCCTCTAAATTCATCTTTTAAAAGAATATTTATATGTTAGTCATCGAGATTCTATCTTCTATACACAGTTTCACCGCACCCATCGTCCTCCATATCTCATCCTCTATACCAACTACTCATTGTTGGGCCCGCAATTCAGATTTTTTTATCCATCCCCACCTCTTTCTCTCTCCCACCAATCCCCACCTCTTTCTCTCTCCCCCTCCCCCACCCTTGCTCTCCCGGCGCCGGCGCCACACCACCCCCTCCCTCCCGTCCCTACCGCTGCGGGCAGCGGCGGACGCGCGGAGCTGCGGAAGCGGCGGAGGCGCGGCGGGCCAGCGAGCCGTGGGGGAGCCGCGGCGGGCGTCCAGGCCTCGAGCGCTGCCACGCCGTGCTCGTGCGGATCCCGGTAGAGACGCACGCGGCGCGGCGGGCGGAGGCGCTCGGGCGCCGGCGGAGGCGCTAGATCTGGGCTCGGCGGCTTCAAGCTCCCCCGCGCCGCTCGCCACCACCCTGCCCGCCCCGCCGCTGCGGCCCGCAGCGCGCCATTCCACCCGGCCACGCACGCGTCCTCGCCGGCGCATGTGCGGGAGGGGGAGGTAGAGCAGGGGCGCCCACGGCGGCGTAAACCCTCGCCGGATCCACGGGGTGCGAGCGCGGTGAGGACGGAGTGCAAGTGCGGCCTCGAGCTGCTGCTACTCGAGCTCCGCCGTGCTCGGGTGGACGAGTAGGGGCGAGCTCGCGACGAGCGGAGGAGAACGGTGAGCACGCGGCGGGGCGGAGGTAGACAACGGACGTGCACGGCGGGGCGGAGGCTGCCGGCGGACGCGTGGTGGGCGCGCGGGAATGCATCGAGCGCGCAGAAGCAACCGCAGCAGAGGTGTGCGCGCGGCCGGAGCATGGGACTGCGGAGGGAGCGCGGTGGCCATGCTTCTTCTCTGCCCCCACACGAGTGCGCCTGCCTCCTCCGTTCGCGCGGAGCGGTTGCTCCGGACTCGAGGTGGGGCTAGCACAGTGTGTTCCGGACGCCCTGGGAGTTCGCTGGATTTAGCGGTGGCCGGGCCGTTTGCAAGCATAGCGGGACCCTTGCAGTACCTTGCTGCAGCAAAATCTCCGGTATATGTGTGACACCCAAAGTGTCTGCACAGTAGAATTGTATTTATTTTATGCATCATGTGCTTAATTTGCTTGAAAAATGATCTTATTGTAAAAATAAAAGGGTAGTTGTGTAAATATGATTTATTGCAGGGTCATTTCTATATTTTAATTTAAATAGGGAGAGCTAATATTGCTTTTGTGGAGGGTATATGTGTAAAATTCAGTGTAATCATTTCATGGCAGAAAATTTTGCTTTTTAGTTTGAAATTAAACTGAATTTGCAATGGAAAAGACAAAAGTCCATTAAATTCAAAATCCTTCCTATGTTTTCAAAATAACTCTTTAACCTTTGGTCAAATCAATTTTTGCACAACATCAAAGTTGTAGATCTTGAAAAGTTGAACAACTTTCATGTTGGGCACTTTTTCATTTGAGCCCTAGTTTAGAAGTTATTTTAGTTTTACAGTGGGATCCGTGAACTTTTTGGAATTTGCAAAAAGACCCAGCAGTCTTCTTCCACCTCTCTCCCTCTCTGCTTCACCGCCGTCGGCGCTGAGCGGTGCTGCCCGCCGCCGTGGGAGGCCGCAGGCCACCTCCTGCTTCGCCCACCGCCCCACGCGGCACCCCAGCGACCTCCTGGACCCACGCCCCCTCGCGCTGGACCTCTCATCCCCTCGCCACGCCACCCCGACGAGCTCCACGGCCGCCACCTCGCCGTCGCCGTGGACAGCTCACTGCAGAGCCTAAGCTCCCCAACTCGCGCGCGCCTCAGTATGTAACATCCCAAAAATTTACCAAATCAAATCACACGCTAAAAAAATAAATTTTAAAATTCTATTCGTCGTTGAGCTCAATCCTTCCTGTCCAAGACCTATTTCCCCGAAACCTTTTTCCTGACCCGACACCTGAATCCGCCGCTGTCCCGTCCCCCTTTTTCTCCTCGCTCCACGTGCGTCGTCCGGTCGGACGTAGCAGCACGCGTGCCCGACACCGCCGCAGTCGTCACCGAAATCTCCGCCATCTCTCTCTCTCCTTTTCTTTCTCTTTTTCTTTTTCCATTTCCTTTTTCCTTTTAACTTTTCTTTTTTCCTCCTTCTCTCTCTCCTTCCTCCCTCTCCTCTGCCGCGCACCCCCCTCCGAGCGCCGCTCAGCCCGTGCCGCCCCTCCTCCATGCGCGCATGCCCCCTGGCCCCTGCTCCCGACCGCGTGCGCGTGCGGGCGCCTCTGATAGGCTGGCCCGACGCCGCAGCACACGCCGTGCCCCCTCGCCACCGCGACGCGCGCCCCGCCCGTGCGTACGTGCACCGCGTGGCCGCACCGCTCGCCGCGCCGCTCGCCACGGCGCCCGCAGCTGACGGCCTACCCTGCCCGCCTACCCATGCGCAGCGCGCGCGCAGCACGTGTTCCACGCGCCCCCGCGTCTCGCCGGATCGCCACCGCCCTCCTGTGCCGCCTCGCCGCTCGCGCCGCCGCAGAGCACAGAGCCGCCGCCTCTCCGCTCGAGCCGCTCGGCGACAAGCACAGCGCCCGGCCCCCCCACGTGCCTACAGTGCTCGGCGCGCCGCTCGCCGCTGCCCGAGTGGTCGTCGTCCCTGTGCCGCCACGAATCGCACCGCCACTGCACCAATCGCCATTAAAGCTCGGCGCAGAGCTCGCCCCGCCGGCCACCACCGCGGCCTCCCTCGCCTCCGCCCTCACCTGGCCTATAAATAGAGCTCCCCGCAGAGCCCTCGGCCACCCCGACCTTGCCAACCCCCACGCGCTACTCTCCCCAGCTGCAGCGTCGCCGCCACAGCCACCAGGGCCGCCCGCTCCCGTCGTCCCGCCTCCTCGCGTCACCCCGGCCCAAGGTGAGGCCGGGAATCAGTTCCCCGCAGCTCCCTTTCCCTTTTCCCCTAGGTTCGACCGCCGCCTTGCCCCCAGGGCCGCCGGCCTAGCGCCGCCGGCGCCCTCCCCTGCCTTTCATCTGTCCCTGGCGAGAGGAGGAAGAAAGGGGGCAATTTTGCTCCCAACCCCCTCCTTTCCCTCCTATTTGGTTAGGAGCCCCCCCACCTTGTATGCCACTTTTGCAGAAAGGCCCTTTCACTTTTATTTATTCAGGGAACTAGCCTCCACCATATAAACTTAATATTAAATAGACCCCTACACCTTTATAGTATGCCCCAAATAATTCTAGAAATTACAACTAAGTCCTTTTCTATTACAAAAACTATTTACAAGTGAACCCTGGATCCTTAGTTAATCCTTAACCCCTCTTCGGCCTATCATTTTATGCGCCAAACAATCTCCGATCGACCTGAAACTTTACCACGCCATTCCTATTATAGTTTTGGCCATGCCATTATGAAACCGTCCAAGAGATATTACTCCTATCTTCATATCATAATTGTTTCCGATTCAAGCTCAACGATAAAACTTTTATTTCTTTTCTTGATTATGTGTTTGTTTGTACGCATCGTAGATCATGGTGTGAACGAGGGAGAACCCGTCGACGAGCAGTACTGCGAGCAAGCGAATGAGGACCAGTTCCGCGACCTCGAGCCCTAAGGACAGTACTTCGACTAGGACCTCCTGGAAGGCTTTGAAGACGGCAAGTTCAATCCCGCCCTTTGATGCATGTTTTGTCCTAGTTTTTATAAACACAACCCATTGGCCTATTTTATAAAATTGCATATGTTTTGCCTGCTGCTAAAACATGGTTGGATAGCCACCCCTTGATTTGTTATAACCATTCCTTGACCACCTAGATTAATGTCTAAATGTGTTTGGACGTTAATCGCTGCTAGAGCGCTTAGGACCTTAAACAACACAATACAATTTGTTTTATAAAAGGAAAATGTGTGAGTGTGTGGGAAGGGAAAAATGTGAAATTTCCGAAAGATAAAGACGCGATGGATGGCACTTCTGTGTGATTTGCCGATTGGTGTGCTTGTACCTGTGTGGTAGAGCAAGGAAGGGAGATATCCATCTTCTCACAACAAAGGACCGAGTTGGTGTGTCATCTCACCTAACTCTACTACCGTGTAAACCACTCGACCGTTCAATGGGCAACGGCTTAGCATAAACCCCACTAGTTAGTCTAATAGCCATCAGGAGAGTTGAGAGCAACGGGTGATCAAGGAGAATGGATTAAATCTGTGTGACTTATGCCCCGGTTACAACCTCTGTGATAGGTCAATGACCTCTTGGTGGATCTCGTGATGGCTAGTCAGGTCTAGCTAAGGTGGGTAATGGCTTTGTTGGGATCTACACCGACACTACAGTGTTCGAGCTATGGTACCCCGCTTGCGGGTAAAGTTGCATACCTCCGCAGAGTTAAAATCTATTTGAATAGCCGTGCCCACGGTACTGGGCGAGTTACGGTGTGGTCACATAACTAGTATTTATTTTGGGATGGGTTGGCGTGAGTTGTTTTGGAAATGTGTCCGGCAGTTGTGCCGTGTGCTACGGCGGATGAGGTGTCCGGTAGCAGCTTAAAATTTAGGTCCTGTGTGGGCCAACATTATGTGTTATTCGGTACAAAGAAAACTTGCTTTGAAAATTCTTTCTTTCAAATGAACCCTTGCATAAAAATCAGCTTTCCGCAAATTAAAACCTAGCCTTATCCTTGATTTATCATATGCATTATATTCTGTGTATACCCCTCTGTGAGTGTGGTTGGACTTGCTGAGTACGTTTGTACTCACCCCATTCTTAATTTTTACAGAGGAAGATCCAGACTTCATTCCCGAAGACCTTGCCTGTGGACAGGGTCACCCGCAGGAAGTTCCGTATGGCGCAAGACTCTGATGACCCCCTTTTTGTAGTTAATATCGTTGTGTGGGTGTTAGTTATTATCCTCATGATAGTGGTGCTTCACTGCCCACTTTCGCGTAGAATTGTACGGTGATGTACCATCTGATGTAATAAAAGTGTTATCAGCCTCCTGGGACTGATATTGTATCACTTTTAAGTCTTCACTTATGAGGGGATGCTTCAGGTGGTATCAGAGCCATATGTTGGCCGTAGGACGTGACCCTTAGGATCGAAACCCTTTTCAGGCCTTTTCACATTAGGATTTTTCCCTACTTAATCCTTTTTCCACACAAACACTCAACATTGGTTCTTGCCCTGTTCCAGATGGCTGATAATGGATGGAGTGGCGGAATCTGCCACGCAGAGCCCGGCCTTCCTAAGTTATTGATACTCAGCCTGGAACGCGTCGCAGTGGTGGACCCACCAGAGTACGTCTACCGGGAGTACAACTCCAGGGGCGCTCTTTGGTGCGACATGATGATCTTCATGGGGAAAGAGCACCCGCTACCCTGACGTGGACCCTTAGTTCATCTCCACCACTGGCTTTCACTTCCCTGACACCTACCGAAAAGCCGCCCGTAAAGCCCTGCGACGTCTGCGTGTGATCTACAAGCATCATCTTCAGCGGACTCCTATGGGATTTTTTCCGCCTACTGAAGGAAGAGGACGCACATGGATTGCCCGGATGAGAGGACTTGGGAGAGAAGAAGAGGACTTAGAGGATACGTGGAGCGTCCCCTCATAAGAGAGAACTTAAATGTGATACAAAACACCAGTCCCAGGAGGCTGATGCCACATTTATTACATCAGATGATTCAAAACTGTACAAACCTTGGAGGACACTCGATATAGATGATAATGAAAAGTAACCAAGCTACGACATAACACCAGACTGCAACCCACATGGGGTCTAACTCGGGCTCAGAGTACTGCGTCAGCGAAAACATCTCGGACAGGGCCGGTTCCACAGGCAAGGTTGGGTGTAGAACGATAACCCTACTCAGCGTCGTCTGGTACGAAGTCTGGATCTTCCTCTATAAAAAGTAAGAATGGGGTGAGTACAAACGTACTCAGCAAGTCCAACCACACCCACGGAGGGGGTTATATCAGAATAATATGCATAGGTATATCAAGGATAAGGTTACGGATTAATTTGCGGAAAGCTAAATTTTATGCAGGGGTTTATTTAGCAGAAAACATTTCAGAAACCAGTTTTTGTTTTGAGTAACACGGAGTTTAAGTTTTAAACTGCTACCGGACTGCCCGTCCGTCGTAGCACACGGCACAACTACCGGACACAATTCCAAAACAACTCACACCATCCCATCCCAAGAAACACTAGTTATGTGACCACACCGTAACTCGCCCAATACCGTGGGCACGGCTATTCGAATAGCTTTTAACTCCACAGAGGTGTGCAACTTTACCCACAAGTAGGATACCACATCTCGAACACCGTCGTGTCGGTGTAGATCCCAACATAGCCATTACCCACCTTAGCTAAGCCTGACTAGCCATCATGGGATTCACCAAGGGGTCATCGACCTAACTCAGAGGTATAACTGGGATATAAGTCACACTGATCATATCCCTGCTCCTTGGTCACCCGTTGCTCTCAGCCCTCCTGATGGCTATCACACCAACTAGTGGGATTTATGCTACGTCGTTGCCCATTCAACGGTCGAGTGGTTTGCATGATAGTGGAGTTAGGTGAGATGACACACCAACTCGGTCCTTAGTTGTGACAAGATGGATATCTCCCTTCTTTGCCCTGCCACATTGGCACGAGCACACCAAATGGCAAATCCGTAGAAATGCCATCCATCCCGTCTAAACTTTCTTTACCAAAAACACCACATTTATCCCATCCCACACGCACACATTTTCTTTATAAAATAAATCGTATTATGAGTAAAGTCCTAAGCGTTCTAATATCGATTAACATCCAAGCAAAAGCAGACATTAATCTAGGTGGTCAAGGAATGGTTACCACAAATCAAGGAGTGGCTATCCAACCGTGTTTTCATGCAAGCAAAACATATGCAATTTTATAAAGCAGGCCATTGGGTTGTGTTTATAAAAACTAGGACAGAAACATGCATCAAAGGATGGGATTGAACTTGCCGTCTTCGTAGCCCTCGGGGAGGTCCTGTCCTTCGGGCTCGGGGTCGCGGAACGGGTCCTCGTTCACCTGCTCATAGTACTACTCGTTGACGGGCTCTTCTTCGTTCACTCCATGGTCTACATCGCACACAAACAGGCACACAATCAATACACAGAAAAGCAAAGATCTATCGTTGAGCTCGAATCGGGAACACATAAGATATGGGGTATGGAGTAAATTTTTCAAGTGGATTCCTAAAGGCATGGCCGAAACTGAGTTAAGAGATACTTGGTAAAGTTTCGGGTTGATCAGAGGTCGTTTGGTACATGAAATAATAGGTTGTGTAAAAGTCTAGGGGTCAAATAAGGGTCTAGGGACCTGTTTGTAAATATTTCGGGAGAACCAGGGGCCTGTTTATGATTTCTAGAAATATTTAGGCTTATTAGGAAGGTGTAGGGGCCTAATTATTATTAAGTTTAAATAGTGGAGGATTTGTTTGCAAAATAGGAAAACAGGGAGGGTGTTTTTGGGAAAAATGTTATAAAGGGAGGGGTTCTTTAACGGAATGGGAGGAGAGGGAGGGCCTAAATGTAAATCGGATATTCCTCCCCTTCCCCCCGTCGCAGAACAGGGGAGGTGGCGCTGGGCGTCGGCGGCGGCCGATTCCGGCAGCCTGGGCGACGGCGGCGACCGGGGAGAGAGGGGAAAGGGAGAGGAAAGGGAGGAGCTCCGATTCCCCTACCTAGCTCGGGCTATGGTGGAGTGAGGCAGTGGGTTCACGTGGGCAGGCGGCGGCGGTGCTAGGCGGCTCTGGCGGCGGTGCTAGGGGAGCCGGGGAGGGTGCTGGTGGTGGCGGCCGAGGTTGTGGAGCGATGGCGATGCCGTGGGGGGCCTTTTATAGCCTGATTAGGTCGGTGGAGCGGTGGGGGTAGGTGGCCGGCGTCGCGAGGTCCGCGGCGACCATTAATGGCGCCCGGCCGGTCTTTGCGTGTCGCGGTGTGGCGCGGGCGGCGAGGCCGCGGCACAGGGCGAGCTCGTTGTGCGTTGGTCGTGGCCCGGCGTGCTTGGTGGCGGCCCACGCGTTGGCGTGATGCGGATGGCGGTGTGCGGCATGCGCGGCTCGGCGGGGCGGCACTGCGATGCGGCCAGGCGACGCGACGCGTCGTCGGCTCAGCGGGCAGCGGCGGGCGACGCGGTGGTGCACATGGGGAAACTGCTGTGCTGCACAGTGGTGTTGGTGCGAGCAGCGAGGGCAGGGTTGCTGCAGCCGTCCTGACGACGAACGGCGCGGCGGGCGGTGCAGCTCGTGGTGCACGCACGAGCGGGGAAGGCGGTGGCGATGCGTGCGCGCGGGGCTTGGCACGGCTGAGCGCGGGCGGTCAGTGCCGTAGGTGAGCGCGGCTCCGTGCACCGTGGCGCGGCGAGCGCGTGCTCGCGCACGCGTGCGCACGGGCCGGCGTGGCGCGGCGCGATGCTTTGGCCAGGGGAAAAGCCATGGGCGGTGCGGGTGGCGTCGCGACGTGGTCGTGCGGGGCAGGCTGAGCGGAGGGCCGGGGCGGGCGGTCCGAGCGCGTTTAGGGAGGAGGAGGGGAGGTGCGCGCACCGGGAGCAGCTCGGGGGAGGCACGCGCGTCGGGGGGGGGAGGGAGAGAAGGAAGGTAGGGAAAAGGAAAAGAAAGAAAAAGAAAAGGGGAAATGGAAAAGAGAAAAAGAAAAGAAGGGAGAGTGAGAGAGAGAGAGAGCGGGATTCTCGGCGCCGACCGCGGCCGGACGCGCACGCGCGCCGGTCACGCGTGACGCGCGGGACGAGGGTCAAAAAGGGAGATGCGACAACGGGAGATTCAGATCTCGAGCTTGGTTCTTCGGGATATCGGGAGATCGGCGGAACATGGAAAATTCCCGAAAAGTTAGGCTTAGGGCTTTAAGGGGGAGTCGACCTCAACGACGAAAAACAACTTTAGCGCACGATTTATTTAGTAAATTTTTGCGATGTTATAATACGGTTTCCCACCTATCCATCTACCTCACCGGCCTGGATGAACTTTACCGCTAACAAGCGGCACAATTGAAGCAACAAATCCACATGGCAGAAAAGGCAACCCAAGAACAGGAGGAACAACGGACAAGAGCCGAACGCGTCGAGTATTCCCTAGCTGCTCTCCAAGCCCAAATGCAAGAATACGTGGCTCGCAGAGGAATAGGTGGGTGGATAGAGGAAGAAGAAGAACCCGAAGAAACCCATTGGGATAAAGGTACTCAGACCGAAGATGATGTGATGGATCAGTGTCTTCCACCAAAGAAGCGCCCTATCCGGATTGAGGAAGAGTTCCCATGATAGGAGTAGCACTCCAAGCTAGAACCCTGTCCTAATAATCATGTACCCATGGAACCTGTACCCTCTCCATGTTGTAATAATAAATACCATCTACCCCCTTTCGTACCCAAATATTTGTGCAAGCTTGTTTACTCTATCTTTGTTTTCAGATGGCTGAAGAAGAATGGACCCAGGGAAATTGCCAAGCTGCACCTGGCTTCCCCAGCCTCTTGATCAATGCCTTGGAAAGCCTTGGCATTACGGAATGCCAAGGTACTACATTAGAGAGTACGAGCACCATGGTACCCTCCGCTGCAGGGTGATCCTGGTCATCGCCAGAAGTGACCGCTACCCCGACATTCAGCCATGGTGAGTGACTGCTACAGGGTTTAGGCACCAAGACACCTATCCCTTGGCCGTCAGAAAGGCGCTCCGTTATCTATGCCGGATTTTTGAAAGACACCTCGCCTCCACACCAATGAGGTTCTTTCCGACGGCCATCAGAACCCCAGTTTGGGAAGCACGCATGAGAAGTCTGGAACGGCGCCGCCATGAAGAAGACCCCATGTACCAAGTGGCTACTTACCTAGCCTCCTTGGATCAGCTCTTTGACGAGCAAGCCAACATTCTGAGGGAGCAGACCCATCGAGCCGAGCAAGCAGAGCTCGCGGTGAGACTGCAATAGATACGAGCAGCCCAAGCCGAGGCAAGAGCCGCAGCCGCGGTGAGCAGCGAAGCGGTTGCTCAGGAGAGCCTCAGACAAGCCCGAGACCGGCGTATGCAAGAATGGACTAGAAGCAGAACGCCAGTCCCAGCAATTGGGGAAGACCATGTTCTACTCGGGACACCCGTCATAGGATGGGGACCACTCTTGAGAACCCCACAAGCCCCGCCCGAGGACCCTGAAAGGTCTACTGCCGTCGTTGAAAGAGAAGCTGCTGCGCAACCCCAGGAAAACGGAAACCTAGAGGACGGCGAGCAAGGGCTACTCGCACACTCCGCCCCAGAAGAAGGCTCGCCCCGCGGGTAGAATGCCCGACGCCATCCCAGTGTTGTACCCTCTCAGCCGCTTTGGCTTAAGTTGTACCCTTAAGTGTGAACCTGTACCCGGACGTGTATTACGCGTTTTAGTATTATCCCCGTGTTGTACCCTCCCTTGCAGTAGTGAAGTGTTTGTGCTTGCTGCTTATTATGTTGTGTGCTTGATTAGTTGTGTGCTTTCCGGCAGAAGGTGGATTCTGCCTTTTCAAAAATACGAATTAAACAACATAAACATCACTTAATCCTAATCCCAATCTCACAAAGACTCTACCCAATCTACAGATGGCTTCCCGAAGCGGTACGAGGGCCTCCCGCAACCGGACCCCTGCAGCCGCTGATTCCCGCGCGCGCCGGAGCGGCCACGGTGGCGGCGAGCACCGGGCCGAGCGCGCGAGCTGCGGCGGCGGGCGGGCCGAGCTCGCGACTCGGCAGGACGGAGCTCGCGGCCGCGGGATGGTGGTCCCGGGCTCGTGGAGCGGCGGCGAGAAGTGGCGAGCCCGCGGGACGGCGAGCGGCAGCCATCGCGCGCGGGACGCCGGCCTCCCTACACCTCCCTCCCCGGCGCGCCCCTTCCCCTGCGCTCGCTGCTGCCCGCTGGAGGCATGGCACGCCCATGGCGGTGGCCGAATCCCCTCTCCGTCCTCTGCTACACGCCAGGCCGCCGCCGCCCCATACCTTGCTCCCGCCGGCCCTGGAGCTCGCGCCGGGCTGGGGATTCGGCGGCGCGGAGTCCCGCCTCGGCCGTCCTCATCGGCTCCTCCGCCGCACCTCTCTCCTCCCTCCGCACCGGGTCCCATGACCCCTGCTCGAGCGGCCGCGACCATGGGCGAGCACTGGCGGCGGCCATGAACGAGCGCCGCGCTCCCTCGCCGGGCGCCGCGAGCTGCGGTGGCGAGCGGGCCGAGCGGCCACGGCGCGCGCGGGCTCTGCTCTCGTCGGATCCACGCGCCACCGCGGGGCGCGAGCGGCCTGCGCACGCGGCTACGGGAGCGGTGGCCGGGCGCAAGCAGGGAGGGCGGCGAGCAGGGGCCGCACGCGCCGGGCTCCCTCGCGGCCAAGCTGCAGCGGCACGGGGGGGCAGCAGCGGGGGGGGGGGGGGGCGCCCGCTCCCGCCCCCTCCCTCCGCGAGCGCCGACCGCGGCGGTGTGGCGAGCAGGGACGGGAGCGCGCGGCGTGGCGAGCAACGCCATGGCCGCGCTTGCTGGCGGGGCGGAGCGCCGCGAGCAGGAGCCCGCGCGCCATGGCAGAAGCACGGCCTGCGCGCCTCTCCCCTACTACAGCTGCGCGCGAGGCGGGAGCCACGGCAGAGGGTGGCGGCCGGGCTGCCAGGTCCCCATCGAATTCCGCGCCCATGGCGGAGCGAGGACGGGCGCGGCGCTGGCGAGCGCAGGCGGTTGGGTTGGCCCGAGGTGAGCGGGCCCCGCGCCACGTCAATGCGTTGCGGACGATCGCTACCAGCGCTTCATTTGGAGAATCTCACCTCGCCCGCAACTATACAGAGCGGGATGCAGTAACCCGCTGCAGACAGCCTTATAACCCGCTGCAGACAGCCTTATGGACCGTGGTCGGTTGCCCTGTAATTTTTGAAAGTTAATTCTGCAGCTTTGGCAGTGGTACAGCACGGGCAAGCGCCCTCCCCCCCCCCCCCCCCCCCCCCCCCGGGTTGGCCCGGTGATCAATGTTTGTATGCCTCCACATGTAACCTAGATTAAAATAAAGAATGGGAAAGCCAAGCATTAAAGTACGTAAAAGCAAATGCATCAGGCAAAATTAATTACATCTCGATCAATGCAAAATAGCAATCATAAAGTCAATCTTAATGTACAGTTTTATAGCACAATTGCCAAAACTAAGAATTTAATAATTATGACGACTGGGTTTTACGATGATGAAACTCTCCTCTCATCTCACAAAATTCTTCTTTATCTCTCCTCGTAAAGATATTGCAAGTCAACAAAATTACTGATATAATATATTATTTAATACTTATAAAACTTTTGATGAAATGTTTATTGAGACCGATCTAAGGTCAGTGTCAATGAAAATTTTATTATATAGTTATCTAGACTGAAAACTAGATAACTATGCCAAAAAAATTTCATGAAAGCACGAAAACTTCTATTAAGATTGTCCTAAATTGCTGGCGGCGACGTCGCTGCCCTAGGCGCGGACCTCTCTTCGCCAAACCAGGCTGATCTGGTCCTACCTTTGTTTTCAACACTATTTTTTTTTACCCTTCTCTGCTGCTGTCCTTACTCTGGATAATAAGAAATCAAAAGTATTTAAGGCCTGATTTGTAGGGCTCCAACTCCAACTCCAGTGGCAGTAAGTTCTACCAAATGTTTTGGAGATGGAGCAGCTCCACATTGTAGCATGTGAGAGTTGTAAAACCAGCTTTGCCTACAAGAAGGTGAAGTCGGTGGAGCCACAAAATCAGCTCCACTTATTCTAGCTCCGGCTCTACCCTTTTTCCGCTGGTGCCGGAGCCCTCCCAAACGGACCCTTAGTGGTAAGGTGACACCCAAATTTGAAGCGGGGATAAAAGATGCGACGTCGTCTGTACAGGTCTACGTAGAGATACGGCAGCGCTCCTGCCTTATTTAAAAAAAAAAAAGATGAGAGAGCACGTGCTAACAAACAACTCGCCATGCTTTTTCACGAAGACCAAGAAAAACTGGTGGGCAATGAGAGAGAAGATGGAACCTCGAAGACATTATAAAATAGTTATTTTTCTTCTTAAAAGTCTCGTTTAGTTGCAAAATTTAAAATTTCAAAACTATCACATCAAATGAGAGTCTTAGAAGTATTAAACCTAGATGAAATAAAAAACTAATTGTATAGTTTGCTTGTAAATTACGAGATGAATCTAATAAGCCTAATTAGACTATGATTAGACACTAAATTACAACAGTAACCATGTACTGATGACGGATTAATTAGTCTTAATAATTTCGCCTTATAGTTTACTGACGAGTTCTATAATTAGTTTTATGATTAGTATATATTTAATACTTCAAATATGAAAAGATTTCATTTTAAAAAGTTTACCCAAGCAACTAAACAAGGCCTTATATAGCTCCACATTCCACATCAGCTCGCTAAGCTTGTTAGGGACGCTCTAAGAGGTGCTAAGAGATAAATAGCAATGCTTAGTGGTCACTAAGAAACATTTCCCATCTTTAGATAAGTAAAACTGCGATGGACGCAGGGAACCTCTCCTTGTGAAATCACAGTTTCCTCCGTCACATCCTGCTTCCACGAAGACTTCCCAGCTTCGTTTTCTGCTTGCTGAATCTTTATAGGAGGCACCGCGCTCATTCAGTACTCCTAGCTCGTCAATCCTCTCAGTCGGCTTTATCAGCAAGTGCTAGATCTATCTCTTCGTTCGACGACAAATTAAAGGCGCAACAGAGGTGACAGCTCATATATATATTATTGTTTCTATATCGACTCTGGTCCCTTTCCCAAATCAGCGTATGGTTCCTCTCTGCAGTGACCGATCTGAGGTGCCACGACCACGAGTGAGTTGAGGTGGAAGATGGCGCCATGGATGGCGTGGGCGGTGTACTCCTTGGCACTGGTGGCTTCTGTGGTAGCGTCCGTAGCCTTTCACGAAGCAAGCCTCACCGCCAGGGTGATCATTGCAGTGGTGGCAGGGCTGATCCTACGTCTCCTCCAGTGTTTAATTCTTGGGCCCCATGCGCCGTTGCTCCGCCCACTGGTTCATTCAGCGCAGTGCAATGGCTGCCTACTATCTTCCAACTGGCCTGTGTTTAGATGCAAAAATCAAAATTTAAAAAAAAAAATTCCGGCATCTGGAGACTTAAATCTAGACAAAATAAAAAACGCATTGCGACTGCTGTCTGTAAATGGCGAGACGAATCTAATGAACCTAATTAGGCTATAATTAGATGCTAAATCGTTACAGTAATGCTACAGTAAATAACCTCTAATGACGGATTAATTAGACTCATTAGATTCGTCTCGCGATTTACAGACGAGTTCTGTAATTATTTTTATAATTAGTCTATGTTTAGTATTTCAAATATAGAAAGATATTTTTTCAAAAAATTTAAATCGCGCAACCAAACGGGACCTAGCGCCATTGTAACTTACATCGCCGGTGCTGTTGTGTGGAAGTCCTCTGAAAGTACCATCTACCACGTCAGTTCGTGCAGACTCCTAGTCCTGGCCGCTTCCAGTGGTGCTGTCGAGATGGCAGCCTACGCTCGCAGCGACAGTCCGCCGCTGCGGTGGCACCATTACACATTAATGCTCAGTATCTGCCCCCTGCTGTGGTGCTTGCCTGGGACTTACCAACCTGCTGCGGTTTTTAACAGTTTGGTGTATCTGTATTTTGTGCTTAAGGTGCCTTTGATTCAACCAGCAGAAGCTAGGATGAAGAAAGATGGGGAAATGATCCGGATCAAAGGCATTCTGCAACGGCCTGATGACATGCGAGATTATCAAGATACCTGCCTCTCTTACAGCTATTGCCGGATTTTAACAAGGCTCTACTTTGGGATTTCTCCCACCGAGGAAGGGCATCCGGACGAATTGACGGAGCTGCTGTCAGCAGACTGCGACAGGGTGTTCGCCATTGTTGAGGTACAGTTGGCTTTCCTTCACGATTACTATTTCACCACCTATCACTCCATGATATCCTCTCCCCCTGGCATGCGATCAGTTGCACAAGAAGTATGGGCAATATTAGGGCCACCATGTTTATATTGGTTGTCCGGCGGTGGTTGTCTAGTGGTGTGACGTTTGGAGCACTCGGCCTTGCCGTTTTTGCTGCAGAAGTGTTCATCAATGTCCTAATTGACTGGCTCCAGAGAAGACCTATTTTGCCGATGTACTGGCGTACATTATTTAATGCTCTGAAGAAATATCCTCAAGATACAGGATTGGTTTACAGTCCTACAGTACTTGAGTTGTTTGTTGGAAAAACTCTTAACTGCTTGACTCCCCCTTATTGGCAGAACAGCATCGGGCAATACTCACTTATAGAAGATTATGACCGCCGCAATCACATGAATACATGCGTATCCTTGTTCAAGAAACATATGCTATCTTATGTCTCATATAGTTTCATTAAGCATCACCCAGAAGAAGAAGAGCCTGTCAGCCTGCCGCACAGCGTTAAAAGAATTCTTGCCCACGAGCTTCATCGTGAAGATGGCCGTCAGCTAACCAGGCGCATCAAAACTCTAGAGAGTAGCAAGGATCTTATGGAGAAATTCTCATGGATCAAGGAGACTCAAAATCACACGGCCACCATCCTCATGTGGCACATTGCAACCTGGTACTGCAACATATTTGACAAGGGATTCAACTCTGATCATCGTGAAGCTGCTACAGCATTGTCAGGGTACTGCGCGTACCTGGTGGCATTTCTTCCGGAGATCCTACCAGGGAAAAGCAAAAACACGATGAGGGTGCTTCAATCAGTTTTGAGGCAGGCACGAAGAAGTATGTCTCCGGAGGAGGACGAGCGTTCGGGGCTTCAACAAGTCTTGCACAAAGCGAAAGATCTACTGGGACGAACATGGATGACCAAGATGGAGAAGGAAAGGGCGATTCAACGATGTGAAATTTCAGGTAATAGCCTGCTGACCTTTCAGAAAGGTGTCAAGCTCGGGAAGCAATTGATTGATCAGTTCCAAGCAGTAGTCGAACTGCGCTGGAAGGTGATGGCAGAGTTCTGGGCAGGGACCATCCTGTACATCGCACCTTCTGATTCCAAGGACAATGTGGATGTGCATGTCGATCAGCTGGCGCAAGGCGGGGAGTTCCTGACACATCTCTGGGCCTTGCTCTCCGTCATCAGCATCCTGAAGCAGGCGAGGGAGGAATAGGGTGGGCCACGAGGCGAGGTTTGACACACTGGAGAGCGCGTGAACTGCCAGAAACCTGTCGTAAGTGACCTCTACATCTACACTAGTGCATGACGCGCGCTATCGCGCGCGCTCATTAACCATCTGAATTCACTTATTGTTTTAATACATTCAGAATTTTGGCTATGTTATGGGAGTAAATGAGATTTCATTTTTTGTATGAAACGCTGGTTCTCTGAGCTGGCTTTGTAAAGAAAACTAGGCAAATATGTTGTAAGAATGTGGAAGCACATGAATGATGATCAAAACTCAAGCAAAAGTTCTTAGCATTTTCAGTAAGAAAAGTGGAGAACGCTTTACAAATATCAGAGACAAATAAAGACTTTAACGGGCTCATGGTAACAATAAATGGTTTATACAGTAAACATGTCATTGCCGTAGACATCTTAAAGCAGCCCCTAATTAGCGGAGAAGTAAGCATATTAGTGGTTACAGCATAAGGGAGGTGTTCATTGGCGATAGCCTTCACATAATTGAAGGCTAGGCGGGTTCAATACAGCACACTGCTAGACTTTTGAAGAGCACTTGATTCTTAGCAAAATGATAAGTGCTCCACAACTGCATAACTGGCCATTCAAGCTACATATATCTATAGGCTTTGACAATAATAGATGTCATATTTGACTCCCAACATGGCTTCATATTTCTGCAAGATTAGTATAACTAAGTATAAATTGTAGGGTATGTAAATGCATCAATAAATGGCTTTTCTTGACATACAAGCATAGGCAAACATTTTTTTGTTCCACTTCAAAGTTTAGGCGTCAAATGTTCCTAAAGCAGTTGGCAATTTTCTTCCATACTAATATAAAAGAAGGTTCAAACGTGAACCATGCTGCCTCCATTATATTAGCTACTGTCAGCAGTGCAGGAAGAATTATCTGATATAAAAAGCATACTTGTCTCTGTTTTTGGGAAGCAAATGATAAATGTGACTGCCCAAGTGAGTGTGCCTGATTGGATGCAGAGTTTTATGTTTCTGGTAAGGGTTTTGCATATCCAAGTGGGTGTAAGCGGGAGGCAGGAGTGAATCCATATATGCAATAACAGCTTTTATCCAGGCTGGTATAGGTGGGAGTTTGACACTGTTGCAGACAAAGAAAAGATGTATCAGTCTCTTCCAAAGGATTGTGATGGCTGTGGCTATAAAGAAAGCTATCATGAAATGGAGTGGTTTTTTAAAGATAATCTTGAATGATAGCTGAAGTGATAAAGGTAATGCAGAGCCTATTATAGGAGCATCTAGTTCAAGGGCTGCAGGTTGAGATTGGTTTACAATTACTAATGCTAAAACTACCACATTAGCCGCACTTGTTTAATTTTGTTGTTTCAATTGGCCTGTACAGATATAGCATATATTTAGAGTCTAAATGATAAGAAGTATAGAAGGGTTATATTATTTGGGTTAGTAGGTAGAATGACCACTCTACAAATTTGAAGATAACATAGTAATGGTAGCCTAAGTAAAATGGAGCTCAAGAATGTATCTGTTTCTGTTGATATAAGTTATATATGAACAAAGAATAAGGCCTACCAGTCAAATTTTCAGTAAAGAAGGTCATGGATAATATGAATCTTCCATATCTGGGATAATATAGAGGCTTAAAAGAATAGAACCACTCCTTTTGCTGTAGCTAGTAATTGATGCACAAACTGAATACATGAACAACCCAGATCAAGTGAGAATTTTACCCCAAAAGTGAAATCTAGTGCAAATCTCATATGAAAAATATGAGAGAACCCAAACCTCTTTCCTCTGTGGTAGAATTCACATATTCATTTTTTAATACTTGGAGTTTGCACTGAACAAACTGCAGGGGAAAAATAAATATTAGGAAGTCTAACTTGATATATGACAATCGATGGAAAAAAATCTTTGGCTGCCCAGATCCATTTTCTCTAGATAAATGAGCTTATATAAATTGATCTCATATTTCTTCGGGGGTGGGTGCATCGATGGTTACAGTGTCAGTGCCGGAGGCCTGCTTCCGGATGACAACCTGAGCAAGACCTTGGCCCTCATAATGTTGTGCTTGCTGCATTGCTCAAACAATCCATCCAGGCATGTACTCCATCTCAATTGTGGAAGCACCTATGTATATTCATGGTAAGAGAGAGAGGGAACAGAATGCATCATAAAAACAACATTTTTATGCTACACATCATAAAAAACAACCACTCTAGAAAAAAGAGTAATCAAGCATGTTTTTTTTCCTGCAAATGAAAAATAATTTCTATGCTATACAGCAGCCAACATTAGAACGACACAAACAGGTGCTGGAATGAGGAACTAATAGATTCACACATGCTTAATAGAAGTACATCATATCCAAAGACTAATTGGATAGTTAATTACCTTACTGCGATGAATTTGGCAAATGACTAATGCTCGGATGTTGCTTCCTTGGCTCCATCGTCATCAAGTGAAACTGCATGAAGGATGAGAGTAATTGCATCAAGGGAGCTCAATCCAGACCCCTTCCGGCAACGTCGTTGTTCCTGTTGACCTGTCCATTTGTGCGTTGGGGACGGAACACAAAAGATCTGAACTTGGACCTTGAATTGAACCCTGATTAGAGGAAGAATGAGCGGATCCATTCACTGGTAGCAAGGAGAGGCTGCTGATCGGGGATGGGAAGTATGCAGAAGGGACATACCAGTTGTAGTTGCGCAGCTCGTTGGGGGAGGAGCGCGACGGCCTTCCACAGTGGCTTTGGGGGCGTCGGAGCCGCGACGCCACCAAGGATGCTATCAACGGTGGAGTGCTGGAGGAAGAGCTCGGCGGGGATGTTGGAACTCGGAAGTGGTTCGAGAAGAAACAAAGCGAGCAGATCCAGATCTTGGGGGCAAAGTCGTTGCGTGCGAAGGATTTGATGCGGGCTGAGAAGGACGGCTTGCAGTAGAGCGGCGGCTGGGATGCTGCGGAGGAGTCGGGGCGCAGGGCGGGCGGCGGTGGCGCCGAACCGCGGAGATGGGCTTCGAAGGGAGGAGTAGCGAAGCCGGGGCCGGACGCGCGCGCTCTCCTGGCCAGACCCGTCGCGGGCGGGGAGCGGCGAAGCTGGGCGGCCTCGCGCGCCGACGGCCCTACCGGCTGTGGGGGAGGAGGAGCGGCGCCGACCAAGGGCAGCGGCATCGTGGCGCGAGGACAGGCCGGCCACGGCTGGTCCGGCCGTGGGCGGGGAGCGGCTGAAGTCGAGCGGCCTCGCGCTCCGCCAGACATACCGACTGTGGGCGAGGAGTAGCGGCTAGCGAGGGGCAGCGGCACCACGGCGCGAGGATAGACGATGGATCGGCGAGGACAGCACCAGAGCAGCAGCGGAGATCGACTGGGAAGGCAGCGGCGGAGATCGGCCTACTGATGGACCTACGCGTGGTTGGAAGCGGAGGTACGCAGAGAAAAGGATTCCCATCGGCATCGACAGTAGGAAGTTTCGTGGAAGCAGCGGTAAACAGTAAAAGCTGATTTCACCACACAAGGTGTGAAAAGAAGACCATGCGTCGAGCTCCAGGCAGGTAAGCAGGCAAGAAGGATGCGGCGGCAGGAAAGGCAGACGGGCAAGAAGTTTCGCGGAGGTTGCATCGTGTGAAAGAGGAGACCAGAGATCAAACACGTATGCACGAACGAGGAATCCACGCCGTAGAAACAAGATCGAACATAGTAAATTTATTTTAGCTGTCCGCCGTGGGAACCAACTTTCATCTATAGAAATATGCCATGTCTTTTGTCGTACGGTCGTTTAATAATTTCATTCATTTTCTTTATAATAAATGTGCATGTCAATTGAAACTACGAGAACTCTGATTTGTTTATGTTTTAATATTATTAGTGGTACACGTCCTTAGTTTGTTCTTCTATTTCTTATATCTCGAATGTTTGGATCATAATTAAATGGGGGTGTAGCCAAAATTTGAAACAAATTATCATCACTGTGTGTTAGATTACTAGGGAAATTCATGTTTCAGTTGAATGTGTTAGAGCAAGGTGGTTTGGGACACAAATCTGGATATTCAAAATAAATATCTGCTTAGTAAATGGTTATTTAAACTATGCAATGAAGAAGGCATTTGGCAAGAGTTGCTGAGGGATAATTATCTAAAGAATAAAATTCTAGGGCAAGTCAATAAAAAGCTAGGAGATTCGTATTTTTGGACCAGCCTAATGGGGTGAAAGATAAGTTTCTTAGCTTGGGATATTTTTCGCTTAAAGATGGTTCACAAATAAGATTTTGAGAAGACATTTGCCTGCACGACCAAACATTGAAGTCCCAATTCACATATCTGTTTAGCATGTTTCGTTGACAACATGCTACAGTAGCAGAAGTGTTTAGCACCCCACCACTAAATATCTCCTCTAGGAGAGCTTTAGTTGGGAATAAACTACATGACTGACTCTATATAGTGGATAAGTTGTTAAATGTTAATTTACAAGAGGGGAGGTATACCTTCTCATGTTCCCTACAAGCTAATGGCTTCTTCATTGTACACTCTATATATATAAATCTTGTTAATAGTAAAGGTTATACAAGAGATTTGGCATGGAAGATACGTTTAAAGAGTAAACTTTTTATGTGGTACTCGAAAAGTGATGTATTACTTGCAAAGCATAATTCAGCTAGGCACAATTAGATTGGAAGCAAAATTTGGAGCTTCTATAACGGTTAAGAAAGTATACAGCACCTTGTTGATGATTTATTTAATCATTGGTTAAAACAATGGGGTCATAAACCAAAAATACATTTATTAACAGGCATATGGGCTATGTACTAGGTGATTTAGTTCTCTATGAATGTTGTCGTCTTTAACAAATATCAACCAAAAACTTTTTTTTGCAGGTTTTTTTAGAGAAACGTATTTGCTACATCAAAAGGAAAAGATGATTCATGCATGTCATTTGCTGGAGATATCAGCTCTTTATTTCTTCGTATCGCAGGGATAGTCTTTTAGTTTGCGAATTGTCTTTCATATTTCATACTTTTACGAATTGTCTTTCATATTTCATACTTTAAATGTTTGCGCGAACATGGTGTGATTGATACTACATGCATGTAATAATGTTGGTCTGATCCCCTCAATGAGGGTGAAGCTGGATAATCTTTTCCATTGTTAAAAAAATTGATTTATCTTGGCGTTTGGGTAAGAGTTTGCATATGTTTCCAAATGATTTATCTTATCTTAGAACGGGATTGTATGGTTTGTATTGTATCTACGCAAAATATTGGAAGGCCAAATTAGAGCTTCTCGAGTTAATCTCATGTTTGCTATAGAACAATTTTCCATGCCAATACCAAATTGTGGCTTCGAAACAAATGGAAGCTTAAACATCTAAGCACGGCCAAAATTTGGCCACGTTCACAAGATCATCATAACCCAAAACAAGCACATGAAAAACATGCATCTTCCCATGTAGACAGATTTCAAGGGCGTCGGAACCCCTTCGACAAGAATGAAGTCTTAGAGCTTAAAGATAGTTTTTTTAAAAAAAAAATGGAACGAGAGATTATATTTTCTTATCAAATTTAACTCAAATCTAGTCCTTCAAAAGATAGAAATTCTTAGCCTAAACTAGTATAAATTGAGGCAATGTGAATCTTATCTAAGAAAAAGCCACAAAAACACTCACTTAATGAGGTACTTTATAACCCCTCTCCACAAACATGGTGGCTTTTTTCAACACTCTCTTGTCAAGATAATAACAGATACATTTGACCTGTACTGAATAGATTGGGAATATATTTACAACAACATAGACTTTTTTTTCCCAAGCAAGTTGGGGTAGGCTAGAGATGAAACCCGAAAGAAATAAGTTCAAGGTTCAGGCACATTGATAGCTATCTCCAAGCACTCATATCCAAAGCTATCTCTTTAGAGATATTCCAATCCTTAAGGTCTCTCTTAACCAACTCATCCCACGTCAGTTTAGGTCTACCTCTACCTCTCTTTACATTATCGACCCGCTCAAAAACCCCATTACGCACCGGCGCCTCAGGAGACCTTCGTTGGACATGTCCAAACCATCTCAGCCGATGCTGAATAAGTTTCTCCTCAATTGGTGCCACCCCGACCCTATCCCGAATAACTTCGTTCCGGACTCTATCCCTCCTTGTGTGCCCGCAAAACCACCGCAACATCCGCATCTCTGCTACACTCAGTTGCTGCACATGTCGCCTTTTTGTAGGCCAACATTCAACACCGTATAACATCGCCGGACGAATTGCTGTCCTATAGAATTTGACTTTTAGCTTTTGTGGCACCCTCTTGTCACAAAGGATGCCAGAAGCTTGCCGCCATTTCAACCAGCCAGCTGAAATTCTATGCCTAACATCTTCATCAATGTCGCCATCCTTTTGTAGCACCGATCCTAAATACCGAAAAGTATCCTTCTGGGCCACCACTTGCCCATCTAGACTAACGTCTCCCCCCTCATGCCTAGTCGCGCTGAAATCGCACATCATGTACTCGGTCTTGGTCCTACTAAGTCTGAACCCTTTCGACTCTAACGTGCGTCTCCACAGCTCTAACTTCCTATTAACCCCTGCCCTACTCTCGTCAACTAGCACCACATCATCAGCAAAGAGCATACACCAAGGGATCTCACCTTGTATATCCCTTGTGACCTCATCCATCACTAAAGCAAATAAATAAGGGCTCAATGCTGATCCCTGGTGTAGGCCTATGTTAATAGGAAAGTCAGTGGTGTTGCTATCACATGTTCGGACAAACGTCGTCGCATCCTTGTACATATCCTTAATGAGGGTAATGTACTTAGTTGGGACTTTGTGCTTCTCCAAAGCCCACCACATGACATTTCTCGGTACTTTGTCATATGCCTTCTCAAGGTCAATGAAGACCATGTGCAAGTCATTCTTCTGCTCCCTATATCTCTCCATCAATTGTCGTATTAAGAAAATCGCCTCCATGGTTGACCTTCCATGCATGAACCCAAATTGGTTTTGGGTCACACTTGTCACTCTTCTTAGGCGATGCTCGATAACCATCTCCCAAAACTTCATCGTATGGCTCATCAGCTTAATCCCACGGTAGTTAGTACAACTTTGAACATCGCCCTTGTTTTTGAAGATAGGTACTAATATACTTCTCCTCCATTCTTCCGGCATCTTGTTTGACCGAAAAATGAGATTAAAAAGCTTAGTTAACCATACTATTGCTCTATCTCCTAGGCATCTCCACACCTCAATGGGAATACCATCAGGGCCCATCGCTTTACCTCTCTTCATTCTCTTCAAAGCCTCCCCGATCTCTACCTCCTGAATTCTCCTCACAAAACGTCTGTTTGTAACGTCAAAAGAGTCATCTAAGTCAAGGGTAGAGTTCTCACTCTCCCCATTAAACAACTTGTCGAAGTACTCTCTCCATCTATCCATGATCTCCTCATCCTTCACTAGTCGTCGATCTGTCCCATCCTTAATGCATTTGATTTGGTTGATGTCCCTTGTTTTCCGCTCGCGGATCCTAGCCATCCTATAAATGTCCTTCTCCCCTTCTTTCGTGCCTAGCCGCTGATACAAGTCATCATATGCCTTACCCTTTGCTACACTCACAGCTCGCTTTGCAACCCTCTTCGCTAATTTATAGCCCTCGATGTTGGCTGCACTCTTGTCAAGATGGAGGCGCTTGAAACACTCCTTCTTCTCCTTAATAGCCCTTTGCACCTCGTCGTTCCACCACCAGGTGTCTTTCCCCTCCTGTTTGCCTCCCCTACTCACGTCAAACACCTCTGAGGCCACCTTCCGAACACATGTTGCCACCTTTAGCCACATGTCATCTGTGTCTTCTCCTTCTTCCCAAGGCCCCTCACCTAGCATCCTTTCCTTAAACGCTTATGCCGCTTCCCCTCTAAGCTTCCACCACTTTGTTCTCGCAATCTTGGCACATTTGTCCCGGTGGACACGTACCCGAAGACGAAAGTCCGCCACCACAAGCTTGTGTTGAGGGACAACACACTCCCCAGGTATCACCTTACAATCTAAGCAATCACGTCTATCCTCCCTCCTAGTAAGGATAAAGTCGATCTGGCTCGAGTGTTGTCCACTACGAAACGTCACAAGATGGGATTCCCTCTTCTTAAACACGGTATTCGCTATCAACAAGTCGTAGGCTAACGCGAAGTTCAACACATCCTCCCCCTCTTGACTCCTGCTACCATACCCAAAACCCCTGTGCACTCGCTCGAACCCTACATTAGTCGCACCCACATGGCCGTTGAGATCTCCTATGAAGAGTTTCTCGCTGGTAGGCACGGTACTAACCATGCTATCTAAATCTTCCCAGAACTGCATCTTGGTGCTCTCACTAAGGCCTACCTGAGGGGCATAGGCACTGATCACATTCAAAACCGAATCTCCAACTACCAACCGGATTAGGATAATCCGGTCGCCTTGCCTTCTAACCTCTACGACTCCATCCTTAAGGCTCCTATCAATCAAGATGCCTACACCATTTCTACCCGGAGTTGCTCCCGTGTACCAAAGCTTGAAGCCAGTATCATCAATCTCCTTCGCCTTCTGGCCCTTCCATTTAGTATCCTGAACACATAGAATATTTACACGCCTCCTAATTGCTACATCAACTAGCTCTCGCAACTTACCCGTTAGAGACCCTACGTTCCAGCTACCTATACGAATCCTAGTTGGCTCGGCTAGCTTCCTTACCCTTCGCACCCGTCGAGGGAAGTGCGAAGACCCTTGCTCATTTTTCACTACACCCGGGCGTAAATGTAGCGCGCCATTCAGGTGACGACCCGACCCTTACTCACTTATCATCGTACCCAGGTCATGATACGACGCGCCCTTGGGGGGATGGCGACCCGGCCCTTGCCCATTTATCACCACACCCGGGTTCCGATGTAGCGCGTCGCTAAGAGGGTTACGCCCCAACGAGTTTCTTGTGAGTTTCAAATCTATTAGAGTGGCATTTTTTATGCTGGTTTGCCAAAACCTAACGCAACCCTCCTCCTTTACCCGGGCTTGGGACCGACTATGTTGAGACGACTCCGGAGAGAGAGAGTCTTCCAGTCAGCATAGGCGGAGTTATTGGGAATATATTTACAAATCAAAATATAATCTAAATTTCCTTTTTTTTCAAACACAAACCAAATGCAACCCCCGGACAAACTTCCAACATAAACTGCATCTCTGGAGCTGAAGCAACTGATAATTAAACAGATTATTTGAAGATAAATGTGTACCAAGCAAATAAGCACTGCCAGCTATACTCATGTCGCATGAGAATGACATTAAATAATAAGAAAGGAATCAATTGATTTTGTCCATTGTAATAAAAAATTGATTTTGTCCATTTAACTGTTCTTATCACTGGAAGACACTTCATATTTTTCACTCAGCTTAAATTGTAAGAACAAACATTGTGAGAATTCAAAAGTGCCCCAAATTGTTTGGACCGATACATTACAAAAAGGGAGGCAGTTTTATCACAAAGGCATGGAGTTCCCTGCCAAGAAAAAGGAACAAGTTTAGTGGATTGTATTACACTAAGTTGTTAGATGCAAATCAGAACACAAAGGTATCCCAAAACATGTAGCTAGCTCTACTCAGTACTTAAAGCTAATTTCATACTTGCATATGTTTACAACAAATGGTTTCCATGGTAAGGTAACAGGTTTAAGATGTTATCATTAACACAAGTATTGTGAGGCATTATATACAATAATCACAGCACTTCAAAGAAAGTGAACTGCTCTACACTTTCATTTAGATGGCCATCCATTCAGACCTTATATGAGTCAGTTGTCCAACAATCCTTCCAACGTATTAGTGTTATTTGCTCTCATGTTTATTTGTGTTATTTATCAACATGAGCTTGTTGTTTACATAGTGGAAACCTAAGGGTATAAAACAAAGTTAGTGTCTAAAGATCCTTTTAGGTATAATAACCTAGTTTAGCAGATCTGATCACCAAGATCAATGTTGAAGCAAAAAGCAAATCAGTGCCAACTTAACACTCAGAACTTCAGAAAGCAACTGAAGCATAAGTAAAAACAAGGTTTCATTAATAAATAGTTCACTAAACAGATGCTATGCAGCTAAATTATTTGCTAGATTCTGTTTGTTCATAACCTGAATCACTAGGAACCTCAAAGATGTCAGTGACACCACACCATGCATACCAATCAGTAAAGAAGTATCAAAATTTTCTCACAAGGTATAACAAATGGACATAATTTGACATGGTCATTGGTCGATGTGCTAAGCTTTGGGATAGATGAAAATCAGACTCTGATATTTCTAAATAGAGATAAAAACAATAACAAGCATATATTGAGTAAAATTTATAGTCAGGAAAACTATGGAAGTGAACATTTTTGCCCAGACACCTAATATACAAGAGATGAATATGAATGTCCACACCGAAATATCCAGTAACATAGAAAACAGCAATAGTGTGCAAAAGTTCCATTCCTGCAATCTAACAGCCAACATTTGTGCTTTCAGTAAGTGTGCAATTCAAGCTGCTAATGGTTTGGGCTGAGACCAATTTCAGTGGTCTGGTTTTGCTACTTGGGCTCATTTGGTTCAGTGGCAAATGGGATAAGGTGTCTACCAGCCTGGTTTGGTCTGATTTAGCTGGTATAACGGATCGGATCGGTTCGGAATGGGATCTTAAATGGACTCTGTAGAGACTCACATACTCTAATTTGCAGCCATCGGATGAAGATCCTACGGCCAGCCTTCATCTTCAACCTCCAGGCAGGAGCAGCCAATATAGTTCGCTCTCCCATCGCTCCCATCTGCTCTAGCTCCGACTCCACTCCGATTCATGTCCTGAATGTTTGGTACTGCTCCTCAACTAGTTCCATCACCGTCTCCTCATGCTGGATGACGCGGGAGGCTGCAGCAGAGAAAGAAGAGGACGACTAGCTCCAAGATGTGCTCAACTGCTCATCTAGCATGCAGGTCGGGGTTGACGATGTGGCAGGCAGCTGCGAGTCAACCTCCGGCGGCCTGAATCGACCTTTGGCGAGCAGCTCGACTGTCCAGCACCTCCGATTCGACCTCCATCGAGCAGCTCAACCTCCGGGGCCTCCAAATCGACCTTCGACGAGCAGCTCAAACTCCAGCAGCTACAAACCGAGCAGATCGACCTCCGGTGCCTCTGAATCATGCTCCAAGAGCATCGAATCGCGTGAATCAAACTCCAATAGCTGTGAATCATGGTTCGGAGGCATCTTTGACGAGCTCCCCTGACAGACAGTAGTAGTTCTGTTGGTTTGAAAATCCATACAGTTTAGTTTTGGTTCGGTTTTTAAAGCAAGCAGATTAGAGTGGTGTGGTTTTATCCATGAGCATCTAACTAGTTGGTCTGGTGCGGCTTTGGTTCGGGTCTTAGACCATTAGCAGATTGATGTACAATACTAATCTACCTACCTTCAAAACAGTAGGATCATATTCATATCCAATCAAATCAACAACTAATTTGGCCCAAACAGCCAATCCACCACGCTTGAAACTAGCTAAGATCCAAAGAGACTACACTGCAAACATACATATATAGATATCAAAATTCAAGCTGCATTTAGCGTACAGAAGTCAGTGCACCTTGCTTTTATCTCTGGTAAAGTAGTAGTTGCTTTTATCACTGGTAAAGCAGGATAGGTTAGAGGATGTGAGCTAGCAGCAGCAAGTTAAGTAAGGGATAAGATTGGTCCATATTCAAATATGGCAACAAGAGCTTCTATCGCTTCTACTTGATTCTTCCTCTCAACCAGTTCACTTCTCCTTTCCAGCTCGCTATCCAAGGAAAGGATACGACTAGTGATGGGAGCTATAGTATAGCAGAAATGGTAAAGAGGAACTCCTGTTCCCAGCCCACCCAACCTAGACACCCCATGGACCATCTCCAGTCCTCCCAAGAACATGTAAGCAAGAACCGCACCTTGGGGGACGAGACACCAGCTCCGCGTCTCAGACGCGATGGCTGACCGCAGCCGCGCCGACGCGACGGCGCTGTGGAGCGGCAGAGCGGAGAGCAACCCACCGGACACCAGAGGTAACCTGCAACACAGCGCAGCTAGTGTGAGCGCGAGAAAAGGAGATGTGGAAAGAGGAGACGGGGCGTCGGGGGAAGGAATGGAGGACGCATTCCTGGTGATGCAGGAGGCGCGGCGGGAGACGGGGAGGCGGCCGCGGCGGAGGAGGGAGGAGGAGACAGCGCGGGCCAAGGCCCTAGATCGGGCGGCGACGGCGGTGGCCGCCATTGGAGCTGCGTGGAAGAAATTCCGGCGGATGGGATGGGAGAGAGAGAAACCGAGAGACGGCGGTGAGGGTTTTAGGACTTTTAGGCTTTTTACTGCCGCCGTGGCTCATTTCAGCCCACCACTGAAACCTAATTGCAGCCCAATCCACGATAGAGCAAAATGCACCACCGGCTCTGAACTTGCTGCGGGTGTCATCCCAATCCCTAACTCTCAAAATGCACATCTGAATTCTTAAATTTGTCAATTGGTCATATTAGGTCCAGATCACCGTTATTCTTGTTAAATTGCCATCGTGTCAAGCTGACTGGATGTGAACGTGGACTTGACATGTGGGGCCAGCATGTCAGATCCATCTGCCACCTTCCTCTGCCTTACACAACCATGGCCAGCACGGTGGCGGCGCGGCGTTCCAGCGGTGGTGGCGCTGGGAGCAAAGGGGGAAAAGGATGGGGAGCATGAGGGGGTCGGGGGAACCTCACCACGGGCCTGAATCGGGCGGATGAGGGTCAGAGTGAGGAGATCGACGTGCGGGGACGAGGTCTGAGCCAAGCAAAGGCAGCCGCCGGAGCTACGCCGGCCATCCCCGCCCGCGCCCCTCTGATTCCGCGCTCCTAGGACCACCTCACCCCACCCCACACCTCCGCCGAGCATTCTTGAGCCTAGCCAAGCCCTACCTCGGCTGAAACAGGTCATATTCGGGCCGCCGAAGTTGCTGTTCCACCGCACCTCGCCCCCGCCCGTCGATCTTCTCCCTCTGGCCCTCCTCTGCCCGATTCACGCCCATGGTGAGGTTCCCCGCGACCCCCCCCCCCCCTCATGCTCCCCCGCCCCTTCCCCTGCTCTCCAGGCGCTATGATGAGAACTAGGCCCGATCTTCCGAGAGGTAGGGATAAATTCGATTGGTGGAGATCTCGACGTTGACGATCCGGCTTCAAATCAGCAAGATTTGAACCCTGCAACCGCTACACCACTGCTCCGTTGGTTATCAACCAAGCACAACTTGATTGACCTTGCCAAGAAGGTTTTTTCTGCAAGCAAATTGAAGAACACAAGCAAGAAGATGTAAACACGCAATCTGATATTGCAAATATGGATGAAGCGAATCGAAAGAGGGGTTCAAGAACTCGATTCCAAAGGACTAATCGACACAGTGGAGGAGATCAAGAATGGGGGCCTGGATCAATGTATAAGGACTTGTCGCCATAGATACAACGATGCAATGTCTGTTCCTCGAAGGAAAACACAAGACTAAACAAAACCCAAGTCTAAACAGCGGTGGCTACTAAGTTTAAAGGAGAAGGGGCGTCCTAGGGGGCGACCAGGGGGGCGCCCACAACATGGGCTTAAGGCCCGACACGATACAAAGCCTGGAAAAGGCCTAAAACAGGTGACGTAGCACCTTTCCGTGGTCACACAGAATGATCCACGAGGTTTCTAGAGCTGGGACTAGAACCAAAAGAAGCGTCTCGTCGGCACGATTCGAACGCATCCACGATCACCTCATTTGGACGTCGTATGAAGGAGATATCGCCGAAACCGTGCAGGTGTGTCGGCTGAATCCGAGACGAACGTGATGACCGAGTTGGTGACGACTTGTAACTTGGGGAAGGCCATGGCATGAACGTGTCCAGCATGTCGATGTCCTCATCACACTATCACCACGGAACGTTGCTACGCCTGTCGCGCTGCCAGCGTGTGCTCGTCTCAGACCGCCCCTGCCCGGGCCTGCGCCACGTCGCTGTGCGCGCCGGCCTTGTTGGGCTGCCCTGGATGCGGGCAAGGCCCACCGTGGCGCCCGCTGGCTGTGCGCTGACAGGGAACATCGCACCGCCGCCATGCGGCCATGGCTGTGGAAGGCAGAGGAAGGAGGGAGGTGGATCTAACATGTGGGCCCAACATGTCGGTCCACATCAACGTCCAGTCAACTTGCCACGACGGCGGTTTAACAAGGGTGACAGTGATTCGGTCCTATGCAAACCAATTAACAGGTTTAGGGATCCAGTTGTGCATTTTTAGAGTTTGGGGACCGGGATGACACCCGCTGCCAAGTTCAGGGGCCGCTGGTGTATTTAACTCTCCACGATATGTCTGGTTTTATGAGTTGGGAGGACTTTGGGACTCATTGAGTTGAACAAAAATTTTTTTATGGGAGTTGAGATAAATTTTGGTAGTACCAAAAACACATGCAAATAAATTAAAAACACATGTAACAATGAAAAAACCCGAGCATAGGAGTGTTTGCTTTGTATATAAGCTAAAATATTGGGAAGCCAAAATTAGGGCTCCTCAAGTTTAGCTCGAATTGCTACAGAGAACACATTTCTCTGCCAATTCCAAATTATGGCTTTGAATCACATGGGGAAATTTTGGCTCCGTTCACATGATCATCTATCGTAAAACAAAATTCATATGAAGAACATGCGCCTTCCCATCTAGATTGATTTCAAGGACGTGATTGCCCCTTTGAATGAACTTCGTTTATTTTGGAGTGGGCGGGGGCAATGGATTAATTTTTCTTACCAAGTTTCACCCCAAGTCTAATCCTTCATTAAAAAATAGAAATTATTGGCTGGTTTCAGCACAATTTGAGGCCCTGTGAATTTAATCTAAGAAGAAGAGCTCCAAAAATACTCACTTTTGTTAAGTTCATCCCTACTTGGTTCTGTTTCATGCTTGGCGGATTCAGCCCTTTCATCAATTTTGAACTGCCAATGTAGGTTAGCTACTTCAAAGAGCACCAACATCTTTGGGGATTCCATTCGAAAAAATAAAATCCCTAACGAGAGCAAAGTGACGCCACGCTGAAAAGGTAAGAACGTTCTATTTAGTCTTCTAATATATGTTCAGCAACCGAGCCAATTCGAATAGAGTTTGAGCCTTGGTTGTAGGTTTGGCGGGATCTCTGGCTCGGATCGAGCTCGGCTCCGGATGCTACCGAACTCCAGCTTGACGTGGCAGGCTCGCTCGAGCTCGGCTCGTTGACAGCCCTCCCTAGTCCCCCTCACAGCTCGGGGCTTTGCAAACACCATATCACTACCGGTTCCAAAGTTGGTGGTTAGAGTAGCCGTCGGAACGGGCGGCGATGATGCCAACGGTCACCGCTTCAAGCCACGCGTGGCGGTGATGATCTTGTACAATACAAAACCCCCACCTCCTTTTTTCCTCCACATCGAGTTGTGGAAAATGTAAAATTCAGTATGATATGCAGTCAAGGAAGTGTGGAGAACTATTCTTGAAATCCCGGTCGATAAAGCGCCTGGGCCTGACGGGTTCACAGGGGCTTTCTACCTTCATGCTTGGCCGATCACTAAAAGAGATGTTATGAATGCATTCAATGCATTGTGGTCACTGGATGGAAGAAGCCTATACCTTCTCAACCAAGCTTATATCTACCTTTTGAGGAAGAAACCTGATGCGAGCTCGGTCAGTGATTTTAGACCCATAAGCCTCATCCACAGCTTCATCAAGCTTTTCACTAAAGTTCTTGCTAGACGCCTTGCTCCACAGATGGACCGGCTTGTGAGTACAAATCAAAGTGCTTTCATCCGCGGTCGACTCCTACATGATAATTTCAAAGCCGTTCAACTCAGAGCTAAATTGCTGCACCGAAAAAAGAAGTCGTGTGTCTTGAAGCTCGACATTTCAAAAGCTTTTGATTCAGTTGACTGGAACTTTCTTCTTGGTTTGCTTACACACATGGGTTTCTCAAGAAGATGGATTAATTGGATATCTATGGTGCTATTTTTTGCAAGCACAAAGATTATTTGCAATGGTTCTGCCGGACGTCGCATTTGCCATGCCCGTGGCCTCAGACAGGGGGACCCCCTCTCGCCACTGATTTTTGTGCTCGTAATGGAGGCACAAAACGCTCTCTTCAAGGTCGCAGAGGCGAGGGGCTTGTTCCAACAACTTGATCCGTTGATCACTGATCACGTCTTTCTTTATGTTGATGATGTTGTGCTCTTTGTTTCACCGAGCCAGCAGGACCTGACTCTAGTGAAAGGAATTCTGGAGGTTTTTGCCGTGGACTCTGGCCTTTATACTAATATTGCTAAATGTCTTATTGCGCCAATTCAGTGTTACTTGGATGATACAGTATCTCTATTGCAGCATTTCCCTGCGAAGCTGAGCCCTTTGCCGACATGCTATCTTGGCATACCTCTTTCTGTAGCCAAGCTACAAAAGTGTGATCTGCAGCCTTTGGTGGACAAGGTAAATGATTGCCTGCCCACGTGGAAGGCTAAATTGATGAGCAAAGCCGGGCGGGCAGTGCTTGTGAAAACGAAGCTCTCTGCTATTCCCGTTCACACGGCAATGGTAATCTCCTTATCACCATGGGTTATTAAGTGCATCGACAAGCGTAGAAGGGCTTTCCTATGGGCTGGTTCTGATTCTGTAAGTGGAGGCAAATGCTTATTAGCGTGGCCGAAAGTGTGTAGACCTTCGGAGCTGGGCGGCCTGGGGTTCTTGGACCTGGATATTTTTGCATTGGCTATGCGTTGAGAATACGTTGGTTGTGGTTCAAGAAGACAGATCTGCATAAACCTTGGGCTGGCCTACCTGATTCTTCAGAAACTGTGGTCGCGGCTATGTTCCATGCATCAGTGTCGGTGCAAATTGGGGATGGGAAGGACACCCTTTTTTGGTCGGACCGTTGGTTGCAGGGTAAGAGCATTCAGGAGTTGGCTCCATGTCTGTTCAATGCAGTCGGCTCCAGAGTTGTTGCAAAGAGAACAGTGGCGCAAGGATGGCAAATAACAGTTGGGTGAAATATATAAAAGGGGCGCTTACTGTCCAAGTTATCTTGGACTTCCTACTCATCTGGGATGCCACCAGAAACATCGTGCTCCAGCCGGATGTTCAAGACAAATTCTTGTGGAGATGGACTGCTGACCAATATAATGTTTCACCACAGCCTCTGCTTATAGGGCTTTCTTCATCGGTCAAACCGAAATTCCAGGAGCCAAGATTTTGAAGAAGGCGCGTGCTCCGGGCAAGTGTAAAATTTTCACTTGGCTGGCCCTTCATGATCGTTGTTGGACAGCGGAAAGAAGGAAGCGCCACAACCTTCAAGACACTGACACATGTGTACTATGTGCACAGGAGTCCGAAACCATTGCTCATTTGCTGGTTGGCTGTTCTTTCTCTAGAGAGGTGTGGTACCGAGTTCTGTTGCGGTTGCATTGGCATGTCCTCATGCCGGACCACAGGTACTTCGACCTCGCTGATTGGTGGAATGCTTCACGAAAGAAACTCCAGAAGGCTGAGTGTAAGTGCTTCGACTCGCTGGTCGTCCTCGTCTCGTGGTTGCTCTGAAACGAGCGTAATAGATGCATTTTTGACAAGGTGTCAATTTCGGTCGCCGACCTACCTATCCACTGCTGTGAGGGAGGAGGCATCTAATTGGGCGCTGGCGGGTTTCGAACAGCTGCAACCCGTTGTGTCGCCATTGGCTAGTTCGAGTGGTCACCAATTGTTATTGCTGTAACGTTCGGGCTTTTATTTTGATGTGTACCGTTGAGCATTGGACCTCTCCTCCAATGTTCGAGTTGTAAAGGACGTTTTTTCTTCTCACTCTTAATGAAAAACGTGCTCAGGCACGATCGCAAAAAAAAAAGTATGATATGCAGTCTTTTGTCTTATCATGATTCATTAAGTTTAGCATCTCCATATACTTATTTGTGTTCATTGTTTTATGCTTAACATTTAGGCAGTAATACATCTCCATATAATTATTGCAATTTTATTTCAAATTGCAGAAGTTGAACTGACATTATGAATCTGAATGCTGATTATCCAATGTTTATATCAAAAGGCATATAATTGTGAGGTAATCACTTCTTCCTTTTCACCAACATGCTTCCACCTAATCGATCTATTTTCACCTATCTAATAATTTATTTTTATAGGTTAGAGAGACACGATGGCTTGAGAGCGACTTGGAGTATCATGGGAGCTCATATGCAGCTTTCCTTTCTAGTTGGTTTATTCCTTTTGTATGCAATTAATGGTGAAGGATCTTAAAAGTGATCGGATGCTCAAGGGGAGGAGGTGAATTAGGTAACTTAAAACCTTAACCTACGACTCCAACTAGTTTGCATATAAGATTAAACTATTGCATGCTATCTAATGTGCAACTACGGTTCTTCTAGTGTGAAACCCTCGTCTCAAAAGAATTTTGCAATCTATAGCCAATAGCAAGATACTACTTTAAAATTGTAAAGGCACACAAGCTGCAATATGAAATGCAGAAACGTAAAGAGGGGATGAGAGGAAGCAAACTCTTGACACAAGGATATATCCCGTGGTATCGGTATAGGAAAATGCCACCCCTAGTCCACATTATTGAAGCACTCAATCAAGAGTATTGCTTCCCGACCACCAAGTCTCTTCCGGGGACACCTTGACTTGCCACCGAGGCAATGCCACCAAGGCTTACCCAAGTTCCCAGTCACCTTAGCCCTGTTTTCCACTAAGGAGCTAGCTTCTCCACGAAGGATGGAGTATCCACGTCTCCCACGCAATGTTGTCGACACCACTCCACACCAAGCTGGAGGATCGAAGACGTGCCGGCGAGCCACCAAGACTCCAAGTGTAGCCGACGCACCGAGGTACAAGAGTGGTTCACTATAGAACTAACACACAAGGCTCAACACCTTTCTCTCTCACTCTCTCAAGAGCTAATCCTAGCACTAACACTCACAAAGCTTGTGCTAAGTCTAAGAATTTGATCACTAAGCACTTTGGTTGGTTTGGAGGTGTTCTTCAATGTGTATGGGCCGGGTCTCCCTCAACTCTAGCTACTCCAAAATGGTGGGGGAAAACCATATATATAGGCCACCAAGTTGAACTAGTTGTTTGTAGCTGTTGTCCAATTTTTTGCGTAGGCATTGGTTCATTCGGTGGTGTGGCATCGGTTAGGCCAAAACTATCTGTTGGCTCATATGACACTTCTGCAGCTGGTTCTTGCAACCATCGGTTAAACCGATGCTGGGGTATGGGTTAAACCGGTCACACTGGACCTGTCACATAGCCATTGCACTTCACTTGTTTTGCTGATGTCATTGCACCGACACTATGCTCCGATGGCCACCGGTTCAACCGGTGCTGAAAACTTGGCTTATGTGCGCTTGACATGCTCTCTGAGTAATAGCACGGTGAATACATTGATGCTTCTTTCTTGACCGTCTGTTTAATCAGCGCTTCTTGGTTTTCTTCAGTTGGCCTCCACAAGCACTTTCCATTGCGCCGATGCCTATGCATCGGTTTATCCTGAGACCATCTGTTAGACTGATGGCTCTGCGTCAGTTTAACCGGTGCAGCTGATTCTGCTGACACTTGTCCAATGCGTCGCAGTGATCATTTGGATACTTCAAATATATTCTAACTCTAGTTTTTCACTATGGTTTGGCATCTCTACGGCGAATTGGACATATCTCGGCGGCGGATTGAACACATCAAATTACATCCATGGAATCTCAAAATCCTACAAACGTGATCTCATAAACTTGTTAGTCTCATTGATTATTGTCACACAATCACCAAAATCACAAAACAATGGCCTAACGGGGCCATGTTCCTTACAAATCTTTTTACCTTTGTGTTAAATGTTGTCTACCATAACTATGGGGCACCCTAACCCTGGGCTGAAGCACCCTCAACACGCGCAAAACAGGATTCGGCACCCAGGCCGAATCCTTCCCAAACTCGGACGCCCGAAGCCTCTTCAGGTACGAAAAGCCCAAGTCACGCTCGGCCCATGGCCCAGCACCACGATACGGCCCCCCTAAGGCCTCGCTGACCGTGGAAGCAATCTCTGCCTCGCTCAAGGGCTCCCTGCCGAGGACCCTCGAAGCAAAGGTAATCTCCGACTCGCTCGAGGATCGCCCGTCGGGGCCCCTCGATGCGAGGACAGACTTCGCCTCGCTCGAGGCTCCCTCAGCCAAGCCCCCTACGAGGCCTCGGCGCAGGAGAAATCTCCGCCTCGTTCGAGACCGCCCTCGGCGGACTGGAGCGGCGGCCCAACCACCCGACGTGACGGGCGCGTTTACTCGCCAACTACTCCACGGCATGGGCGCAGGAATCGGGCGGTGTCAGGCAGCGTCAGCCACCATGCCACACAACGGACGTGGCCGGCGTCTCCTCAACCTGCACCCACCACTGTGCCGCTATTCCCGGCGCAGGACAGGTCTGCGACGCACAGTACGGACTTGCCTGTCACCATCCGCCACTGTGCCGCCAACCTTGTGTACTTTTCCCCTTGCAGGACCCCCGGCGGGCGTGGGTGGCGACCCTCGGACACAGTACGAGCCTCGACCGAAGCTAGCCCGGCGCCTTCGACACCCTCGACACCCCCACCCCATCTGACGTGGGGCTCTGCACACTTCTACAACTATTGCCACGCCGTTGACTGGCGCCACAGGAAAAGGACGCACTCCGGGCATGGGCGGAAGGATTCGTAAGGACGATGACCATGACTTACGCCATGCCCCACAGCGCTCGGCGATAGGGAAGACCAACTGTTCCTCGCCGGACCGGGGGGGAGTAGACAACCTCACTGATCCCCCATGCATGTAACCCTTCCTCTTTGAGCCTATAAAAGGGGGGGGAGGGAGAAGGGGGGGACGGATAGAACAACGATAACACACGTACTCTCTCCACCGATATTGGCACTCGCCTCAATCACTCCTAGTACACCTAGAGACCAGGGAGCTTTTCTCCCTCTCTCGCCTCAGCTTGTACCCCCTACTACGAGCACTTCGGTGCAAGTAATACAGTGCACACTCCTCCGCTGGACGTACGGCCTCGTCGACTGGAACCAGGATAAACCCGGTGTCATTGTGTTTCCTCTTGCATCAACCATCTGGGGACCAGGACACGCAACATATTCACTAGTTGGTGTTAGACCGCGGGGTCAGGACACCGACAAATGTTGACTAGATCAAGTCCTGTTAATTTAATTTAAAAGTTTTCTAACTGAGTTGATTGTAACAACTACATTTGCTATTGGAATATTTTCGAATATTTCTGTTCAGTAAAGCTGCTGCATCAGCGGCAATGTATTTGCATGTGCCATATTTTGTTCCTTTACCATTTTTGAAAGAATGATATGTTGCTGGTCGCTACCTTGATGACTGGAACTTGAGATGGCTTGAATGCTTGATGGATGCAATCCAAACAATTTTATTTAGCTATTAACTGATAATCTATTTTAAATTTATAATTTTTGTTGGTGGTATGTGTTTTCTTGGTGGTTGGCAGCTAAGGAAATTATGATTTTGGGCCAAGTAAATACCCTTCCTTCGAGGCTATCAACTGCCAATTTAATACCTTCTCTTGGCAGATGAAGGCTGCCAAGTTAATAGGTTTTCTTGGCGGCCATCAATCGCCAAGTAAAGTTTTATACCCTTGGCGCGGACAGTACATGTTCTTGGCACTTTGGTAATTTTAATGGTGCTCTACTTTTTTGGCGCCCAAACCGCCATGTAAATAATTCTTGGCAGCTGGCCGCCAAGTTGATGGAATTTCCTTAGCCCTCTACTCTTGGCCGACTTTGCTTGGCGGACGGTTCCGGCGGTGTTCTTTGCCCCACATTTTTCGCTAAAAAAGATAATTTCCTTGGCAGTTTTGGTATTTTTCGTTGTGGTATTTGGTCGCCAAAGCAATTACGGTTTGCGGTAGAGTCGTCATCACTGCTGGTTCAAAGCACAAACCGGTAGCACCATCGGTTCTGGACCGAGAACATAAATCCAACAGCCACTACTAGAAAAGAGGCCTTAGATACCAGTTGAAAATGACATTAGGTACCGGTTTTGGAATATCGGTACTACAAAACCGAGACTAAATGTCTGTGCCTAGGACAGCAGGTATTTTAACCGGTGCTTAAGGCCTCCTTTGGTACTGAATGAAGGTTCCACCCGGTACCAAAGTTATTTTTGTCAAATAAAATATATGAAACCCGGGAAGAGGTGCGCGTGTGGCGACCACGATTCGACCCACGACCTCTTGCCTTGCGCGTAGCTCCCTTACCATCTCACCATACAACAGTTGTGATTGAGAGAGATATATTTTCCTTTTGAAGTAACCTGTGGGTAGCCTAAGGTACCGGTGGCTAAGGCTATCCATAGGCATCGGATGGCACATCATATAAAATGCAATGAAACTTGAACGAAACAACCACTCTTTTGTACGAGAGAATGGGCCGGATTTATATGGGCCACAAAAGCAGGAATTACGGTCCGCACTAATTAAAACCATCTTAAACAGAGCATCTGCACTGGTGATTCGTGGACTCTCTGGTCAGTCTCAATGTAGAATTTCATGTCATTGTTTCCAAGAATGACACATCATATAAAATAAAATGAAACCAAACATGGACAAAAATAGCACCCGGTGCCTATGGATAGCCTTAGTCACCGATTGGTATTACTATCCGGTACCTTAGGCTCTTCATTGGCTTTCATCCACCCCAAAAGTACCGGTATGAAGAAAAACTGGTACTTTTGGGATGAACCTTTGATCTTTTTTCTAGTAGTGAGCCACTCAAACCGGCGGTGATGACCATTTTGAACGGATGGTGATGAGGTGCTGGAGTAGTGTTTATTTGCTGACATTAAAGCAGTTGCGTGAAAACTAGCAAAGAACATAGAGAGAAAACTAGCTAAGAGCAAGAACTGATTCCAAGGTGAGCGGTAGCAGCAATGTCAAAGAATATAGAGAGAAAACTAGCTAAGAGCAAGAACTGATTCCAAGGTAAGCGGTGGCAGCAATGTAAGAATATAGAGAGCAAACTAGCTAAGAGCAAGAACCGATTCCAATTAGGCGAGCGGTAGAAGCAATGTCAAAGAATATAGAGAGGTAGATCTAGGGCCACAATAGAGGACATTATTTGATGCCATACTCTAAAGACCAACCAAGAATTTTGCATTCATGCTATCCGCATGAGCAAAAATGGGTTGTATATACGAAATTATCTGCATCCATATTTAATTTTAATGAGTTGAAAATGAAATCATGTCAATATATGATGGACTAGATATCTTATAAGCGAGTACGGACGAACATTGGATATAGAATACAGAGAGAACCAAACATATTCTACATTTATTGTTTAGTTAAAAAATCATATTTGAATAACCATGCATTTAGAAAGAATTACAATAGCGCATAAGCTATTACACAGGTTTTAATGAGGATAAAAGATTTTAATTCAGCTCAATAAAAGCAATATCTAAGGAAATTAAATAGGCTGGCATATATCAATATTAGCATGCATAAATCAGAAAAAAGAAAATTCTAGAGACGACGACAAAGGGGGTGCCCCATTGATTTTGACGTTAATATTTCTCCATCCCACATGTTCATTACTCGGCACTACCCAGAAATATGGCCCAAAATGACAATATTTAAATTAATGTTCAAATTATTTTTTTCGTTGATACATTATACTAGAGTTCTAGTTTGTTTGGCTATTAATCAAATATATTTGAACAAGAAAAAGCGGCAATGAAATTTGTAGGAGAGGCTTAGGGGAGGCGATAATCTTATCTTGTTGCACATCGCCGCCAGAACCCTAAACCCTAAACCTGAGGTCAATCTTGCCTCCGCCACTGTTTGACGATTATCTTATCTTGTTGCACGTAGTATGTATTCTTATTTTACTTGGCAGTTTGATTTTTTCACATGTATAATTCATATATAGCTTTTCATTCTTACTTAGTACTGGCTGCCAGGCTCCGTTAGTACCGGCTGCTTCGGTACTAAATGGGCAGTTTGATTTTTTTCACATGTATAATTCATATATAGCTTTTCATTCTTACTTACACTGCAAGAAAAAGCGGCAATGAAATCTCGGGTAAATGCGCATGCGCAGTCACAAGAATTCGAACCCACAACCTTCAGCCTCACGCATAGCTTCCTTACCATCCCACCTAGACATCACATGTGGTTTTCAGTGGGGGGTTTTTCTTTTGAATAACTCGTGGAGTACCATTTAGTACCGGGCCAAGACACCAGCTGATATTAAAAGGCGACATTTAGTATTCCGGCACTAAAGTGGCTTGGGGAGCGTTTAAATTTGGACCCGGTACTAAAATGATCCCGGGGCGACTTTAGTACCAGACCAAAAGTTAACCGGTACTAATGTGTGGGGACGAATGCTCATTTTTCTAACAGTGTTAATATGAGCACTAGCCCATTAGCAAAGAAAGCATCATACTACATGTTTCCAGATATACTAACATCGTCGTATCACGAGAAGTACAAATGAACATGACATTCACTCCAACTCTACAAGCGTATATTTAATACGCACGAGTGCAGCAAACAAAGCATCAACCATGTGCTGTGTGCTTGCGTCGTCTCCACCTGATTAAAATGAGGCCACTAAAGAGAGGTGGAGAGGTAGTTATTAGCGGGGGCAATAATAATCCAATGGCGAAATTCAGGTAAAACGGGATGAACTTCTTAATTGTTTTCAATTAGTTAATCTATAAGTATTCTATGTATAGATACATGCATGCGGGTTCGATGTATTATTTAGTATGGAAAATAAAAGAACCTAGTTGTTGTTATGGCATGACTCTGTCTATATATACATACCGTGCATGATTATTATTACATACAGCAATGCGTTCAGTTGCAACCATGCCCTAGTGTGTGTGTGTGTGTGTGTGTGTGTGTGTGTGTGTGTGTGTGTGTGTGTGTGTGTGTGTGTGTTAATACAATATTGTGTGCGATTGTTAACTTGAAAGGCAGTATGAGGAAAAGCTCGCGTGTGTCTTAACTCTAGAAAGCAACATATGATCCCATCACCTCCCACCACTTTAATGGCCATTGGAATGCCTATTTTCATTTTTCAATTAAAAAATTAATATACCCGTAAATTTCTATTCTATTGACTTCCAACTTAAGATATGCCAGACCGTCCAACTTCAAACTTGTGGATTCAGGGAACCACCTTTTCAATTTTTGAAAAACTGAAGTTTGCAACATAATGGATCGGCTGCCCCTATAGTGTAGCATATAGTTTATCACTACTACAGAAATGGACATTTGTCCCGGTTGGGAACACAGAATAGTCCTAGTTTTCCAACCGGGACTGCTGTTCCGGGACTAAATGTGCCAATCTTTTGTCCCGGTCGGTACAACCAGGACTACAAAAAACTTTTAATCCTGGTTGTCACAACCAACCGGAACTGAACACTGTAAAATAAAACCCCCAATGTTCCACCCCCGCCCTACTTGCATGCCAACATGCTCGCCGCCGGCTCTCCGCCAGCCGTGTACCCTGCAGACGGCCCCCAAGTCCTCATCGCTATGGCACCACCGCAGGACAAGCATTCAGCACAAAACTCAACCAAAAAATGAGAAATCATACAAGTGTTTCCATGTTCATCATCAAGAGAACACACAAGTGCTTCTCTATTCTCGCAGAAACTCAAACTCAAACTATCTACAACACTACAACAATACCACAAACATCCAATCTCCACTACAATTCCTCCTACAACTGAAAAAGAACAAAAAAACAAATCCTTTGATGAAAAAAGCACCACACCTACGGGACCTCAACTTAACGAGGGCCGAGCGGCCGTAGCTCACCGTGAGTGCTGTCATCCCTACTCACCGCGGGCCCAAGCCACCACCGCACGGGAGCTTGGCCTAGCCCTCTGCTCCGGCTAGCCACGCGCCTCGCTGTAACATCCATGCTCAGGGCTTAATAGGATTAATAGGATACCCATACCAACAAGTTGCAACTTCTTTTCCGGAAGCCGATCTCCAAAGAACTCCAAGGTTAACCGTGCTTGGCCCGGAGAAATTTGGAGATAGGTGACCGACTGGTAAGTTCTTCCCAGATGTGCACGAGTGAGGACAAAGTGTGCAGAAAAGACCGGTGTTGGTCTGTGAGGGCAGTCTATGTCCCTAACCTCCCGCCGCACCCCTCACTTCGGCTCCGCCGCCCGCCGCTCACCGCAAGAGCTACTCGCTCGTGGCGCAAGGCGCTGTCCCATCCCGAGCTTGCCCCCTGGGTGTTTGACCTTGCTCGCAGCTCTGGCTAGCCACGCCCTCCATCTGGCTCCGCTGCCTGCCGCTCCGGCTCGCCACGCCCCTTGATCTCTCTGGCTCTTTCTGGAGGAAGAAAAGAGAGGGAGAGGGAAGAGGTAAGATAGAAATGAGAGGATGGGAAAGATTGGGATGAGAGAGAAAGATATAGATGGAGACACGCATGTGGAAGAAAGAAAAAAAATGGGTCGCAGTTTCCCGCCCTGGTTTTGGGCTTCAACTGGGACAAAAGCACTGCTTCTGGTCCCGGTATTGGTGGTTCCAATTGGGACCAATAGGTCCGGGAGCTTTTAGTCCCAGTTGGATCCACCAACCGAGTTAAATGAGAGACATTTAGCCTAGGTTGGTGGCTCTAATTGGGACTAAATGTCCCTGCCCCACAGCCACCCGGTCATCCACTGACCTAGGACTAAAGTCTTCATTAGTCCTGAGCCCAAAGGTGGCTGAGACAATGCAAAGGATCAAAATCCTCGGTTACTTGAGGAGAAATTAAGGAAAAAAAGGCAATGAGAGTCGGAAATCTTAAACTTCTTGTGATGAGTAGGGGTGTACACACACAGTCACACAGAGGCGGAGCTGCACCCCATGCTGGGGATATGAAGCACCGCCCATTGGTCCGCTAATTTTAGTTTGAGTACTTCCGTATATTAGCCCATTGAAATTTGATTGAATCTTGGTTCCAGATATTAAACTTTGACTGACTAGAATATATTCAGTGTGCACAAATGCTGCATTATTTTACATCATTCTCCCTTCTTTAATTTGTTATTACTTGTCTGCCTAAAAGCTTTTATATTGTTTAATTAATTTGTTGTGTGCTCTTTGCTTCTATTTTGTTTATTGTGTCACTAGTCTTACGTCTATATGCTATATATCATTTTGCTTGAACTTTATACTGAGAATCATTCTTTAATCTGTCATAACACCTTCTTGCACAATTCCTGGATCCGCCACATCATAGGAGGATGACCATCGCTAGCTAGACTGTTAGGTCAACAAGGATTGTTACGTGATTTCATATATGTTTTTAAGTTTGTGATCATGCATGTGCTTTTGGCTGATGGTGAACTCCAACTTCAGCTTGGTACCAGCCTTCCAAGAGCTCTGGAACGTGTGGGAGATCCACTGCCTGGTCCTGATCAGCCTTTTCCTGCAAGTCTTCCTCTTCCTCTTTGCGGGCTTGCGGAGGCGCAGCGCGTCACCCGTACTGCACACCGTCGTGTGGCTGGCCTACCTATCGGCTGACTCTGTGGCCATCTTCGTGCTTGGCCACCTCGCGGTCTACGCGAGCCAGCCGGGCCACCAGCTCATGTCCTTCTGGGCTCCGTTCATGCTCATCCACCTGGGCGGGCAGGACACCATCACCGCCTTGTCGAGGAAAGACAACGAGCTGTGGAAGCGCCACCTGCTGATCTTGGTCTCCCAGGTGGCAGTCGCCGGTTATGTCGTGGCCATGGTTTCTTGGCCGGACGACCGGCTCATGGCTGCCATGGTGCTCATGTTCCTTTCGGGGTGCTTCAAGTACGCTGAGCGTGCTTTGTGTCTCTACCTTGCGAGCCCAGAGAAGCTCAGGTCGCGTGCCCTGGGTGGTTTGCCAGACAAGCTAGAGAAACTTCAGGAGACGGAGGACAACGTTTACCCTTTTAGTCTTGGGAACAAGAAAGAAATGGAGCATTGCTAGCTCCCATGGTGGGCTGGCCCTTAAGGATTGGATGGACAAACACCAAGGTCAAGATTTTGGAAGGCTAAGAAAAGCAGTAGTCAAGACCATCGGCAGCGAAGTTGATTTCCCAACATGCGTGCTCATCTGGCACATTGCAACAGACATATGCTACTACTCCGAGGACAATGATAGCACTGATTCTAATAAAATGAAGAAGCATAGGCACATGAGCAAAGAGATATCAAATTATATCATGTACCTGGTCTTCAAGTCCGGTGTGATGCTTACTACCAACTCCCAGTATGTACATGAGAAAGCTCACGATGAAATTAGCACATTGTTGTCAGGTCAAGATCAACAGGGTCAACAGGTTACTACTCTACAAAAGAAAGCAGCAGTGATTAAGCTTTTTCAAGCCAAGAAGCAGAATGACGTACAGCAAGATCTGTCTGCGCCTGCAGTTGATGCCGATAAGGCTGCTGCTGCTGATAGATTTAAACAGAAACTCCTGCAGAACGCCCAAGAGCTTGATTCTCCAGAGCGGGCAGCAGTCATGAAGCTTTTTCAAGGCAAGAAGAAAGAGGAACAGCAAGATCAGTCGGGACTTGATACCGAGAAGCATGAAGAATCAGTCGATAATGATAGTGCTGCTGATACACATCATCTGCAGAAACTCAAGCAGAGCGCTCAAGATCTTTATTCTCCAGTGTTGCCCCGTGCGTGTGAAGTGGCCCAGGAGCTCATTATCATTGACGATGATACTGAACGTTGGGACCTCATCGCTTCGGTGTGGTCGGAGATGCTTTTCTTCACTGCACCTAGTTGCGGGGCTGCTTTCCACTACGAGCATCTAAGCATTGGTGGGGAGCTCATCACACATACTTACTCTATATACTATGCGGCATGGAGAGATGCCCCTCTCCTTCACCGGGCGAGGCCAGCTTGACACGTGTCCAGAGAAGTCGCCGGACGCCGGCCATTGGTTGTAATTTTGCAAAAAACCCCTCGATGAAATTGAAAATAGAACCCGCCGTCCCCGTAATTTTGCAAAAGACCCCCTATCCCTCTTCACCCTCCCCATCACAACGCCCCCCCCCCCTCCCCGGCCTCCAACCCGCCCCCTCCCGGCAGACGCCGCCTTCCGTCCCTCCCTTTCCCATCTCCACACCGCCGCCGCCCCGCCTCCTCCCGGCCGCCGCCACCGTCCCTCCCCCATGCCGCCTCAGCGCGCCGCCCCAGCCCGACGTGGAGGGCACATACCGCGGATCCAGTCTAGCAGCGTCGAGGCAAAGCAGTGGGCGGCGCTGGTGTTGAGGCGTCGGCGCGGACGACGGCAGCAGCGAGACGAATGGAGGTGCCGTCCAGCCAGAGGCGCGGGCGGCGGGAACGGCCGGTGGCGTCCAGCGCCGTGTGGTGCCGTGTTTTCTTTTTTCTATCAATTTTCCCTTTTTTCCTCTCAATTTTCCTTTTTCTCTCAATTTTTTTCCCTTTTCAGTTTCCTTCCACGATTTCTTCCGACGCGGCGGAGCGCGTTCTTCACCTAGTATTCTCCTACTCATGAAATTTCTAGGCCCTTTTCTACCACCCCCTGCTGGTTCCTAAGCCTCACAAGCCATGCCATACATGTCTAGCCTTAGTGAAAGCCATCCTGATCAGCTCATATGATTGTACCTTTTATATAATCACCAAGAACTATTAGCACTGTGTAAGCTATAGCACATGTAATAAGTTTCGACGAAATTCCATATCCTCGGTGTGATGGAATAGACACATATATATGGATGGAAATCTTGGAGTTGCTGTGGCGGTGACATGGTCACATATATGGTTGTTGACTCCTCCTTTTTTTGATGCGGGCTAAAGCGGAGGAGCGCACTCGGACCATGCTGAGCAACAAGGTTAGGTCACACACACAGCTAGTATGTAGGAACCATATGGGCCTTGGTGGCGTGATCCATTGGCACAACACCTTTTAGGATTGAAGGCGCAAAATATGTCTCTTCTCATGCATGTGCATGTGCCAAATGGGGTGGAATAGCAAAGCCTTGGATCAGAAAAGGAGCATTCCTCTTCTTTGTGTGCCTTGAAGCTGCTTGTCAAGCCGATGTGATTAAGCCTATGTTATACGAACCAATTTTGAGTGGTAGAATCGGTAAATGGACTTATGTACTTGTTGATTATGATTTCGCTTGTGAACCCAATGAAAGACCAAATTGTAGCAAACTTCATTGTTGAATATTAGATTAATGATTAGTATGATTTAGAAATCGGCTATATTACTTACACATCATGGAAGTTCTATTTCAATGGATCGGTTTATGATGATGGTCAATGAGTTAGTGCTCTTTTGTGGACTTTTTGACTGGCTGGAGATTGATGTTGGAGGCGATTATGGTCATCTGTTTTCGGTGTAATTTACTTCCGTGTCAATGTATTACTAGATGCATAGCCGCTATTTTTAGGCATCATGATCAATGGAGATATGAAATGGGATTTATTTTTTGGGTTCGCCCTTGCAGACTTGCAGTCTTGCTTCTTAATTTTGTTGTGCTGTTAGTTCGGTGTTTGTCTCATTGAATCTGCTTTGAAAGCCTGATGGGAGTCGGTACCACCGGATGCATGCTTTCTCTGATAAAAATTATTTGATCAATGGAAAAGCAAAACTTGGCACTCTCAAAGAAGCGAAAACATCACGCTGCATGTCTAATCAACTTTGTGAGGGAAGATTATCTCTGCCCCAAAACACCTCTGCCACTCGGTCTCTTTTCTTCCGCCGCGTACCTTTGGAGAGATCCTACCGATGCGAGGCCTTATCTGCTGACAGAAGGTTGCACTAATAATTAAGTTAAATATGATGCAGTTCTATTTGGCTTGAATTATTACAATCTATAGGTGTGTGAAGCATGTTGAAGCGTGATTCACTTTTAGTGGTGCAGCAAGAATTCAAGGTATGCTAATATTACAATAGTTTTTTAAATGCATATATACCTTGATAAGTACCTCGAAGAATTATTTCTTCCTTTGATTAATTTGTGATAAAACATATACTAAGGAAAGAGAACAGAAAGACTAATGCTCTAGCACAGCAAGCATCTGACTATGCAGTTGTGAAGAAGTATTTTTCACATTCGAAAGCCGATGCGCATGAATGCCTAGTTTCAAGTTCTGGACGAACCGGTCCGACTGGTAGGCGCAACCATTCTGACCGGTCTGACCGACTCTTCTGATGAAGACATCAACTTGGTCACAGAAGTTGATAATACTATTAAGACCGAACTTAAATATTGGAGGATCCCTATCATGAAATATTTAAAGGAACCTGATCATGACGTAGAAAGAAATATTCAGTGTTTCACATTTAAGCATATTTTGATCGATGGTGAGCTCTATCGTCGAACCACCAAAAATTTGCTTCTCAAGTGTTTGGATTCGAATTAGGCCAGAGTTGCTATGGGAGAAATTCATGAAGACATTTGTGGAAGGCATCAATCGGCTCCCAAGATGAAGTGGTTGCTTAGAAGAGCTGGTTTCTATTAGCCTACTATGATGAGATTAAAAATGTTGAATTTACTATTAAGAGATGTTGAACCTAAGATTTGAAAATGTTGAAAATCATTTTATTAAAAAGATAATATTGAATATCACTACTGTTAGGATAAATCATCACTTTTAATTAGATGCAACGAGATAAAAGGATAATAAGAAATTAATACCATACCCATTTGATGATAATATCATAATTTGTATTTTTATCAAACACTACATCATGTGGCAATGTGCTACTAATCCGTTCATAATTAGTCCCTGTATGCTGCTTACTTATGAGTTGAAGATATGCAAACGGCACAACTCTGAGCATGAGACCTGGGTGGAGCCAGCATATGAAGCCACGGAGGTCAGCTCTCTATCATAGTGTTGTCAGCTCCACATATGAACAGCCATATGAACAGCGAAGAACAGTGATAGCTCACTGTTTTTGCACAAAATCATCGATGGATGCACGTAGCTCCGCCCCAAGATCCGTGTCTATGTAATAATCCAAAGTATAAAAATCAGCCGGACTGCCACCAGTGGCATCCCATCCAAGCTACAGAGCACTTTCCAAAACCATGTGCAGGAAAAGGAGACAAGCACTACTACCCAAATCTTTACCGAGGCGGACAAAAACCATTAATCGAGGCGGTTTTTGCAACCACTTCGGGTCCAATGCCACGGTTAATCACGACTTAACCGAGGCGGTTCCTATGCCCGCCTCGGTAGATGGTATAAAAAATTAAAAAAAAAAAGAAAAGCTCGGCGAGCCCATCACGGGCCCGTCGAGCCCATCGGCCGTCGCCGCCGCGCCCCGCTCCGCCGCTGCTCCGCTTCGGGCCGCCGCCACGCCCCCGATCCACCGCCGGATCCGCCCGCGCTGGGGCTGGATCCGGCCTCCCCGAGCGCCAGATCCGGAGCGAACAAGCCCTGCATGGCGTACGCGAGCCAGCGGCGGGAGACACAGGTGGTGGGACGCGGCCGTTGGGGGCCTCCCGCAAGGGAGGGGCATGGCGCTGGGAGCCTCTTGCCGGCTGAGAGGGACGCGACCGCCGGAGAGAGAGAGAGAGAGAGAGAGATGAGGGAGGGGGCGACCCGGGATGGGGGAGAGATGGGTTAGGGTTAGGTTTTTCTTTTATAGTTGAATGTGCTAATGGGCTGCTGGCTGGATATGGGTTGAGTGGGTGTTTTATACATGTCTGCCTCGGATAATATATTTTATGAGGCGTTTTTGGCAATCGTCTTGGTTAATAGAAAATGACCGCCTGGCATTAACCGAGACAGTTATTTTTCCTGTCCGCCTCCGAGGGCTTTCCAAAGCGCCTCGGTTAATCTAGTTTTGTTGTAGTGAAGTGGTAAAGTATGATTGCAGGTGTGCGTTGTGGATCTTTAACAACATTACATTCAAATGATTTTATCTCTCAAACCATGCATCTATTTCAAATTCCGTTTAAACCTAGATATTATTTAGAATTAATACAACAAAATAAAATCCAATTCGATTTTTATGTTATCTATTTTGAAAATAAATTAACAAACTGAATATACCATCAACATTGTGAATATGTTGTTCCAACATTTTCGATATACTTTTTTCAACAATCCCGTATAAATGTTGAATTAGTTTATTTTAGATGTCGAATTAAATCTCAAGAAATGTGGAAAGTAATAATATTTCAAAATTTTGAACATTCTGGCTCTAGTTTTACTCATGTTCTTTCTAAAAACTGAAATGAACATCATCAGCTTAAAATATATAATGAGTTCGGGAGGGAAAAACAAACAAAAAAACAATAACATGTGCATGTGACGATGGAGAGACGTAAACCTGTGTTTTCGTTGGAGCAGCGTGGACTAAAAAAAAAGTAATAACCACCTTTGTTGGGCTGTTTTGGGCTACCGGGCTTCTACTGGATTAATTATAGATACAAACTAACTTTCGGAAGCCAGATAGGAAACCCCCGCGGCCTGCCCCAATCCCCCCTCTCCTAGCCCCACCCAAATACGAGCGCAGCCGCAGCGACCACCGGCGGCGACCGGAGTTCCCTCCCCTTCCCTCTCCGCGTGCCATTCCTGTCCCGGATCTCCACCTCCCGCTCCCTTGTCGGTATCCTTCCCCTTCGTGGCGGTGCTGCCCCAGGTCCAGGATCCCCCTCCCACACCTTCCGCCTCGCAAATCCGGCGGCGGCGGGAGGTGAGCTCATCCTGGGGTGCAGCTATATGTCGCTTCAGGTGATAGTTGCATAACCGAAGGGAAAGTGTATTTTGGGCCAGCCTATGGGAAGATGGTACGCATAAGTGTTGAGAGATTAAATAAAAGAGAGATTGTGAATGCATGCAGAAAATGACAAATAATAATGATGTCATCCATATGCATGCATATTCCAAACTAAAAATGCTATAAATAGTAAATTGAGTATTCAAATTAAATTTGAGTTGCACCATTGTCTTTTTTTTATAACAAGATCTTCAAAACAAGATCACACTTGCCTATATTTGCACAATATTTTCTAAAAATACTTTTTAATACTAAATATTAAGTCTAGACTTCTGGAAACAAATATTTTAACAACACGAACAAATATTTATTTTTATGAAAAAATAAATAAACATAATGAACAAATAATAATGTACAACGAACAAAATATTAAATATAACTAACATTTGATTGTATAGGCTAAATAATAGAAATGAATATCACGAACAAATGGGTCAACATTACCGAACAATTTACTGTACAAAGAGAACAAATAATTTGGTATTGCGAACAAATTATGTACACCTAGACATATAAGTTTACATGAAGAAAAAACAATTAAGTTGAAAAAAAATTATAAGCATATACACATGCTAAACAAATAGTATATTACATAAATAAATAAATTATTTCACACCAATTAATAAGTCTACTTTACATATAAATTAGTATACATTAAACATAGCTAGCTTATAAATATGAATAAATACTTTGGTAGGTAAGTATAGATCTGTTGACATCCACACTATTAAGTCCACATAGCAATTAAAATTAGTCTAGTGAATAGATAATTGTACATCATGAACTAATAAATTCACATTATGACAAATAAATTTTCACTATCAACACAATATAATAGAGCATACGTTTGCTAAGAGCCGAATTAAATTGATAATATGAATGCTACTAATAATTATAAAAAAAGAGAGATGAATTACATAAAACATACCATATGGTAAAAACAATTCTAATACCGGAATAAGGGGAAAATGAAGAAGAAATAAAATAAGAAAGAAAAAGGAAAAGAGATAAAAATGAGAATAAGAAGGTTTAGCTCCGCCCAGCATAATCGGCTAGCAAGTAAAAGAAATTATCTTGTTTACAAGCCAACGTGGCAGGGATGGCAGTAATACGGTGCATGCATGTGTATAGACATAATTATTTAATTGATGTTTGTCAATCCTCAAAAAACAAAAATGGACACACAGTTTTGGGCCACAACGGTGGCTCATCCACACGTTGCACCTCAGCAGACCAGATAAATATATATTGATGAGCTTATCCGCTTAGTTGGGCCGAAGGCAAGAATCATCTACTGGGCCGGATCTCTTAATTTCTCTCATCTGGTCCCGACGGCTTCAGGCGACAATATCGCCCGCGCGATATATAGAAATTATAGCAATATGCACCGAGGCATCATGAATGAATGTCTTGAAGCAAATGGCAAATGGATCAGCTGGCCATTTCCTTCGTGCCTGGCTCGCTGAGAATTTTGTTTCTGCAATATCAAATGCCTTTGACTTAGTTTCTGCATTCAATGTTTCAATCCAAACAATCTGATAGCATGAACCTGCATATATTGGTCTGTCTGCTGGCCAAGCCCTGCTATAGTAGAGTTGCCATTAAATCCGTCGCAAAGTAGCCAATTCGAATAGAGTTCGAACTTGGCTGTAGGCTCGGCAGGATCGCTGGCTCAGATCGAGCTCGGCTAGGGATGCTATCGAACTCCAGCTTCAGGTGGCAGGCTCGCTCGAGCTCGGCTCGTTGATAGACCTCCCTCTCACGGCTCAGGGTCAGAGGCTCATCTCTGTTTCTTTCCCCCTTCTCTCTGACTCTGGATTAATTTTTCTTACCAAATTTCACCCCAACTCTAATCCTTCATAAAAATAGAAATTATTGGCTGGTTTCAGCACAATTTGAGGCGCTGTGGTCTGTGAATTGAATCTAAGAAGAATCCCATATTCTTGGCGGATTCAACCCTGCCAAGCTTTCAAAATTTGGAACGAGCCAATTCGAATAGAGTTTGAGCCTTGGTGAGCCTATCTAAGGCTGTCCGCAGTGGGCTCTGTATCCCGCGCGCTCTCTATCGTCCAGAGCAGGATAGCGCAAAAATCCGCTGCAGCGGCATGCGCTACGCGGCACGCTATCATTGCGCCCCGTCTCTCGCGCGCCAATTCGAGCGCAGGTAGCGCGCGTGTGCCATCCGCCGACGTGGTGTGGGCCCACCTCCCGGCGTGTGCTTCGCGCCTGCTCTCGCCCGCCGCGCGTGCCCGGCGGCTCCGCCATGGCCTCCCTCGCTCACCACCGTCCATGGCCTCCCCGCTCGTCCGCCCCGCGCCCATGGCCGCGGCTGGCCCGCCCTGCTCGCCACGCCCCGCGCCGGCGCGAGCAGAGGCAGGGTCCGCGACCGCCGCGCGCTCTGCAGATCCGCTGCCGGCGCCCCGCGAGGCCCGCTGCCAGGGGCGGGGGAGGGGGCAGAGGAGGAGCCGCCATGGGAGGCTGCGGCGTGGACTGCCCCCTTCGCCGGCCTGCTGGCCACGCCGCCGCGGCCGTCGGGCGCCCCGGTCCTGCTGCCCGGCCTCCGCCCCGCTGCTGCCCCGAGCTGCTCCGCTGCCTTCGCGGAGCTCGCCGCCGCTCCGGGAGCCTTGGAGGCCGCCGCCGCTCGCCCGCCGCGCGTGCCCGGCGGCTCCGCCATGGCCGCGGCCTCGCCCTGCCGTGGCCGCGCGCTCCTCCGCCGCGGGGGGCCGTGGCGAGGGAGGGAGGGAGGAGGGCCGCCGGCGGGTGAGCAGCAGGGGGCCCGCCGAGCTCTGCCAGCCACGGGCGCGGGGAGGGCCGCCGGGGAAGGCCGGCGCCGCCCACTCGCCGCGGAGGAGAAGCAGGGGAGGAGAGAGAGACATGGGGAGAGGGAGTGGATGGGTGGGAGATAAGGTTGGGTGGGTCCCACTCGTCAGGGATAGTAGAAGTGGTGGGTGGAATAGATTTGAGTAGAAAATGTAGATGACTAGGATATAGAGAGTGTGATATAGAGTACGACGAGTGCGGAAGAAATGAATATAGAGTGGAGAATCTCGATGACGAGGATGGAATATTCTGTTTAGAGAGTGAATTTGGAGAGTGACGAGTGCGGAGAGCCTAAGTTCGAACTTGGCTGTATGCTATTCGGGATCTCTGGCTCAGATCGAGCTCGGCTCGGTCTGCGATGTAGCAGGCTCGCTCGAGCTCGGCTCGTTGACAGCTCTCCCCCTCACGGCTCAGGCTCTCAGTTTTTTCTTCTCCCAATCTCCCCCCTTCTCTCTGGCTCTCGCCTCCTGTCTTCCTTCCCTGGCGGCGGCGACCTGCGCCCCTTTGCCGGCGACGAGCAACCACCAGGTATGCCCGCGCCCCTTCTCTTTCCTTCCTCTGTGCGAGACGGAGTGCCTCAAACCCTAACAGAACTATTTCTATTCGGATCGGATCCAGTTGCAATATATTAACCTATTAACTTCGATTTCGTTTGCAAAAATCATCGGGTTTACATGTGTACACCCGTGCACGCCCCTGGATTCAACTGTTGGGAATATATGCTCGCCAAGAACACGGCAACTTGTTCTTGGTTCTTATCTGATATAGGGTTTCTTTTTTTTTTTCGCTGCGTGTTCAAATTCGGTAGGTATTACTGCGATCCGCTGGTAACATAGCAGGATGAAACCTGCTGGGGTTGTTTGTTTTGAATTACTGTCAGAGACGCCCCTCTCCAAGTGCTTGATAATTCTTTGCGAAATTATTTGTCTCAAATCATGTTTGATACAAGCAGAGTTGTGTTGCGATAGGATATTATGCTGTTATCTATCGTGCTGCGCACCAAGTGGTATGTTTCGGTCTAGTCTATACATAGGAAAAGCTGCATTGTGGGCTTAGTACTTTTTATCCGTATGGTAATATCATCCTTTTGCGATTTTGTGTCTTTAGATAGGCAATATAAATAATATGTTTCATGTGCTATGATCTATGCAGTGGGTAGGCATATTCCTTTTCCAAAGTATTCGGTGAGGCATTTCATTTTTCATGTGTACTGATTTTGTGATATATTGAGTATCGTAGGCATTGAGTTGCATCCACAATGTCGCAGCTCGGAACACATGCATTGCCTGGAGCTGCAATCTATGGCACTTCAACTAGGAGATTTGGAGGTAGTTATTGCATCAAGTTTCTCTGCGGATTTACTTTTGTTTTTACGTTTTCAATCAGGGTCTTCTCTGTTTGTCATCATACACAATAATCTTGTGGGATTTAAGGTACAGTTGGAAATAAAAGGATCAGCTGAACTACAAATGCAATAACAGAGTGTTTTTAGGTGAAAACAAGTAGATTTATTAGTGTACATCTACAAGAACAGATAATGAGATCAATAGACCTCTTGCAAAAATTAGTCACTCAGCCATTATTTTTTCCAAGGCTGTAATGAAACTATTATATGGCTCTGAACATTTCTTTTGCCTCCTGTACTCTTAAATCCATTCTAGTTTATCAATTATCCTCAAATTTGTTGCCTTATAAATGCATTAAAAAATGAAAACCCAAAGAGTGGTGGTGGTGTCCATATGTGTTCTAGTGTAGAGGTGCAAGTAAAGAATTTTAATTTGTCTGGTAGCATAGTTCATAGCAGCTTGTCTTTTGTTCTGGAGATTCACCATTGCTCAATGTCAGCCGTGAATGCTGATGATCTCATGCATATGCAATTTTATATACGTCATGGATAATCTATGATAGCACGCTTTCTGTTTTTACAAGATGGTCTACATGTGTAAATACTCTTTGTAAATACATAGAAAAATTATTTACCAATACTCTTTCTAGGTTAATAGAATTTTACATCATCTCTAAAAAAGATAAATAGAACAAATTGGTTGTTTCCGAGTATCTCCTTCTATTATTTTAAATAGTATCTATGATTCTGTACTTTCCCTTTTTATTAGACATTCGTTAAGTTCATGTGTAAATGCTCTTTCTAGATAAATAGAACAGTTGGTTGTTTCCAATCATTTCTTTTGATTATTTAAAGAGTATAAATAAATTGCACAGTAGATCCCTAAAATTGCACACGTCTCTAAGCTCGAGAATTTTACATTTAGGTCTGTGGATTTGTACAAGTGGCCTGAAAAAGTTCCAACTCTTAATTGAGGATTGTGCACTTGGCATAGGGACCTAGGTGATACATCCGTGCATGTGACATTCGATTCCGGACTTTGTGGTTCATGAATCACCATATTCCTTCTTACTTTTGGCATGCTGATCATCTTATGCACATAATTATTTGTACTGTAGTGTCGAATAATGCTCATTATTGTCTTGCTGTTTGGCAGGTTCACAATTCCAGCAATCTAAAGTTAACCGCATCTCATTTGAAGGGAAAGTGTCTACTAAAGCAACATTGAGAGTAAGAACATTTTATATTGTTGTCTATTTTGGTCTTACTTCCTGTAGACTCGAGCTTAAGGGATTGTGAACTAATCACAAAATCTGGCCTTTTGTAAACTAACTATACATTCTAATGTCTGTCAGTTCCCAAACTATTGCACAGTGAATCTTGTGTGCATTTAAAAGCAGTCTGTCATTGTCTCAATGTTGTAATATAAAATTACACTGAATCATCTGCTATGGTAATTATGTTAGATTGACCCATTCTACTTTGAGATAAATGTGCCAATGGGAACCTCGTTCTAATTTATATCAATCTTGAAGGGAGTGTGTATTGTGAAAATTTTACAGTTTGAAAATGGCTTAGTTCAATGTTGAATGGATAATGGATTTGTAATGTTTGATGAAGAATTACTTGTCTTCGATGTGCATAATTTCTTAGGTACCATCATACCAAGAATTATTACTGAAGTATCAACTCTGAATTGTTAGGTACACAGTAAATGTTAACTTGCAGTATATCTTATGAGTTACTTGTAATGCTAGCCTTCAGTTGTGAAATTCAAAGTTGAATGTGAAAATGGTATCCCACATATTTTCTACTCTGTATGATTTACTTCACTGTCAGATCCTTTGTTTAACTACCTTTTCTGTTACCACTCTTCACTGCAGAGCGTGAGGTGTAAAGCTACTCAAACTCAAACTCAGAGCGTCCAAAAGAAATCTTCAAGTGCAACTGTTCAACGTGATAAGAAAGGTACTTTAGAATTCTCATACTGCATGTAATTGAATCCAATTTTATTTGTCTTTGAAGCATGTAACTTTAGTTGCTCAAAGAAACCAGGCTAACTCCCCACATCTGCTAAATTTCACCTGTAACGGTTCCAGGGAAAGTCCAAGGGCCAAAACTTGATGATGGAAGTGGTGGGTTCCCTCCATTCCGTTTTGGCAAAGGCGGGGGTGGTGGTGGAGGTGGCGGAGGTGGCAGCAACTACTTCGGCGGATTCCTTCTCTTCTCCTGTGTGTTGCTCCTTGATTACCTGAAGGAGTTCGAGAAGCACCTCCTTACTCGAAGGCACCGAGCTGGTGATGATGCTGGCAATGGGCTGCTTCAGCCATAATCGCTGTTTACTAGCCCCACTAGCTACTCGTTCTGACAAAGAAGGCTTCTGGCTGCCTTCTGAAAACATATCATGCGACCGGCTTGGTAGTTTATGCTCTCTTTCCTGTGGACTGCTGCGAAAGATCATGTCAGATTCGAGACTCTGTCCGAGATGCTGAAAGCTCCTGCAAGCAGGCTGCTGAGCTGACCTGGAAATATGAACCTAGTGTAATGTAGTGTGCCCGTTTCAGATGGATCCTGTGGCTGGTGGCATTTAACGCTTGCCGACTGCGGATTGAACCGGTTAACTAGGAGTTTCGTGGAGGTTTTTGTTCTCTGCTCTGCTGGGCATATAAAGTTCTATGATTTTTGAAATGGAGATTGTAATAAGTGGACAGGGGAAATGCTGCGCCATTGCTGGTTCGTTTGCGGGAAATTTCCTGGGAGACTCAAAAACCGAGGGCCTAGAGAGGGTCCAAAGCTACTTCAAAGTTGCCGTCAGCAACATGAGTTGTGAACGCAGGACCTGAACCAACCATGAGTCGGTCGGCCTGCAATTTAGTTCTCCTTTCGATGCAGTTTCGTCTCATGACGATGGCTCGTTGCTCGTATGAATTTGGTGGACTTGACCTGAAGAAGTCTCGATGACCCGTCTTGGTCTTTGGGTCTCGCTGTCTTTCCAGTTTCCACTGCATCTTCTGCCCCCGTGATTTTCCTCGGCTCTTCAGTCTACAAACATTTGTTTTTTGTCCAATGAAACTGTCTACATCGTTGCTGTAAGACGATCATGAGCCTGGTGAGTGGTTGGTGCTAACAAAACGTTTTGCCTAAAAAAAGAAAAAGAGTTGCAAATCACGTTGGTTTGTCTGAATCATGGTGCCATGGTGGCCGTTCTTTTATTCGGGACATGGCACATCAGCAGGAAGGAAGCTACCAAAGACAGTTTGATGGTCAGGGCAAGTACATTGGTGTCGTCTACCTATCTAATAGGTAGTCTCATGCATGACATGTTATTTTGAGACGACTTATTACACAACTTATACAATAGGTTGTTTTATATGTTATCTCATGGAACTCTTTAATTCCTTAATTTGTGTAAATAAAAAAAAGAATGTTGTATGGCAACTAAACTCGTACAATAGTGGTTTAATTGTCTCATAGTCCTAAAATTTAGCTTTACGAGGCGGTTGTCTCGCGAAACAATGACCTCTTTCTCTCTTCTCCACGTCATCAAAAATCCTATATGACATTGCATGAGACGAGGTATGTGACTGCTGACGTGTAGAAATGTACATGCCCTTACGGGGCGTGACAAACACGCTGACACCCCTAGAGAGATGCATGCTATTCATTACTCTCTCTTTTTTTCACGGTGGTCTCGAAGAAAAGTGCATCTCGAACACATTTCAAGTTAAACTCTGAAAAATGTACACCATTATGGTTCTTTTTTTTTTGTCTTGTAACTAAATGTATCCGTCACTTTTCAAGACAAATCTACCTAGCGATCTTCTTTTTATGTTGTCAAGCTATATATAAATATAAAAGTACAGTGACAGCCAAAATTTTAAAAACTGTCATGCTAAAGTGAAAAAGGAAAAAGAAGTCAAGAATTAATTTATGCCCCGAGGAAGTTGATGGAATAATGCACGTCTGTATCCTAGAGAAATTAATGATAATGTTCGGAAAGACACTTCGTGTAGCCTAGATTAAGCGAGTGTTTGGAACCATATGTTAACATCCAAAGTGCTAAAGTTTAGCACTATTTTATCCAAACAGGTCAGAAGTGCTAATTGGGTGGGCTTTAACCAAGACTCTAAAACTTTAGTAAATGTATGAATGCAGATATGTGCTAAATTCTCATCCAAATTAAACAGACCATAATGTCTTTATACCGGCAATCGGCGTGTGTACTTCCTTTCGTCACGCACCGGGACGATCGTAGCCGGCCGACCAACTTGGACAGCGCTGAGCCGCTGAGGCATGGCAAGATATCGGCAGCAAAGAATGGGCTCGTGCCATGCCATCCTCTAGGGCGACGCTCCTTTCAGCGCGGCATCTTATCTCATCGTTGCCCGTACTTACACAGTACTCGTACGCAACATCCATTTTCTACTCGTTGCCGTAGCTCAATTATTGAGGATGGAACTAATTATCATTTCTGGGGCACCTACCGGTTCATTTTTATCTTATATTTTTGACAGCCTCGTGATTGCAGGATACATGATATAAACTATGTATCGAGACATAAATATTAATCTTGGTGTAATGTAAAAGTTAGGTAGTCAGAACGATCTATATTCTCGAACGGAGCAGGTAGCATACAAACGATGCTGCGGTCTAACAAAAAAAACTAAAATCACGAATCGTGACCAACAGAAGGGATACCGTAAATTTCGTCTCCGTATGCCTTCGTGTCCCTTATTAACTACTCCATTATACATCCTTTTATTTTAAAAGGCAAATATACTCGTGCGTTACAATAGGCAAAAGAGAGACCGTAAATTTAATCCCCATGTGCTTTGTGTCCCTTATTAACTACCGCATTATACATCCTTTTGTTTTAAAAGACAAATATATCCGTGCATTACAACAGACAAGCCGGTACTAAATCCATCTGCTCGGTGCTAAATGAGCCCCCAGTTAAATGCTTGTATTGTGTGGTCGCGAGAATTTGAACCCACAACCTCCGGCCTTACGTGTAACTTTCTTACCATCTCATCAAAATATCGCATGTGATTGGGTGGAAGATGTTTTTCTTTTAAAGTAACCCGTGGTACTACCATTTAGTACTGGCCAAAAATCACCCGATACTGTGATGACATTTAAGTACATGTCGGTATCTTATCTGGTACTTATCTGGTACTAAAATGGCTCTGGGCCCTTCAAATTTGGACCCGGTACTAAAATGACTCCGCGTCACCTTTAGTACCAGACCAAATTATGACTGCTACTAAAATGACTCCGCGTCACCTTTAGTACCAGACCAAATTATGACTGCTATACTAACATGCACGGACGGAAGATATTTTTTCTTGTAGTGGTTGGTATAAGTATCGAATACATATAATTATATATGCGTTAATTTATAGATATCTACATAATCGAGTCGTGGATGAAGGGCTAGTCCAACTCACAAACAGGATGGACTAAGACCCCCTATCAATAGCATAAGGCAGGCCAAATAAAAAATTTAGATAAAAATCTTTCATATTTTATGTCGTGGTATGCAAACCCACAGCCGGGTGGCGTAGTGCACCTGCCTAAACCCTGAGGATGCGTACTCGGAGTTTAGCTAGGATTAGCCCAATCTCAGTGGAAGAATGTGATGAACACAGCAGTTTAGAGTGGTTCGGGCCGCCGGAGCGTAATACCCTACGTCCACTGTGTGTTGTATTGATTGTGCTCTCAAGAGGTTGAGAGCAGGGTTGTTCGGCGTGAAACTGAGCTTGTGTTGTGAGAGTCTTGGAGTATCTGGAGTGTGCAGCGAGTGCCTCCTTTTATATCTCAAGGGAGGCGCGTACATGGCCGTTGAGTCTCCGACAGGTGGGCCCAACGATGTAGTTCAAAATAACATATTGTACAGACATTATGGCATTGTAGGCGACGGAGATCTCATTTCTGGATTTCCTTGCTCTGCCTGTGGGAATCTTCCGTCCGGCATAGCCATGCCATGTCTTGTCGAAACGGTGTCATGGTGTAGCTTGCGGCGTTGCCTGCAGCGTAGCTGAACGGGCCGTGTAGCTTGCGGCGTAGGCGGTATGATAAAAAGGTGCCATGCCGTCGTATCCATTTAATGCGGCAGACGGGCTCTGCACGGATGCGGCGCATACGGCTGCACTGTGTACCTCGGTAATATGCGGTTTACAGTGAGGCCTGACAAAAGCTGCCCCGCGTGCCGCGGCGGCAGAGCACGCCTCGACCACCCGGCGGAAGACTCGCGCCCGCGCATGCGGGACACGTGGCGCCCCCGGACCTTGCCCCGGCGGTGTATTGGTTCTACGCGCGTGGGAGGTCCGGACGGGCGCGGCGAGGTCTCGGACCCCTATGGGGGTCCGAGCCCTCGGCTGTTGGCGCGGAGCTTCCCCTCCTCAGGGACATGTGGCGTCTCCGGACCCGTCCTAGAGCGGGGAGCGGCTCCGAGGCCGTTGGCCTGGTGAGGTAAGAGCCTGACCCGTGGGGCCGGCTGCTCCGCCCCTTAGGGCGTAGTTACGGATGACTAAGCGAGTCCTGCCTTGCGGCAGTAGGAGTGGGTATCCCTGCTACAGGATACCGACAGTGGCCCCCGGGCCCACCTCGGGAGAGGCGACGAACCCGCAGGTGGGGCCACTACTGTGATTTGGCTCTGCATAACTTGAAGCCTCTAGCGTTAGACTATGCACGCTGCAGGAGTCTTGTCCGGCTTTGACCATCCATCGGGTTTCTCGCTACCTCATCACATCGCAACGGCTTACTGACTCGTGGCCCCCACATACAGTGGTACACCTAGTCACGCGAGCGACGCTCAGCATTGTTGCGGCCGGGGTAAATGGGATCTTTACCACCAGCACAGTTCCCGAAAAGTCTGGTCTTGCCAGTGCTTTGTGCGCGCACGTTAGCTCAGCTTCCGCCTCGCTTCGCGCGCGGGCGACGGTTCAGATCCCGCCTTTTTACACCTTCGCTTGTTACTTGCCTCCCCTGACAGGCGGGCCTGGTCCCCCTGGTCATGGACTGGGCGGCTAACGCCAGGCGTGAGCGTCGCTTGGCTTCCAGCGACGGTTCCGGGGTGCGCCGGATGGATCAGGCTTCATAAAGTGCTGAACCGCATTCCCCGGTTACTTTTCCGCATTTGCCTTCTTCCTTCCAAACCTTTGCGCCCATTTGCCTTCGAGCCTCCTCGCCCCTTGCTCTTCTGTGCAGATTGTTCCTCGCCTCCACAGCAAGATGGCGTCCCTCGTTCGTCCCCGTCGTTTCCAAACCGAGGAGGAACTGAACACAGTGTGCCGCCTGCTTGGGTGGAGTCCACAGGAGGCTACCTGGGGGATTCGAGCAGGCTCGGTTCCCCTCGGCGATCTGTGCACCGGGGAATTTGTGCTGTTGATTTCGCACATTTCCACCGGCTTGGGGCTGCCGATCTCTTCGTTCTTGCTGCTGCTGCTGGAGGATTTCGGCCTTCAGCTCCAGCATCTCACACCCCACTCCATCCTCATGACGTCGATCTTCGTCCACCTATGCGAGATGTTCGTGGGGGTGCGGCCCTGCGTCATTCTCTTCCACCACTTCTTCGTCCTAGTGAAGTCCGGGAAGGGCATGGATGAAGTGGGGGCGTACTACTTCCAGACGAGGAGCGATTTGCGGACGCCCTACATTCCCGGGCTTACTGGCGGGAAGTGAGAGGATTGGCGCAAGGAGTGGGTGATCGCCAATACCGAAGCCAACAAGCGCCTCGTCATGCTGACCGGGGGACCCGCCTCTGACCGCCAGTCCTGGAGGGCCAAGCCGTCCCTGCCGTCGGAGTTTGACCCCATGCTGAGCAAGATCAGGGCGCTGGCGGAGAGTGGCCTCACCTCGCTGCACGTGCTCGGGGACTTCCTGAAGCACTGGATCACCCCTTCGAAGTAACGGCCGCGTCCTGCCTAGAGCTTCACCGGACTCCAAGACTGCAACAGGACCCACCGCGGGGAGGGCAGCGATCTGACCCAGGAAGGCCTGGAGGTCTTGGTGCGGGCGGTGATGGGGGAGATCTTCATCCTGGAGCACCTGATCCTCCCTCAGTGCGTCGTTCCTCTCTGCGAGGACTCGAGCCTGAAGGCTGCGGTGCTGGCCACCCTGCCGACCCTCGACGACGGTGGGCTATCAGCGCGCCAAACTGGGGGCGACCTGGACCGTGGGATCCGGATCCCTGGTGCGTCTGGGGAAAAGGTCATTCCGAGCGCCGTGGGGTCTGGCCCTTCTGCTAAGGGCAAGTAGGCCGTGGATGGTAGCTCCGCCGCGAGCGGTCCCAGCCAGGCCCGGAGCAGCTCCGGCGCATCGCCGGAGGAAGTGAGCCAGCCCAGGTTGCACTGTAGCGACGGGACCCCAGTTATGGAGCCTGTCGCAAAGCGTCAGAGGACCGCTAAGGACGCGGGCCAGGGTAGCTCCCAGGCCCCCGACTCACGCGGGACCCCTGGAGTAAACGTGTCGTCACCACCACCACCGGGAGGTGCCTCCCCCCGGCATCAATAGCAGCAGCAGCCACGAGGTGCGCCTCTACCGCCGCCACAACAGCCACCACCATCGCCGGGAGGTGCCTCTTCCCAGCAGCAGCAGCAGCAGCAGCCACGAGGTGCGCCTCCGCCGCCGCCTCGGCAGCCACCACCACCGCCGGGAGGTGCCTCTCCCCGGCAGCAGCAGCAACAGCAGACACGAGGTGCGCCTCCGCCACCGCCACGACAGCAGCAGTAGCAGCAGCCTCCACCACCACCGCCACCACTAGGGCAGCAGCAGCAGCAGCCTCCACCACCACCACCACCACCAGGGTAGCAGCATAGCAGCCACGAGGTGTGCCTTCGCCGCTGCCACGGTAGCAGCAGTCGCCCAGCCTCCGTGGACACTGGAGACCCGGTGCTTCGGGGTAAGTGTTCTTCCGTTCACTCCCCTTATTCCCGGTGCTTCACTTTTTGCTGAAGGGCTTCTTCTCTTTGTTTGCCAGGGCCTCTCGCCCAGGCAGTTCTTCCACCGCCGCTGGCTCGTCAGCGGGGGTCCAGGCGACCGGCGCCTCGGCGGCAACGGCGGAAGCGACGGCGGATGTGGGGTGCTCGGGTGCGGCGACCTCCGCTAACCCGATGGCGCCCAACGCGGCGGCGGCGGATGTGCCAGTGCTAGGTGCAGCAACACCCGATGCGGTGGCCCTCGAGGCCCCGGCTACGGTGGCAGACACGCCGACACCGGGCTTGGCGATGGCGAGCACAACGGCAGCGGGCGCGGCAATGGCGAGCACCTCGGTACAAGAGGTCCCGACGTCTATGCCGGATATCCCCTCCCCCAGCTCCCAACCTGCAGCAGAGGAAGAGCTGGAGTGGTCTCTGGTAGGCGGCTCTTGCAGGGTCCCCCAGAGGAGGATGCGGTTCCTCTCCCCCGGGTGCTAGTCCGGGTCCGGCGGACGATAGAAGAGGCGACCTCTACCGCCGAGGCAGCATTCCAGCAGGAGTGGGCAGCTCTAGAGAGTGAGCGTCAGTGCCTCGACGATTGACATATCCGCCTGGAGGAGCGCACGAAGGCCGAAGCCTCCCATGCTGCCGCTGCCTGGTCCGAGCTTGAGGCCGACCTTGAGTCCTACAGGAAAGGGCTCCGGAAGGTGTTCGACCGGGAGCTCGCGGCGGCGGGACGGGAGAAAGCCCTGGCGCTGCGAGAGGAGGCTATTGCCAAGGAGGAGGCCAGCCTTGCGGCCCAGTGATCCGAGTTCGAGTCTCGCAGCCAGGGACTCGAGGTCCGCAAGCTGGAGCTCGACAAACTTCAGAGTCCCTGCATCAATGGCGCCAGGAGCTGCAGGAGACCGCCATCCAGCAGGCTGTTGCCGAGATAGAGCTCGAGTGGGAGAGAAAGTCCCTTGCCAGGCGGGAATCCCTTACCACCAGCATGTAGCAGGCCCTTGCGCGCCAGCGCGAGTGTCTTAAGACCCTGAAGGAGTCAGCGGCGCGGAAGGAGGCCTCGCTCTAGGAGAAGGCCCGCCAGCTGGAGGCGGCTCAGGCGGCACTGGATGCCCAGGTGCAGGAGGTGGTCCAGGAGGCAGTCCGGAATCTGCAGGAGGACCAGCGCATAGGGGCCCAGTGAATCATCGACTGGGCGAGCAAAGCAAGCTCAGCTCTGGTGCCACTTGGAATGAGTCCAATCCAAGTGGCGGAGCTGCCAGCTTCAATTACTGACGCCCTCCCAGTGCTAAACTCTGCTTCAGATAGACTCCGGCACCTGGAGCCGATCCTTGCTGGCCACCTTGAAGCCGAGGGCCGCGAGCTGTGCCGGATGGTGGCGGAGTACATTTTGACCTGCCTCCGGAGCCACGACCCTGCCGTCTCGCTAGCCCCCGTCGTCGATGGTCCAGTGGCGGAGACGGAGGCCTCCGCTCGGGAAAGCGTGCGGGATGTCGTTGACTTCATAGCTGCTTATTTCAAGCGGGAGCCTGCAGATTCCTAAGCTGGACCATCACAGCAGGCGAACTTTTGTTTTTTGTGTTATGTGAAAACATTGTACTTGTTGAAATTTTAATAGAAAAAAATTTCAACTTAGTTGTTTGTCAGTTGCTCTAGTTTGCGGTATGCAGCACCCCGGCGCCCTGGCCCCCTGGTAGATAGGTTTAGTTGTTAGAACCTATCTGCCATCCGAGCCGAGAAGATGCTCCGGACCCCCGTATGAGGTTGAGCAAGTGTCCTTGGGCATAGGTATAGCATAGATTGCAAGTCAAACGAGCGACTTATTCCATGTATAGCAGAAAAAACTACAGAAAGGAAAATCAAACTCGCTGGGATGGTACTAATGATATTGCAACTTAGTTGTTTGGCGCATGCAGAATCGATTCTTGGTGTCTGGCTCAAAGCGAATGCTCCGGGGCCCCTGGGAGACAGGCTCAGTTGTTTTGAGTCTGTCTACCACTGTGACTGGACCTCGATCTGCATGAAGCCTTAAAGCGGATGCCGGGACCCCCTGGTAGGTAGACTCAATGGTTTGAGGCTAGCTACCACCAGTCAAGGCCTAACCTGCATACCACTCCAAGTCAAAGCTTAGTAGCAGGCCCGCAGGACCTATTCTGGACCGGCCCCCAAGCTAGTACGAGTTCCGGATACGCAGGTCCAGGCAGCACAATGCTTGTTACAAAGTGGTGGAGTGTGTAGGCTTAGGGTACGGAACCAGGCTATGGCGTTACACAGGGCTCCGGACCACTCCAGGAAACAAACACGACTTTACCAGACCTGGCTCCGACGTTCCGGATCGCTCCCTAGCAGTGGGTGAGGTCATTCTGTCGTACTCGATCCTTCGAGATATGGAGCTGGAACTGCCGTGTAGGACTTAGGAAGCCAACCCTTGAGCTAGAACGAGGTCCGGGCCCCTAATTACCCAGCTCCGGGTACTAGAGCACTCGTTACAGGGTGGTGGAGTGTGTAGACTTTGGGTACGTGTAGCAGCCCCGCCTAAATTAATCCGGCTTAAGTGTGCTAACCATCATCAAAACGACAATCAAGGTTAACACGCACTTAAAACGGAGTAATCCGGCAGTGCTGTCGGGTAAAATCCCGATTAAACCACTTAAAACAGGATCGACAAAGCAGTTCAGAGCGTGCAACATTCCAGAAATTTTACAGCATAGAGTATGAAATTGAATTATTATTACAAACCAAGTTTAAATTTATAAAAAGACAACAGAGTTCAAGTGCAGCAGAAAAATACACGATAGTCTAGCGACGAAACCAGACATCATGATGAAGCCCGTATATGACGTCAGCCACATCCTCAGATGTACCACCTGAAAAACAAAGCCACAAGCAAGGCTGAGTATACTAATACTCAGCAAGGCTTACCCGACTAAGGGTATACTTAGCTCTTTATCTAGACATGCAAGGCTTTTGGCTTGAGGGGTTTGTTTTGCCGAAAAGCAGTAAAGAGTAGATCCTTAATTTCAGGTTTTAGCTTCCAAATTCTAGTTCAATTAACCATTCTAGATTAGACCTGGGCATGGGCTGCCCGACCCGACGGACCCGACCCAACCCGCCCGAAAATAGCCCGACCCGACCCGACCCGAAGAGTTTGATGGGCGGGCTCGGGTCAAAATTTTTGACCCGGTATGACTGACGGGCCGGGCACGGGCTAAAAATTTTGCCCCGAAATCCGAAAAAACCCGAAGGAACCCGACATTTTACATAGGCCCGGCCCGACCCGACCCGAACCCGACCCGACCCGACTGGCTGTCGGGTCGGGTGCTGGCTCAATTTTACGGCCCGGCCACCGGGTCGGGTCGGGCACGGGCCGCTAGAAAAAACACCGGGGTTTTTTTGGCCCAACCCGAACCCGACCCGGCCCGGAGGATGCCCAGGTCTATTCTAGATAAGCATCTATCCAATAGCATACATGGTGGGAAACATTTATCTTTTGTCATCCAACCAACCATATTCATCATCATCATCTTTCACTTCTTACTCTATGTGGCAAAAGGGTTAAGCAGTCCCAAACCGTGAGAAGCGGACGATTCGAATCGAATTTGTTAACCTGGCTAGGCAGACCTAACACACACGCATGAGGATCGACATCTCGCTTCACCCACGCGACTTTTCCCCTTTCTTTCCGGGTTATGGATCAGGGTCACCCACTTCGAGTACAAGAATCCACGCCACAGTACGTCGGGTCGTGAGCCTTCTTGCACCCGCATGTGGCCGCATGAGATCAACGTTCAAAGAGGGTGAAGGAAAAGTCCACTCGCCGGGCCGATCAGGTACTTAAGCTTACCGATTACCATATTTCTCGGCATGCGGTTAGTACGTTCAAACGCTTAACCACCACTACCACACACTGCGGCCTTATCCATTTTCACTAAACAGACAGGGCATCACCAGTACCACAGCCCCGCCCGTGAGCCTTATAGTTGCAGTATGTAGTAGACATTCAATTCCTATAATTCTCCCGAGTGACAGGAAATCACTCGACTTCTACCAAACTATTAGCCTAGCCATCTAGCGACCTACACATACTAGTGTTCAAGCATAGGTACCTAGTATTATGCAGCAAAGGTTCCAAGCAACTCCTGTAAACTTAAATGCGCAAGTAGATAGAAACAATAATAAGTTGCATAAATTTAAAATAAATAGGACATGCTCCGGGGCTTGTCTGTAATTAACACTAGGTCAGTGTTAGTTAGAGGAGAATTGCTCAACGAGCAGCTTCCTTTGGTCTTGTACTTCGGGATCCACCCATCCATCTTCTAGACGTGTCCACCATTCACCGTCTTCTGGCTCGACTCCATCATCACGTCATTCCCGCGGTTCTTCTATCGTGCCTAAATGAAATGCGACAATGCATATGTATGAATGCATAGTTTTGAGTTGCTCAACAATGTAGATGTTATTATTTTTCCTTCACGATAAAGTTGTAGTCCAACATGATGTGAGTTTGGATGTAAAACTTCTTAATTAACATCTCTTGGGCAGTCATTTATAGAGTAGTAATTTTATCTATACTAACTCATAAAAGAGCTGGGTGTGTTGCTTTTCTTTTATATTAGTACAGAAAAAGCATTTCTACCCAAAAATAATTCTCCGGGCTAGGGAATGTAAGTGCTGGTAATGAAATTTGACCAGTAGGTTAGATTCCTTAAGATGAGCTTGTGGTAAAGTTTTCATAATTAAAAGAGCTACACAGCAAGCATGAGAATTAAGATTCTTTTTCTAGGCATTTATCTAACTACAAATCTACAGAGTAAACTACTTAGTTTCAGTGGCTAAAATTTTACAGTCATGATCATGTTCTGGAAACCAAGCTCTAGTAAAAATATGAGATTTTTCTAATGAAGGAAACTAGGGTTTTTGATTTACAAAGTTTATTCATGAATAAATCAAAAGGACTAGTGATACATTACTAAAAGCTACTAAAATTTTTCTATAGTATCTAGAAACTAAAGTAAGGCTTCTTTAAAAATTTCAGCTCAGGAAAACTAAAATAGAACCCTGTGGATTTAATTCTATTTAACATAGGCATAAAACAAGGTCTAATGAAACCTATAGGTAGATTTGTCAAAATGTCCTCAAATTTTTACAGTAAGCTACTTATCTAGGGTATAGAACACTGTCCAAAAATAAACTAAATATCATGGATAGGACTTGAGATACATACAAATGTGGATAAAAATTATATTTAACATAGAGATAAAACTATTGGTCAAATGCAACAGTGGATGTAACAAAAGTTGTAGGTTTTGATCTAAGGATTCCAAAACATTTTAGTTTGCATTTTTATGATTTTTATACAAATTTCTAGGCATTTTCAAAGTTCACTGATTTGGATTCAATAGTGTTCATGTCATTTTTCACTCTAACCCCTGAACTTTCATTTCTTTTAACCCGAGGTCCCTGGACGAACTGAGAACAGGGGAGGGTCTAACGGTGCCGTTTCCAGCGAGGTTCGGCCCCGGCGGCGAGGGGAAAGTTGGGGAAAATGGAGAGGAGTTCGAACCGCACCTGTAGATGGTCTCAGTGGGGGCTGAGGTAGCCTGTGGCGGCCTGTCCGCGGGCGCCGGCGGCCGGCGGCGGCCCTGTGTCGCGGCTGCGCCACACCGGCGAGGGGGAGGCAGCCTGGCTGGGCTGAGAAGCTTCACGGAGAGGCTAGGAAGGTATTGGGGTACTCGATTTGGGCCATGGGTGAGCGGACGGGCGGCGCCACGGCGAGCTGTTAAGTGGCGACGGCCATGGCTCGCAGCGGCATTCCAGTGGGTCTGGGTGGCGATGGCCGGGCCGAGGAGCTGTGGAACGTCGAGAAGAAACTCGTTAGGGGTTTGGTTGGGGGCGAGGACGAGAGGAGGAGGGGCTCGGGGTGCAGGGAAGAAGGGAGTTCGGGGCTCTGGGGAGTGAGCGAGCGAGGTGAGGAGAAGCAAAATCGAAAACGACTTCGACAGTTGGCTAAAGCGGCCAGGGAGAGCGACGGCGAGGCGACGGCCGTCGACGACAGCGTGGGCGGCGTGGCGCGTCGCCAGGCATCGGGGATGCGCGTCGTGCGAAGGAGGTGCCAGAATGGAGCGGTTTCGGGCGAAACCAGGGGCCCGCGAGGTGGAGTGGATGGGGGCGCTGCGCGTGGCTGGCCACCTGGCCGGCGCCGACGTGCAGGCGCCGTCACGGCGAAATCAGAGAGGTAGGAGAGAGAGAGATGAAGTGAGGGCAAACTCGTAAATAACTCGAAGTCCCAAAGTGCAGTTTGTAAATTCAGTTTTTCTCCTTCTACATTGCCCCAAATGAAAAGCTTTTGAATACCAAACTTGCTCAAAATTTTGAGATCTACAACTTGCGTTTTAGGCAAAAGTTCATTTGAGGCTTCGTTTGAAAAATAAAATTTAAAACTTGAGTACGTTTGAAAAGGTACTATATGCTTTGAAATTCAAAATTTTCTCCCATTTTTGTGTGGCAACTCGAAAAAATTTGAACACAAAAGTTGTTCGTCTTTTGAAAACCTACAACTTTGGTTTTGGGCAAAAGTTCGTTTGAGCTATATTTTAGAAATTATTTTCAAAGCATATTTGTTTAAAATTTGAAAGATTGTTTAAAACCTCAAATACTAAGGTTCATTTGACCTGTCATTTTATGTACAAAACTTCATATACACATAAACACACATACATATAGACATTCATGCATACACATGCATTAATTCAAGGTTTTCTATTTAATGATGCATGATTTGGTTCGTATTACCCCAAATTGGCTATTTAAAAACCTGAGCCGTCACAGTACGGAACCGGCTAAGCGGCTACACAGGACTCCGGACCACCCCAGGAAACAAGCACCCCCTCTCCAGAGCAGGTCCCTAGGGGTCCAGACCCCTCTCCCAGCAGCAAGGGGGTCTGGACCTGGACAGCAGTCCGGCAACTCAATACAGATCTTAGCTGTAGCGACAAGAGTGGAAGTCCGCGCGGGGGTTAGAGAGGGAAAAGCTCGAGAATCGAAATGCGAAATAAAATTTTGACACAAAGACAGAACTGGGAGCAAATCTTTCTTTTGCAACTTAATATACATGGCTTGCGCGATGGATGCCAGAGGCCGGGTTTATGAGGGCGGACCTCTACCGCTCTGGGCCGCGCGTTAATGTTAGCCGATGGTGCGATGGATGCCAGTGGCCGGGTTTACGAGGACGGACCCCCATCGCTCTAGACCGCACACTAATTCTATCTTATTACAAAGGAAATTTTCATTTTCCTGCTCTGTCTAAGTGTAAAATTTACGCAGATGCTCTATGTTCCATGGGTTGGGTAGCGGCACCCCTTCTTCTGTGGCAAGGCGAACGCATCCGGGCCGGCATACTTCTGTAACCTTGAAAGGACCCTCCCAGCTGGGGGAGAGTTTGTGGAGCCCTGCTCGGTTCAGGATCTGCCTCAGGACGAGGTTCCCAGCCCGGAGCTCCCTACTGTGCACGAACCGTTGATGATAGCGCCTGAATGCCTGGTTGTAGCGTGCATTTTGGATTGCTACTCGCCACTTTCGTTCGTCAACGAAGTCCACATCGTCACGCCGCAGTTGTTCCTACATGGATTCATCAAAAGCCTGGACTTGTGGTGAGCCCAGGTGAATTTCCGTGGGAAGGCATGCTTCAGCCCCGTAGATTAGGAAGAATGGGGTCTCCCCGGTGGCTCGGCTGGGTGTGGTCCGGTTGCCCCATAGTACGCACGGAAGCTCATCAACCCATTTTGCACCATGCTTCTTCAAACAGTTATAGGTGCAGGTCTTGAGTCCCCTAAGGACCTCTGCAATCGCTCTCTCGACCTGTCCATTGCTGCGGGGATGTGCCACAGACACAAAGCATAGCTGGATGCTGATGTCCTCACAGTACTCTTGGGGAGTCTGCTTTTGAATTGGGTCCCGTTGTCCGCGATGATGCGGCTTGGGACGCCAAATCTGCACACAATGGACTTGAGGAATGCAATTGCTGATTCTTTTGGTGATGTTCACCACAGGGGTAACCTCCGGCCATTTTGTGAATTTGTCAATAGCGACGTAGAGGAATCGGTACCCGCCGACGGCCCGGGGGAACGGCCCCACGATATCCACGCCCCATACGGCAAATGGCCATGAGGCCGGTGTGTGTATTTGCTTTGCATGGAACTGGCATGCTTTGCAGGATCTTACCAGCTCAGCCGCATTCTGGAGTGCTGTCGGCCAGTAGAAACCATGCCGGAAGGCCTTACCAACAAGCGTGCGAGATGAGGAACGACTTCCACACTCGCCACCATGGATCTCCGCGAGCAACTCGCGGCCCTCTTCCTAGGAAATGCACCGCATGAGTATACCATTGGCACCACGGCGGTAGAGATCCCCTTCTACCACCGCGTAGCGTTTAGCCAATCGTACTATGCGCTCAACGGACACATCGTCATCAGGAAGGATATTGTCTTTCAGGTAGTCCCGGATCTCGGAGATCCATGCATCAGGACCTCCCTGAGAAGGTGAGAGTGGCGCTATGAGGTCTCCAGGGTCCTCAACAGCGCACAAACCCTGGGCGGGCACCACGGATGGAATGCCGCCTGGACCGCTAGCTTCGAGGTGTTAGCTTGATCCCCTTCACCCAGTTCGGCAGGCTGAGCAGTAGGTCTCAGCAACCATCTTTCGAAGATGCCCTCGGGCACAGATGCCCAGGTAGATGCTCTCGCAGAAAGATCATCTGCTGCTGAGTTGAATTCGCGGGGAACATGTTGCAGTTCCAAGGAGTCGAAGTCCTTCTCGAGCTTCCTCACGTGGATGAGGTATGCCGCGAGCTGGGGATTGTTGCAGCTGCAATCCCCTCGGACCTGCTTGATGATTAGCTGAGAATCTCCCTTCACCAAGAGCTGTCGGACCCCCAGTGACGGGGCTTGTGTCAGGCCAAAGATCAAAGGTTCGTACTCTGCCATGTTGTTGGTGGCCTTGAACTCAAGGTGCACCATGTACTTCAGCTGATCTCTGTTTGAGTCGATGAGGACCACACCAGCTCCAGCCCACTGCTTGCGGACGGACCCGTCGAAGAAGAGTGTCCAGTGGGGCTCGGTGAAGACTGGTGTCCTGACTTCTGGCTCCGGGGGTCCGGCGTTGTGGTCCGGACCCCTAGAATTGCTTGGGGAAGGAGTCCATTCTGCTATGAAATCAGCCAGGATTTGGCTTTTGACTGCATGGCGGGGTTGGAAGTCCAACTGGAACTCAGTCAACTCTGCTGCCCATTTGGTGATGTTGCCCGTGGCGTTGGAGTTGTGTAGGATCGCTCTCAACGGATAAGAGGTCACTACGACAACTCTGTGTGCCTGAAAATAGTGGCGCAGTTTCCTGGACGCAATAAGTACGGCATAGATAAGCTTATGCGTCTAAAGATACCTAGCCTTTGCCTCGTGGAGGACTTCACTGACATAGTAGACTGGCTTCTGGATGGTCCGGACCCTGGCCACCGGGTCCGGCTCGCCTTGTCCACCGTGTCAGGTCCTTGGGCCCCCAGCGGTTCTGGACCCCCTTGTCCGGGGTTCGGACCTTCAGACAGAGGAGTGGTTGCCGGATCCCCATGTCCGTGGTCCGGCTCACCATCCTTGGCCGGGGAGACCCTGGTGTCCTCCTGGCGAGCTTGCTCCGTCCTCTCGGCCACCAGCACCATGCTGACCGTCTCTGCAGACGCAGCAAGATATAAAAACAATGTCTCACCTGGCTCTGGAGCCACCAATACTGGCAGCGAGGTGAGGTCCCGCTTCAGTTCTGGAAGGCTTGTTCAGCCTCTTCAGTCCAAGAGAATGGACCGGACCTCCTCAATAGCTTGAAGAAGGGGAGGGCCCTCTCAGCCAGCCTCGAAATGAAGCGGCTAAGAGCAGCCAAAGATCCAGTAAGCTTCTGGACATCCTTGATGCGGCCAGGAGGCCTCAACGCCTCGATCGTCTTGATCTTGGTTGGGTTTGCCTCGATGTGAGACTAGGAAACCCAGCAGCTTCCCCGCCGAGACGCCGAGAACACACTTCTCGGGATTCAGCTTCGTGCACGTGGCGCGCAGTCGGTCGAAGACGAGGGATAAGTCCTCAACTAGTGTTGACCCTACCTTAGTCTTGACTACAATGTCATCGACATACATCTCAACTATATCTCTAATTAGATTACAGAAAGTTTTGTTCATAGCTCACACAAACATGGGTAAGGCATTCCGCAGACCATATGGCATGATAATATAGCAATAAAGTCCATCCACTGTTACAAAAGCAGTATGTTTCCTATCCTCTCTAGACATCTGAATCTGGTGGAAACCAGAGTATGCATCTAGAAAAGACAAAAGGTCACACCCGGAGGTGGAGTCCACAATCTGATCGATACGTGGAAGAGGATAGGGGTCTCTAGGACATGCCTTGTTGAGGCTGGTGTAGTCGATGCACATCCGAAGCTTCCCGTTGGCCTTTGGGACGACGACCGGGTTGGCCAACCACTCGGGGTGGTGGACCTCCTCAATGAAGCCAGCGTGTAGCAGCTTGCGGACTTTTTCACGGATGAAGTTCTGCCGCTCCACGGACTGTTTCCAAGGTTTCTGGCGTACCGGCGTGGCGTCGGGGTAGATCCTCAGATGGTGCTCGATCACTTCCCTGGGGATCCCGGGTATCTGTGACGGTTCCCAGGCGAACACGTCCACATTTACCCGAAGGAAAGTGATGAGCGCGTCTTCCTATTTCTCCTCCAGGTTTCCTGTGATGCGGGTGGTCCTGGAGGAGTCCGCTCTGATCTGCACGGTCTTCATGGGAACATTGTCCAGGTCGGACGGCTGAACCTTATGTGCCTTTGCGGGCGCCCTGGCTCGCGAGGTGGATGGGTCCTCCTCGGAACGTGCAGCCTCTGCCGCCAGAGCATGCAGTTTCTCAACTGCAGCGACGGCAGCGGTGCGGTCACCCCGCACGGTGAGGACACCAGCAGGGGAAGGCATCTTCAGGACCAAATACCCGTAATGGGCAATGGCCATGAAGCGGTAGAGAGCCGGCCTGCCAATGATGGCATTGAACGGGAGGTTTACTGTAACACCTCAGGTGTTTAAAAATAATTAGCGGGGTCTTTAACCATGTCATCATGCATAATCATCAAGATTAAACTAAATAATACATTTCTTGTATGTTTACAAATGCATGTGTATGTATGTATGTGTATATGTGTATGTGTGCAATTATAGTGTGCCTTGGTAACTTTTTATAAATAACTCAAAACAATAGCTAGTAAAATGCATCTACACATCCCTAATTACAGGGTCTACAAAAGTCTAGTTGACATCACGATCAAAAGAATGATGACTCCACATGAAATGACAAATAATTTGAATCACAGTTTTTGAAAATTTAAAATAACTTTCAAATCATTGCTCAAATGAATTTTGGCCTGAAAAGGAAAGTTGTAGGATTTTGAATTTTGAACAACTTTCGTGTTCAAACTTTTTCGAGTTTCTGTGGAATATTTTGAGAAAATCGTGAGTCAAAAAAATGTTGACCTCTCTTCTCTCTCTACCTCTCCCTTTCTCTCTCCCTCCCTTTCCTTTGCACCTGGCCACGGCCTGCAGAGCAGAGCAGCTATGCTGCCGCTGCCGCAGCTGCACCGTCGCGGCGCCACCGCCTCCTGCCACCATGCTGAGACCCCAGCCCGGCCATGAGGGCCTAATCCCGCCGGCCGCTCGGCGACAACCACGCAGCGCCGCCCGCCGTTGACCCAAGCGTGGAGCAGAGTGGCACGACGGCCGCTTGCTCGCTGCGCTCCACTCATGGCCTTCCATGATGAGCGCGCAGCTCGCCCCGTCCCGTCGCCACTGCGGCGCCCCCAACCCTCCTTACTGCGCCCTGACCCAGCCATTACTGCCGCTCGGCGAGCACGCGACCGCGACACCGCACGCGCCGAAGTTGCTCCACTACTACGCCCCCTCCTGCCGAGCTCTCCCCCTCCCCATTTGCTTCGCCAAGAGGCGTTTCCACCCTCCCTCTCCACTCTCCTTCCCTCACAAAGCCGAGCCGAGCAGCCCCTGTGCTAGAACGGTGTCGCCGCCCAACATGGCCGCCTCCATCACCTGAGCCACCGCGGAGCTCTCTCTTCCAGCCCTCCTCCGCCCGAGCAAGCCCCCTAGCTAGCTTCTCCATGGCTTGGTGAAGCTCCCCGACCACCCCACTGCAACTTCCCCTCGCCGGAGCGCCACTGCCGCGGCCTGCCATCGCCGCCGCCCACTGCTCACTGCGGGGAGGACACCTCTGGCCATCCCCAACCTCGTTTGAACCCACAAACGGGTAGAGCTCAGTCTCATCTAGCTCCTCCCCCACTCCCCCCTCACCGCTGGCGACCGAAGCCGCCGGTTTTCGGCCGGGAAAGGCCGCCCCTACCCTCCCGTTCTTCTACCTCCGGCCAAGGGCCTGGTTGTGATTTGTTTTTAGATCCCAGGGGGTTTTGCGCTAAAGTCAAGGGCCTGTCTGCAAATCTCGTTTTTCAGTTTTCAGTTTCTAACAGCGAACTTGTAAATTCGTTTAAAAATCATAGAAAATCAGAAAAATGCAAACTCAACTGTTCTGGAATACTTGTGACTAGATTTACAACTTTTGTTACATACACTTTTTATTTTGCTCAATAGTTTTTGCTTTATTTAAAATACAAAGAAAATATAGATTTTATTAAATCTCAAGTTACATACATGATCTGTTGTCCATTTTTGGTCAGTGTGTTACATGTTAGATGCATAGCCTTGTGTAAAAGTTTCGTGGATATTTGACATGCCTAGCTGCCAGTTTATTTAAATCTTGCTTTGTGTCTTGTTTGATTAGTTTTGTCTGTACATGTTATATAACTTGGTTTCATGAGTTCAAACTTTTACAGAAACTTTAAAGGGATCTTTAGATACTGTACAAAATTTTTGAGAATTTTTAGATTAGTGGAACCAATCCAAATAATTAATAGTATGGATATTTACACTAAATCAAGAAAAATAGTTCCTTTGCATAAAAAAATCTGATATTTTTAGAAGAGCTGTTATTTGAGTACTGTATATTTCTGGAAACATTTGAACCTCTGAAACTCGGTAGAACTATCTGTGGAATTTATTTTTTTGTTTACTGCAGTTATAATTGTACTATTTTTCATGCCCTGTAAAATGATTTTTTAATTGTGAAAAATTTATGGTAAGCTCATATTTAGGTAGACAACACTCATTTAAAATTTCGTTACCATTACTTGCATATTTTGCCCTGTACAAATTCATCTTGTTTTCAGCAGAGGCTAGGTAAAAGATTTTTCATGGTGTTTATGATGCAGGAAATGGACTGAAATTTTTATGGTAGATTTCTTATCATGAATTGCCTGCTGTGTAAAAATTTTATGACTAGGGAGTGTAGGAAACTATAGATTTTGATTTATTCATGGATAACTTGTGTAAATAAAGTATTTTGGAGTTGCTTGGTTGAGTAGTGTTTTGGGAAAACCACCCCGGTTCCCTGTGAACTAAATCATGTTAGATAATACCCAATAAATGATTGCCCTGTGAGATGATTTTGAAAATGGTTGTTTCCAAAGTTGGCTTTTGTTGGATTACAACTCTATAGTGAAGAAATGAATAAATCGTTACCACTAAAGTAACTCACGCATATGCATTCATGTAGATTCGACAACTCTCGCTGACGGTACGTACGAGCTGGTGCCGGAGTCCGAGAGTGAGCAGCGTGAAGCTCAAGTTAATCTAACTGAAGTTGCTGAAGACCTGAACCAAAGTTCAAAAGAGCCCAAGGCTAGCTCCGCTCAAGAAGGCAAGCCCCGGAGCATGTCCTATCTATTTTAAATTTATGCAACTGCCTATATTCCTATCTACTTGTGCATTCAAGTTTGTAGGAATTGCTTGGAACTCTAGTTGCATAATCTTAAGTACCTATGTTTGAATACTAGCATGTATAGGTCGCTAGTTGGCTATGCTAATGGTTCGGTAGAAGTCGAGTGATTTCCTGTCACTCGCGAGCTCATAGGAGTTGAATGCTTACTACACACTGCAATATAAGGTTTACGGGCGGGGTTGTTGTACTTGTGATACCCCGTCTGTTTAGTGAAAATGGATAAGGCCGCGGTATGTGGTAGTGGTGGTTAAGCGTTTGAACGTACTAACCACATGCCGAGAATATGGTAATCGGTAAACTTAAGTACCTGATGGAACCGGCCGTGGAACATACTCCCCACTGATTTCATTCCCCATGCGTGTGTTTAGGTCTGCCTGGCCAAGTTAACAAATTTGATTCGAATCGTCCGTTTCTCACGGATATTGAGACTGCTTAACCCTTTTGCCACACAGAGTAAGAAGTAGAACAATGATGATGAGGAATATGGTTGAATGATGAAAAATAATTGTTTTTTCCATGTATGCTATTGGATAGATGCTAATGTAGAATGGTTGATCGAACTAGAACTTGAAAGCTAAAATCTGAAAATAAGGACTTACTCTTTGTTGCTTTTCGGCAAAAACAAACCCCTCAAGCCAAAAGCCTTGCATGTCTAGTTAGAGGGCTAAGTATATCCTAGTCGGGTAAGCCTTGCTGAGTATTAGTATACTCAGCCTTGCTTGTGGCTCAACTTTGTTTTCAGGTGATACGTTTGGAGATTAGGTAGCTAGCTTCACTTGGCCGTGTACTTTACCTCCTGGTTGGTCAGTGGAGTGGGATACGACTCCGGCCAACGATGACAATGCCGAGTGATGTCATGTACGGGCTTCGTCATGACATCGTGTATCGTCGTTTAGAACTCGCTTTATTTCCGCGGCAGTTGAACTCTGAACTACTTTCAATTTGAACTTCCAGTACCTTTCTGAGATTTCGAACTTGGTTTGTAATAATTAAGTTAAGACTATGTAATGTAATGTATTTGTAAAATGTTGTACTCCCTGGACTCACCTTCGTGTGGGTTGCATGTAAGCTTTGGGTTCGATCGACGCTCAGGTGGATTCTTCGGGACTTTACCTGACAGCCCTGCCGGATTACTCCGTTTGAAGTACGTGTTAGCCGGGATTACCTTTAGGGTGATGGTTAGCGCACTTGAGCCGGATTAATTTGGACGGTTCTGCCACATTTACCTCCGCAACATCGAACTGGACGCTCTCTGTGCGGAAGTTCTCCTCGGTCCCGAACGTGACCGGTAGAGTGATGCTCCCTAGAGGGAACACCGGATGTGGGCCCACTCCGGAGAATGGGCGAGAGGGAGTTAGCTTGGACTCCGGGATCTGCAATTGCTTGAACGCTGCATAGCTGATGACGTTGAGGCCAGCCCCACCGTCAATCAGCATGTGATAGAGCCTGATGTTGGCTATGACAGGCGCGGTGACTAGAGGTAGTACACCAGCCCTGGCCATGTTCTCCGGGCAGTCAGATGGCCTGAAGGAGATGGTGGTGTTCCTCCACCTGTGGTGCGGCACCGCTTTCGGGACCCCCGGCTTCGCCAAAAGGACCTCTCGGTGAAGGGTCTTCACGTCCCGCCGGGAGACAAGCTCCCAACTCCCGCCGTACATTACGTACAGCTTCTTGCAGCGCTCCTCGTTGTCAGAGCCGGAGTTGTCGTGGCTGTAAACGCCCTTCAGCTCCCGAGCGGGGGATTGGTACCCCAGCTCCTTCTCCCCGATAGCGGTCTCGCTGTCGGAGGCTTTCTCCTTGCCAGACCGTTGGCGAGGAGGGGGTGAGCCGTCCTTGGAGGCCTGCTCACGCCGCCCACTGTCCCACTTCGCGAGTTTCTGGATCTTGCGGCAGTCAGCGGCGCTGTGGCGAGTGGTGGGATGAACTGGGCATGAACCTCTGTTGCCACTTTGCGGGCGCAGGCGTTTGCCATGCGCATTTTGGCCCCCAGCCGCTGCCGCAACAGCTGGTGCCATTGCTGCAGCGACTGGACCGCCGGGATGTGGCTCCCCGCGACCCCGGTTCTTGTTCTTCTTTTTCTTGCCACCGCCCTGGACGGTAGCCCCAGAGCCACCAGCCTTGGCGTCTCCGTCTTGGGGGCTGAGTGCAATATGCGGCCCTCAGCGGCCCTGGCACACTTGTCAGCCAGGGAGAAAAGCGTGGTAACACTTTCCACCTCGTGCGTCGCCAGTTTCTCGAGCATCTTCTCATCACGTACCCCCTGACGGAAAGCAGTAATGATAGATGCGTCAGAGATACGAGGAATGGTACCCCTTACCTTGGTGAAGCGCGAGATGAATGCCCGGAGCGACTCTCCGGGTTTCTACCTCACGGCGTGGAGGTGAGCCTCCACACCATGCTGCTGGTACGCACTGGCGAAGTTCGCAGTGAACCTCGCACAGAGCTCCTCCCAGGACTGAATTGTTCCAGGAGTGAGGTTCATGAGCCAAGTCCGGGCTGGCTCAGTCAAGGCTACATGAAAGTAGCTCGTCATGACAGCGTCGTTACCACCAGCTGCTGTGATGGCGGTAACGTACACCTGCAGGAATTCCGACGGATTAGTGGTACCGTCGTACTTCTCCGGCAGGTGCGGGCGGAACTTGGACGGCCATGCCACCGCGCGGAGGTGATCTGCCAGCGCAGCGCAACCCACCCAGCCAACGGGGTGCCCGCCTGTATCCGGGCGTTTCCCGGAGGCTTGGGTGTCGCTGCATCCAAGTCGGCATTGAGGTTGCGGCCCTCAATGTTGAGACGGCGTTCTCGCGCCCTTTCCACGGAGATGCGAGCGTCCTCACCCACGCGCCTGCAGTTGAGCTCTGCTCGCAGGTCTTCTGTTCGTGCACCCCTCACCGTGGGGGAGCGCACGGACGCCGACGCACCGCCCTGGCGCCGGTGGTAGGGTACCAACGCATTGCCAGGCGAAGGTCGTTGCCCAGTCCTTGCAGAACTGGGGGAGGCCTGAGCCAGATGGAGGAGACCGTCAACGTTGTCCCGCCACTGCCTCAGGGCGTCTGGCGAGGCTGCAGCAGCCGGAGGGTTGCGAAGTAACTCCCGAGCTGCCGCCAGCGCTCCGCCGCTCGCAGCTTGTGAGGGGGCCCTTGACGGGCGCCCTGACTCTTGCCGACGTGCAACGCGCGCCGCTACCAACGGTGGCTGCTCCACGGGCACGGTTGCCCCTGGCGCAGGAAGGCGAGAGGCGTGTGGCGCGGATGACGCTACACCCTCCATCATCTCCACGCCGTCGTCGTGGTGGGAGTGCTCAACCACCCGAACCATGGAGATGAGCAAGAGATGAACTAAGACCAGCTAAACTCCCCTACCTGGCGCGCCAAATGTCGTGGTGTGCAAACCCACAGCCGGGTGGCGTAGTGCATCCGCCTAAACCCTGAGGGTGCGTTCTCGGGAGTTAGCTAGGATTAGCCCAATCTCGGTGGAAGAACGCGATGAACACATCAGTTTAGAGTGGTTCGGGCCACCGGAGCGTAATACCCTACGTCCACTGTGTGTTCTATTGCTTGTGCTCTCAAGAGGTTGAGAGCAGGGTTGTTCCGCGTGAAACCGAGCTTGTGTTGTGAGAGTCTTGGAGTATCTGGAGTGTGCAGCGAGTGCCTCCCTTTTTTATCTCAAGGAAGGCGCGTACATGGCCGTTGAGTCCCCGACAGGTGGGCCCAACGATGTAGTTCAAAATAACATACTGAACAGACATTATGGCATTGCAGGCGACGGGGATCTCATTCCTGGATTTCCTTGCTCTGCCCGTGGGAATCTTCCGTCCGGCATAGCCATGCCCTGTCTTGTCGAAACGGCGCCATGGTGTAGTTTGCGGCGTTGCCTGCAGCGTAGCTGAACGGGCCGTGTAGCTTGCGGCGTAGGCGGTATGATGAAAAGGTGCCGTGCCGTCGTATCCATTTAATACGGCAGACGGGCTCTGCACGGATGCGGTGCATACGGCTGCACTGTGTACCTCGGTAATATGCGGTCTATAGTGAGGCCTGACAAAAGCTGCCTCGCATGCCGCGGCGGCAGAGCACGCCTCAACCACCCGCATTGAATTCGGTGGGTGGGCGAGTCTTCCAGCGGAAGACTCGTGCCCGCGCCTGCGGGACACGTGGCGCCCCCGGACCCCGCCCCGGCAGTGTATTGGTTCTACGCGCGTGGGAGGTCCGGACGGGCGCGGGGAAGTCTCGGACCCCTATGGGGGTCCGAGCCCTCGGCTGTTGGCGCGGAGCTTCCCCTCCTCAGGGACACGTGGCGTCTCCGGACCCGTCCTAGAGCGGGGAGCGAGTCAGGGGCCGTTGGCTCGGTGAGGTAAGAGCCTGACCCGTGGGGCCTGCTGCTGCGTCCCTTAGGGCGTAGTTATGGATGACTATGCGAGTCCTACCCTGCGGCAGTAGGAGTGGGTATCCCTGCTACAGGTACCGATATTTTAGAAATAAGTATCTATACTCTATCTAAAGGCTCCAAGATTTGGAGCAATGCCGTTCATGCGGGACCCACATGAGACCCACATTCTATTTAGGTGGGACCCACATACTATTTAGGTGGGACCCACGCACTATTCAGGTGGGACCCACGTATTATTCAGTTGGGACCCGCGCACATTGTTTCGTGGGACTCACTGTGGGTCCCTTTATTTTGTAAAAAATATGTTTCTTCCATTAATTACTCCCTATATATAAACATAATTGCTAGACATTGTATACTATGTTCGCATGCGGTAGCCCTACTACTCTTTGAACTTTGCTTTCACTTCATAAGCTCGAAAAATATAATTGAATTATTCATTCATCGCTAATCTTACCTTTTTTTTTTCTCTACCAAAACTAATAATCAATGTAAGCCAATCCATCAAATATACCTATTAGCACACAAAAAATAGTGAACTCCTAAAAAAAGCTATATGTACCTCTTCACTAAAATGCGGGGGGTTGGCACCCTCTCAAACTCTAAACTACTATGCTAATTTACTGTAAATTTTATATTTGATTCAATATGTCGATACAATATTGTCTTTAACATAATAGGAGATAATATTTTCTCATTATAAGTTTAGATCAATATTTTTTTATAGGCGCGCATAGCGCGCCAACCTGACTAGTAGATTTAAAGCTAAGTTCAAGCATCCTAATTTTAGGGTCTCCTAATCTCCTTTGCAACATAGAATCCTCAAATCGTAGGAATAGGAAATACACATAATTGTACAATACTTGCAATCTTACATGGACTCAAAATGCAGGGGAAACGCACAGGGATCCGAAGAGAGAGCTAGACGCAAAGGGAAGTTTCATGAGGAGGTTAGGTTGAACCTCATGTTAGTTTCCCTCCAAAATTCCTTAGGGCGCAAATGGATAATCTTTATATGCACCTCCAATCATTTTTAATTCAAAATATCTGTTCTGATGCAACCGGCCAATAGTATTTTTCTCTCATAACAAACTAGCACTAGCCAGCCAGCAGTACTTTTATCGCACAACACATCCACAGCCAGCCGAACAGAGTCATTGAACTAAAGAGGGTTGGAGGTGCTCCTAAGAATCACCTATTGGCAGCCCTAAAAATTCCTAGATTCATGCACCCATAACGAATTCTATGGAATGTCATAGGATACAATCCAAATTGTTCCAAAGGGATGTATTACGAAATTTTTCTATATCTATAGGATTGTAATAAATCCTTTACAATTCCTATCATTTTTTCGCTGAAGGAGCCTCGGAAAATTTGATGAAGAGCTACTAGTTACATCGCGAAAGGCCCGTAGCCTAGTACTTATAAGAGCCTCGGTAGCATCTGAGGTCTTGAGTTCGACTCTCCATGGGAGCGAATAATCTAAGATTTAACGACGTTGTGCATTCAGTGGTAGACGACGTTTCCGTCGACAGCGATGTGCATGTGGTGACTTCGTTAATTTCGAGAATTTGTCGGCTCAGTCTTCAAAGATGCTCATAGAGATAGAGTTTGCATACGTGTATTCATAGAGCAGTGGCGGAGCTAGAAATGAGCCGTAGGGAGGGGTCATTTTACTTAACTTATAAACATATATACTAGCAAGCTGTTGTAAAAAAATTCGTCTTTCATCGTATTGGTATTGCGCAGTCCTATTTTGATGATCTTCAAGGTAGAAAAAGCACACTCAATGCTCTCTGTTGAAACTGGTAGAGTGAGAAGCAACCGAAGCAATATATCATTCAAGTGTGCCAAAATCTTATACTGCGAAGACATCAAAACTACTTCTTCTCTTTATATTCTTACTGGAAATGAAGTAAAGAAGACAATATACTCGGTGATTGCTCTTTGAATACTCTAACTAAGAAGGAAAATCACTGAACCAATTAAACTTGAAATGATGCTATGTGATTTCATTTGGGCCAAGGGGGGCCGCAACCCATGTTTGCCGACATATAGCTCCGCCGGTGTCATAGAGGTGTGAGTGCACGTGTCTTGTGAGTATCTTACATCGGCAGAATTATAAAAAAAAGAGCTACTGGTTACATCGGCACAATTTGGCGGGACATGTTGGAATAAAAGGACATCAAGGTTAGCCTCTCGCTCTGGTTGAAAAATAATAATTTGGTCAGACACGATAGTTATCACCCTGTTTTGCTCTAGCACCAGTCAACAATGTTTTTTTTCTCACACTACTCCATTAGCAGCTTCCACCACTAGCCAGTCAGTAATATTTTTCTCTCACAGCTCTCCAAGAGCAACCTTCCACACCACCCGCTCACGAACATATGTATGTAAACGCTCGATGCGGTCGGTCCACGCGACCCCACCGCACCCACCCGAACGCCCGAACCGGCTGGGTGGATAAATGGCAGCACTCTGGAGTGGCTGCGCCGTGGAAGCTTTCGCCTCTTCCTCTTCCTCGCCCTCCGTCGTCTTCCTTCCCAGTAGGCCCCTCTCTCTCCAGTCGCCAAAGCTTAACACACCCGCGCACGCCGCCCCATCGCCCCCACCCCCCGCCTCGCCGCCCTTCCATCTCTCTCTCTCTCTCTCGCGCCGTCTCGCCGCCCTCGCCCCCCGCCGCGATCCAGGGAGCCAGCGAGCGGCCGGCCATGGCCGCGGGGGCGATCCGGGTCACCATGGAGGTGGGCGCCGACGGCGTCGCGCTCATCACCATCGCCAACCCGCCCGTCAACGCGCTCCACCCCATCAGTAAGCAGCGCCCGCTCGCCCGCGCCCTCCCTCCCTCCATTTCTCCCTGGGCTTCCGAGTTCGCTCCTGGGAGTTCAATTCGTTGCTCTAATATTAATGGCCCCGCCCGGGGATCCGCCTCGCGTGCAGTCATCGCCGGGCTCAAGGACAAGTACGCGGAGGCCGCGCGCCGCGACGACGTCAAGGCCATCGTGCTCACCGGTCAGATCCCTCGCCCACACCCCCGCCCCGCTAGTCCTTGCGTAATTCGTTCTCCGACTGCACTAAACGATAATGTTGCACTGACCACCGCCTGCTGATTTTGTTTCCGTGTGTATTAGGGATCGGGTCTCTGCGTTCCTTTTTCTCCCTCGGATTTTTAATGTTCCGTTCTAGAAGGACTAGTTGTAGTTGGTGCCGCCCATACCCTTTTAATTATGGCTCTATCCTGTTTAATATAGTTATTTTGGCACCATCGCTGTCCTAGTTTCCTACCATTTCTGCTCACCTAGTCCACCTCGAAGTTTGGTTGGGCCTGCTTGACCGCCGGTACTGATTGGTCAGTTCTCAGTTGCGCTTACCTCTGGAGCTATTAGTATTGGGCTCAAGTGGACCCAAGTGATGGAAACGAAAATACAGAGCTGTAACTTTTTATACTCCCTCCGTATCAATATTAGAGGTCGTTCTGCGCGCTGCACACCAGAGCATAATAGAAGTCGTTCTGCGCACTCATGGGGAGTTTGGACGTCCCTGCCCCTCCTTAATTGCGCCGCGCCAGTGTTCTAAAAAACGTTTTTAAACGTCGTTTAATCTTGATTAAACGCTGAGCGGTGGCCAAGCGTTGCATTTAATCACAGTGTCGTTTAATCACAACACACGTTTAATCATGTTCAATCTACGTTTAATCACAAAAAACTCTAAACCATAGGCAAGCGTTCGCCAAGCGTCTAGCGTTTTTTAGAACCTTGCGCCGCGCTGTAACTGCCCCCATCGCACGCCTCGCGTCGTAACTGGCCGTATCTTCCTCGCATCGCCTCGTAACTGCCCCCGTCTCACGCGCTGAGTAAATAACGCTGCATGCTGGCTTCCTTCCTCGCCTCCTTCATCGCCTCGCCTTCCTTCATCGCCTCGCCGCTCGCGCTTGGCTCCGTGCAGATGGACGCCGCAGAGGACCTCGCGCCAGACTCCGTCGCCGCGTCGCTCGTGCCAGGCTCCTTTGCGCCGGCGTCGTCGCTCGACGCTCGTCCAGGACTCCTTCGCGGCGCCGGCGCCGGCATCGTCGCTCGTCCCGGAGTCAAGCTCGTGCCGGACTCCTTTGCGCCGCGCGCCCAGGCAAAACAAAAAAAAAACGTACCCAGCGTGCGCCCAGGCGACGCCATGCATGCAAGCCCATGCAAAACCGAAACAGACCTGCAAAAAATGTGGGAGCCTGCGGGAGTTCGAACCGGCACCGTATTGGCCCCAGCACCGGCCTCGATGCGCTAACCAATCGACCATTCGTGTGTACTCGTATGAAATATAGCCCCAGATTCATTTAACAAGGGTAGACAGGGAAAACTTACCCCTATTTAACCACTCCTTGGTATGCACAATCATGTCCTAAACGACCTCTAATACCAGTACGGAGGGAGTACTTGTTATAATAGCTATAACTTTTCATATTTATCTACTTCTCTACTAGGCCGGGATGAGGTTTATACCTTTTTTTTTGTTATACCTTATGCTAAAAGGATATCGTCCTGTTATCTGTTGAGGTCATCTGACATAAGGCACATTTTTACCCTTGTGGCTTGTTTATCGATGATTTATGTGGATGTGCTGCCAAACTCAGACGCTTGACTGGTGTATGAAAGGGTTCCATGAAAGTCAATTCATATTGAATGTCAGTTCTCTGATACTTGTCCTGGATTCTGAATTCCATAGGTGCTGGAGGCAAGTTCTGCGGAGGATTTGATATCAATGTTTTCACGAAGGTTCATCAGACTGGTAATGGAATACCTTTCACTTGTGCTGTTGTTTGGCCCACTCTACGCTGTTTGCTTACAGGAAAACTGTTGCTTTTGCTTACTTGTGCAACATTGGCTTGCAGGGGATGTGTCGCTTATGCCAGATGTATCTGTTGAGCTTGTGTCAAACATGATGGAAGGTATAGCTTTTGCAACACTTCCTTGTATGCTGCTATCTATTTGTATACTCTTGCTTCTACTGATATTATAATGGTTGGGTCCATTTATTTGCAGAGGGCAAAAAACCTTCTGTTGCAGCTATTCAAGGCCTTGCTCTGGGTGGTGGCCTAGAATTGGCTATGGTATGCTGCTTCTGTTGATGGACATTTTCACAGCTGGCTCTTGACCTTTCTGCTCGATCTAGACTAAAATCTGTGTATCTGTAAATGGTATGGTCAGGGTTGTCATGCTCGGATATCTACCCCTGAAGCTCAGCTTGGATTACCAGAGCTGACGCTGGGCATCATCCCTGGATTTGGAGGTATGGATACATCTATGCCTGAAAACAGAAGTGCTGCCACAGTTCTGTTGCTTTGTATCGGTAACTAATATGTCTTGGATCTAACTGTGTTAACTTTTTATCTAGGAACCCAGCGTCTGCCAAGGCTTGTAGGTCTGCCCAAAGCAATTGAAATGATGCTGGTGAGTCCATCTGTTTCTTGTATAAGTGAATTCTTCCTTCAGATGTGGTGAAGCTCATTGTCTAAACTCTACAGGATTTTCCATGAAATGAACCTTATAGTATCTTATACAAGGCTGTTAGTATCTGTAAGCTACTCAATTTTATGGATGGTGTCCTTGTGGATGGGGAGGTGGGTTGATGACTTGAATTATGGCATCTAGGATAGGGATGGGGTGACATAATCAGTACCGGTTATCCAGTACGAGACTACCAGATGGATGGAAGGATGGTTTAAGGGAAAGATGTTTCAAGGGGGATATTTTAATGGGTATTTGTCCATAATTGTATGCTTGCCCCAGAGGAGTATAGAATAGTTCACCTTTAGCATATTACAGATTCATCCTGTAATATTAACTTGTTCCTGATCAGATAATCATGTTACACTGTCGTGGCAGCATCCAATAAACTTGGGTTGAATGTTGATAATTGTCCATACTCCAAACTAGATAATGTCAAGTGTTACTAAATAGTGAAGCCACTTCTTTTTGGAAGGCAAAATTTGGCTGCTTAGTTATATGATATTTAGAGAAGACATATTTGGGGAAAAATGATGATACTTAAATGTTAAATGTAGATAATTGTTTCTATCATTACCATCATTTGATTCAAGATATGTGAGATGCCAATCAGTAGGCATCGAGTATCTTGTTTTGTGAACCAACAGTGTAATGATTTGTCTAGAAAACAAGTTCCATGTTTTTAGTTAATTACTGCAATGAACTATCATGTGATGTTTCAATGTACTGAATCGGGTGTTTGGTATGATTTTTGCAGCAAAGTAGGTTCATTACTGCAAAGGAAGGGAAGGAACGTGGTCTGATTGATGCGCTCTGCACTCCTGATGAATTGATAAAGATGTCACGTCTCTGGGCTCTGGAGATTGCTAATTGCCAAAAGCCTTGGATAAGATCTCTTGGCAGAACTGATAAGCTTGGATCATTGTCTGAAGCTCGTGCTGTATTAAGTGCAGCAAGACAGCAAGCGAAGAAGGTTGCACCAAACATGCCACAGCACCAGGCCTGCCTTGATGTAATTGAAGAAGGCGTATCATATGGAGGCCATGCCGGTGTTTTGAAGGTATGTACCTGTACCTGTCTCCTTCAAATAGGGAACTGAGGCATGATTATCTGCTATTTTGAACTTCTTTTTGTTATAGAACTAGTTTACATGTCTATGTGGCAATAGCTTTATTATTGCATTTGTGCTGGATCAATGCTCTTTGACTTGAAATAGTAAACACCTTGCATTTGTGGCAATAGCTTTATTTCCTGTTTCTTCTGTTGTTTAATGTATAGCCTATTCATATGTTTACCTAACACACCTTAATAAACGCAGGAAGCCAAGGTGTTCAAGGAGTTGGTTGTAGCACCAACATCAAGGGCTCTTGTCCATGTTTTCTTTGCTCAACGTTCCACCACAAAGGTTGTCTTCCAAATTACTTTACCTTCCTTTTCATGATTTAGGCTTCGTCATTTGCTATGTCTTTCATTCTCTATCAAATCATTATCCATTCTCTGAATAGCTTCAAACAATAGAGCTGATGTTTAGATATACCACCTGTTCTTTAGTATTGTAGTAGCATGATAACTTACATGCGTTTCTGCTAATAGAAAAGTTATAAAAAAAACAAAACAGTAGTCTGTAGGTGAAGACTGAAGATAAATTGGTGCAGTTATAGCATTTAATTTATTGGTGGTTCCATGCTGGCATCTGACTCTTACTGCTGATTATGTATAGGTGCCAGGTGTAACAGATGGTCAACTGAAACCCAGGCAAATTAGAAAAGTCGCTGTTATTGGTGGTGGTCTGATGGGCTCTGGAATAGCAACAGCACTTCTTGTTAGCAACATTTCTGTTGTACTCAAGGAAGTAAACCCTCAGTTTCTGCAAAGGGGAGAGAAAATGATAGCAGGTATATCTCTTTATATAACTATTGCATTTCTGGAGAGATTGTTCCCTTGTATTCATGACCTTTTGAGTTCTCCATGCTATATTGAAACCTCAATGTTTCTTCTTGTGCTTGAGCTCTAGTATTATCTTTGAAAGTTAAATTTATAAGTTACCTTATTGGCAAATTTAACATTCTTCATAACAGGTAATCTTGAGGGCCTGGTGAAAAGAGGCTCATTAACAAAGGATAAGATGAACAAGGCCATGTCACTTCTCAAGGGTGCATTGGATTATTCAGATTTCAAGGATGTTGATATGGTTATTGAGGTTAGTCTTCATATGTTTTAAGAATCTGTTGTGATTGAACTACATTGTTTTGTTCTTGAATCTTAGGACAACTTTATTTAGGTACATGATTTATGGGTTTATGTTTGAAGGACATACTTTGTTTGTTAGGTTCCTGTGACAGTTCTTCTGTTCTTGTAGGCTGTTATTGAGAAGATTCCTTTGAAGCAATCGATATTTGCTGATATTGAGAGAATCTGCCCTAAACATTGCATACTTGCAACAAACACGTCTACCATCGATTTGAATGTCGTTGGTGAGAAGACAAATTCTCAAGATAGAATTATAGGGGCTCATTTTTTCAGGTTTGTTAATTCTGACTAGTGAATTTGTAGCAGATCCTGAATACTAGCAGTGCAAAAGTTAAAAAATTGTGGATTATGAGTATGCTTCTGAATTATTGATCAATGCATTTGCCAAAACACACACAAAAAAACTTGTTCGTAGTTTCAATTGAATTCTTGACCCTAGTTTTCCAGTTGAAATACAGATACTAATTCCCACAGGTTGTATAAAAAGCAAAGACAGTTTAGTGTTTATGTTGATGTACTGCATGGCAACTTATGCATCTTTTACTGAAGGTTCATGTTTTTTTTTCGCACAATACATTTATCGCTAAAACTGAACTTGCATTAGATGATCCTTCACGGTACACAAAGCAGATGGATAAAAGGAAACTTTTCAAAGACTTTTAATTAAGAACATGGGGAATGACCTGTTCTGTTGCATAACTCTTCTATTCTGCACTATTTTATCACTCACTAATTGATCTTTGGATGTCCTAGAGGTCTAGTGGCATGTCATGTGTTTGAACCGGCAGCTAGAAGCCTGTAGCCTTGTATCATTTGCAACTACTGTGATTATATTTTTGTTTGGGAGCCTATTTATCAAAATGTATGGGAAAATTTATATTGAGCATTCACATAAAATATAGGAGAAGTAGGATATGGACAAAATAGTGTTAGGTCGCCCTTATTTCACTATTTTATCAAATGGTATTGGAAAAAATAATATTGGACACATAAAATGATTTGAAGAGGATATGGACATAAAATAATGTTAGGTTTCCCTGATTTTACTATTTTGCTTCCTTATTGTGAAGACAACATGCTAATAATATCATGTTATGTTGTTTGCAGCCCTGCTCATATTATGCCCTTGCTTGAAATTGTCCGAACAGAGAAGACATCACCACAAGCTATCCTTGATCTCATCACTGTTGGGAAGATCATAAAGAAAGTCCCTGTTGTGGTTGGCAACTGCACAGGATTTGCAGTTAACCGTACATTTTTTCCTTACACACTGGGTTCTCAAGTTCTTGTTAGTCTTGGCATTGATGTTTTTAGAATTGATCGAGTAATAAGCAACTTCGGCATGCCAATGGGACCTTTTCAGTGAGTGCTTTGGCTCTGTTTCCTAACATTTGCATATAGCATTAGATGACCATTATAAATGTTGGTATTGAAAAGGATTTAATTATACAAAACAGCTTGGTGTAGTGTAATAAGACAAAAGAAATATTCCTAGGGAAAACTTATTCTACTTGTTCCTTTGTTGAATTTATAAATTGGCTTTCTATATTCAAATTATTCTTGTGAAGATTACTTTTTTTTCTAATGGAACTGTACAAGTACATGCATATTATTGTTACAAAATAAGTTAATAATCTAGCATTCTGTTAGCATGTGGATCAGGCATCGATTATAGGTTACCTAGGTCAAATTAGACTGGTCAATGGTCAATGGCCTCACATGAATCTCCTTAGGTGTGAAACACTAATCCCAAGCAGCTTTGGAGCAAATCTATTAACTTTTGATCAAATACTACCTCAGTCATGAATACTTGATGTTTGGGCAAACAAACGAACTAAAACCATTGAATGTATTCATTACTAAGATTACGAGTTCAAATTTCCTTCCTTTTCCAGATGGTAATCAACCATTACCTGGAAAAAAAAATATTGCGACATCTTTACTTCTTTAGTATATTCTGCCTTAGCTAGCTTGTTAAATTGAACTATGCAGATCTGAGGCACTGTTGATTCTTAATGTCCATTGTTAAATTTTGCTTCCATGATTTGTGTGAGTTCTTACATTTAACATTCTTCCTTGCTACTCTACAGACTCCAAGATGTAGCTGGGTATGGAGTAGCCTTGGCAGTAAAGGACATCTATGCTGCGGCCTTTGGAGAACGATATTTGGACTCTGACCTTGTGGACTTGATGGTAAAGGATGGGCGGCAGGGTATACTTCTTAACCTGCTTTTGCTTATGTGATAATCTGATCTTACCTTATGTGATGGCACGAGCCATCCAATAGATGAATGGACATTTGTATATTGTTCCTGAGGAGTTAAAAATTTAAGTTACTGTTTTACAGGAAAGATGAATGGCAAAGGGTACTACATTTATGAGAAGGGTGGGAAGCCAAAGCCTGATCCTAGTGTTCAGCGTGTGATTGAAGAGTACAGAAAAGGTGCAAAGACAATGCCCGGTAGAAAGGTATTACTTTCTCGCTCTTCGAAAACATGGCTTGTGCATATATTATTAAGAATTGTCATTCTACCTCCTGTGCTAATTGAGAAATATCCTGGTTTGACCAAAATATGTTTCTTGCAGCCTGTTACTTTAACGGATCAAGATATTTTGGAGATGATTTTCTTCCCAGTTGTGAATGAGGCGTGCAGGGTTATGGATGAAAATGTTGTAATTCGGGCTTCTGATCTTGATATTGCTTCTGTTCTCGGGATGGGCTTTCCCAAGTACAGGTACTTAAGTTTTTAACTATATTCAAATGTTTATATAATTACTTTGGTATAAATATGAGTTTTTTTAAGTACCTTCAATCTGCATTTGGTCTTTTGATCATGCTTACCACATTAGTTTTTTTTTTGCTGGGGTTTGCTGAATGAATTTACAATTTGGTTCCATGAAAATCTCACTAAAACCAGAGGGCAATGATTCTCCTAGAAGAGTAATTACGTGGGCCAGTGTTCTATACCTTTATACATGTGTATAGTTTATGAATTAGCATTTCCCAGTTATTGATACTGTGCTTAATTGTTTGAATTGTCCCAGACTGCTGTATACTTATTCATGCAGAGAGATTTCTAATGAAATAATTACTGTCCTCATATAAACAATACATGCAGTCCTATAGTGTATTGTTTTTGGATTTACAAGGAGTTGCCGTGCCTGTTCTGAGCATCAGTTTTCATTTTCAACAAAAAAAAAATGCAGGGGTGGTCTTGTCTTCTGGGCTGACACTGTTGGGGCACCTTACATATATTCAAAGCTAAGCAAGTGGGCTGAACTTTACGGTCCCTACTTCAAACCGTCATCGTACTTGGAACAAAGAGCTAAGAGTGGTGTACCACTGGTAAGCATGCTGTCTACACGGAAAATAGTGTGACGCTACACTGAATTAGGCTATTCACCGTACTAATCATTTTTATATCGTCCGCAGAGCGCACCAAGCGCATCACCGCAAGGTTCGGCGAGGTCGCGCATGTGAGGTGCTGCTCAGCTGTTGGTAGAAGAATTAATGAGCACCGTCTGCCCTGTTCATCAGTCCACCTCTGCTAACACGAGAGGCGGCCAGAAAAGGATGGCAGAATAAATGGTTTTGCATAGCCGTTTATATGGTACAAATTTTGCTGCCTTGGACTGGAACTATGGCAGGGTTTCTTTGGACACAGTGGCAAATCCAGTGTGGCAAGCATTCTTGTATCTGCCCAATGTATGTATTACATATTGTATGTCACGATCATTCGTACCAAGCTCAATAATAAAGAAGGAAATGTGCAGCCAGCAGTCATCTTCTCGAGTTGGTCCCTCGGACCATCTGTACCTTCCAGTCCACCTCTCTGTCTCGGCTTGCTCGCTCTCTCGCCGTGATCCTGATCCAGCGGACGACCGGACAGGCCGGCCACGGTGTCGTGGAGCTCGAGGTTGATGATGCGGATGACCATTCCTAAAATAATTAAAGGTTTATCATGACATTATATGTTCCATCAAATAATTTCAATGGGTTATCCGATCTAGTCTGGAGTTTCCAGGCTTATGCCTGGAGTTTCCGGGTTTGGTAGGACAGGTGTGTGTCAAACACGTAGAACTTGGATGCCAAGTACATTATTCGGGCTCACGCGTCAGTTTAAGTCTCACCGAGCCCACGCATCAGTCTGAGCCTCACCTCCACTAGAGCACCCTCCCTACTCTCTCTCACTCCCGTTCACTCCATAACTCTCTCTCTCAAGCTATGGAGAAGCCCCACCATCTTCTCCATCATTGAAGCACCCTTTCCTCGCCGGAGCTTTGTCGGAGGACGCCGGGGATCGATACTGACGAACTGCACCACCTCTACATCTTCTTCCTTTGGAGCTAGGAGCTTCCCCAAGCCTCACCTCCATCTTCTTCCTCAAGCTCAAGCAAGAAGGGAGACCTCGAGCTCCACCAAACTTTCTACCCAGTCTTGAAGCCCTTGCCAGTGTTCCACTTGTCGCCGGTAAGCTTACTCCCTTCTCGATCCATCACCATTTCCCTAGATTTGGAAGCCATGAAGCCCTCTAGAGCACCTTTCACTATGGATGACCTAGAGCTTTCAAACTCTAATGTATGCATGTTTTAGCTACCAAGATAGACTTCTCACACTCCCAAGAACCTCTAGGAACAAACTCCACCCCCAAACCGTGGCCGGAATCACCGGCAATGGTCATTTTCCTTTTCTACACAAAGAAACGCAGTAATTCTCGGAGTATCCAGGACTATGCCCGGAGTATCCGGGCCACCAACCTAAACCCAGAGTTTCCGGGGCTATACTCGGAGTTTCTGGGCTTTAGCTGTTCGGACTATCCGGACACATATCCAGAGTATACGGGCACTCTTAGAACACAATCCTCTTTTAGTTGTTGATTTGCCTTGCACTTATCTATGCCTAATTCACATATGTACTATATGTCTAGCATCTTTTAGCATAGTTTTGCAATGTTAACGCAAACCTTCTCATATCATTTGCATATCATTGCAATCATTCATGGCATAGTTATTTATCAAGCATCATTGCACTCATGTAGAGACTGTGACGCCGGAGCAAGAGGAGGTTGAGCCGGAGATCGTGGGAGACGATACTTTCGTTGTGAATCAAGGCAGACACCTATGCATCTCTTACACCCTATTTTGGATCAATGAAGTATGTGTCTTGTTTGTGCATTATTTGCATAGAACCTAATTGATGCATTACCAACCTTGCTTAGGATATTCCCTCATAGTTGAGTATGTTTGTTAGGTGTCATGAATTATATGCTTAGCCATGCTTAGCTTCGGTACAACACGAGGGGTGGCAAGGTCACCACCACTCACGAGCTATAGGATGTTTGATTAAGTTATACATGATCAGTCAAGAGTGGATAAAAGATGAGCAACTATAAAGAATGATTCAGACTTGGGCAAGTATTGCAGGGCCATGTTGGGATGGAGCTCAAATGGTTAGGCTTGCTTGAGTTGGTTAAGGACAGTGTCCTTGGTTGCCGGTCTCTTGAGCACTTTTTCATACAAACCACATGCGTAATGATGGGACGGTAAGCTAATTAGCATGAGTCACACCTTGCCTTGATCGGATTCGGTGCAAGTTGTAATGGAGTGTGATTGGCGGTTCCGGTGCACTTGTTCTTCCCGACCGTTCGCTCATAGCTAGTTGTGTTTGTGTGAAAGGTTGAGGCATGAATCAACGCTTATCCTTGGCTGTGGGTATAGTCATTGGTATTGTTCTCGTGTGGGAAAGGTTGTATACCTCTGTTGGGTTATTAATCTATTGCAATAGCCGCGCTCTCGGTCATGAGCACGCTCTCTGAGGTTCGCTCCAATGTAGAGTTCGTGAAGGAGTTCATGGAAGATTGAGCTTATGAATTATAATCACTTTACTTATGCAATTGTATTGATGTATGCTACAAAGATTATATATGCTATGTCTTTTGCTTATTATAATTCGATCAAAGTTATATGCTTTTTATGCAAAACTAAATACCATTACCTATCTTTGCTACTAACCAAATGCATTCTCCTTGAGGTCGGGCAAGTATATACCCATATCGAATAAGCTCTGCGAGTACATTTTGTACTCATGGTGCTCTCGTTAGGTTCTTGCAGATGAGCCGCAACCGGAGGCCGTCTTTGGGTACTTCTACCCCGCGGACGGAGGTGCGGGTGAGGAGTAGATGACCGGTGGCTATGAAAAGGGCACTATCGGCATATAGTGTTAACCTTCTTAATTTGTGCTATGTATGGAATGAGCGCGGTGTAAAACTTTCCGCTGCAAAACTCTAAGACTTGTTATATGTACTTGAACCTCTTTTATGTAATCTAAACTCTATGCACGGTTGTGCCTGTGTGATGATGCCAACATGTTGTGCGAGTGGAGTGTGTTTAAATTTTAGACAGTGTTCATGACACATTCTAAGAACTATCGGGACTGATCCTTTTTAATGAGTTGATCAAGGTACGATGTAAAGCCCACTACAGTCTACAGCTTTCCCATTCACTGCTATTCGGCTCTGTTTCCCTGGAGGCCTGGACTGATCACTGTCGTGCTCTCCTCCGGCGGTTCTTGCGCGGGGACACGGATGCAGTCTTTGACGGGCTCAGTGAGATGTACGGCAGGGACTCCGCAGTCTCATCAGTCTCACTCCTGCTGCGTGACTCTGGTCTCTGGGACAGAGATGACTTCCGGTTCGGCTACCGATTTCGTCGAGCCTCTGCTGTTCTTTGACCTCTGTTCTTAATTTTTTTTATAACTAGGTTTGTGGCTACGGGCAGCAAAATTTATAGTGCACTAATAGCATTCAACAAATCCAATCCCAATACTCACAATCCAGAAAAGCATTATTTGAAGATACAATTCCCGAAGTAAATCAAATCTAGGCAGCATCCACACGAGCAGCTCACCTCATGACGACAAAGGAGCTTGCTAGTGTATGACCGTCCATATGCTTCTTTTAGAAAAAGTCTCTAATCACAATTTTCTATTTTTGTAGTTTTTCCACTCGACTCAACTTCCGCATCGTGTACACAATATATTATTTCAAACAAAGAAAGACTAGTTCCAATATCGAGTGTCCAAATCAAAATATGATTACACAGTTGCACTAGTTGCACTCGTTTCAATGAGAGTTTCGAAACAAGATTCAACACCACTATGTTTCAAAGATATATTTTTTATGTGAGAAAATTCTTTTTTTTGTATTCGAGTTTGCTTATGAATTTTGCAAAAGTTGCTCATTGTGTTACAAAATGTTGCTCGACTCGCTTGAGTTTAGTTACGTGGATGTTGATGTTGATATTGAGAAGATAATTGGATCATGTGATTAGAGGATAATGGCACACAATTGTATTGGGGTAGGTGGATGTTTATTGCATGATCAGTGATAGGTAACTTTAGTAAGTCAATTAAGAATTTTTACTAATTTATGTTGGTATCTTTCTAATCTATGTAAGCAATTTGTGTATTTAAAAAATATTGGTGAAACATATGCAAGTGACGTCTTGTTTTAAAGATCTTTTCTAAAAAATACGGCTGTGCAATTAGAATTAGAATTTAACAGCCAGTTCGAGAACATACAACTTTTCTTAAAAAGGGACAAGTAGAAATAAAACGCTTCTCTTCTCTGTGAACCGCTCCCCATATATGTATGCGGTCATGCACTCATATTAAAATACGGCCAGCCTGTAAGAAGTCTTTACCCATGTTAAATCCCTATGAGCACCTCCAACGGCTTAATCACATATTTTTTTATATCCCACTAAGTATACAAATAAGGCACAATAACTTCTATTTTATATCTTAGCCTATGATGCGACTAAGATTTTCTTTTAAGTCAGCAATAAGTAGTTTTCGTTAAACATTCGCTTCTGATGCCAACACATCGACGATGATGAAGTTCTGCCGCCTAGTAACGGCATCCCACGAAACAATTCAAATACATAAGCAAGCACCCGAGACTTAAAGAGAAGATAGACATGCATATTTGCGACGTACCTTTCATCCTGTCTTAAATGCAGAGAGCACATCCCACAATTTATGTAAAAACAATTTGATGCACTATAGTATGGAAAAATAAAGCACATAAACAAATGTACCTTTCATTAATAATTAGCACAACATGCCGAGATGGTCGCCTCATGTTATTTCTATGTTGGATATTAGACACGTATGTTGGTGATATGCCAAAGAGGCAATCATGTGTGGGCCAGATATTGATCCGAGAATGATTAGAACCCTAATAGGATTGTGGTGTGACGGCCCACTAGTGGGGTCTATATAAAGAGGGGCAAGGGCTGGGGGCGCCACACACTGGTGTGCCACAAACCCTAGCTGCTGTCGTTGCCGCCTCTCCACTCACCACAAAACCCTAGCCAAGCGCGCGGTGCTAGCACACCAGCGATCGGCGTTCCCACCCCGCACGTGTGGACTCCATGGAGGCGCTGATCGGCAAGGAGACGATCCGTTCGTGACGTGAGCGACTACTTCCTCTACTTCGACGTGCGAGTACGTTGGACGATCCTACTCCAACGCATCTTCCGCTGCGCTGTGCGTTGAGGGGTAACGATCCATAATCATCTGCTTGCATGAGATCCTTGGTGAACACGGTAGAATTAGGAATTCTCGCTAGCGTAGCGTTCTCGTTTCCTTACAATGGTACCAGAGCGATCATATTTAGCTTTTGGTCTGGATGTGCATATAGAGATATGCTTTGTTTAGAGTTTTGCAATCTATTCATATGAGATGTATAGATTGATACACGGTGTAGGATCGGTACGAGTTGATAGCATCACAACGACTTGCCCATATCGGCTGGAATCACTATCTAGGCTAACTGTGCAAACGAGTATAGATTGAACCGACATATCTAACTCGTGTGTTGCGGTCTTCTCCGATGTACCTATCGCAATGGTCAATGTGATTGATCTAGTGAAATTAAGGGACATTGTGAATGCCCCAAATCGGCTAGATTGGATCAATCCGATGAGATTTTCATAGCGATTCTATAGATGCGATTTGAGATTTTCATAGCGATTCTATAGAGGCGAACCCCACCCCTCAACCCTCCGCACACTGACCATCCAGCGGGACTGCCGTTGATAGCGGCCTCTTCATACCCCTACGGTAGAATACGTTCTACACCTAACTTATTTTTGCAGGGTATGATGTGAATGATATGCCCTCAAAATCAAGTGATGATCTGTGTGTAATGAATTTTGTGACCTGCGCATCACCGGTGAACACAACCATATTGAGGTTGTCCCATTATTGTATAACGGCTTGCGTGTCGACATGTGATGCTTGTTCTCCTCATGTCATTTACTTTACTACCTATTAGATTTAGCAGCTTAGTATTCTTTTCATGGAGGCTTCAAGCATAATGGCGACGATGATCACCATGGAGGCAGAAGTGATGGCAATAGAGATCACCATGGAACCATGGAAATGGAGACTACTATGACTCAAATGGCCATACTATTCACAATATAATATGATTATATGTCTGTGATGTTTATTTTCCTGTCTTACTATTCTTTCATGTTTTTCATATGGTCGATATGCTTTTATCATGATAGAATAGCTTCCCTTGGAAAAGTTGAGTTTACTAGATGCCTTTACCAATAGCTGCACCCATTCAATTTTGATCGTTGCGTGGTAGGTCTGCCAAAGTAGGGTGCCATCAACAATCATTGTAAATGGAGTGGATGTTGGACATTCGCAAGCATAGTGTTGGTTTCTCAACATAGCCATCAAAACGGTTTTGGGCTACGGGCATAGTGTTGGAGCCGGGACATAGGATGCCACCCAACAAACAGGAGTCACATAGGGATGTGATTAACAAATTTGTTGTTTACCTAAGTCACTAACATTCTAGCAGTGAAGCCAAAGCTCACTTGGAGTTTTAGTGAATATGGATCTTGGTCCCCTATATGTTGTTAGAGGAAAGATGATATTGATATAGTGGAAATGTCTTTTATTAAATTGGTTAATAGAAGAACTATTATACTTAGTGCTAAAACTTTGCATATTTATGTTGTAGATCATGGCTGCTGATAACAATTACAGTTTCCAATTTGTGCTTGAGAAAGAAAAGCTCAATGGAGCAAATTTTATTGATTGGTACCGCAACCTGAGAATCATCTCAGGAATGAGAAAAAGGATTATGTTCTTGAGCAACCATACCCTGATGACCTCCCTGAAGGTGCAAATGCTGCACAGAGCTTATGAGAAGCATTGCAATATAATGATTCACTTGAAGTTAGCTGTCTCATGCTTGCCACAATGTCCTCTAAACTGAAGAAGCATTATGAGAATGCGGATGCTCACACTATGATTCAGGGGCTACGTGAGATGTTTGAGAACCAGGCGAGGGCTGAGAGATTCAATGTCTCAAGTTCCTTGTTTGCGTGCAAGCTGACTGAAGGTAGTCCAGTTTGTCCTCATGTGATCAAGATGATTGGTTACATTGAGAGGTTGGAGAGACTTAGTTCTCCCCTCAATGTTGATCTGACTATAGATGTTATTCTCCAGTCGCTCCCCCCCCCCGGAGATACAAGCAGTTCATTATGAACTTCCATATGAATAGCATGGAGAAAACATTGAGTAAGTTGCATGGCATGCTGAAAACCGCAGAGGAAAGCATTAAGCTAAATGCCAATCATGTGAATAGGGTCTCCAGCCCCTTTAGGTTTAGAAGGAGAACAAAAAAAGGAAGCATTGGACGCCTCCCAAAGGCAAAGGCAAGGAAAAGGAAAAGGTTTCCTCGGAGCTCCAGAGCTCTAAGCCTAAGGCCCAAACTAGCCCCTCTTCCAATGATGAATGCTTCCACTGCAAGGGCAAGGGACTTTGGTCAAGAAACTGCAAAAAATATTTGGAGGATCTGAAGAAGAAGAAGGGAAGTGCGAGTTCCACCTCAGGTATATATATTACAGAAATTAATATTGTTGTATCTTCTAGTGATTCAAGGGTATTTGATACCGGATCAATGATTCACACTTGCAAATCGTTGCAGGGCCTAATCAGGACTAGAAGGTTCACAATAGGCGAGCTAGACATGCAAGTCAGCAATGGAGCAAAGGTTGTTCTGTTGGCGGTCGGCACCTACCACCTGTCGCTACCCTCGGGATTAGTCTTGGAATTAAATAATTGTTATTGCATTCCTGCTTTAATTAAGAACATTATCTCATCCTCATGCTTGGAGGAAGTTGATGGTTATGAGATTAGAATAAAGGACAAGTGTTGCTCTATTTATTATAAATATTTGCTTTATGGAGTTTGTCCATTGGCGAATGGTTTATATGTTTTTGATCTTGAGGATAAAGTTGACTGTAATATTAATGCTAAAAGGCTTTGTCCTAATGATTTGAATCCCACTTTTATTTGGCATTGTCGTTTGGGTCACATAAATGAAAAACATGTTGAGCAGCTCCGTAAGGATGGTATGCTAAGCTCATTTGATTTTGAATCATTTGACACGTGTGAATCTTGTCTACTTGGGAGGATGACAAAGACAACTTTCACTAGTCATAGTGAGAGGGCAAGTGACCTATTGGGACTGGTACATACTGATATATGTGGACCAATGAGTTCGATTGCAAGGGGGTGGTTTTCAGTACTTCATTACTTTTACTGATGACTTTATTAGTAGACATGGGTACATCTACTTAATGAGGAATATGTCTGAATCCTTTGAAAAGTTCAAGGAATTTTAGAATGAAGTACAAAATCAACTTGACAAGACAATTAAATTTCTATGATCTGATCGTGGGGGTGAATATTTGAGCCACGAGTTTGGTGATCATCTCAAACAATGTGGAATAGTTTCCAAGTTGACTCGCCCAGAACACCTCAGTGGAATGGGGTATCTGAACTGAGGAACCGAACCTTGTTGGACATGGTAAGGTCAATGATAAGACAAGTTGATCTTTCAATTTCTTTTTGGGGTTATGCTCTAGAAACTGCTGCGTTTATATTGAACCGGGTTCCAACCAAGTCTGTGGATAAGACACCATATGAGTTGTGGGCTGGGAAACATCCTGAATTGTCTTTCCTAAAAGCTTGGGGATGTGAGACTTATGTCAAACGTTTGATGTCAGACAAACTCACTCCAAAATCATACAAAGAAACACTTGTATGATTTTGGAGGGAAACCAAAGGATATTATTTTTACAATCAAGTAGAAGGCAAAGTGTTTGTTGCCCGCAATGGTGTCTTCTTAGAGAAAGAGTTTCTCTCAAAAGGAGTTAGTGGGAGCAAGGTGCAACTTGAAGAAATTTGGGATGTGCCTGAAACGGTTTCAGCCCCCACTGAACCTTTACGGGATGAACAAGAAGTTGTAGAACCCGTTGTCGAAGAACCAGCCCCACGGAGGTCGAGGGCATGTTGCACACCTGAAAAGTTCACGCTCCTAATCATGGAGCAGCGCGATGTATTGTTATTGGATAATGATGACCTTATGACCTACACTGAAGCAATAATGGGACCAAACACTGAGAAATGGCTTGGAGCAATGAAATCCGAAATAGAATCCATGCACGACAGTTAAGTTTGGAACTTGATTGATCCCATTGACGATGTAAGACCTGTGTAGGGCAAGTGGATTTTGAAGAAAAAGATAGACATGGATGAAAATGTTCATATCCATAAAAGCGCGATTAGTGGCGAAAGGTTTAAGCAAATTCAAGGTGTTGACTATGATGAAACATTTTCGCCTATCACAATGCTAAAGTCTATTCGGATTCTTCTAGCTATTACCGCATTTTATGACTATGAGATATGGCAAATGGATGTCAAAACGGCTTTCCTGAATGGAAACCTTAGTGTGGATGTGTATATGATACAACTTGAAGGTTTTGTCAATCCTAAAAATGCTAGGAAAATATGCAAACTTTGGAAGTCCATTTATGGACTGAAGCAAGCATCTCGGAGTTAGAATCTTTCACTACAAAAAACCATTTAACCTATGACAGAATAATTTCATCATAGATCACTGAAAAATTGTCATAACACAGTGTCTGTGATTGTAACGTCCCGCCTCCTCAAGGCCGGGCCCGCTTACATCTGGCAGCTTAATTAGGACACAGACTATCCTCACAGATCAACACATATCTTTTCTGCACACTTTGTCCTCACTCGTGCGCACCCGGGAATAACTTCCCGGTCGGTCACCCATCCCCAAATTGCTCCGGGTCAAGCACGCTTAACCTCGGAGTTCTTTGGAGACCTGCTTTCGGAAAAGAAGTTGCAACTTGTTGGTATGAGTATCCTATTAATCCTATTAAGCCCTGGGCTGGAGTGTCACATACTCACCCCATTAAGAGACCGACGTCCCCGTCGGTCAATTCCAAGCAAGGAACGTCGTCTCTTGGCCACGTCCCGTACGTCCAGTGCCAACGGCCCATGTGCCACGTCCGTGCGTCCAGTGCCAACGGCGCAACCCAGATGCCCGCGCACGGACCCGCCACGCGCTCGTCCATATGCTGGTGGCATCTGCGTCCCACGCGCCCGTGCTCATGCCCGCGCACTTACGCCCGTATGTGCTCGTGAAACCGCGAGTCGGCTCTGATACCATTATGTAACGTCCCACCTCCCGAGACCGGGCCCGCTTACATCTGGCAGCTTTCTATGACACAGACTATCCTCACAGACCAACACATGTCTTTTCTGCACACTTTGTCCTCACTCGTGCGCACCCGGAAAGAACTTCCCGGTCGGTCACTCATCCCCAAATTGCTCCAGGCCAAGCACACTTAACCTCGGAGTTCTTTGGAGACCGGCTTCCAGAAAAAAAGTTGCAACTTGTTGGTATGAGTATCCTATTAACCCTATTAAACCCTGGGCCGGGGTGTCACAGTGATAATTTTAGAAAACGTCATGAATTGAGCGTCACAGATTAAATCGATTGACGATTTAACAAAAAACGTCATGGATTGAAGCAATCTGTAACATTTCTTAATTTTCATAGATTAGCTTTGAGCCCGTGTGACAAAAATAAACGTCACAAACTTCATCGCAAATGGAACAGGGGGGTGATGTGACTGCTGACATGGATAATGACGTGGACGCTGTCATGCATCTATCACTGATGTGGATCCCGACGTGGCTGATGACATGGCAACTATCACTGACGTGGCTGATGATGTGGCTTGCCGTGCTGACATGGAATGGATGTTGACATGGCCGCCGATGGGATGACGACATCATCATGGAGACCCATTTATTAACAGGCCAAAATGAGCACAGCCCATTTATTTATTTATTTATTTTTGAGGAGAGCGCAGCCCATTTATTAGCATGCCAAAATGATAACCGGGCCAAATGTTCATAGACCCAACAGCACAATACATTCAGCAAAATATATGACCCAACAAATTTCAACAGCCCATTAATCAGAATAGCCAGTTCAGCCCAAAAACAATACAGGGTATTCAGACAATTTATCAGAATTACATCATCAAATCATCAATACTCTCACATCTAAACAACAAAAAGGCAATGAAACACATATCGTAAACAAGCAGCATATAAAATCCAGATTGTCAGTGTGACACCTCAGGAGTCTAGTAATTAGAATATAGGAAAAATGTGTGAAATTTGTGTTTGTTCTTGTGTGTTTGTTTAAATCTTCAATGCAAAATTAGGGGTATTCTTGTAATTATGGAAAATTACAAGTCCCTTTTTGCAAAAGTTTTTAACTTAGGGAGCAAATTCAATTTTGTGAAGGGCTTTCTTGCAAAAGAGCTAGTAATCGTTACTTGGCAACTTTACTGCAAAATAATTCCCAAATTTATTGTATTTTGCTACCAAAAAGTGTTTTTTCCTTTATTAATTCAAGTTCTTACAAATCTTTTAAAATATTTCAAAATCCTTTGATCTAGTGAAAATTTGCACAACATGAAAATTGTAGATCTTGAAAAACTAAATAACTTTCATTTTGGCCACTTTTTTATTTGAGCCCTAGATCAGTGGGAAATTTTAGTTTACAGCTAAACCCCTAAACTTTTCTGTATTTGCAAAATGGTCCCCTTCCATCTTCCACCTTTAGCATGCCCGGAGCTCTGCTCCACCGCCACCACCGCAGATTCGCCAGCCCGCTGCCTCCAGCAGGTCCACGTCGCACACAAGGCTCCCACCGCCCCTCCACCGCCTCTGCCTGGCACCATTGCCTTACGCCACGCTGCTCCGAGCACCTCCCGCCACGCCACCTCGCCGGCCGCCGCGGAGAGGCTACTGCCTTCGCCGAATTGCCCTCCCCTTCTGTTAAACTTGATCCCCAGTCATTCCTGGTGCTCATCCACTCCCTCTTTGGCCTATAAAAAGCCCCGACCGGGACTTATCGCCGGCGTACACTGCCGCCACCCTATCTTCTTCTCCGATGAGCCTCCGTCGTCGTCGATCTGCCGATGCAGACCCACTCCAGCCACCCCAGCCCTCTGGTTAGCTTCGTTGTGAGCTTGTGAAGCTAATCCACCCTCCCTCACAGCCAACCCGTCACCGGAACAGCTTCGTCGCCGACCACCGCCGCCGCCGCTCCCTGCTCCCCGCCGACGAACTCCCTCCGCTCGCTCTCTCTGACACCCAAGACCTCCAGTAGGTGCGCATCGACTCGCTAAACACCCCTGACCCCCTGGCCCTCGCCACCGGCGATCACCGTCGCCGGAATCAACGGTCAAACCTCCCCCTCCCCTCTGACCACGGCCAAGGACCCAATTGCATTTCTTTCAAACTTTCCAGGGTCCTTTCTGTAAAAAGATCTTTCCTTTTTCTTTCTTGTTCTAGTGAACTTTGATAAATCCTAGAAAAATATAGAAAAATCAAAAAAATGTGAAATTAATTTTGTTTTGTAATAGCTCTATCATCTGGTGTGAAGAATTTGAAATATTTCCTTGTGTAGCAAATTCCAAAAATAAAACTTAGTAATAGCTCTTTTTATTTATATCTTTTGTTTTAAAGCTCTACTTTAAGTGAGCTTTGAACCATGTGTTTTATAGATCACATCTAGCCCCTTAAAAATTTTGTAAGCCATTTTCGAAACTTTAACTCATACTTTTGAAAATTCTCTTGTATTTTGTGTATGCCTTTACAAATTATTTAAAACCTTTTTATGGATTGTTTAAATGATTTTCAACTCTTTAGTGAAGGAAAGCTATACTCAAGCACTTCACTAATTTTTCCAAATATTGCATCGCATATAGAAATTACTCCGCTAGCCGACGGAACATTCGAACTCACCCAGGAGCCAGACGGGGATTATTCGGAAGCTCAAGCCAATGTTGTTGACATAACTGAAGCTCCGAAGTCTGATTCGGAAGAACCAAAGTCCACTGACTCTATAGACACTATTACAGGCAAGCCCCGGAGCATAATTCTATTATTTTAAATTATGTAATTTATTGTTATTATTTACTTGTGCATTTAAGTTATTGGAGTTGAATGAAAATTTTAGATGCATAATTCTAGGTACCTATTATCTGAACACTAGAACTTGGGTCCGAAATAGCTGCTATGCTAATAGGACCGGTAAAAATCGAGTGATTGCCTGTCACTCGCGAGCTTTATAGGAGTTGATTGTTTACTTTCTACAATCACTATAAGGACCATGGACGGATTGGGTTACAAGTTTCATAGTGGAAATCTGTCTATGTTGATGAACTTGATAAGGTCGCAGTGTGTGGTAGCGGTGGTTAAGTGCTTGAAAGTACTAGCCACATGCCGTAAATATGGTACGCGGCAAGCCTAGTAACCTACCGGCCCGGCAAGTGGACATACCTTCTACTCTCTCTTAGAGATAGGAAGTTAAAAATATGGGAAGTTAAGTTATGTTGCAACAACCATGGGTGCAGAGAATGGCGGTTCTCTGTAGTCGGGGAGAGTGGCGCTGATCCACGAACCGGAATGAGAAGCAAACGATTGCTTGGGAGTGACTCGTCAGTGCTCCAAGCGTGTATGTTAGGTTTATCCTTGCAAGGTTGGAAATTCGATTCAGAATCGTCCGTTTCTCGCGGATATTGAGACTGCTTGATCCCTTTGCCACATAGAGTAAGAAGTAGAACATTTATGATACTTAATCTTGTTGGATGCAAATATATCTCCTACCATGTTTGTATAGATAGGTGCTTACCTAGACTGATTAATCCAACTAGAACCTGAAAGCTAAAATTTGAAAGTAAGGATCTACTCTTTGTTGCTTTTCAGCAAAAGAAACCCTAGAGCCTTCACAAGCTTTGCATGTCTAGTTAAAGGGCTATGATATACCCTTAGACGGGTCGGTCTTGCTGAGTATTAGCATACTCAGACCCTGTTTGGTTACAGGAACTTTTTCATAAGTTCCTGAGACTTTTGGGACTAAAAACCCAAACATGGGAGACTTTTTGGGACTAAAAACCTGGTTGGGGCTAAAACTTGAGAAGTCTCTCAAGAGGTGCTTTTTGGGACTTTTAGACCCAGATTCCACTCTACCCTTGCCCCTGGGTCCACCCACCGCGAGTCCAGGCCACCCGTGACCCCCTCCCGCTCCCCCTCCCGATCCACGCCGTTGCGCCACCTGCGCCCCGCTCCACCCGCCTGCATCTCCACGCCGCCAACAGCGCCGCCGCCGCCGCCACCTGCAAATCCGAGCGCCTCCACCATGGACGACTTCGCTCATGGCACCCGCGCGCGCCCCGCGGAGCTCCCTTCCACTCCTTCGCCAGCGGGCGCGCGGGGTCATGGCGGCGGCGCTCCGAGCTCGGCCTGCTCACTCCCCTCCCTCGTTCTGGCGCTACTCCGGCCGGCCTCGAGAGGATCTGTGGCGGCGGAGCTCGGCCAGCCTCCTGCTTGAGCTCGGAGGCCATGGCGGCGGCGGCCATGGCGAGCCTCGAGCTCGGGCCGTGGAGGGAGGCGCAGACCAGGGGCATGGCAGCAACTCCTCGCGGCGGCCGCGAGAGGAAGGAGCACGGCGCGGCATGGCTCTGCAAGGAGGGGTATTTGGAGACCTGTGCGACCTCCCGGGCCGCGGCCATGGCGAGCCCGATGTGTTGGACCCGCCCGGGATGAGGACGTGGCGGCCTTTGAGCGGGATGCGCGGGGGCGCGCCAGGAAGGCGAGCGTGGCAGGGCCGGCGAGGATGGTGCCGTGGCGCGCCCAGGCGGATCCGAGCGGGGGCAGGAGGTGGTAGGTGCTGGCGAAGGGGTTGCAGACGGCGAGCGATTTGGGCGGGTGCGCGGGCGAGGTGGAGGTGGAGGTGGATGTGGAGGGGAGGAGGGGCGAGGTGGATGTGGAGGTCTCGAGCCAGAGGTAGAGGAGGGAGGTGGAGGAGGCGACGGGGGAGGAGTGGTAGGGGAGGAAGTGGGCGAAGGGTAGGCGGAGCCAGTGGCGGCGCGCGGGATCGAAGGCGTGGAGGCATCCGCCACCTTCGGGGCGCGGGTGGCGGAGGAGGAGGAGGCACAGGGTGGGGAGCAGCGCGAGGAACTGGGCGGAGAGGGTGTCGTGGAAGAGACGCGAGACGGGGCGGCAGACGACGGCGTCGCGCAGCTGGAGGCGGAGAAGGACGTTGTGGAGGGCGTCGGGCGGAAGGTGGTGGATCGGCGGCGGGGGCTGCGAGTCGGCGGCGGGGTCGGAGCCGGCGGCAGCCATGGCGGATGGGGGTGGGGTTTGGTGGTGGCCGGCCTGGTGGGGATTTTTTTGTTGGGGGACAAACAGATGACTACTCGGGGGAGAAGAAGGTGGAGTGCGGGGATGGATCGGGGTGGCGGGGTTGAAGAAGTGGGGACTGGGCAAGGGTATTTGTGTCCTTTCACAACTTCATTTAATGTTCTCTAATCCCTTTAGCACCTCAAACCAAACAGGTTGAGACTTTTTGTTTTAGTCCAGAGACTAAAATTAGCTCATGGACTTTTAGGAACCAAACAGGGGCTCAGTCTTGCTTGTGACCTTGTTTTCAGGAATGACTTTGGAGGATTCAAATACTAGTTTGACTTGGCCTAGTGTGTTACCTACTGTTTGGTCTATGGAATGAGAACCATCCCCGACCAGCAATGTTTCGGCTAAATGATGTCATGCTCAGGCTTACCATGACATCTATCCTACGACGGTTGTATATAGATGTGTTTTCTTTCTGCTGCAAGACTTCTCTAGTTTTCTGTTGAACCACTTTAAGTTCCTTAAGAATAAAGTTTGTAAAAGCTAGAACTTCGGTTTACTGGATTCAAAAACTCTGATGTAAATTATATTTCTTATCTATGTGATGTAAAATATTATGAAATATTGTATCTCTGACTCGCCTTCGTGCAGAAAATATACTTGTGTTACGATCCGATATCAAGTGGTTATATCGGGATTTTACCCGAAGGGCCACGAATTATACCATGTGAAGTATATTTAGTTTGAATCATCTTCGGATCGATCGCTAAAGTACTTGAACTGGTGTAATTCAAAGTGGTTCTGCCACAGTCAGCCCAAAAACCATACAGGGTAACCAAGTTGTCATTTCTGGAGCTTGAAGAACGGGAATTTGGACAGACTGGCATTATCATTGTTTTCTCCATAGAGAGAAGATTTATTCCTGATAGACAACAAGAATCAAATTAGTATCACAACTATAACTAGGCCAGTCTTAGGCCCAACTGAAATTAGTATCCCAACTGAAATAGAAATAGAAAAACAACCAAATTATAGCAATTTAAAGGTTAGCACGACTTTTTCCTGAATAAAATGAGTGTAGGCATCTTCTAAAGTGCAGCAAGGAAGTAGCTAGGCTGGCTATGTCCTATGTGTAACTTGCACAGTCACTATCATCATCAGCTCCAGATATGGCAGTAGCCTATGCAAGAAAAAAAAAGGAATGTCACACTTTCAGCCTCTTAGATTCTGAAACAATGAAGAAAAAAATTGTCTGAGCAATAACTGTCTTAGATTCTGAGACAATGAAGAAAAAAATTGTCTGAGCAATAACTGTCACACAACCAGTAGATCAGTACGCATTACTGAAAAAAATTGTCTCAGCAATAACTGTCACACAACCAGTAGACTAGCAAACACAACCTCTTAGGCATTTGAATGAATATGTGACATGCAAATTGTTGAAACAAAGAGGAATCCATGCTGGCCACTAATGGCCACAATTTAAATTTGAGTGGACCAGCAAGAAAGAATGCCACCGTGTACAACACAATGCTTGCAAATTATAGAACTGATCCGACATAGCATTTGATTATTCTTTAGTTTGAAAAAAAAAAACCAACATATTAGCATTTGGTATTAATAGGCAGCCTACACAAAACGGATAGCCTGTAGATTAAGACGCTAGGTGCTAGGCAGTAGATTAAGCATGGAATAAATGCGCTTAAGCTATTCTTTTTGCTGCAAGGAGAAAGTCAGGAGGTACTAGAACAAATGAATGCTGAAATGATGGGTACAGAATATATGATTCATTCATGGTCCTGCACAACTGTTCTTAACTTCATGTGAATCTGATAATTTGGGAAGTTTGAAACAATTTTCAGAATGTTGAATATGTTAGAACATGGAAACAGAGCAGTAAAATTAAGGAACTTGCAAGGGAGAAAAGAGAGATCGGACCTACAACTCACCGCGCGCAGGAAGCTACCTTTCTAGCTGTTGTTCCTTCACTGCAGCTGCTCCTGGAGCGCGGGGCACCGGCGCAAGAACAGACCGAGCTAGCAAGCAAAGCACACACACACCCAACAGCCAGCACAAGCATGAGCGCATATCGGAGCAGAGAAAGATTATCGAGAGAAAGAGGGAAGGGGAAGATGTACCGGAATGAGCTGCAGCTCGTGAGGCATTATGTCAAACATTTGGTGCCTGTGGTCCATGGAGAATAGCTGCTTGCATAGTCGCCGTCGCCGCTTGCGCATCCGCTTCGCTCGAGCTCGCTCCGGCCGCCGCGGATGTTTCAGATCCCGTGCAGAAGTGCCGCGTCGGACTCGGCGCCGGCGTCGCCAGCCGCGTGGGGTGGGAGCTGCCCACGTCGACGGCGACGTCTTGGCCATCGGCGCGCCGGGGGACCACCTGGTGTCGCCGCCGCCCACCAAGCACTCGCCCGTACCACACCAGCACTACCCGCTTCGCCGCCCGCGGCGCACAGCTTGGTGGCTGGGCCGGCGGCGCGCGGTCCCCGCGGTGCTGCCTCAGGGAGGAGGGGAGATGCGGCCACGGTGGCCCACGAGCAGTTCCGGCCGTCTCGCTCACCGCGACGCTCCGGCTTTAGGGAGCCCGCTCAAGTAAATAACTAATGTGGTTTTGAAACTATGAAAAATATCTATAAGCTTTTAAAAATTCTGATAAAAATCCTAGATATGAACTGTGACAAGGTAAACCGAAATAACATCTTTAGATCCCGTGAAAAAATATCTAGAATCATCCAAAAATTAGATTTAGCTATAGAAAAATGGAGAAAATTGATAAAACAGCACCGGTTTTGCGCGATGCTAGTGAAATAGCACTGATAAAACTGTGTATTCGTATAATACACCCATTACATATCTATTTCACTAAATAGCACCCATTTAGGATTTAGTGTTTTCGATTAGGGTTTAATATTTTGGATTTAGGTTTTAGGATTTTTGAGGTTTATGAGTTAAGCGTTTTAGTGTTTAGGATTTTGGGTTAGAGTTTAGAGTTTATGATTTTTTAGGTTTATGAGTCTAGCGTTTTAGTGTTTAGAATTTTGGGTTAGGGTTTAGAGTTTAGGGTTATGGTTTAGGATTTTTGAGGTTTATAAGTCTAGCGTTTTAGTGTTTAGGATTTTGGGTTAGGGTTTAGGGTTAGAGTTTATGATTTTTGAGGTTTATGAGTTTAGTGTTTTAGTGTTTAGGATTTTGGGTTAGGGTTTAGAGATTTAAGGTTAGAGTTTAGGGTTTAGGGTTTTAGGGTTAGGGTTTAGAATTTAGGGTTTAGGATTTTGGTATTTAGGAAAAATTTGATAGTACTTTTGATGAAATCGGTGCTATTTTATAGTGCTTCTGATGAAACCGGTGCTATTATGTGAATCCACGAAAAATCAGTGCTATATCGCGAACACCGGCGGAAACCAGTGCTGTTTCCTCAATTGCCCCTAGAAAAATGAGAAAAGTATCCAAAAATTTTATGGAAACCTTCCACAATATTCCCACAATATTCTAATTCATGTCTAAAATTTTTTTAGGAACTTTCTACAATATAAATATGAGATGTATCCATCATTAACGTTGAATGCATTCATGCCAGGCTCAAGGGTGGGAAGATTGAAGTCACACATCGATGATCTATGATAGTTGAATGTAGTAGTTTTAGGGAAAAAGTCTATTTTTGACCATCTAATTCTAGCTTCGGTTTGGTTTTGGCCATCGAACTCCAAAATCGGGTATCTTTAGCCATCCAACTATCAAAAACATTCAAATTTGAGCATCGGGCTGTTTTGGTGGGTGGTTTTAATTTTTTTATTTACAATTAAGTCCTTAGATCTTAAAATAATTATTACTTTTTGCCCATACCTCCGATTTAGGTCATTCCTGCGGTCACACATTTGTAACGGTGAGCTTTATCTTTTATAATGTTCTTTATACTATTTTATCACTATTTGTTATGTTATTCTTATGTTGTTGTGTAAAAATAATAATATAAGAAAAGTAAAACAAACAGTTACAAAATAATATGAACAACATTTGAAAATATAAAGCTCATTGTTACGAACACATGACCACAAGAATCACTTAAATTGGAGATATGAGGAAGAAATAGTAATCATTTTAAGATCCAAAGGCTAAACTGTTGTGGTAGAACAGCCAGAATTAATCCGGCTCAAGTGCGCTAACCATAACCATAAAGGTAATCCCGGCTAACACGCACTTCAAACGGAGTAATTCGACAGTCCAGTCGGGTAGAGTCCCGATAAAACCACCTGAGCTGCATTCGAAACCCAAAGCTTACATGCAACTCACACGAAGGTGAGTCCAGAGAGTACCACATTTCACAAATTCTTACATCACAGAGTCTTAACTTAAATATTACAAACCGAGTTCGAAATCTTAGAAAGGTACTTGAATGTCAAACTTAAAGTAGTTCAGAGTTCAACTGCAGCGGAAATGAAGCGAGTTCTAAACGACGATACAAGATGTCATGATGAAGCCCGTACATGACATCACTCGGCATTGTCATCATTGGCCGGAGTCGGATCCCACTCCACCGACCAATCAGGAGGTAAAGTACACGGCCAAGTCAAGCTAGCTATCTGATCTTCAAACGTATCACCTGAAAACAAAGTTGAGCCACAAGCAAGGCTGAGTATACTAATACTCAGTAAGGCTTACCCGACTATGGGTATATTTAGCCCACTACCTAGACATGCAAGGTTTTTGGCTGGATGGGTTTGTTTCACCGAAAAGCAACTAAGAGTAAATCCTTAATTTCTAATTTTAGCTTCAAAATTCTAGTTCAATTGACAATTCTAAGTGAGCATCTATCCAATAGCATACATGGTGGAAAACAATTATTTTTCATCATTCAACCATATTCCTCATCATCATTGTTCCACTTCTTACTCTATGTGGCAAAAGGGTTAAGTAGTCTCAATATCCGCGAGAAACGGACGATTCGAATCGAATTTGTTAACCTGGCCAGGCAGACCTAAACACACGCATGGGGAATGAAGTCACCCACACGACTTTTCCCCTTTTTCCCCGGGCATGGAACAGGCCCACCACCCTAGGGTGCCCTGCACCCGTGCGTGAACAAAGACCAGACAGTGGGGAGTATGTTTCACGGCCGGTTCCATCAGGCACTTAAGCTTAACGATTACCATATTCTCGGCATGTGGTTAGTACGTTCAAACGCTTAACCACCACTACCACACACTGCGGCCTTAACATTTTTCACTAAACAGACGGGGTATCCACAAGTACCATAGCCCCCTCCATGGACCTTATGATTGCAGCATGTAGTAGACATTCAACTCCTATAAGCTCGCGAGTGACAGAAAATCACTCGACTTCTACCGAATCATTAGCATAGCTATCTAGCGACCTACACATACTAGTGTTCAAACATAGGTACCTAAGATCATGCAACTAAAGTTTCAATCAACTCCTGTAAACTTAAATGCACAAGTATATAGAAACAATAAGTGGCATAATGTTGAAAATAGTAGGTCATGCTCCGGAGCTTGCCTTCCTGAGCGTAACTAGCCTTGGGCTCTTCCGAAACTTGGTTCGGGTCTTTAGTGGCTTCAGTTAGATTCACTTGAGCTTCACGCTACTCACTCTCGGACTCCGACACCAGCTCGTACGTACCGTCGGCGAGAGTAGTCAAATCTATATGAAATGCACATGCATGAGTTGTGGTGATGGTAACAAACTTAATTTAATTCACTATAGAGTTGTAATCCAACACAACTCAAGTTAAGTTGGAGAATATTTTCTATTTATTGGGCAATCGTTTATAGAGTACTATCTAACATGATTTTATTCATAAAAGGACTAGGAGTTTGCTGTTTTTCATTTTCTTGACACGTAGAACTGGTATTTTCCTTAATTAACACTATAATAATATGAAAAAGACATAACTAGGGTTACATATACTTTCTGGTACTGAAATTTTTATGCAAGGTACATATTGGAGTAACTTGCCTACTGTGAAATTTTGAGCTAATTTCATGTAGCATTTTAACCATGAAAAAATAAAGTAAGCAGCTACTGTTAGAAACAAAAATAAATTGTACAGGTCAAAATATGCAAGTAATGGAAATGAAACTGAGTGTTGATGATCCTATTATGAAGCTACTGTAAAAATTTCAGATTTAACTAAGCATTACACAAGGCATGAAAAATAGCACACAATATATAGCTGCATGGATCAAAACTAAATTTCACAGACTGTTATACCAAGATTCTGAGCCTCAAATTTACAGGAATGATTCCCAACTTAAGTAAATACTGTAGTAAAAATATTAGATTTTTTCCAAGCATAGGAACTATTTTTCATGATTTAGTATATTTCTTCCAACCATAAATTATTTGGACCAGTTCGACTTAACTAAAAATTTCCAAACTTTTTCTGAACATTACATGCATTGCAATAGAGAAACTGTAAAAGTTTCAACTCATGACTCATAACAGAACAACATAGATAAATAAAACTATTTAACCTAGGCATAAATCAAAATCTATTAAAACCTATAGCTAGATTTCTCCTATGGTCATAAAATTTTTACACAGAGCCATACTATTTGGTAGTACAACACTGTCCAAAAATCAGAACCAGAACATGCATATAACTTGAGATACAATAAAATCTACCTATTATTTGTATTTTAAATAAAGCAAAAACTAATGAGCAAATGAAAAAGTGCATGTAACAAAAGTTGATATCTAGTCACAAGGATTCCAGAAAAGTTGAGTTTGCATTTTTACGATTTTTCTGTGATTTATTATTGATTTTACAAGTTTTCTATTTTTCAAAACAAAAGAAAAAGAAAATGGAACTTTGCAGTTGGGCCCCTGGAAGATTAAAACAAATTGCAGGGAGGCCCCTGGCCGGAGTTGGAACTGAGGAGGCGGCGGGCGGCCGAAATCCCGGCGAGGAGCTCGTCGGCGGCGAGGGCTAGGTGGGGGAAAGGCAAGAGGGAGACGAGCTCTACCCCTGGGCGGCTCGGGTTGGTCTCGGGATGGTCGGAGGCGGCTCGCCGGCGTGGAGCAGGGTCGGTGGCTGGTGGCGGACGGCGGAGGCGCCGCTCTGGCAGCCCCGGGGAGGCAGGCTCGGGTCGGGGAGTTTCGCCGCGGCGAAGGGAAGCTCGTGGGCGGGTCTATTCGAGGCGAGGGAGGGCGGAGGAGGGGGCTCGGCGGCGGCCTAGGTGGGCGGCGGCCATGGCGCGACGAGGAGCTCCCTGGCGCAGGGAAAAGCTCGGCTCGGCTCTGGGGAAAGGGAAAGGAGTGGAGAGGCGAGGCAAGGAGGCTTTGCCTCGAAGCAATGGGGCTCAGCGAGTTAAAGAGAGGGGCGCGGTGCAGGGAACAGCAGGACAGGCGCGTGCAGTGAGCGTCGTCGCGATGGCGTGTTCGCCGAGCGGCAGTAATGGCCGGGTCAGGGGCGCAGCGAGGAGGGTTGGGGCGCCGCAGCGGCGACGGGACGGGGTGAGCTGTGTGCTCATCATGGAAGGCCATGAGTGGAAGCACAGCGAGGAGGGAAGCGGGATTGACGAGCAGCAGCAAGCTCGCTCCTCGCGTCCCCGGGGTCAACGGCGTGCGTGCGGGGCTGGGTGGGCAGTGGCGTGCGGGGAGAGGGAAGGGTGGCGTCGGTGGCGTGCGGCATTGAAGGCCGGTCGTGGGCAGCGGCTCGGGCAGCGGCAATGATGGCCGACGGCATCACCACGGCGTTGTCGCTGAGCGGCTGTAGACTATCGCAGCGGGGAAGTCAGCGGGGGCGTGCGAGGAAGGCACTCATGGCCGGCAGTGGCCGCAGCGATGGCACAGGCAGCGGTAGGGCAAGTGGCGTCGCAGCGCTGCTGCTCGGCTCTGCCGTGTAGAACAGAGAAGGGAGAGCGAGGAGGAAGAAAGAGAGAGAGGAGAGAGAAAAGGGAGTCAACCGGACTTTGACTCACTTTTATTTAAATTTTTGTATTGAAACTAGAAAAACAGTGAACATCGAAGTTGGAGGAAATTTAAAGATCTACAACTTTTGTGTTGGGAGAAATTTCATTTGAGTTATGGTTTAAAAATTATTTTGAATTTCTAAAAACCATAATTTGAAAGACTTATCATTTCATGTGAAAAATTTTGTTTTCTCCTCTAGACTCCAACTAGTCATTTGTTTATTAAGACAAGGAAAAGGTGCCTACTCAATTTCACAGGCAGAAATGGATTGATTTGAAATTTACAGCAATTTATATGTCACTGCACGCGTACTCTTACACATAATCACATATACATATACGTATATGAAAAGCCTGATTTAATTAACTTGGTCATTAAATGTTAATTGCGTGTTTAAAACAGTGCTAAACCCCAGAGGTGTTACAACTGTAAATAAAATAGTCCTTGGGTCTTAAAATGATTATTATTTTTTCTCGTATCTCCGATTTAAGTGATTTTTGTGGTCATGCCTTCGTAACGATGAGCTTTGTCTTTTAAAATATTGTTTATATTTTTTGTAACTATTTATTTTACTTTTCTTATATTGTTGTTTTTACACAACAACATAAGAATAATATAACAAATAGTGATAAAATAGTATGAAGAATATTTTAAAAGATAAAGCTCACCGTTACGAATGCGTGACTACAAGAATGACCTAAATTGGAGGTACAGGAAAAAAGTTATAATTATTTTAAGATCTAAGGACTTAATTGTAAATAAAAAATTAAAATCACCTACCAAAACAGCCCGATGGTCAAATTTGAATGGTTTTGATAGTTGGATGGCCAAAGATATCCGGTTTTAGAGTTCGATGGCTAAAACCAAACTAAGTAGTCCTAGTTATCCAAACGGGTTGTACAATGCTTTCCATTCCTAAAGAAGGAACCGATATTATATAGTGGACACAATGTCTAATAATTTCTGTGTACATTGCATAAATATCAGGAGCCATGTCAATCATTTGCTCCAGCCCACTCACGCCGTATTGACTTCCATTTGCTCCCACCTCAGAATGCTGGCATCCTAGACTCACCACTCACGCGTACGCGCTATAAGCAAAGAGTACCATTTCATCTCCCCTGTGAACTCTCTCCTATGCCAGGAATGCTATTTTTTTTTCATGTTTTCTGAATGTCAATCATTTGAAGATGGTGAGATTTTCTATCGGCAGCCACACGGCAGGGTTAGTCACCTAACTGGTAGTCATCACATAGAATTGAAATTGAAACAAATTTTGTAAGAGAGATTAAAATGTAGTTTCCCATTATTGTTGCCCAGCGACATCCTACGTAACATGTAGTTTCTTTTTGTACTCTTTCTTTTGTGATCCTAAACTATGTGCACATATTGTGGCACAACTCTGTTAACAAGTAGTAGTAATATAGAAAGAATAAATATTTTAAAACAATCAAGGTCAACCAATGCCTTTCGATAATCAATCAAAATAACTATGTTTTAGTTTAGTAACTTTATGAACCGCCGTCACAAAGCAATCAAAAATTAAAAAAAGGATACACAATCTCCCAGAATAGTCTATTTAGAGGATAATAACTATACGGACAATTAATAGAGCTAGCAACAAAAGTAGATATGCCCCTAAAGGGGGATCTAAATGTGGGTCCAGTGTGGCAGTGTCAGACGTGAAGTTAGATCAAATTACACATTAGCTAGATCTAGTTGATCGAGGAGAACTGAACAGTACTCTAACAGCAGCTTTACAAGATAGCTGCAAAAGAATATACATAACCATTAACCAATAGTACAATATATAACATAAGATGGCACAAAAACTTTCATATCAATGGTCTAAGCAACCCATGAAGTACCATATTGTAAGTTCTTCCTTTGTGAACCACATTAGAGAACTGATTCAAACACAGAATCCTCATGGTTCCAAATTCTCTTCTGAAATATCCACGTCCTCTAAACTGAATCCTGTAAAAACGAAAAGCAGAACAAAAGATTTGAGTGCTACTGTTGGATAAATGGGAAAACATTCCCAGGAATGGGATAATGGGCATTACACACTTTCAGGAGAGAAATAGAATTCAGTGCATAAGCTTTTTTAGTTGACAATATAGATATCCAAAGATTGGGCAAATGTTCTTTTAAAATGCAGTTAGTTAGAAAACTGATTAATTATTGACTACTAGTACTTTCTAGTTTCTAGTAGTGACATCTGATCGTTTCTGATAAAAAAATAATAATGGTAGCCTATCTGAGTCAATTATCATAATCATATGGACCACAACACATAATTCAGTAAATACTGTGAAAACGGAAGCTCAAATTGAAGAAACAGAACAAAATAAGATTCAAATTGGATATGATGGTATTAGCTACTCGCACCACACAACAAGTGAATCATGAGTCAAGAAAAGAAAAAAACAACCATGGACTAGTAGAGAGTACGAGAGCTCTAAGCTGATGCCAATTTTAAAAAAATGCGAAAGCAAGGGAAACTTACTAGAGATGTATGGTTAACTACAAAACAGAGAGCTTTTCTCTAATTAAAATCAACTAAGAAGAGGAAGAAACAAGAAAAAATTATGGCACAGTCGCGTACCCAAATTATATACAGATACCAATGATAAGGGACATAATTAAAGGACAAAAATAGTTAGCATACTTTTTTTTACTTTAAAAAACAAATGAAGTTAGGATTTTTCTATTGAACTTAGGATTTCTATCATTACATTTTTTGTTTCGTGCATATGAAGAGTATTGCTAGTTAGCTTATGAATGCCAAGAGTAGCCAAGAACTTCAAGATTTTGAAGACTCTCTCATCAACCACTTCACACTTGACTTCAACTATTTTCAGGTTTCCTAATATTGCAGCTGATATCTCACTTGGATTGCGTCTTCCTTTGATCCCTAATTTATGCTGAGGTCCCTGTAGGGCACAGAAACATTCCATCAAGACCAATCAATAACCTATAGTTTGTTTTTAACAAGGGAGCAGTTGTCCATTATTTAGAAAGTGTATACCTCAGAAAGTTGAAGAGTGAGCTTTTGTAGAACTGGCGAATGTTTGAGCATCCAAGTAAGTGCATGGAAGTCAGGTGGCACACACCAGAAATCGTTGAGTAACAAACTCTTCAACTTGCGGAATGTAGGGCAGTGCTTCATTTCCATATTGAAAGTAAACTGAGTAAAATGCAGAAAGAGAAGTGGATATAGAATAAAAATTAATGCGAATATGGTGATTAAATAACTGGATTGCTGAACAACTTTATGAACATATAAAATTGAATATATGTAGGAGAGCATAAATAATGAGGAAATGCAAAAGCAAAACCTTTCAAAGACAAAAATGGAAGTGTAAGCGTACCGTTATGGGTACAAATACCAGGGCCAAATTCTCAGCTTCTTATATATCTTCAAGAAGCACACATTTGTTGTTTTCATCATGTAGAGTGAGACGATAACAAGGATAACAATTCTCGAAACAATTACTGTGACGATGGGCCACTCTAACAAATGCATCCTCCAATGAAGGCATCGACCGAAACACAGGAGCCTTGGAGAAATGGCCTTCTAGGTGCAGTGAAACAAGGCTGGGAACACAGAAATGAACAGCAACCTTATGACTGCCCAAAATGCTGTTTGAGACGATTAGGTGTTTCAGGGACTGTGACGAGATCTTCTGAGCACTGAAAAAATTGCAGTCTGTAATCTCCAGATGCTCCAGGGAGGGACAACTTGAGAGATCATTGAAATTGGTCTCCAATGCTAGACCAACGATCTCCAGCCTTGCCAAGTACGGGGAAACCAGAGGCTGGTCTTCCAACTGACCGAAATGATGTTGATCAATGTTCTCGATTCTGAGCATCCGGACTTGGCATTTTACAGCATGCTCGACCCAGCGATTCAGGCAGTCCATGTCCTCGTCGTAATGGAATCTGCAGAAGACGAGCTCAAAGGATTCGAGAGGCGCGCGGCCACGCAGGCCCATCAGATGGTCGACGAACCCCTGGCGCTTCATCAGGCCCGCCCATTCCACTTCCTCCTCATCACTGCTGTCATCCCCCGTGCACCTGATGCGCAGGCCGGTGGCGGACTTCCAGAGGTGGCGCCAGCGGCGCGCCAGCACGCACGTCCCCACGGCCTCCGGCGCCGGCAAGAAGCCGAGGATGTGCTCGAGGACGCCGTCCGGCAGCGCGTCGAAGCCGTCGCGGCCGCTGGCCGCGGGCGCGTTCTTGCCCCTTTTCCACGGAGGCATTCCGTCGAACAGAAAGGGGGCGTCCACGCTGCCCGACAACAGACGATTAGAGAAGGTTGCAGGTGAACCGGCCGGGAGAGGAGAAAGATCGGGGCGGCCGCGCTCGCCTGGCCGTCGGCGGCTTCAGCCGTGGTCTGCAGCGGCGCCGGGGTAAGGAGTTGTTGAAGCCGTGTCGGAGAATCAGCACGATTGGCGGCAGGTTGCGAGTGGAGTCAGTGCCACAATCGGGAAAGCACGATTTGCAACAAGTCCTGGAGAGAAAAAAAGCGGGGGACCTGTCGCCCCCCCCACCAACAGGTGACAGGGGCCTGTACAGCCCCGTCTTTTTTTCCTCGGATTTTTATTTTTGTATGGACCTATTTTGAGCTATTCGAGCGCGTATTCGTCATCATCGTCGGTAAGATGTCGGCCGCTAACTCCTACCGCGCGTTACTTGTCCTTCATTAAATCACGGAAAAAAATCACAAAAACTTCCCTTATTTCACGAGCATTATGGAACCCACAAACATAATAAATTCACATAAATAATATCTATAAAAACAAATGACAAGTAACCTACCACAATCATAAACATCGGATACAAATAAGCGGTCAACAGCTATCTCATTACAAATAAACATCATATACATCTAACCACCCATAGGGCGTCGGACCCTCTTAGCCCTCTGCTGGGCACGGACATGTCCCTCGGAGTAGGTGAGAACATCCGGAGACCTCACCTGTCGCTCAGGACGCGCAAGGGGCTGCGGTGTCTGCTGCTAAGAGATCCCAAGTGGTGCTCCTCCTAGCTGTGAATACCCCAAGACATCGGGGTCACCTTGCGCGGCAGGCTCTTCTGGACTCAAGCTGTCGAAGTCGTCTAAGGTGAATGTCTCGTTATCTGGTCGAAAGGAGGAAGAAGAAGGTCCGGCGCCCGCATCGGGGTAGAATCCTACGCAAAAAATATGGATGTTAGCGTACGCTCGTATATTTCGTAATGACATGTAGAAACCGAAATACGAAACATAAATTAACCTGTGCACGCCGGTATCTGTGGCCCCGGTACCATCCCTGGATACGGTCCGCCAACTGGTGCTGTCCCTCTAAACATTCCAGTATGGCCGAACGTAGTAGCTGGATCGTATCCTGTATGTGATATTAGTAAATATGTAGGAACACTTGATGTAATTTTAAAGAGATATGTACGTTACCTGTACTTGGGAAGAACTGCGACGTCGGCCCGTGTATGGTCGACGGACACGGGAACGACGACGACGCCTGAGACGACCCGTGGCTGTCTTTGTACTGCACACGGCTTCCGAAGTTGTGCGTTACCTGACGCAACTGATCACGCTGCCTCGACCATGCCTCTATCTGCTCAAACTGGGTCATTGGGGATCCGGCACGTACCCTCGTCAGGTAAGTCGAGCAGTCCGTCTCCATCATGTTGCAAAGGCGAAACTACATCAATTAAATAAAGTTACAAACACATGAATTATCTTATGAATATGATTATATATATGCAAATATGATCAAGAGACTCACCGCGCCAGCTAGTGTCTCCACGTGGTGCCGGGCATAGCCATCCTGAGGCCTCGCCTGGTGTGGCTGCGGGTGAGCGTCAACAAAAACCAGACGAGCCCGAGTCCGGGGTAAGTACCAGGTGAGGTAAGCCCTAAAGGAGCTATCTGTGTGTGGTCCTGTTGGATGGACCAAGTGCTCGTCTGCCTGTTCCCATTGGTCCACCCACGGCTGGATCTTGGTGAGCCAATCATCAGAGCACGGCAAGCCACTCCTTGACAACCTACAAAGTGGACCACGAAGAATCGTTAGAATCGACACGAATGTATGAGCCAAGTTCATTCATAATTACCTGTGGTCCTGGCGACTGACACGCTCCAACGCGGTGGGCACCGGAAACTCCTGGCGCTGCCCAAACTGTCTCCTGACTCTCCAGGGACAATATGCCTCAACCGCGATGTCATAAACCAGGACGGCGGAAGTAAGCCACAGGCTCGCATTCGCGGAGCAGTGCGAAGACAGGCCTGCTGGTGCACGGGTAGCCACAGCCTCTGAGCTGTAAGGCTCCCAGACAACGTCCTCGGGCGTCAGCATGTCGAGCTCCGAAACAAACTCAGGATATGCGCGTTTAACCCGCGCATGTGCCCAGGACCTCTGCATTCCGAATAAGTAAAATTAAAAGTGCGCTAATACATCATGTAACAATGAATAACAAAATTAGGTTTGTTGCGAACATACCTGACGCCAGATCCAGATAGTTCCCATAGTGGGCCTCTCGTTCTCCTCGTCGCCGTACATGCCCCCGTGGTAAGGCTCGTGGCTGACCAAGGGGCGACCAACGGCTAGCCTCTCGTACGACCAAAGCTGTAGCAGTAGTGGGCACCCTGACAGGATAGAGTTCTCATGTGTCTTCATGCACCCATCGCAGAGTCCACGGTAAGTGGCTGCAAGTACCGCCTCACCCCAGCTGTAGGGCGGTACGTCCTCGTCCCCATCCGCAATCTCCCGTCCATACGGAAGGAGAATCCTATCGACCGAGTTGCCATGAGTGTTGTTGAACATGATGTAACCAAACAACCAAAGTAGGTACGCCTCCAGCGATCTGGTCACACTGTACTCGTCGGCATCCGCAGCCAAAAGGGCAGGCTGCATAAACAATTAAGATAAATAGTTTCAACTATCAATGGAACATGTGAATTGTAACAATTAAATTTATATTTGGAATGAATACGTACTGTAAACTGTAGGAACCAGGTCTTCGAAGGACCTGCTGCTCGCGGGTGCGGGTTGATCGGACCTGCTTCATCCACGCGGTCAACCAGGGCAAAATGGGCCTCCAGCTCATCCTTCCATGAGGCCGCCACCACACGCGGACCTACAGCCTCCCCGACGATAGGGAGGCCGAGGAGGTAGGCCACGTCCTGCAGCGTAGGAGTCATCTCCCCACACGGGAGGTGGAACGTGTGTGTCTCCGGCCTCCATCTGTCAACGAGCGCCGTCAGGAGGGATCGGTCGAGCTGAATAGGCCCAACCTCGACAAGACGGCTCAGAGTCAGTAGGCCGGCCTCACGTAACCTGGAAAAAAACAAAAAATGTCGAAACAAAAGAATACCGGCGAATACATAAGTCATAAACAATAATATTTCATTACATACCGGTCACACCAATCGTTGTGTATAGAGATCGCCTCGCCGGGTGGACGAGGACGTAGCACCTCTAGGGCTCGGTGCTCAACAGCTGCAAAGTAAGACCTGTGGCTCGAGTCGATCACTGGGTCTAGCAAGGAGTCCATCGCCATACCTGCATTCAAAAATATATGAGAACACATAGCTAAATATATATTTCATACAAACTAGACACATAAATACAATAATACTTCATTACATACCTGCCATATTTCATTACTACATATTACAAATAATGAAATACAATTGTGGATCATGACACCGAATGCCTTCCACGAGCAATTCTCGCCGATGCTCGTCTGAACGTAGGAGGTGCTCCATCTCTGGGATTTCCGGAAGGACCGACGTCAGCAGCATCGTGAAGTGCATTTTGAGGACACTTCTTGTAGTTGTGACTCAATGATCCACATTGGCTGCAACGTTTTTGTGCCTTGCTTGCTTCCGACTCGTCCATACCATTCCGAATACGACGTGTCTGACGGCGGCCTTTGCCTTTCTTAGTGGCTAGATCAGGAATAAACATCTTATTCTCATTATCCTGAGTGAAAGGCCCCACAATTCCAATCCCGTATACCTCATGTCCCCATGTGGATACAGCTGCTTCCTTGCTGAAGTACGGTGAAACAAATAGTCCTGGCTATAATGCAGACTCTGCACATGCCGCAATGAGATGGGAGCATGGCATATGCAATAACTTAGGCTTCATGCAGGAGCAGAATGCTTTGCCATCAACTGTAATCAAACTCTCCTGTACCACTCTATCTCTACGGATACCACGACCACTTCTATCCTTACATAGAACCTCAAATCTATGCTCCATTGTACCTGTGGATATGACGCGGTGCAGTTTTGCCTTTTCAATCTTCTCTTGCATATATTGTGTCACTATTTTGCAAAACTGAATTTGGGGGTTGCTAATGTTTATGCTTGCAGCCATGTAACGCTCTCTGAAATACTTCATGCACCCATACATGATGAACTCAACAATTCCCACAAGTGGAAAGGCACGACAAGAATGCATAACCATATTGAAACACTCTGCATGGTTCGTTGTCTGAATACCATACCGTATTCCGTTGGTATCATAAAGGAATGACCATTTCTCCTTAGGTGCACCTCGAATCCAGTGTGAAAATGGCTTCTCAATTGAATCCCTAGCCTCTGCAGCCTGACTCGTGCCTGCTCCTGATGCCCTTACCTTCACTAACTCTGCAGTCAACTGATCAAACATCTGCCATAATGCATTGAATTTTCTCTATTGATTTTGGGTGCACAACCTCTTAAACAGGTTCTTAAGATCCTTGTTCTTGAAGTGTTCATAGAAGTTTGCACCCATATGCCTAATGCACCACCTGTTTTGGACATCAGGCCATAATGGAGGCGTTGTCGCAGTTCCACATTGCAATTTCAGTATTGATTGCAGGATACCTGCATGCCTATCACTAATAAGGCACACATCTGGACGTGCAGCAACAACATGATTCTTCACTCGTTCAAGGAACCAATACCAACTGTCTATGTTCTCATTCTCAACAAATGCAAATGCGAGCGGAACAATTTGGTTGTTACAATCTACACCGATTGCGGTGAGTATCTGATCTTTATACCTTCCAGTCAAAAATATGCCATCAATGCAGATCACCGGAATACAAAACTGAAATGCTCTAACAGAAGCACCTATGCAAAAGAAGGCTCGTTGCATAATTCTTTGTCTCCTAGTCACGGCTGGTAAAAGGTATGTGTCATAAAAGCTTCCAGGATTTCTAGCAGCAACCTGGGATAACATACGAGATAGGTTATCATATGATACCTCGTATGTGCCGAACTGCATCTCGAACACCCTTTGTTTAGCCCGCCATGCCTTCAAATAACTGATGGTGTACTGGTAAGTCTGCTCAATGTGTCAAATAATCATTTTTGGCTCATAATTTAGGTTGTCCATAATAAACCCATACATTTGCTTTGCAACAAAGTCGCATGATATATTGCGATGCGAGGGAATAACTTCTGACAGCAAACAAGTGTGCTCTGTGACAATGGAACATTTCTAGTTTGACTTCCATTTTCCCTTGAATGCATGTACTCGCCATGGACATCCAGCATTCACACACTTCACCTCATATTCTTTACTGCCAGACTTCACGACTCTGAATTCTCGTTTCAATGAGATTGCTCATAGTCTCACAGCATCTTTTACGGCTTCAATGTTTGGATATGTTGCACCTTGCACTACCTCATTCCCTCTGTACTCCCACTCCTGATTTCGTACATCTTCTGCGATATGACTGCCAAAACCATGCTCTTTCCACTCTTTTGGCAATGAGTACTGCTCGTCATCAGATGAGTCCTCATATTCTTCCATCTCTATTGCGGTTTGGTCTTCTGCCTCCATCTCGTCCACAATGCTATGTATCCTCTCTCCCTCATCAGCAAGGCCCTGTGGTCCCATGTTTTGGTTCTCTGTCTCTTCTGACTCATCTTGCTCAACATAATTGGTCTCTCTTCGAATACTCGGAGTTCCTTGATCTGCACAATGTTGGATTTCATTTTGTGTCTTATCCCGGATTTGAACAAGAATGGCCAGAGGCCACCCACGCTCTAGAGCTGCTTGCATGTACTTTTGCCAGTCATCAGTGCTGTGTATCATCATTAATTCCCATAATTCACTTTCTACCTCCCAATTAACAAGAGACTGGACAGTGATCACATGTGTCAACGGATCAACATGGAACCCACGCTGCAGCCACTTACATATGGAACCAAAACTCCTTTCCAGAGGTTTATCTATGCCGCTAGATGTGCGCTTAAAGGCAGAAAGATCTACTCCATTTGGCCCATACATAATATTGTATTCACCATAAAATACTTGAAACTGCATTTTGCTCGACATATCTGTATATCACATAATACTTATCGAGTTATACTCTTTACTTCACTACCTTATTCAATAATCCGTAAAAACTAAGTATGGAATTCAACTATAACGTATAAGTATTCATAACTACGTGATGACTCTCGAATTCTATACTGCATATGCCAAATTCTATTCTAAATCATAATTAATTTATAAACATGTCTCTAATAGCACTGCAATTGTAATAATAAATGCGTAGAACTAATTTTCTAAACTAATTTACTACTACGTAACTACAAACTAAAGTATCATTGAACTCCTACTTAAATGGATCTACTATAGCACTAATTAAATTAAATTACTCATATTTAAATACGTAGTACTTAAATATAACAATATTTAAACTAAATGTACTAACCTGCAGATCACAAGTGCTGAATCCGGCAGGGCTTCGCTGCTTTCCTTCTCCTCACTCCTCTCTTTTTTTTCTGGATTTTTGGTGGAATTTTCGGGCTCAAATGAGGAGGGAAGGGGAGGGCTGGGGCTTTTATAAGGGGGGCGACCCCGGTCGCCCGCGGGGGGGGGGGGGCGACAGGCCCCCTGCCGCGACTGTGGGTCGGGCCCAGCGGCGGTCGCCCGTGGGCCGGGCGACAGGCCCCTGTCGCCCCCCCAACGGGCGACAGGGCTTGTTTTTTTTTCTCCAAGGACTTCGTTGCAAATTTGAAAAAAAAATTACACATTGGGCCTGTCGCCCTATGGGAGGGCGACCGGGGTATATTTTTGAAATTTTTGAAAACGGACATATATTTTTGAAATTTTAAATTTTTTTTAAATATAAAAAAGAAAAAAGCGCCCGCTAGTGCTTGGGCCGCAATAGGCCCAACGCAGGATAATCTGACGATGCAATGTATTCACATCAAGCTTACAGGAATCCTACGAACGGCAGCGGGTTCTTCCTCCTCTTTCCACCGCCTTCTTTGCCAGACTCGATGCGGGGTTAGGGCTAGGAACTTTTAGGGTTCGGGTTTGGGGGTTTAGAGTTATTTTTGGACCTAGAGGAGGTCCCCAAACCGGCGGTGGAGATGGTCGCTGGGGCGGGGCATCGCCACATGCGGTGGAGGAGGGCGGATGGACTGAGGATGAAAGCGGAGCGGTGAGGCTAAGTAGGTTAGTGTCGGGCGGCCGCCAGCGGTGGCTCCGACGGCAGTGAGTACCACTAGTTTTCGAGCTCCGACGGAGTCCTTTCCGAAATTGAGGTTCTAGGTCTTCACGAGTTTCTCCGTCCAACCGATCTGACCGGTCGGAGGAATACGTCTGACCGGTCCTGTCTGAAGCCCGCTGGTGATGATCGTCTGCATCCGCGCGTTCTAGCACTTGGGTGTGTTGGCCAGATCAGCTTCAACAGACACATAGCTAGTTTATAAGTTAACGGTTGCCTATACTGATTGCCTTCCATATTATTTGAATTGTCTCTTTACTTCACTCAACATCCGCTTATTATGCCAGGGCTCCAAATGATATTGAAGCAATTTTTAATTCATATAGTGCAAGATCTGCAGCCATACTTTGTGAGCCCAAGATATAGCCTCTTTTAACGAACTGGTCATTGTCCTCCATACACAGTTTATGAAATTCTTCATTGCATTGTATTGGGTTTAAGGAGCTGCAACTCATATTCAGAGTGTTGGTTTTAATTTCTAAAAAACTTTATGAAGGGGTGGCCTTATCTTCTGGGCTTTTACTGTGGGAGCACCGTATATACATTCAAGGTTAAGCAAGTGGGCTGAAATTTATGGTGCCTTCTTCAAAACGTCGTCGTATTTCCGCTGGTCCCCCCACCCCCCCGGGGGGCTTCTTTTTTTTAAAAAAAAAGAACCTTTTCTGATTCTTGACTAATTATGTCATGAATACATATGTATTTAAGTATACATTATATCCAGTAGGAAAAAGTTAATTTTTGATCATCCAATTCTGGTCTCAGTTTGGTTTTGGTCATCGAACTCCAAAAGCGGATATCTTTAGCCATCCGACTATCAAAACCGTTCAAATTTGACCATCGGGCTGTTTTGGTGAGTGGTTTTAAATTTTTTATTTACAATTAAGTCCTTAGATATTAAAATAATTATTACTTTTTGCCCGTACCTCCGATTTAGGTCATTCTTGCGGTCACGCATTCGTGACGGTGAGCTTATCTTTTAAAATGTCCTTTATACTATTTTATCACTATTTATTATATTATTCTTATATTATTATGTAAAACAACAATATAAGAAAAATAAATAAACAATTATAAAATAATATGAACAACATTTTAAAAGACAAAGCTCATCGTTACGAAGGCATGACCACAAAAATCACTTAAATTCTAAGTGATTCTTGTGGTCATGCCTTCGTAACGATAAGCTTTGTCTTTTAAAATATTTTTTATATTATTTTGTAATTATTTATTTTACTTTTCTTATATTATTATTTTCACACAACAACATAAGAATAACATAACAAATAGTGATAAAATAGTATAAAGAACAATTTAAAAGATAAAGCTCACTGTTACAAATGCGTGATCGCAGGAATGACCTAAATCGGAGGTACGGGCAAAAAATAATAATCATTTTAAGATCTAAGGACTTAATTGCAAATAAAAATAATTAAAACCACCCACTAAAACAGCCCGATGGTCAAATTTGAATGATTTTGATAGTTGGATGGCTAAAGATATCCGGTTTTGGAGTTCGATGGCCAAAACCAAACTGAGGCCAGAGTTAGATGATCAAAAATAGACTTTTTCCTATCCAATATAACTTATAGATGATCAAGATGGCAGGTTTCATGGTTTGTAGTGATTATTCTTTTTCGAGTGGCATTCTTGGTTTGGATCGTTTGGTATAGAAAAGATTTTAATAATACTCCCTCCATTCTAACTTATATTTCGTTTGATTTTTTTATCTAAAATTTGACCATTCATCTTATTCAAAAAATTTGTGCAAACATAGTTAAATTTAAGTCATTATTAAAGAACTTGTATTGATAAAGGAAGTCATAACAAAAGAAGTGATATTTGTATAAATTTTTAAATAAGACGAGTGATCAAATTTGAGATAAAAAAATTCAAACGAACTATAATTTGGAATAGATAGAGTGATTAATAGCTATTGTGGAGTAGTAATACCGAAAAATAAAGGAAAATAGTCTCACCTTTGCTGGGTCCTCAATTGGATGTTGGGTTGTGCTGACAGTGAGGTCTTTTTCTCACCACTGTTCTTGTATCTGTTCGACATTCCAGAGGTCGTTCGTGCGTGCTGTACCAAGAACGATCCTTATTAATTAGCCGTGTTGGAGGGTTCCACAGTTCCACACGGTACGGTGATGCGACTGTTGCCGCAGGCTTGGATGGCAACGGGACTCACGGAAGACGCGAACACGCCAGGCGAGTCGCCGTGGAATTCCTCCGCGTAGAACAGTGTGCATGCAGCAAAACATGTCCGGGCCGGCACGCGACAAGTTCAGACGAAGAAGGTGACATGGCGCTGTACGTCTTTATCCTTGCAAGGGATGGAAGTCCTTTAGTTTTCTCTGGTAGATCCAAATCCATATAAAATCAAACAATGATTTTATGATCCGTCGATCAAAATTTTAATCGAAATCTGAATAAATTAATCAAAATTCTAATTAAAATCCGAACAAATCCATCTGAATCCCAATCGGATAACCCGGATAATCAATAGCTCTCGCAGTCACAGCATGGCTTGTACGTGTGTAAAATTTATAGTACCCTTAACAACACGAGCACATATCAGGTGCAAACCAACTTCTCCGTGCAAACTATGGAAACTTTAATCTAGGCCATCAGATCAACATCCAAGAGGAGGGGCGCAGAGAGGTGGGAGGAGAAATTTGTAAAAGTGTGATTATCCAATCTAAGAGCGGGTCCAGGTTGTAAAATTATCCAATTCCCCATATCTCTTGGATGTTAATCTAATGACTCGGATTAAAGTTTTCATAGTTTGCACGGAGAGATTGGTTTGCACATGATATGTTCCCTAACAACACACGGACACTGTGTCAATAAAGCTCATAGGAACAATTAAGCCAATTCAGATTTCAAAGTAAGAGAGACACGATGGACAAAAGATTCACATAATTTTTGTGTGAGATGAAAGCACCTAAGTTATATAATAGTAATTATGAAAGTGACTAGTGTGTCATGCTGTAGGACCGGAAAATGCGACCAGAGGGGGGTGAATGGAAGCAACTCAAAATAATTTCGCACGGAAGCAAACAGATCAAACTCCCAAATTTCAAGAACTTTAGCAAATTAGATCCAAACACGAGAAAAACTCGAAACATAGGTTCACAAGATCACTAGAAATCTATTCTCAAAATATTATGCAAGGAAATTAAGTATAAAATGCGGATCAAGAAAACCTAGATTGAAACCGACGATAAACCTGACGAAGAACAAATAAGCACGATGCAATGAAACGAAGAACAATACTTAATGATAAAGTATTAAACCAAGTACTTGTTCTTACAAAATTGCATCTAGCCTCCGCCCGATCGTCCTCCCTCTCTTGATTAGAGAGATCAACAAAAATCTCTCACTAGGAATTAAACCCTAGGCTAGACTAGAGAGAGGAGTGCACGCAAGAAGAGCTTCAGGGAGGCGGCTACTGTAGCGCAGAACTGTTCACGGCGGCTACTGTAGCAAACGCCCCAAAAACCCTAAAAACGCATACCCCTCAATCCTATGTGCCACATATTTATAACCCATAGGGTGGCACTACCTAAATTACAAATTTGGCATTACATAAATCAAATTAACGTAATCGGCGCGTATCACGCAATATCATCCTCCACGGCAAACAATCTCGATGTCCGCGATCCTTCCATCTAGCACCATGGCGTCCCGTGATCTTGCCACACGACGATCCGGAATCTTCTCGCGATCGACAATTGTCCCCGTCTTCGGCCACGTCCGCCGCAACGAACGTCCGGGATCTTGGTTTTGTGGCTTAACCAAGAAACCGTCCACCAACGTTCTCTCGCTGTGTCGTCAGGTACAGTAGACATACACCGTACGATCTCAAATCCCTCGAACGCAAATCTTGATCCACCCTTCACCGCTCTCAGTCCATCGGCGTGGCATCATATCTTCATTCTTCACACGTCGCCGCATGTTCAGTCTCCACCTATCACCTGCAACGACACCAACCAAGAGAAACGTCACACGCACACTGTGTTCAATCACTCATCACAAGGTCCTAGCCCCACGGGCATCTCAATCTCCCCCTTGATGAGTGCATTGACAACACCACACCACGCAAATTTATTCAAACAAAAATAGAGTAAAAGAAGAAGGAAAAGAAAACAATCTAACAAACTTGATCCCCAAAGACATGGGCTAGCAACAAAAGCTAGGCTCGACACAATCAAGACAAATACAAGAGTAACTGAAAAGCTCCAAAGCTGACAAACTCCCCCTGTCAAAATGCTCAAACTCAACCTCCCCCTGAGACTCAGCAACATTTCAAAAGCATAATCTCAGCAAGAAAAATTAACTCCCCCAGCAAAATGAATTTGTGATACTCATTCTCCCCCTTGTTGACAAAGCACTCCATCAAGTAAAAGATACATGAGGGGACGGCACAGATAGAAGCTTCAGAGACATATATCAAATACTTATACCAGCGAAGCAGCAAAACCAGCTGTTCAGAAAAACAGCAACACAATGCAATGACCATAGAAATTTAAATTAGAACCTTTTGAAAACCAATTAGTCAGACCATGCAAACAAATTCAAAGCCAGTATCAAGCTGAAGACAAGACATATAGCAAGCTCACACGACGGGTAACAAAGCTTCCAATCAAAGTTCACTGCAAATGCTTGAATCAGGTCTATGCCATGAAAGACAAACCCGTGGCACACACAACACCTACGACTGGGGCAAGCTGTGAGTAACCAACTTAGGCTGCCATGCCTAAAGCACAAGTCTGTATATACAAACCCAAATCTCAGCATCATATATATATATATATATATATATAGTTCCCAATGTTATATGATGAATATTGAACCCATTTTTCTTTTGTTGTCCCTGCTGATCTGGGATCTTTTGACAGCCCCTGGACTATAGAGTGCCCGGTTCATGTGTGTCTTTGCGACACAAAGAACATTTGTTCTTTCATAGGCCCAAAAGAAGCTACATTCACAGTGACGAACCGGTCTTTGACCCATTGAAAGGAGCCAAAACCGAACCGTGAGCAAGATATATGTCGAGTATTCAACCAGATACTAGAACAAGAACATGTAAACAAGCCTGATAAAATCATGAAGTATCTGTGTGCTGTTTTTCAAAACAAAATATGGTCACCCAAAGTATCACAACCTCTCCAAAGGCATTTATCACAAATTCGCTGAAACAAGTATAAGGCATATGTAACCGAAGCGACAAAAACATTGATACTAGAAAGGATAACACACACCAAACTCACCACGCAAACGTGCAAACGTGGCTTGATCGAGTGGTTTAGTTAAAATATCAGCCAACTGCTGACTAGTATCAACATGCTTAAGCTCAATATCACCCTTTTCAACATGATCTCTTAGAAAATGATAACGAACATCAATATGTTTCGTTTTAGAATGCAGCACAGGATTCTTAGCAACACTGATGGCACTGGTGCTATCACACAAGAGAGGAACATGAGAAAACGACAAACCAAAATCGCGAAGGGTAGCTATCATCCATAAAAGCTGAGAACAACAACTAGCAGCAACAACATACTCGGCCTCTGTAGTAGATTGAGCAACATTGGATTGTTTTCTAGAGGACCAAGAAACAAGAGAAGAACCCAAAAACTGGCAAGTACCTGATGTAGATTTTCTATCCAAACGACACCCAGCAAAATCAGCATCAGAATAACCACACAAACTGAGCGTCGAAGAAGCAGAGTACCAAAGGCCAAATTCAGGAGTGAAACGAAGGTACCTCATTATGCGCTTCACCGCCTGACGGTGAGAGGTCCTGGGAGACGCCTGAAAACGAGCGCACAGACACACAGCAAAGTGTATATCCGGTCTCGTCGCAGTCAAGTACAAAAGCGACCCAATCATGCTTCTATATTCCTTCTGATCCACGGATTCTCCATCTTCATCAGCATCCAAAGCTGCGCTAGTCGGAATGGGCGTTGAAATTGGCTTAGCATCTGCCATGTCAAACTTCTTCAGGACATCCATTGTATATTTTCCTTGATGCACAAATGTCCCTTCCTGTGTTTGTTTAATTTGCAATCCTAGGAAAAAGGTCAACTCACCCATCATAGACATCTCAAACTCCTTACTCATTGATTCTGCAAACTTTGCAACAAGAAAATGAGACGAACCACCAAAAATGATATCATCCACGTATATCTAAACTATTAGAGAATCACTGCCTTGTCTGAGGAGAAATAAAGTTTTATCAACAGAACCCATTTTGAACCCGTTTTCAAGTAGAAAAGTTTTCAGTCTAGCATACCAAGCACGAGGTGCTTGCTTCAACCCATATAAAGCCTTTTGTAACTTGAAAACATGATTAGGAAATTTAGGATGTTCAAAACCAGGGGGTTGTTTAACATAAACTTCCTCTTCTATATACCCATTCAAAAAGGCACTCTTCACGTCCATTTGATAAAGCTTAAAACCACGTGAGGCAGCAAAAGCAAGCAAAATGCGAATAGCTTCTAAACGAGCAACAGGAGCAAAAGTTTCACCATAATCAATACCCTCCTTTTGACAGAAACCCTGAGCCACCAATCTGGCTTTGTTTCTAACAACTAGACCATCTTCCCCTTGTTTGTTCTTAAAAACCCATTTAGTACCAATTGGTTTGCAAGAAAAAGGTGGATCAACCAAAACCCAAACCTGATTCCGTTCAAAATTTTCTAACTCCTCATGCATGGCATTGACCCAATTAGAATCAGACAGCGCATGTCCAACATCACGGGGTTCAAAAGAGGCAACAAATGCAGAATGCGCAAGGACACATTGATTTCTAGATTTATACCTTGTCGTGTGCTCATTCAAGTTACCTATCATTTGTTGAGGTGGATGGCGACGCTGAATATGTCGAGGAGCTGTTCTAACAGAAGTTGCCTCCCCCTCAATTGTAGCTGGTTCATGATCAACAGTAGGTATAGCTGCAGGATCTGCTGTGGATGTGAAAAGCTCTGAAGGCCCATCATCTATCGTGCTGCTAGGCGTCTAAATGGGAGTTGCCTCGAGCACAGCTGGATCCTCTGTTGCATCATCATCATCGTCAAGTCCATCAACCTCATCTTCAAAAATGTTTTGTCCAATCTCATCATCACCTGCACACTCAAAAGCAGAAGAGAAACAAGGCATCGTCTCGTCGAAGGTGGCCTCACATGTCTCCTCGATGCGATTAGTATCAAGATTAAGAACCCGATAAGCTCGCCCTTGCAAAGCATACCCCAAGAACAACCCATCAGAAGAACGTGATTCAAATTTGTCCAAATTTCCTTTTTTCAGAATAAAGCATTTACAACCAAATACGTGAAAATGAGAAACTTTTGGACAACGACCATATCTCAACTCATAAGATGTTTTCCCCAGAAAAGCTCTCAGAAAAATACGATTAGCAACATAGCAAGCGGTATTAATCGCCTCAGCCCAAAAACGTCTAGGGGTTTTATGTTCATCAAGCATTGTCCTAGCCATCTCAACAAGCGTTCGATTTTTTATTTCAACAACACCATTCTGAGGGGGGACATACGGTGAGGAAAACTGATGATCAAGACCCTGTTCTGAACAAAAAGCTTTCATTCGAGCATTCTTGAATTTTGTGCCATTATCACTACGAATTGCTCTAACGACATTATTGGATAACTCATTTTTCAGCTTTAGAACAAGATCATGAATAAATTGAAAAGCCTCATCCTTGGATTCCAAAAAGAACACCCATGAATAACGAGAAAAATCATCCACAATGACGAGCACATACCACTTCCCACCAGCAGAACGAACACGGGCTGGACCTACAGTGTCCATATGTAACAACTCACCCGGTCGTTCTGTCATCACCTGAGTCACAGGTGCATGAGAAGCCGCAATCATTTTGCCATGTTTGCAAGGAGCACAAACCAAATCTTTCTCAAACTTGAGTTTCGGTAAACCATCTATCAAACCCATCGAACTCAAACGGCATAGTAAATCAAAGCTCAAGTGACCCAAACGACGATGCCACTTCCAAATGGGGAGAGAACCATGAGCAACCAAACAACGAGCTTGTCCAAAAGATTTAGAAAAATCAACCATGAAAATTTGTCCAAAGGGGGAGATTTGACAAACAAGGTTACCGATAGAATCTAGAACTCGCGAATTGCCTTTCTTAAAACGCACTTCAAAACCATCATCAAGAAGTTGTGAGACAGAAAGCAAGTTATAATGTAAGTTCCGTACCTTCGCGACGTCCTTTAGCATGAATTTATTGGTTACCTTGATACAGCCATGTGCCATCACTTTTCCTTTACTATTGTCCCCGAATGTAATGTATTCTTTACCGCTCGCGGGGGTGAGGCTGGAGAACCATCTATCATCTCCGGTCATGTGACGCGAACAACCAGAGTCCATTATCCATATGTTCTCCTCGCCTCCATCCTGCAATCAATAACGAACACGAGAGTGAGCTAATGACTCAACACTGGGGTTAGGATAATGCAATGAAAACCAGTGCTGGGCCATTTGCTCAAAAGAAGCATTAGCAAAATCAAATCTCTCGAAAGAACGACGATGCCCATGAGGGGGAAAACGTGGCATGTCATTCCTATATGACGCAGGGGCACTATTACGTGAGCGAAAACCAGAAAAGCGAACAACTGGCGCACGTCTAGAGTCACTACGATCATAGGCACCATGTGCAGGGTACCGATCACGTCGTTCAGCACGCTTCCTACGGAAGCAAAACTCCGCCAAATGACCATCACGATCACAAAAATCGCAATGGTAAATATTTTTGAGTAGGAGCAACGACAACCTTAGCCTTAGAAGTGGAACCAGAAAAATCAGGCTTAAGGTTATCCAAATGTTCACAAGTTGGTGGCCATGTGTTATTCAGGCTTTTAAAGTGTTTGGGTTTAACCCTCCAAACCTGCTTTTTAGGAACAGACTTGGGAGGTTCTACCACAAAACCTTCAGGTGAGACCGGTGGACTCTTCTCACTGGGAGTAGGCCCATTGTTCTCACCATCTGCATTCTTTTTACCAAAAGTACGCTTCAAATCATAACCAACACCAAAATGTTCACCCCTTTTAATTTGTGCAATAGTCATACCAATCTGGGGCTCACGCACAGAACACTAACCAAGGATTGTTCTCAAATGAGTGTTTTCTTCTTCTAAAGCAGCATTGTCCTTCTTTAAGATGGAAATTTCAGCAACAAAAGTAGGACAAGTCAAACACTCAGGTAAAACAGGACAAGTGTGTTTCTCCAACTGAACAATATGGCATTTAGCAACATTCAACTCAGTTTGCAAAATTGGACAAGTAGCACAAGCACCAAGTAAAACAGAACGAGAGCGAAGTTCTTCCAATTGAATCTTAGCACAATCAAATTTATCAACTAAAACAGCATGCTTAGATTGCAATTCAGAAATAGAAACCATATGAATAGAACATTCCTCACATTCTACAGCAGCAGGTGTAGCATCTTTTAGTGTTTTTAATTCAGCAGATATTCTATCATGATCAGCCTTAAGTCTTGCTAGAATTTTATTTTGTTTATCAACAAGTTTAGTCAACTCTTCAATTTCTTCTTCAGCAGAATTTTGTACCTCATTATCAGAAGAGTCGTTGCTGCAGTCATATGCATCACCCTCATTTAAAGCCATAGTGCACATGCCTCCCTTGATGTCAGCAAGAAAACAGAGTCCTCCATCATTGGTCTTTTTGGGCTTCTCATCTTCGGACTCTGAATCACTAGAGTTGTAGGAGGCATCTGAATCAAAGCTACCCAGCGAAGAAAAGAGAACATGTGCAGCCTTCTTGATTTGCTTGTCAGTAAACTTCTGTTGTCCCTTCTTTCTCCCACGCCTATCACTCTTGTTCTTCCTGTCCCTTGATTGTTCCTGGCGCCTGTAGCTGTTGCCATGCTCCGGTGCCTTCACCTTGCTTCTACAATCAGCAATGAAGTGTCCACGCTCACCACAGTTGAAGCATCCTTCTGAACGCCTTCTATTTCGCTTGTTTTCATATACCCGCTTGAACTTGTTGGTGAGCAAAACAAGCTGATCATCATCAAATACCTCCAACTCATCATCTGCAATATGACACAAGGAGGACAAAGCAAAACTAGGAGTAGATGAAAGATTAGCATTAGTGTTAGTACTCCCAGAAACCAAAGCCATTGGAATATTTGAAGAAGAACCAGCTGTGGGATTGTTAAGCTTTTTTCGAAATTGGATGTCGATCTCTTTGGATTTAAGCTTACTGAAAAGCTCATCAGTTGTAAGAGTCTCATAATTAGTAGACTCAACAATCGCTTCCACTTTTGTGCCCCAAACATCCAAGTCGAGTGCATGCAACAATTTGAGAGCCCTTGCATGATCATCATACGGCATAACCGTTATGTTGGCTTTCATTTTGTTGACAAGACTCAAAAATCGAGCGAAAAGATTTTCGATAGACTCACCAGGCGATTGCATAAAATTATCATATTCGCGCCTGTAAGTTTCAAATAACCGGATCTTCACTGCGTTGGTGCCCTCATGAAAATTTTGTAGAGTAGACCAAATCTCATGAGCAACTTGTTTGTCAGAAACACGATCAAATTCAGATTTGCTCAAAGCAGCAAAGAGAAAATCTACAGTTTTGTTATTGTTTTCATATTTTGTAGCGTGAGCTGCATTTGAGGGATCAGCTGGAATCACATAAGTCGTATCAATTGTAATATTCCAAATCGCAATCCCTTTCCCCTTGAGAAAGGCACTCATGCGAGCCTTCCAGTACGGGTAATCGGTTCCATCAAAAGCAGGTGGATGTGAAGACGAAGTCATGATCGCCACAAGTGGATTTCACAACAGATTAGGTATGAGAAAACCTTAACCGGCTCTGGTACCAATTGTAGGACCGGAAAATGCGACCAGAGGGGGGTGAATGGGAGCAACTCAAAATAATTTCGCACGGAAGCAAACAGATAAAACTCCCAAATTTCAAGAACTTTAGCAAATTAGATCCAAAGCGAGGAAACTCGAAACATAGGTTCACAAGATCACTAGAAATCTATTCTCAAAATATTATGCAAGGAAATTAAGTATAAAATGCGGATCAAGAAAACCTAGATTGAAACCGACCATAAACCTAACGAAGAACAAATAAGCACGATGCAATGAAACGAAGAACAATACTTAATGATAAAGTATTAAACCAAGTACTTGTTCTTACAAAATTGCATCTAGCCTCCGCCCGATCGTCCTCCCTCTCTTGATTAGAGAGATCAACAAAAATCCCTCACTAGGAATTAAACCCTAGGCTAGACTAGAGAGAGGAGTGCACGCAAGAAGAGCTACAGGGAGGCGGCTACTGTAGCGCAGAACTGTTCACGGCGGCTACTGTAGCAACGCCCCAAAAACCCTAAAACGCATACCCCTCAATCCTAGGTGCCACATATTTATAACCCATAGGGTGACACTACCTAAATTACAAATTTGCCATTACGTAAATCAAATTAACGTAATCGGCGCGTATCACGCAATATCATCCTCCACGGCAAACAATCTCGATGTCCGCGATCCTTCCATCTAGCACCATGGCGTCCCGTGATCTTGCCGCACGACGATCCGGAATCTTCTCGCGATCGACAATTGTCCCCGTCTTCGGCCACGTCCGCCGCAACGAACGTCCGGGATCTTGGTTTTGTGGCTTAACCAAGAAACCGTCCACCAACGTTCTCTCGCTGTGTCGTCAGGTACAGTAGACATACACCGTACGATCTCAAATCCCTCGAACGCAAGTCTTGATCCACCCTTCACCGCTCTCAGTCCATCGGCGTGGCATCAGATCTTCATTCTTCACACGTCGCCGCATGTTCAGTCTCCACCTATCACCTGCAACGACACCAACCAAGAGAAACGTCACACGCACACTGTGTTGTTCAATCACTCATCACAAGATCCTAGCCCCACGGGCATCTCACATGCACTTTCGTGTATGCTCACTATCTAAATTATTGGTCCTTTTGGCTTTATCAAGTACATTAATTTTACTATATATTTGGACGTAGAGTATATTTAAGCGTATAAAAAATAATATTTTAGAAAAGCTAAAATAACTCATAATTTGAAACGGAAGGGGCATGTAGCACGTACTTTAGAATGAACATGCAGCCTCCCAGTTTTCAGGTGTGTCAGTCAACTCCAGTTCAAACAAATCTTTATATGTCATAATTTTGTTCTACAGTCATGTCATTTATTATAAATTGATGGTAAACTATCTCGATGGATGTAAGGGAGGTTTTTCCGCAACCTAAGGTGACACTGGAAGGTGAATCAATCGATGGGGACAGAATCATCAGCCACTTCTCACTTGGACTCCTCTTTGCCTGCATCGGTCCTCTTCTCGCATTGAACTCCGGCGACCGGATCACGAGTGTGAACGGCCGGTCTTCACCGGAGTGCTCGGCAGCGACGTGCCTCTGCTTCTGTCTTGCTGCAATTTATTGCATGGTTTGACGTGACAAACTGCTGCATCTTATCATTAAATGAATGCTGGTGAAGAAACTGGTATCTGAAGTTAAAATGTTCATTGGAAAGGAAGGAGTACTATTTCTTCTTGGCAAACACGGTACAGACACGAACGCTCACGTATCCTAGCTAGGCCATTCAGAGGGTACACCAATGCAACACTCAGTGTCATCCTTATATCAAACCTCATGCTGCAAACTTGAACTACTTTACATTCAGACAAGCATTTACAATGTACAATGTGTATGATCATTCCATGAGTGCAGTGATCAATCTGCTTAGCTCGTAGCGCTTTCCTTCGCGCTACTGCGCCTCGACAACCTTACGGCAACAAAAACATACACAACATCATACGCCATATCAATGGCCTGAAAATACGCAGACCTCCACGCCTTCACAAACAGCAAAGAGAAGAACACCAACCAAAGCCCTACCACAAATCCTGCAGCCAATCCGAGGTAAAAGAACACTTTCTCGGACAAACTTTTATCTCCATGGAGAGGAGCCTGAACACTGCCATCATCGCCTGACGAACAATTCTTTGACAAAGGTGGACCGCAGAGACCAGCATTGCCTATGTAGATGTATGCTGGATTGGCAAGTGATCGGAGCTGGTTCCCTTGAGGTATCGTCCCCGACAGATTGTTGTAGGACACGTTCAGGTGGCTCAGTGAAGTCAAGTCTGAAAGGCTAGATGGAATACCACCGGAGAGCATGTTCATGGACAAGTCGAGGGACTCCAGCTTCTTTATAGCTCCAATGTTCCATGGGATTGTTCCATTCAAGTGGTTCCTGGACAAGTTCAGGTTCACCAATCCTGTGAGAGCAGAGAGCTCCTCTGGGATCTCTCCACTGAGAACGTTGTCAGAAAGATCAAGGCTCACCATGTAGATAACCCCACTGGTGTAGTCACGATCTTGTCCCTTTGTCACGATTGGAAGACTGTCCACAATCCGATCGTTGCCTGATGCGCCGTAGCCTGTCAGTGGGTTCAGAGCAAGTGGGGGGTGTTCTTGGGTCATGCCGGTCATGTTCCCAAGAGAACGAGGTATGGAACCAGATATCCTGTTGTCAGCTAGGTCCAACAGCTGCAGATCACCAAGCTCTCCAAGCTGAGTAGGGATGTTGCCAGTGAACATGTTTGATCTCAACCGAAGATGCGTCAGGGATGGCAATTTCCTGCCGATCCACTCCGGTATGATCCCAGAAAACATGTTCTGAGCTAGGTCAAGGAATGTCATAGCCTTGCAGTGCTTCAGGAACACTGGGAACTCCCCTGAAAGATTGTTATTGTACAAGATGAGAGTAGTAAGACCAAGGCCATCTGACGACACAATTCGGCACCGAGGGAGGTGGCCGGTCAGATCGTTGTTCGATACATCCAGGTGCAACAAGTTTGGAAACTGACACAGAGATGCTGGCACTGTTCCATTGATCCTATTGGAGGAGACATCCAGCTCCACTAATTCAGGAGCTCCAAACTCTGATGGAATTGGGCCAGATAGAGAGTTTCTTGAGAGATCCAATACAAGCAGCTTCTCCGGTAACAGTGGCACAGAGCCAGTGAGGTTATTCGCTCCGAGATATATTGCAAGTGAAGAGTTCATAAACCTCAGAGAGGATGGCAACCTTCCACTGATCTGGTTCACCGAGATGTTCAGGTAAACTGCATCTGAAAAAGACTTCCAGAACCACTGTGGCAGTGTGTCCACTATACCTGAATGGGAGATGTCCAGGTACTTGATGTCTGGCTGGTGCTTGATCCATGCTGGGAACCGAGGCCCCATCCTGACATCAGGGAAGTAAGCATAGACCAATTTGCATGGAGGCCTCCAGCTGGGCCTGATCTCCATCGACATCGAGTTTTGTGACAAGTCGATCCACTCCAGGCTCACCAGGTTCACAAAGTGGGCTTCCGACAAGCTGCCATTCAGGCTGTTCTTGTTCAGGAAGAGCCTGGTGAGCTTTGAGAGCTTGCCAATTCCTTGGGGTATCTCTCCTGCAAGATTGTTGAAGGACAGGTCAAGGTCTGTCAGCTGAGCCATGTCGCCGATCCACTCCGGCAGGCGCCCGGATATGTTGGCTGCCGACAGCTGCAGCGCCCGGACGTTTCCCAGCGCGCAGCGGGGGAGCCTCTCCATGAACTCCGACATGTCGCCGCCGATCTGGTTCACCGTAACGTCCAGCACCTGCAGGCTGCAGAGGCGCTGCAGCGTCGCGGGGATCATGCCGACCATGCCATTGCCGTCGAGGTCGAGCACCTGGAGGCCGGTCATGTTGCCGATGGCGTCGGGGAACGGGCTGGACAGCGAGTTGCCGGAGAGGTCGAGGTACGCGAGGGTCGGCACGTTCCAGAACCAGGCGTCCACGGTCGAGGTGTTGATTGCGTTGGAGGAGAGGTCGAGCCTCCGGAGCCGCGTCAGGTTCGCCGACGACGGCGATGACGACGGCGACGTCGTGAGTCCGCACAGAGGCAAGGAGAGGACGCGCAGAGACGGGAGCATGTTGACGGCGCGCACCCAGCCGACGGACGCGGTGAGGTTCACCGACCCCATGTCGAGGTGCTCCAGCGAGGTCAGGCCGGCGAGCCAGGAGAGGTCGCCGGAGTAGAGGCCGGAGAGGGAGCTGAGGTCGAGGGTGACCAGCCGGGTCAGGTTGCCGAGCTGCGGCGGGACCTCGCCGGCGATGTCCGTGGAGGAGAGGTTGAGGGACCGGAGGGCCCAGAGCGAGCCGAGGAACCGCGGGAGCGGCGGCGGCGGCGCCGCGCCGCCGCCGCTGAGGCTGTTGTGGCTGAGGTCCAGGTGCGCGAGCCGCGGGAGGCGGAGCAGCGCGGGGCTGATCTCGCCGCTGAGCCCGGTGCTCCCGCCGCCGGCGAGCGCGTTGCGGAGCCGGAGCTCCGCGACGCGGCCCGTGGCGTTGTCGCAGACGACGCCGCCCCACCGGCAGCAGTCCGGGCGCAGGCCCGTCCACGAGGAGAGCGCACCGTCCGGGTCGCTGGTGAAGCCGCGCTTCACGTCGAGGAGCGCGGCGCGCTCGCCCGGGACGCAGCCGCCGGCGCCGCCGCCGAGCGCCGCCAGCGCCAAGAAGAGGATCGCCGCGTTCATGGCCATGGCGAGCGCACTACTGCAAGGTGTTCAGCTCCCGATCTGTCTGAACTATGAACAGATTCAGTGTTGCCAGTAGCTGTTGCTGTGATGCATTTGTAGCAGCGGGGAAGACCGATTCAGTGTTGAAATGGTCGCTCGAATTTATGGTCTGTTGCTATCGCCTAGCTGACTGTCCGTACACAGGGATGTACTACTCATGTCACGTTCACCAATTTTCAATAAAATATGACCGCAACCAACATTTAATTTGCTTTCGCTGACGCTGTGTTTAGTTCGGTTTTCCAAAAATTTTGGAAACGGAATCTTGGCATTTAGAAGTACTAAATGAAATTTATTTATAAATTTTTTACACGGATGGATTTTAAATCACGAGATGAATCTAACGAGCCTAATTAATCCATCATTAGAGATTATTTATTGTACCACAATGTTGTCCAATCATGGCCTAATTAGGCTTAAAAGATTCGTCTCGAAATTACATCAAGGGGTTATGGAATGAGTTTTGTCAGTTATCCACACTTAAAACTTCTAATTAGTGGTCAAACGTTCGAAATTACTGTAGCATTGGAAATTTTTTGAAATTTTAAGGGGACTTAAACACGGCCTGACTCTCTTCTGCTAGTTGCTTTTCCAGCCAACCAACAGTATTTTTCTCTCACATCAAACAAGCACAGCCACTAGCCACCAGTAATTTTCTCTTACAATAAACCGGCACCAGCCACTAGCCAAAGCCAACAGAACAGATCAGAAGGAACAGCTTCATACAAAATCCCAGACACATCAAACAATGGATCAGAATTTATTAAATTATTATTACATCAGAAACATTTTTTTTTTGCTTGCTACACCTCATGAATGACTGTTGCCATTTGCCAGAAACGGCAACAGGGACTATACGATCTATGTTGCCCATCTATGTACAGAAACAATTTATAGCGCAGGGATCTTCAAATGCGCAAGTTTCGATCCTGTACCTAATCCTACTTAGCTTCCACTATTGCCTTTCCGGTCCATCATTCTGGGTCGATTGTTGATTAGTGCTAGGGGTTTCAGTGCAATTCGAAGAAGCATTTTCACCAACTTCACTCGGCGCAATAGATGGTGTTGCTCCGTGATGTTGCCGGCCATCCGATTCCATCGCTGCCTCTGATGAGGATTTGTGTTCTGTGACATGAGCAACAATGTTACAATGACAAGCTCATCTGAAAATAGTGTAATAATAACAAGAAAGATTGCATTTATAGTGTGTACACTACAACTTCCAACAATATCTACAAGCAGACAATAGTTGCATGGGTATAAGAAGTGCCGGTTTCTAGGATCTAGTAATTAAAAAAGAACATATGCAAACATGGAAAAGCATGGACCTCATAGCCTTGGTTGATCTTACAGAGTAAAATAACAAGCTTTAGCATATACCTCCAAATTTCATAAATAGACATTGCTAGTGATGATGGAACTTCAGAGTCAAATTTTTCATACATAGTGGCTTTTCAGGGAAGCATAGCTCCCACGGTTTCCAGATTTGAAACTCATTCAGATTGATTACCTCTTAAATGGTCAAATAATTACCAGATTAAATCCCCCATGGAAAACTACTTCCATTTTATCTGTACGTAAGAAACTGAATGACACATTTACTGAAGGCCACACCAACAAGAGCAAGACCGTCTCACCATTTATTTTTCCGCGTGTGATAATCACACGAAGGTACTCTCGCAACCCAGTTAATACTAGGTTTTCTTGTGCGGCATTTATCTCGGAAATATCTTGATCACAGGAAACCGAGGGAAATGAACATCTATAACCATTTCCAAATGTGGTCTCCTGCTCATCACACATTAGTGCTTGTGTTGTTGGAGATGCCGGCCTAGAATCTTTAGTAGTGTCAGACCAATGGGAGTCAATTTCATTAATGTTTGGTTGATCACTACATCCTCTTCTGAGGATGTCCATCTGGGAGGCTTCTTTCAGTTCCTGCTGTTTGCAGTTACCATTGCATAAACCACCATTCACATGGAATTGATTCTCCGCTGTAGTCCCATTCACTTTATTATCTGTACAAGAAAAAGAAAAAAAGAGAGTAAAAAACGTATATAGGGTCATGACAATCACTCCTTCACAAAACAGAGGTGCAAAATTCTAGCTTGAGGCTTGTCACTTATACAACATAATCAATTTTCATTCAAATGTTCACACACACATGTTGTACCCATAACCCCACTTACATGCATTCCCATGTTGACATCAATGAATGCAATGATGTGTTATACATTCTCATGTTGATCTCAAATGATTACACTGATATTTTAATAGAAAGATCAGTTACTGTTTCCACAGAGGTATAGATATTAAGGTTTTTTTTTTTTTTGCTTCACTCTGCAAATAACATTATATTATTTTCATGGAGCATATAATGCTCAAAGATTTGGTCCATGTTGATCCTAGACTTCTAATTGACTTATTAAGTTATTATGTGGAAGTAAATGTGGTTGGACGGCCAAGGACATTAGCACATGATCTGAAAATGCTGGTTAACAAATTTGAACAGCTGGAAAGGAATCATATATCAAGGTTAGTGCCTTCTAAGTACCATGCCATTCCTTATTTCCAGTGCATACAATTCTCTTCATGATATCTAATACTTAAACTAGCGCTAATGTTTATGCAAATTTTGGGTTTTATAAATATTTAGATAAAAATAGGAACGAAGGACAAAGACTCTGTACCAGCTGTTGTCGCTGCAGCCATTCTGCACACAGTCACCAATTGTGTGACTAGGTCATTGACCTCACTAAGGTGGATGGTGTTTGCAAGTGGAGACCTGATAGAACATTATATCTCTTCAGAAGCAGGTAGACATAAGTAAACAGGGAGGAGAAAATTGTATGTTAATATATTTGGGTTTAAAACAATTCTATAAAACTGCAAATTAGCATAAACAATGAAGCCACAAATAACTTCTGAGAAATGAACCACCTGTAAGGAGCTGGTCACAAGAGTGTTGCAGTAACATCACAATCAAATGTTTTTTTCTAAATAATAAGGCACTTAAATGTTTGCAAGGCCAGAAGGGTTTACACTCCCAACTGAAGCTATATAAGGAGTGCTGCCCTATGAAATGGCCCTAGTCCAAAAGTCCCTTTCCCCTTTTGAGAGGTAGTGCAAACAAGCAGAGAATCTTTCTGTAGCATTAGTTGGCTGGGCAATCAAGCAATTCTAGGTTGTTAACAGGTAATCAGCTCATTGTGGTCAACTATTGTGCTATTTAATAAAAAGCTAAATATCGTTCAATTCAACCTACCTGTAGATTGGGTTATATGATTTAGATTGGGAATTGGCAGCGTTATGCCCATCAAATCCTGTGGAAGAGGGTGCAAGCAATGAAACATCTGCATGGTTATCCTAGCACACAAGAAAATCGCAAAGAAAGGAAAAAAAATGTTAGACGAATAAATAAGCATTATCCCAAAAAGAAGTATTATAGGAACAAAGATGATCAAAACATGCAACTGTTGATCTGTTTCAGCACAGGCATCCAAGGAATAGTGATGTCAAGAGAAGAAAATATCTGTTTAAACTCAGTATTCAACTAAATTCCTTATGCAGCTCAGGATTCATTCGCGCAGTTGTTTGGTGCTGATTAAGTCGTTTGGAAGTTGGAACATACCTGCAGAAATTGTGTCTCTGGCATACTTCCTTCACTGTTTATCCTAGGACCTAGGGCATCTTCATGAGATCTTTTTCTACGCACCGGAGAACAATTGTATCCTGATGATCCAATGGTACCATTAAGTGCTACACTAGCTGCTTGTTGAATATGATTTCCATCAGATGCATAGTCCCCTTGAATTAAAGCTTTTCGTTCTTCACTTCCTTCAAAGTTCTTACAGTCCATGCACCTACAATTCTTGGAGCAAAGAACATTTGCTTGGTAGCATTCACAGTACTTCTTTAGGCACCCTGACTTCTTGCAGTGGCAACCTTTATTGTGCTTTGGTACAAGAGGCACTGCTCCAGAATTATCCTAACAGTAAAAAACGACAGTATGGTCACATGCAGCTCAAGCAAAAGAAACAAGAGTGTATTCATTGGGAAAAAACACAAACAACCTAGAACATACGGATTAGACACACTTTCAGAATTAAATTTCCAAAAAAAAAACAGAAAAATATCCTTCTAACAAACAGGGAAAAAACAGCACTAGGAAAAACAGGGAAAAATATCCTGCTAATAAGGAATAAAATGGAAATTTAATTGGTCAAAACAAAATCTTGAAGTATAAAATGTAACATAACAAAGAAATCAAAGATCACTTGGCAGTTTTCATGTTAATTAAAGCCATTGGAACCAAAAAATCAATAAATAGACTAATATAAGAGGCAATAGATCAGATAAATGAATTATGTCAATTTGTGGGGTACAACATAAATGCCTCAATTAAGAATAATTGTAAAAAATTTGACAATGAGGACGAAAGTAAATATAACATGAAACCTACATGCTGATTGTGTCGAACTGGTGTCGTGTGTCACAGATACAGCAATGTGCACTTTTTCAAAGATAGGAATTTGGTAATATAGAGAGGAAGATTGATGTATACAGGCACAGCTGTATATCAGCGATACATAGGTGCCCAATGAGACGAGATAGAGATCTGAGCACTAGTTATAATAAATTCATCATAGCAAACGTACAGAAGAGATATATTGATGAAAATAAAACTTAGGGATTGCATCAGGGTTAAAAACAAGAACAGTTTGGCTACTAGAACATATTGTTTTGAGCTCTTTTCACTCCTGTACTCGCTATTTGATGCTCTTTAAAGATGGAAATTCTTGATAATTCAAAAAAATGAGGAGAAAGGAAATAAAATTAACTCGGACGTCAATCACCGCTTGTTGATCATTCAATTTCTGGCTAAGCCAGAACCCAAGAAAGAACAGCTGATGCTGTCATGCCCATTTCTTAGATCCAGTTATGACAGTAGCATGTAATCACAACATGCTAAGAAACAGAGTTATTGATGAATGTGTCATCTATACATCTGCATTCCTTAGTGTTCTCTGTTTCACTGATAATTGGAAGAAAAATAATCTGTCTCCTAACTGGAATAAATTTCCCAAGGATAAGAGACATATGAACTACTGTCGCTAGGTTTAGATAGTGTAGTATGACTAAACCAACATGTTATGTTATTAAGAATCCTAGTGGAGGAAGGTACCTTTCGAACATTGTGTGTACTTGGGCCATTTTCAATTTTAGGCTGAAAAGCAAGTGGGTTACGTTGAACAATTGCGTTAATAGCTTCCTGTCTGGCTTTCTCGTTCCCAACAATGTTTCCACAATTTGAACAGTTGCAGCCATCACAGAACTGTTGTTCTTGGAAGCATTCACAGTACCTAACAAATAAACACCAAGTCAGCAAGCTTACCTTCTTGTAACATAGCATAACACGCTATATAAGGAAAATAATCAAATAATCACAGAAAAAGTGCAATCTAATGTTACAGCACTTGAAAAGATTACTTGAAATTACTCAAATTACCAAAGTATTAAAGAAGGAATAGTAAGAGTAACAGATAAGTGCATGAGAACGAAAGTTGCAAAGGAAATTGAAGTAAAATAATACAAATGTAAAAGTTAGCTCCCATAAACCTATATTATCCAATTTGGTATCCATAACTTATTTATTTATGTTTCATTAGATACAAAACCATGGAGCACTCTAAATGGTGAGTTCCTTTCCAGTTAGACCATGCTTAGTGAGTTCCTTTCAATGCCCTTAAGATGATAACAAACTATTATTTTTTGAGAATGAATCTTGTTAATCATTGATGGAGAGCCTATTGTTTTGTACTTATATTTGCCTTGCAGCTAACTTGAAATTGTATGTGCAATGAAAATCAACACTCACATCTTTAAACATTTTGAGTTTCTACAATTACAATGCTTCTTTTTCTTTGGAGTGACACTTTTCGCTTCAGTGGAAGGCCTACAAAAAATAGAATGCAACACCATGTCAATAAAAGGAATATGTTCCAAGCACCACTCTTTTTGTGAATGCAAAATAATCAAACCGCAAGAAACTGAAGACATGAAAGGCAAGATCCCAATCATGTATGTTGACTGACAAATTTGAAGAATATAAAACTTGTCTGCACACAAAAAAAAACAACACTTGGCCTTAAAAGGTATGCACTATAGTTTGAACTCAAAGAAATCAACATTTTCAACCATCTGACCAAAGCCTCACTTAATAAATGTGTAAGCAACAATACTAATCAATTGAAAACCATCATAGCCAATAGCGAATTCAGATATCAATGCTAACTAATTGCAAACCATGATATCAATAACGAAATCAGTCACATTTACCTTCCACAGTGCTGTGCATGTGTACTTGTTTTGATTAGCACAACATGGTCAGCCAGAACCCCAATTCCTAAAATTTACTCTAAGCTCCAATACACCTCAAACATTTTTACAGAAGTCATAGGCACGAATTACTACTACAGGAGAGACAAGGAAACGAATGTATTTTTACTCAAGCTCTTCATAATATTTAGACATATTCAAAAAAAACGCCAACTCATTTAAACAGATTGGCAGCACATGCAACAAGATTTAAAATGAAACAATTGAGCTAAACCCAACAGGTCCCACAAAGCGAAAACGAAACCATATGCAAACACACTAAAAAGGAGGGGAAATCCCAAGCCAAGGAGCTTCCTTACGGGTTGAAGGCCATCGGCCACTGCCTAGACACCGGCACCACGGGGACCGCCAGCTTGGGCTGCTGCGGAGCCACCGCGGGTGCCTTCATCTCGCCCGCGGCGACTAAAACAACAGGCTTCGGCTGCTGCTGCTGCTGCGGGTGCTGCTGATTCTTCCCCTGCTCCATCGCTCCACCAGAATGCCCACCAATACTTAGGTCACCGATGCCAGAACGGCAGAACCTCCCGGCGGGCTACGCAATCCAGACCCGGACCTCCGCGCACCGGCTCAAAAACCGAATCTTGCAGCGCGAGCTATCGGAATTGGTCGACAGGCGTTGAACAGGAGCGAGTTCCTCAACTCTTCCAGAGTCTAGAACTCAGAAGCAGCGGGAAATAGGAGGGGGAAAGAACGCAGCAGGTCGAAGGAATCAAACCCAAGAAGCCAAATTTGCGACGGGGGGCACGGCGATAGAGAGGAATTGGATTTGGGGAGAAGATGAGAGGAGGAAAGGCGAAATCTTGTTAGAGTTTGGGATCGAGGAGGAGACGGTGGGGTGGGGGGAGAAGAAGCTAATGGGCAATGGAGGTTTGGTCTCTTCGCAGTTTTTTTTTGAATCTGAAATATTTTAAGCATTTATCGGTTTATTATTCTTGCTGCTCTCTCTCTCTCTCTAAACTTTGTACAGAGGATGGGGATGTTTTGAATTGGACGGCTGGATTTGAATTGATTTGAAGGGTTGGACGGCTGTGGATTTGAGTACAGTGTGCTCCTGGACTGTGGTCCCACTAAATTTTCAAGTTTCTTGAAAGCGCTAGCAAGGGGATAGAAATTTGAAATTGTGAATAGCTGGCTTTTCTATTGTAATAATGGTGCTCAGCGGGTACTACCGGCACCGGCAGTAGTGAAAATAGATGTATGTTGAAGAATGGGTTCCTTGCACATTCTTCTCGTTAGTGTACTTAATTTGGTCCGTCTAACTAAATATAGATATTCTTCTACTCTAGCACTACCATTGTTTACTACGTCTGACATTTTATTAGGCTCATAGCCTTTCATATGTCAAATTGTTAGGACGGTTACTGGTTGACGGTTGGAGATTGTTGTGGCAACTAATGAAAGATGAATTTTTTTAGATAAAGGATTAACTGGTCTCTATACACACATCTTATATCCATCTCATGCATATATAGAGCCAAGAGTTACAAGAGTTTCGGACTTAAAATCTCAAATGAGGATCTCAAATAAAACTCCAAAACAAAGAAAGAAAACTATAAGATCTCAAAATGAGGATTACTTTATTACTTTGTATAAATACATGAAGATTAATTTATATGATGTTCGTAGATAATATGAGTATTAGACAACTAGGCTCAGTGCAAGAGGGAGCGAGAAATGAAGGTCGAGCGAAGAGCATAGCCACAAAATGATATGAAAATCAATGTAAAAACAATAACAGTCATATGTTTCCAATCTATATGATTTTTTATATATGGTAGTCAAATTTTGAGATGTTTGACAAGATATATAAATAAAACCTATTTTAGATACAAGAAAAAAAGTAGATATTCAATAAAAATAATGAAGTTTGAATGGTTTGCACATAAAAATTGGTTTGCATCTGATATGTTCACTTTTATGTTTAACCACATAAAAAGTTTAAACTCAAAAAGAAAAAAAGACCCATGGGCCTCTCTTGGCAACAAAGCCCACCAAAATCCAAAGGAAGGTGTGATCCGGCCCATGAACAAAGGCTGGCGCGGGTGCCTCTGCCGCCGTGCCGGGAGCCCGGGAGTAATGTCTGGACACAATCACACCACAGGGGAGCTGGGGGGGACGGAGAACGGAAGACGGCGGAGCCATGGCGACCACTCTCTCATTATCTTCACCCCTCTTCCTCGCAGCTCCAGCCAGAGGTAACCTGCCCCCGTCCCTCCATGATCCCCTCGCCGCCCCTCTCCTCACCTTGCTGATGCTGTTTCGAGCGTAGACGGATTTTCAGCATTCAGCTTCGGAGTCCCCGGCTGATTGTGCAAACGGAGCAAACGCGATGCCCCTTCTTGATATTGAATCTGTGCTAAAACCGTACGATTGGTTAGGTTCAGCATGGCTATCTTATTACCTGCTAGTTGCATAAATCGGAAACTAGTACTGTAGTACTTACTCCCTTTGATTCCAAACGTAAGGTCGTTTTACGATTCTGTCCTGGCAAACTTTTTAAATTTGGCCCATTAATAGATGGAAAGTTACTTAGGTCCACAACATATGGTTGATGCTATGCTATGCTACTATATTCATCATGGAATACTTTCATAACATATAATTCACTATTTAAAATGGTATTCTTTTACTAAAACTTCAAGTGTCACATTGGATCTATATTTGGAATCAGAGGGAATAATAGAAAGTGGCTGCTTTTTTGCTCAAAATACTGCATCTCTTGTGCATCCGTTGTGTTCATAGTATCTTGAGGATTAGTGCTGCTGGCTTCAGACTTCTGAGAGAAATTGCAATTACTTGCCACTTTGCCAGAAGAATTAAATTGGGACACATTTGCAATGTATGATTTGGTTTTGTTTGAATTCTGCAGCTAGAGATGTGATCCCGTATGGAGTGGCTTCAGCTAGTTCATCATGGAGCACTGCAAATGCTCTAGGCATGGGCTACTTGACTAGGGTACATGACCATGGGCAAAAGAGACACATGGCAATAGTATCCGTGGTTTGTCAGCAAACTTCTTAGTGTAGCCTACCTTTCTCAATACCTCCTAGTGCGATTTTCTTTGAATCAATAAATTGTCGTCTGCATTGTTATTTCTGGTTTATTAGCAATATATCATGAAAGAAATGGGCGATGAATGTTGAATTGTGGAGAGTGTGCCAAGTCAATCTGTGCGTTGCGAAAACTCAGAGCAAGTAGAAATTTTAAGCCTATAAATCTTCACTTTGCATACTGTTGTCTCTCTCACTGGACACCTATTGACACTCTAATATGCTTTTCATGACATGCATATTACAGTCCTTCTCAAAAGTGCTAGGTATGTTCACATGATCATTAATTCTTGTTTTTTAGCAGTATATCATAATTCATAATCATAAAAGAAAAAAGAAATGAGTAATGAATGTTGAATTGCACCAAGTCAATCTGTGGATATAACTCCATGCCACACCAAATTAATTTCACACAGTGATAATACATGACTGTTCTGAGTTCTGACATGCAGCTCCTGCACATTTGAGAAACATAATACACGTGTTCTGGTAATGGGTTCTGAAAAACTAAATTTCACTATGACTTCTTTGCAAGTTTGCTACATAGGTTGTGTTGTGAGAGCTCATTCGTTACAAGTGAATTTTGCTTGCAGCTTGTTTGACCCCCTAACATATTGTTTCCTTCTTCCTAGATTGGAAGAAAATCAAGGACTAGAGAAACGGTTGTCCCTGACCCCGACTATAGGTTACCAATTGCTATACTTGGTGAGCTCTGAAGTTAGTAAGTAGAATATCTCTTGATATGTACTTATACAGCAACAGAAGAAGATGGCAAGTGTTTAGCATGGTTATTAAGTGATTTAACACCAGCTATTGTCCAAATGCAGGGATTGCTGGTGCTTTTGCATATGCAGACAATCTTTTGGCTGCTGCACCTGTAGGACTGCTGGGGCTTCTTCTTTTGTTCCAGGTCAGCATACCCTTACCAGGCTGCTTTGGAGTTCAAACCATCTATTTGAGTTCATTCTGATCACATAATATCAGAGAATTATATTGTTTATAAGAGCATGTGCAAGTTAACTCATGTAGTGTATAAATATTTATGTTTTTTTCGAGGGCATATATTACAACAATTTAGTCAAACCAATTTCTCTACTATAATTCTATATTATGTATTATTTGCGCAGACATCCATGTGTTTTCCTCATTCCTGCTATCAGCGACATAACAGTTCAACTCAGCACTCTTGATTGTATCATTTTTTTAGGAACCTGTGTATCTCACTATTAAATATAAAAATAAGGAGTTTGATATATCCTCAGTTCTGTTCTTTCTCTGCAGACAACAAGAGTGAGGTTCGTCTTTGATAACGAAGCCCTGGTTCGTACCCTGTACTTTTCTTGGGAGTAAAATAAATATTTGATAGTATGCCAGTCAAATCATGAAAATGTCTTCTAGAACTGTTTGCTGGATTGCATGATGTGAGTACATGCACAGAAGGTTTTTTTTTTGTGGGGGGGTGGGGGATGAACCTGGTTGTGTAACCATGTGGTTCTTCCTTGCGCCCTAGCGCTAACCCTTCTGTTGTGTTAAGGGGCTTCTGGCTTCTCGATCCCAGCACCACAGGGTGATGCAGCGTGGCGTGGCTTCTGCCTTTTCTTTTAAAAAGCAGATGATGAGGATTTTATTATTTAAAAACTCAATCTTTGCACCTGAAATGATGAACATATGTGACATCCCGGCCCAACAAGGATGAATTTGAGCCCACTAGTGGCCCAAGTGTGAGGTGTTGGTGCGAGTGCATGTTTTACTCAACGTGAGAGTAGGACTTAGCCATATTTTGGACTAAGGCGTTACAACATACCTACTTTTTAGTTTTTATAACATTTATTCATAAGCTTGTGTTATATAGGAGGTGAAAGTTGGGGACCAACTGCAGGAATCAGGTGAAAATGTTTTTGTTGGTGGCAAGAACCGTTGGAAGTACGCTAATCCTTTGTGCTAGAATGCCCAGTCAATTTCTTTGGTCATGATAAGAGGTTCACAATCTAACAATTCAGTTCATGCATAGGTACTCAACGTTCGTAAATTGGGAGCTATGGTGGCCACAATTTCCTATCTTGGTTTACTTCAAAGAGACCCAAACAAAACCTGAGGGACAGATCCACTTCTTCCCGGTCATATTTGTAAGTACTAATTTAGCCCTCAAGTCAAAAAAAAATGTTTCCCGATATCACGGTATCCAACCCAATGTAATGAGCAGAATGGCCAACAACTCTATAATGTCATGGTGGAGCGCGCTGGGCCCTCAAAGATGAGCGGCCCTAAGTAGTGCTGATCTGCCCTCAAGATGATGAGCTGAGTTCCATGGCGTTCTGTGGCATCAGTTGACGCTCCAGCACGAGGCAAAGGCTCCATGTCTTTTTCAACCTACCTGAGTCCTGACGTGTGTTCCTCCTATAGCTCTATGCATCACCTTCAAGATAAAATGAATGGATGAAGCTAGTATTTGCTTCTTCTGTAGATATATTAGAAACTGATGTAATGCAACATCAACGACCCATCTGAGGCAATACATTGGTATTTAATTGGATGTATATTTAGATGCTATCAACAAGGCATCTCCTGTAGATATATATTTGAAGCTGATGAATGAATTTTTTTTTCAAGAATATGCAAGATGTGTGCTGTCAGATGTCGGATATCCTGAAGAACCAAAGCAGGCGGGAACTGGGGAAGCAAAGAGCGCGGGATCATGGGCCTGAATGGGCGAAGTGTGATAGCCCAGATTTGGCTGCAACGCGAAATGGGCTCTCGTGTAGAGTTTGTAGGCTAAATAGAAGCAGTTTCAAACGCAGTCTCAAAAAAAAAAGCAGTTTCAATACTTTTGTAGTGTAACGTAATCCCTCTATTTTCATTTACATATCCTATTAGGTTTGTCATAAGTCAAATTATCTTTAATTAAATTTATACAAAAAAATAATATTTACAATACCGAATTTGTTTCATTGAATCCACCATGAAATATATGTTGTACATATGTTTTATAATGCAGTTATTGCTATATTTTTTTTACAGATTTGGTCAAAAATAGCCAAATTTGATTTAGAACAAACCTAATACAACCAAAAAAGGAGGGAGTACAAACAAAATAAATCACCTGAATATTTTGGGTGTATCACTTAGCTTCTGATGAACAAATTGAGATGTTGTAGTAAAGCCGTTTTATAAGCATATGCTAAATTGATCTAGAAGCCAGACAAAATTATTTTTTTAGCTTCACCAGCTTTGGCTTCACCGGTAAGCCATTTTGGTATAAATCATGTCGAATGACCCCTTAGGGGTGCCCTCTACCGCCCAAAATCTCCATCGCAAGTAAAGGAAGTAGATGAGAACAATATAGAGGAAAAGGAAGAAGAAAAAGGAGCAAGAAGAGGTGGAGGTAGAGGAGAAAAAAGAGGTAAGCGCCCCATAAATTTAAAGAATATATCAGATGCAAACCAACTTCTTCGTGCAAATCATGCAAACTTCAATCCGGGCCACTGAATCAACATCCAAAGGGCACAGGAGATTGGGTAATTTTACAATTAACCGCCCGCCCTTGAATTAGGTAATCACACTTTTGCAAAACTCCCCTTCCCTCCCCTCCCCCTGCGCCCTCCATAGATTGAAGTTTGCATGGTTGCACGAGAGATTGGTTTGCATCTGATATATATCTTTAAAAGACCTAATTGGGGGGCAATTTTCGCCTCACCATTGAGCCACGTCTACATTTATTACCAGCCGTCTGATTTATATCCAACATCAGATATAATGCCAGCACAAGTTCCATCGGGAGCTTTCTATAGTGGACTGGAAGACTCGTAGGCTCCGAAGAGATCGTGTCTTCATAAGCAAAGGGGAAAAGTTCTAACGGAGGCAAAAAAAAAGTTTTTTGCTCAACCGCGACATCTGGGCATCGCGCACCAACGAATCAAAGCAGATGGTGACTCCGGGACCCAGGATTTGTGGCAAGAGAAACCCTCCACCATTCTCCCATGGTTTTTACCTCCCGTCACCCTCTGCTCCATACCTAGGCTGTTTTTTCCTGTTGCATCTGCTGCTAGCGACCCCCCCTCACACCGTAGCACGCTGACGCCGGACGAAATAGAAGTCGCATCAGCCTCGAAACCGCCGTGTACCTGCAGCACCGGCCAGACCACCGACCATTAGTCCCCGCGCCAGGCCAAGCCGCCGCGCGGCAGCCCCGCCTGAGGCCGCCCATGCCTCAACAAGACAAGACAACAAGAAAAGCACTGAATATAAAGAATGAAGAATAGGTACTTCAAATATAGCTCAATAGCTGCATTCAAATATAGCTCAAGAGCTGCATTCAACTGACTCAAAACTCATGCTCTTCCTCCTGATTTGTATAGCTCAACCCTTTCATCTTAGTATTTATCATACAATCTTTTCATATAGCTTGAAGACACACATGAAAAGGAAGATCTCAGTCAGAGACCCAAAAGGTTATAGAGGTACTAATTTCTCAAACTTACTGCAATTCTTTAGATTCATTTTTATTAACAAAAACTAATTGTCCATTAATTTGTCTTCTGTTCACAGGACCAGATGACATCTTTGTCACCGTCTTTTGGATATGTGGATATGTATCTATGTACATATATCAGCTACAACCTTAGCTTATAAATGCTATGATATAATGCCAAATCTAGGTGTTTTAGTAAATGCACCATATTTTGTTGTACGTATGGTGATGGTCACAAGACAAATGATTAGTTCCGAGAAATAGCTCTGATGTTCAGGAAGCCCAAAAACTTTTGCTATTTGCAACTAGCAAAACCAAAGATACAACACAAATCTGTAATATTTTGGTGTATCATATATGCCAAGTTCATGAATATTCCATATATAAATAGGGGTCCAAAGCCTGTTATCATAACAAAAATAATTGTGTGTGCGCGCGACGAAGTCTAACTCCAAGTGCTAAATAATTAAGCTTTTACCGTACAGCTTCCACATCCTTCTCTCAATTGTACCCACCACCCTGCACATTCTTCTACGTATCACAGAAATGATGACTCAAAACTAGGGGTTCCACCACACTGGCCTACAGGTTGTGGCGCGGCCGCGGCAGTTGTTCTAGTGTTCCCCTAAATTTAACCCCTACCTCCGCCATAGGCCATAAGAGACATGATGTTATATGGTATAACCAGTATCTAAGTACCTGTTTCCACCATGTATATTGATAAATTGTAATTGGTGAATATTTTATTGCTCAAGAAGAAGCTTCCTTTCTACAGTAATACTAAAAAACTAAATTGCCTCTTTGTTTATTGCTAATTTGATAGGGAAGCGGATAGTTATTTGTATAGGAAAACATAATATGTCAAACAAACTAATGCCAAAAATTGTGAAAAAGTATGAAAGATGTGAATGGTGAGAAAATTGAAGGAAAAATTTATTGTATCGCACAATCTATTTTAACTCTGGCAAGGAGCCTAAACAAAAAGACAAAATTAATGAGATTTATCATTTTTTTGTTTCTCCACATATAAATCGAGTTTTAAGTGCAAATTTTGTAAAGTGACGGAGAACATGATGCCCTATGTTAGAAAGATAAACCAGTAACTTTTCATATATAATTCCTTTTCATGCAATTATACGTCGCTAGGGTACTTTAGTTATGGATTGTCCCAACCTATGCAAATGACAATAAAAAAGGTCTTAATGTATTCTTTAATATACGAGAAGCCTCATTTGAGGGCGCGTGGGACTAAACCCAAAATTTTCTAAAAGTCAGTATCTTTATCCACGTAGTTAAGGTTCCGTTTGGATTCAGTGCTGATAAGTGAAAGTGCTGCACTTTAATACTAATGTATCCAAATAGAACTGCTAAGAGGGTGGGTTAAAGTTCAGTCAAAATTAAAAAAAGGTTTAGCAAACGTATGAGCGCTAATAAGTGCTAAAGTTTAATACTCAAGTTTAGCTTCTCCAAACAGGCTTTGGTGAATAAGAGTAGTAAAATATGGGTGAAAATGTCTGTAGCCTAAGTGATTATAAGAGTTTTGGTAGCATCTCAGTTTCTGGGTTCAACTCTCTCTAGAAATGAATATTCTATAATTTAGTGACATTATGCTTTCAATGGTAGGCCACGACGAGGTGATTATAGTGACTGTAAATCTTGACAATTTAAATCATAAAAATAGTAAAATGTGGAGTAGATCTTTTTTTGCAAATCTATGTGGTACTCCTACCACTGCTAGAAAATCTAACATTTATACCGGTCAGCAACCCCCGTTTAGTACCGGGCAGCTGACCGGCCATTTAGTACCGGCCAAAACGCCCGGTACTAAAGTGATCGTTTAGTACACCGACCGGTACTAACGGTTTTACAGGCAAAAATTAAAGAAAAAAAGGGATGAGCAGCTAGGAGGCCCCGCACACGCGCATCGTCGCAAGTCACGCGAATTTTCACGCATAAATGTGTGTGCGCGGTCGCGAGGATTCGAACCCATGACCTCCGGCCTCGCGCGTTGCTTCCTTACCATCTCATCTATGCATCACATGTGACTGTGTGAGAGATGCTTTCCTTTTGAACCAAGCCGTGGAGGACCATTTAGTATCGGGCCAAGCCACCGGCCGGTACTAAATGACACATTTTAGTACCGGTCGGTGTTTGAAGCGTCCCCTCATAAGAGAAGACTTAAATGTGATACAAAGCACCAGTCCCAGGAGGCTGATGCCACATTTATTACATCAGATGGTTCAAAACCGTACAAACTTTGGAGGACACTCGATACAGATGATAATAATAATTAACCAAGCTATGACGTAACACCAGACCGCAAACCACATGGGGTCTACCACGGGCTCAGAGTACTGCGACAACGGAGGCATCTCGACAGGGCTGGTTCCACAGGCAAGGTTGGGTGTAGAACGGTAACCCTACTCGGCGTCGTCTGGTACGAAGTCTGGGTCTTCTTCTGTAAAAAGTAAAAGTGGGGTGAGTACAAACGTACTCAGCAAGTCCAACCACACCCACGGAGGGGGTTATAACAGAATAATATGCATAGGTAAATCAAGGATAAGGTTACGGTTTTATTTGCAGAAAGACGACATTTTATGCAGGGGTTTATTTTACAGAAAACCTTTTAGAAATCAGTTTTTGCATTAACACGGAGTTCAGGTTTTAAAACTGCTACCGGACTCCCCGTCCGTCGTAGCACACGGCACAACTGCCGGACACAATTTCAAAACAACTCACACCAGCCCATCCCAATGAAATACTAGTTATGTGACCACACCGTAACTCGCCCAATACCGTGGGCACGGACTATTCGAATAGATTCTTAACTCTGCAGAGGTATGCAACTTTACCCACAAGTAGTATACCACAACTCGAACACCGTCGTGTCGGTATAGATCCCAACATAGCCATTACCCACCATAGCTAAGCCTGACTAGCCATCGCGGGATTCACCAAGGGGTCATCGACCTATCTCTGAGGTATAACCGGGGTATAAGTCACACTGAGCATATCCCTTTTCCTTGGTCACCCGTTGCTCTCAGCCCTCCTGATGGCTATCACACCAACTAGTGGGATTTATGCTACGCCGTTGCCCATACAACGGTCGAGTGGTTTGCACAATAGTGGAGTTAGATGAGATGACACACCAACTCGGTCCTTAGACACGACAAGATGGATATCTCCCTTCTTGCTCTGCCACACAGGCACAAGCACACCAATCGGCAAATCACACAGAAATGCCGTCCATCCCGTCTGGACACACTTTTCAAAAACACCACATTTATCCCATCCCATACGCACGCATTTTCTTTATAAAAGGAATCGTAATATGAGTAAAGTCCTAAGCATTCTAGTATCGATTAATGTTTAAGCAAAATCAGACATTAATCTAGGTGGTCAAGGAAATGGTCATCACAAATCAAGGGGTGGCTATCCAACCGTGTTTTCATGCAAGCAAAACTTATGCAATGTTATAAATCAGGCCGTTGGGTTGTGTTTATAAAACTAGGACAGAAACATGCATCAAAGGATGGAATTGAACTTGCCGTCTTCGTAGCCTTCGGGGAGGTCCTGTCCTTCGAGCTCGGGGTCGCGGAACTAGTCCTCGTTCTCCTGCTCACAGTACGGCTCGTTGACAGGTTCTCCTTCGTTCACTTCATGGTCTACAACGTATACAAACAAGCACACAATCAATACTTTAGAAAACGAGGACTTATCGTTGAGCTCGAATCGGAAACACATGAAATATAGAGTATAGAGTGATATTTCCAAGTGGTTTCTGAATGACATGGTCAAGACTGGGTTAAATTAGGCATGGTAAAGTTTCGGTTTGATCCGGGGTTGTTTGGTACATGAAATGATAGGTTTAGTAAAGGTTTGTTGCCGGACAAGGGGTCGGGCTTAGTTGTAATTATTCTTGAGGAGGTAGGGGCCTGGTTGCAATTTCTAGAAATATCTAGACTATTTCGGGAAGGGTTAAGGGCATAATTAGAATTACGTTTATATGTGGAAGGGATTTATTTTGAAATATGGTAAAGGGCAGGGTCTCCTTTGCAAATGGTACAAAAGGTGGGAGGACTCTTAGAAAAAAGGAAAGAAGGTCAGGGGCCTTTGGGCAAAACTGCCCTGCCTTCTTCCTCTTCCCCCGTGCTGGAAAACAGAGGAGCGGGGAGGGCTCGCCGGCGGCGGCCCGACCGGCTGCTCTGGGCGCGGATGTGGCCTCGGGGTTAGGGGAAAATGGGGAGCGGGGCGAGAGGACCTGGTCCCCTGCCGCGGCTCGTCCTGCGGCGGCCTGCAGTGGCCTAGCCACGGTGGCCGGCGACATTAGGCGGCGGCGGTGCTTGGCCGGTGGCCCTGGGCCATGATAGTGGATGGGGGAAGGGGAAAAACGAAGTGGAGAGGTGTGGGGTCCGATCCCCGGCTTCACCTTGAGCTGAAGTGGCGTGTGAGGGCGGATCGACGAGGCGGCGGTGATGGAGGAGCTAGGCGGCGGCGCTGCGAGCTAGGTGTGGGGGCCGGAGGTGGTGGGGATGGCTGTGGGGTGGTGAAGCGGCGTCGGGGTGCCTTTTATAGGCGAGCTAGGTCGGTGGAGGGGTGGGCGCGCCGGCGAGCGGCGACACGGGCGCTGTGCAGCACTGGCGGGGCGTCAACGGCGGGGCGCGCTTGCGTGCGGGCGACGAGGTGATGCGACGCCTCGGCGCAGGCGTCGACCGTCGCAGGTGGCGCTGTGCGGAGGTCGCCGGTGCTGTGGGCGAGTACGGGCGAGCGGGACCGGCGGCGTGGTTCGGTCGGTGCCGCGGCGTGGCGTGGGCGCGCGCACGGCTCGGGTCGCGGGGCTGCCTTGCAACGCGTGGGAACAGGGAGTAGGGAGGTGGTGGTGTGAGCACGCACAGGCGGCGGCGTGGCTCGTCTCCGCGGCCGGCGTTGTGGTGGGCCCCGGGCCTGCGTGTGCGCGGGCGTTCGCGTGGGCACGGCCCGGGGGCGGTGTGCGCGGCGAGCCGCGGGCGGCCGGGGCGCGGGACTGCCCCTGTGGGCGCGTGTGGCAGGGGCAACGTTGAGCTGGTGCGGTCGGCGGAGCAGGAGGGGCAGTGCGGCCGGGCGGCGCTCGGGAGCAGAGAGGGAGGAGGGGCCGAGCGCGCGGGGTAGGAGGAAGGAGAGAGAGAAAAGAAAAGAGGAAAAGAAAATGGGAAAAAGAAAAGAAAAAGAGAAAAAGAAAAAGGAGAGGAGAGGGAAATGGAGAGAGAGAAAGGGCGGGATTCGCGCCGACGCGATGCGGCCCCGGCCGGCCACGCGCAACGGTCGCGTGCGTCGAGTGCAGGCGGGAGTCGCGGCGTGGTCTACGGCTGGTCGGCCACGCGCGCGTCGCGCGCAGAGGAGGATGGGACAACGGGTGTTCGGGACAGAGAAATGGTCTCGGAATTTGGGGTTTAGGGTTTTAGGACGACGAAACACAACTTTAGTGCATGATTTATTTTAGTCAATTTTCGGGATGTTACAGTGTTGTCAATTTTCGGGATGTTACAGTGTTACCGGCCGGTACTAAAATGGTGCGTCCATTTTAGTACAGGCCGGTAACACCGACCGGTACTAAAATACAACATTTAGTATTGGCCGGTGGCTTGGCCCAGTACTAAATTGGCTCTGAGGGCTTTCAAATTTGGACCCGATACTAAAATAGCATCAGGACAAATTTAGTACTGGATCAAATTACAACCGGTACAAACAGCCAGATACGAATGAGATATTTTCTGGTAGTGTACCCGTGTAGCAGGATCACGTGGCTCACAGCGTCCACGAATCACCTCAGAATAGATCCAGAAGAGATGGGTGCCTCACAGCCCAACTTGTTTTTTAAAATTTTTAAATTAAAATTATATACAATTAAAATCCGATTTTTTTAGGTCCGCTTCTTAAATTATCTAACGGGCTTTTAGACCTTTACCTCCCTGGTGATGCATGGACACCCTGTCATTCCAAAATAGTTGGATCGGTCTGCACTACTACTCTTCGTACTCGACACGACGGTGCACATGTAAGTTCAAAGGGTGCAAGAAAAAAAAAACAAAGCACGCACGGGACGCAAAGGGGGGCGACCAGCCAAACGTGCACCGCTGAAACACAACGGAGGGAAGGAGGAGAGGAGGCGGCAGCGGCGGAAAAGACAGCAAACCATTTTCACCGGCCAGCACTCTTCGCACCCGAGCGCAGGAGCCCCTGACCGGCGGGGCCGTCCGCTAGTTGGGACCACACGTCGGTAGGTCGAGGGACTGGCATGTGCCGCAGGTGCGAGTGCGGTCAATGCCGCGCCGACCCGCACCCACCCACCAGCGGGCAGCTCTGTGCGAGGTGGGCCCGGTTCGGGGTGCGGTGCGGGGCGCACAAAAAGATTCGCGGCCACGCGTCGCCGCCTCCGCGAGGGCGCGCGGCGTCGCGTCCGCACGCTGTGGGGACCTGTGGGGTTTTCGCCACTTTTGCACGGACGCCCTGGTCGACCCTGGAATATTCTGGAGCATCGTATATTCTGGACCGTAAATTAATATACTCCGCGATGGAGTCGCACTCTCCGATTGAGCCTAGTATTGCACACTCAATCATATTCCTTATGACAGCCATACACATTTTATTGATATTGGTCCATCCTTTTGTTCTCGAGATCATATGCTATTTTTAAGAGAGCATAATCCCTCTACTTTTTCTACTACACATCATTAGTATCCTTTGACTTTCTCACTGGTGCCGGTGGCTCAGTGGGACACGATTCGGTGAGGATCCAATCCACCTGGCCACAAATGAATGCTAGATCAATTTTTTTTCCTCCATTCATCGTAGTTATCTCCTTTTAGCATCAGGATACCTTTGACGCAGCTTATCAAGTACACCCCTCCTGAAATGACAATAAAAGTGAGAACACTCGTCATCGTTAATCAAAGATGTCCGCGAACCGAGTTGACTTGCTACTGGTTTTATTATATATTTATATCTCTTCCCTAAAAATTATAGCTACACTTTGGCAATTGGTATTCATATATTGATTTATGGTTTACATTTTTCTAGGGCATATGATAAACAGTACTCCAATTGTTATAAAAAATCAATTTATTTGTTCGTTCCATAAGTTATTAGTGCGAAAGCACCCAGAGACGCAAATAAAATGCTTCAAGAAATACAAATGAAAAGAACCTGAAAGTAAGAAGAATAGCTGAGTTGCAAAGTTGCTATTGATGTATATGAGGTACTGAGGTTGTAATCCTTCTTCTCTTATCTTCTTAACATTTATTTTTAAAAAGATTTACCTTCTTACTAAAAACAAGTCTATAGTATCATCTTAATTTTAGGTTCTTAATATTTTAGTTATCAATATGATAGCAAATTATGCAAACATTTTTGTTATTGTGTCCAAAGATCAATTCATTGTGGGTCTAGGGGGCACAATCCCCCCACATAACAAACAATTCTCGCTATTCGGCTGCTCTACACAGCGCTGCCACTACAATACTATGTGACAGGAGAAAAAGCAGCTGTGATGCGCTAAATCCTAAGCAGTCGTTCAGGATGTCCACGGCCACCTCCACTTTCCGGACACGTCACCACGGATCACGACGGAGGGGAGCGTTTCTTGAAGTTTGTTGGTTTATTAGGGTTTAGAGTTTAGGGTTTAGGATTTAAGATTAGCACCTCCACTTCCCCGACACCTCACCACGGATCACGACGGAGGAAAGTGTTTCTTGAAGTTCGTTGGTTTATTAGGGTTTAGGATTTAGGATTTAAGGTTAGCACTGTAGCTGCAACGGCAACAAGCGGCAACAAAAGCAGTACAGCATAGAGGGCTACAGTGCTCCATGAGAGAAGCCTGCAGGCGCGGCATCGCATCTACTTTTTCGCCTCTCATAGAGTACTATACTGGTAGCGCTGTATAGGACAGCCGAACAGCGGGAATTGTTTGTTGGTGGAGGGGGGAGGGGAGGGGATTGTGCCCCCCCTAAGCCCCCATTGAATTGATCTTTGGACACAACAACAAAAATGTCGGCATAGTTTGCTATCACATTGATAACTAAAATATTAAGGACCTAAAATTAATTAAGATGATACTATAGACTTGTTTTTAGTAAATAAATCCGTAATATATTGTCTTAATACTCCCTATGTGAAACAATTTGTCTATCCTCTATATCTACCATCTCATTCTTTTTTTACCAAGTGATGACTATTGTATCTTATTTTTGTAGCTTTATCTAAATTATTTTATTCCCAAATATCACATCTGACACAAAATAACAATCTCATGTATTACGCCATCAATGAGTCCTTTTTACATCAGCCCATTCCTTCTCAGCTCTATTAAAATGCCGTCCAGGCGCCCTCCGCCCTCACGCATGCTCACTGTGTTTTTACTACGAGCAGTTGTAATCTTTGACAAAGGTTAGTGCATTTTTACAAATACAACCCGTTTTTTTAGAGTTTCTATCCAAAATAACATTGTTCCGTCATCTATAATTTTTTACACATAACATGATGAATAAGCACCATGAGCTAGATTTAGCCATCTATGATTTTTTGAGTTTTGCAGTGTTTTCACATCAACCATGGGGTAAGGTGATTTTAATTTGCAGAAGAGTGAGACACCAGAATCATATTCGTACCCCCTCCATATATGATTTAGAAGTCATTTAGGATATGATTTGTGCATATCAAGGAGTGAATAATTAGGGATTAGTTTTTCTTGTTTATTTTTATTAAATAGGGTGGCGAGTGCATTGTAACATCAAAACGCATGCAACTCAGATTGGTTTGTGCAGCTTGTCCTGGGCTGGAGGGTGCCGGTTCGATTCTCTGGTGGAGCTTTTGGGGACGCTGAGCGGCGATATTATAATGCACACAGGGGCCAATTTGGATTGTGCTAGCACAATTAGCATAAAAATTTTGACAAATAATTAGAAATACTAAATAAAGGTAATTTACAAAACTAACTCCATAACGCTGCGCTATTTTGCGAGACGAATCTAGTATTTGATCGCGCGATTAGAGGATGGTTACTGTAGTATCACTGTAGCCAATCATCGATTAATTACTGTCATTAGATTCATCGTGAAAAATTACAACCATCCATAAAAAATTTTTGCAAATAAACTTTGTTTAATACTCCATGCATATGAGATTTTTTTTTAAGAATCGTGTGTTGTAGTTGTGATAGCAAACCAAACAGCGCCAGAGTCGAGCGGTCCTTTGCGCAAGATGAGTTTGACGCCAGAACGACTCCTAAATATCGTATACGGAGGGAGTACATGAGTTGGCTGTGATTTTCCAGATCTAAATATCTCCGCGCAGGCAAGCTAGCCCGGCAGGCAGGCCCGCGTGCTCACCCCCGCCCCTCCCCTCCCCTCGGCCTCCGTGCTCCCTCGCCGAACCCACCCCGGGCTCCGGCTCAACCGCAGCCGAAGCAACGCGGGGCGCTCCCCACCCCAGATCCGGCGCCGCCGCCACGCTCCGCTGCCCTGCCCCCCCTCCTCTCCTCACCTGCGCGATCTGATGCGCCCCCACGCGGTCGCCAGGTAAACAAGCCTCGCACTCCGATTAATTTACTTAACCGCCGCTATTAATACGCCAACCCGTGTCTCTTTCTCCCCCACCTCCTCCTCCGAGACCGGCCCAGATCTCTCTCGACCCCGAACCCCCCAATCCCTCCTCCATGCTGCTCCGGATCGCTTGTTGATCGCTTGTTGTTGTTTTGTTTTTTTTCCCGCTTCTCTGGGATCAGCGGCGATGCGGTGCAAGCTTAACTCGTCGGTGTACAAGCGCGTGCCGTCCAGGGAGGCCGCCATGGAGCCCGACGTCGAGACGCCGAGTTCGTACACGCTATCCCCTCCCCTTCCCCATTTCTCCTGCCCGCAAATTTAAGGGTGAGATTTTGAATCCCGGTCTCTCCATTTCCCGGCCGCAGTGAGGGTGACGACGGACGCCGTCGCGGGCCCGTCGTGGCGCATGTCGCTGCCGCACGTCTGCGTCGCCACGCTCACCTCGTTCCTCTTCGGATACCACTCCGGGTGCGTGCGTGCGCTCTCCACGTTTTTCCACTCTCCGTCGTGATTGCTCTGCCGCCCCTCATCTCAAACTCGTGCTTGTTTGGTGCCGTGACTGTGATGACGCAGGGTGGTCAATGAGCCCCTGGAGAGCATCTCCGCCGACCTTGGCTTCTCCGGCAACACTCTTGCTGAAGGTACCGTCCATTCCTCGCCCCTGCTAATATTGGTGGCTTTTCTTCAATTTTTGATTATTCAAGTTGTGCTTGTGCCTCTGCTGGGTGCAGGACTCGTGGTGAGCATCTGCTTGGGCGGAGCCTTTATCGGGTGCCTGTTCAGCGGCTCCGTCGCTGATGGAATCGGGCGCCGCCGTGCGTTCCAGCTCAGTGCACTTCCCATGATCATTGGTGCTGCCATAAGGTGACATCACGTGCTAGTTGATTTGTCTTCCCCTTTCCACAAAATCCTTGTCTCTGTAGTTTGGTCGGTTTAATGCTGTATTAAATTGCCACTTGCTAGCATTCCTTGTTCTTATGGTGGCTGGAGTCAGCATACAAAATTGATTGCTTTTGTGTTAAAAAAAACCTAAATATTGCTTAGTGGCAACATGAGGGGACTGGCTGACTGGTGACCTGTTGTAGTGGTGCTGATGGTACTTTTAGAATTGCTGAAAAGTTAAATTATGGGTTCAACAACTCCAATCCTTTTTATTTTTCTGAGCACGTGGCTGGAGTAACAAATGGCAGCTCCAAGGGTACATCCTTCTGCAGAAATTTGAATCTTTGTGCTGTTAGGACTTAGATGATGTAAAATGAATGTTATGGTCCGTAGCAATTATGTGGGATTGGCTGGAATAAGGTGACTGGCTGACTGGTGACCTGGTCTATTGTGGGTTAACAACTCTTACCTTTTCTTTAACGGGGCATGATGGATTTACCTGCGAAATTGACCCATCTGCAATTTTTTTTTATAACTTCCTTAATACTTAGAAGAACCAAGTATGTGATGGTTCTGTGGCCTTTATGTTCAAGTGGGATATCTTGTAATTTTCACAATGCAAATGTGATGGTCCTATATCATATCTGGCATTCCGGGGTTCACAAGACATGCTAAGGTGTCTTGGGTTTACCATTTTGTTCTCAGCTTCGTTGTGTAATTATATGTTCTATTCTATATGCCCTGACAATGAATTTATGTGATACCATATGGCATTGAATGTTATGTTCTCTGCCCTCCTTCAAGTTACTTAATAATACTGCATTCTAAAATCTAAATTGCACTTCAAGGGGATCAAGAATGTTATGATGCACGAAAGAAGTGTATTAGATTGCATCAATGATGGTTGCATGTACTACTGTTCTGCAATTAAAGGAACCATGTATGGTCAGAGTATTTGTTTATGTTACTTCATATCTGTCTCGTTTGAATGATTCTGATGAATAAACAATCTGCAGTGCTCTCACCAATAGTTTGGAGGGTATGCTTCTAGGAAGATTTTTGGTTGGAACAGGGATGGGATTGGGCCCACCAGTAGCTTCACTATATATAACAGAGGTATGTAGCTGGTGGTTTTAATCAATAAGTGATTGATACTGTAGATTTTAACTACAACTTTCTTTATCCCCTGAAGGAAATTTTGATATAGTTCATCTTTGTTCACATTCACCTCTGATGGAATGCAGGTTTCTCCTCCTACAGTGAGGGGCACATATGGCAGCTTTGTTCAGATTGCGACCTGTCTTGGGATCATTGTATCGCTCCTAATTGGTACACCTGTTAAAGATATTGATAGATGGTCAGAGACTTTCTGCTGTAGTCCTTTGCGTGCCTGTTGAAGTTGATCTGTGTGAAATCCATCTGTACTAATGTTGTTGTTGCTTTCGGCAGGTGGAGAGTATGTTTCTGGGTTGCAGCTATACCAGCAACTTTACAAGCTCTTGCTATGGAGTTCTGTGCCGAGAGCCCCCAGTGGCTATATAAGGTGCATTTACTTTGGGCCACTGCTGGTTCTTTACATCTGATTTATCAAGTCAAACATGCATATGTGCTCCTTTTACCTCCCATATTGGTGGGGCTGTTTTTACTTTCTTGTTCCTGTTAAAGAGTTTAGGTTGCAGTATACCATGTGTTTGCAAACCATGGATCTGTATCTCAGGTTGCTTTAATACTTCATGAAGGACTGCACAATGGTGATAATTTGATATACGATGGATTGACAAGGCCACTAACTGTATGCATGAATTGATGTTCAGGAAGTTTACAGAATGATTTGATGAAACCTGTTCTTCTATGCAGTGTGGAAGAACAATTGAAGCAGAGATGCAATTCGAAAAGCTTCTAGGCCCCCTTCATGTAGAATCAGCCATGGCAGAACTTTCTAGATCTGAAAGAGATGATGGAGGAAGTGTAAAGTACTCAGAATTGTTTTATGGTCGCCACTTCAATGGTACAAGCTATTCTGTTATCCACTTTGTTGCATCTATGCTCTTCTTATAACCTAAATTATGTTTGACCATGAAATTTGTTCATTACAAGTCCCTTTTTCGCTACAGTTGTTTTTATTGGCGCGGTGCTATTTGCTTTACAACAGTTATCTGGCATAAATTCGGTGTTCTATTTCTCCTCAACTGTGTTCAGAGGTGTGGGGGTGCCTGCTAACCTTGCCAACATAAGCATGGGGATTTCGAATCTATCAGGTGAGCGTCCAAGTAATTCTTATACTGCATTATTATGTTCATTTCATCTGACACTTACTTTCTGTGCTATCTCCCAGGCTCCATTATAGCAATGGTTCTAATGGACAAGTTAGGTAGAAAAATGCTGCTTTCTGGGAGTTTTCTTGGAATGGTAAGCAACCACCATAAATGGAACTAGTGATATGTTGAATATAACATTTGTTTAAAGAAAGAATTGTTGAACATTACTAACAGCACCTTACTGGTATAGGCCTTCGCAATGGGGCTTCAGGCTGTTGGTGCAAACCGTCAGTATCTTGGTTCTACAAGTGTATATCTTTCAGTTGGTGGAATGCTGTTGTAAGTTCCAAGAGTTCTACATATTTGTGCTTGCTTCTCTCTGACTTTCTTGTTAAACTGGATTTACTTGAGACATCTATCTTTGGTACTGCATACAGCATGAGTTACATTAATGTATCCGACAAGCACTCGATGTTGGGCTATGCCATACTCTTATCATGTTAAACTTTGCTTGTTGCCTTGAGCACTGCTTTACCTGCTCCTTTGGCTTACTGATTGCTACAGATTGAATTACCTATTTAACTTGTCTAATAGCATCAATGATTGTAATTCCCTCAACTTGTTTCATCTTAATTCTAGTGCAGTAATTTTCCCTAATAATGCTGTCTCACCTATTATGTGTAACAGTTTTCTGTACAGGATATCAACAATTGATTGAATTGTAAGCTAGCAATTAGATATCTGTTTGTCATTTGCAATGTTTATAGCATACTTGTTACCTTTTTACAACAGTTGTGGCACTTTTTTGGTCCAGTTATTTACAGTTAGAAATTTGCAGGTTTGTCTTGTCATTTTCATTAGGAGCAGGCCCAGTTCCAGGACTTCTTTTGCCTGAAATTTTTCCCAATAAAATTCGAGCAAAGGCCGTGGCTCTCTGCATGTCTGTGCATTGGGTAAGAAGTCTATTTTTGATATCTGATGCATGTAAATTGATACATTAAGAAATAAACATATCTATGTGGAAGTATACGCTATATATGATGATATATCTTTGCACTGGTTTGCCTTTGTTTTAGTTCAATTGGGAGGAATCCCATCAACTAGCATAGAAATGAAAAGCCTTACCCTGTCCATATATTTTCAAATTGAGGTGTACAAGCCTAGGCTTGCGGTTCCATATATTCGAAGACTTACAGAAATAATTTTGATTTAGTTTCACAAAATTACAACTATTCTAACAAGAAATTACTGCCACTCTTACAAAATCCTAATGGAATAGTTGTGGACCCACCTGTGAGCCTAATACTACAACTTTTATGAAACTCTAATGGAATCAGGCTTTTGCCTTTTACTTTTTTTTTTAAAAAAAATTATGTCTTTAGGTTTTTTGTTATTGGTGTAGATCGAGTATTAACTAAAATAATCTAGTGACCACCCCGAAAGTGAACCATTTGAGGTTCTTTCTTTAATTTCTCCCCAACCTTGCAACTGGTATCCCAACTGGCAAGAGGGCTCTAGATTTGATTTGTCCCCCCTTTTTTAGGGCAGATTTGTGCTTATTGACTATAGGCAGTGCTGCCCTGTTGCTGAATTCAATGCACTTGCTGACATGCTATAGTTGAACCTAAATTCTGCAGATTGTAAACTTCTTTGTAAGTCTGCTGTTCTTGCGTCTTCTGGAGCAACTTGGTCCACAGGTTCTGTATACAATATTTTCATCAGTCTGCGTGGTAGCTGCAATATTTGTGCGGCGCCATGTCCTTGAAACAAAGGGAAAGACTTTGCAAGAGATAGAAGTTTCGCTCCTACAAGCACAGTAAAGGTACTTCAGCTTAACACTGTCACATTTTGCATATCTGTTATTAACTTAACTTTATGATTGGTTGCTCCGTGGCAACAGACATTTTAAGGCAGTGGTGATGTATAATCAGATGCTGGACGTGAACTGACTTTAAGTTTGAAATTTAAAGGCCCATATGATTAGAAGCATGTAGTTGAGCACCTTAAGACATGATGAGATGGATTCATTGGCTGCCGCATGCTCTTACAACGCAGGTTCTATCCGGGTGGTACAGATTCGACGTTGATTGGAGTCTGAAACGACACTGCTTGCCAAATACCAACCAGCTGCTCTGGTATCCTGCTTGCTGATTCCTGAATCAAGTCGTCTCTTGAGAATGGCGATGCCCAACAATGGTCCCAGGGAAGTTACAGACATGCGCCTGCGACTGCTAGGGCACCCCAGTTTCTACGTAGACATGTACTGAGGTTGTGCCTGTATAGCCCGCCCTAGGTATAGGATACCTTGTATTTTCTTTTCTATTTATACAAATACGTGTTGAAGTACCAGTAAGAAGATACTACAGCTTGGCTGTTGATGAGCACAGTTAGAACGAGGAACATCTCATGATTTGCATTATACGTTCGGACGAATAATTAAGAGCACCGTGCGGCATGCGTTGTTGGACGGAAGATGTGTATTTCATCTCAATATTCAAATTCTCAAGGGTGGTTGGGTGAACATCTCTTCTCTAGTTGTGTAAATTCAGGATCTGTTGTACTTTTTTTTTATGTCTCCTATGGGGTGGCGACAACATCATGAAAATATACTCTAAATTTCAATCAAAGGGCATTTCGCAACAATTAGGCCCATGCATGGGCTAACCAGTCTAGGTGATCCAAATATGTGGACTAAAGTTCAGTTCCATCACAACCAAAGTTTAGCCCATTAGTTCTTAAAACCCACCTAATTTGAACTGAACCAACCCGCGAACTGCGGAAATACCACTCTCTCTCTACGCGCGCGTCAGGCTCTGATCAAAATCAAAACAGAAATGCTCTAAAAAAAATCAAAACAGAAATAACGAATGCTCTAAAAAAAATCAAAACAGAAATAACGAAGCACACGCATGCAGCCCAAGCTTATCCAACTAACAAGGCCGAGCCGGCCACCTATTTATCCCCGCGCCCCGCAGCCGCCTTCTCCCGAGCTCCACGCCGCCGTCGCCCTCCCTCTCCGCCACATCTCTGCCCACGCCGTCGTCGCCATTAGCTTCGTCGTACGCGCAGCGGCAGCACAGCAGCACCCACGATGGCCGTCATCAGGCTCCCTGCTGCCATCCAGCTCCTTTCATCTACGATCTGCCTCCTCGTCATCCTAAATGGTGATGCATGGTATTTGTTCATCGTTTATCATCTCTGGTTCCTGACGTCATTTGCTTTTGCACGCACGCATGGGCGCACGGGTCCTTATCAGCTGCCTCGCACGTTGAGTCTGCTCGGACCTCAGGCAGCTTCCACTGGTACAATGGGCTGTTTGTGTTTGGCGACTCATTCGCCGACACCGGGAACTTCCCCAAGGCAAATTTGAGCCAAGTTACCCGTCAGTGGTACAAACCCTATGGCAGCTCCCATGGGCTTCTCCAGGATCCAACCGGGCGCTTCTCCAACGGCTTTGTTCAATCGGATTTCATCGGTATTTATAATATATAAGTTCAAACTACATTAATTAATTATATTGTTATGATATTGTTGATAGTAAGATCGATCTTGATCACTTGCATTTGGACTGTCGGCGATCGTTCATAATTCCTAATAACTAGTGAATGTATTTATGACTGAATTCATCATGCATGGTGTTGCAGCAAAGATTCTGGGGCGCACTGTGGCCCCCGAGACCTACAGGGATACGAAAGAGAACAACGGGGACAAGTTCGGCGTGAACTTCGCCGTGGGCGGCGCCGGCGTGTTCGAGGTGCCGCGCAAGGCGCCGACCTTAGCCCAGCAGATCGACTCCTTCAAAAAGATGCTCGACGGCGGCGACATCGGGAAATGGCAACTCAAGGAGTCTGTCGCGCTGGTGGCCATCTCCGGCAACGACTACGCGCGCGTCGCCAACATGAGCGGCGAGAGCGAGATCCTCGACTTCATCGGGAACGTGACAGGTGAGATCGCCAGGGGCGTGGAGCGGCTGCGGAAGCTGGGCGTGACTAGGGTCCTCGTCAACACCCTGCACCCGCTAGCCTGCACGCCGTGGCAGACCAGGCCGTCCAACTACACGGAATGCATGGGCCGCGGCAACCTGGCTGCATTGTTCCACAACAGCGACCTCACGGAGAAGTTGAATGCTTCGAGCAGCGACAATGTCTACCTCCTCGACCTCCACCGGGCTTTCACCAACATCGTCGATCCATCTGATCCCCAGGACAGTACGTGCTGCAATCACAATTAAGCATCATCATCTATCTATGAAAATATATATTATCCTTATTACTTAACTGTATGTATTTCAACACACAAGCAGAGCAGGCATCATATATATACATCATATATGTTTCGTGCACATGCAGTCCCGCAGGTGGCAAAGCAATTCATCAAGAACAAACTGAAGCCGTGTTGCTATAGCTTTGACCCAAACGGCTACTGCGGGCAGGTGGACGAGGATGGAGGCGCCCTGTACAACGTCTGCTCCCACCCTGAGAAGTACTTCTTCTGGGACGACGTGCACCCCACTCAGGCTGGATGGGAGGCCGTCATGGGGCAGCTGGAAAAGGACATCAAGGATTTCCTCCACATTACCTACTAGTTATGCCAGGACGCATGGGTTGGCCTCTTCCGGTGGTCTTTGAGTCGTCAATTCAGGTTAAGGTTTGGCACTAGCTGGCTCGTGCCATGCATATTATCAATTAGTTGTCATTTGATAGCAAGGTAGTTTCTTCCGTCAATAGTGAGTCGTCATCTGTTGGATTATCCATGGATCGATCAGGTTGCAATGAATTAATAGACATCTTGTTCATCGGTTATTATTGAGTTCTCAATATGATTCATAGCCAAACTAGAGATCTCGGTTTGCTTCCGTGCATCTTTTTCTGGAGTGTGTTCAATTAAAGTTTCATGTTGATCGTAAAGTCAAAAACTATGTTTCAGTTCATATTTTGTTGGAAGTTATCAAGTTCATGCTCATCACAGCCACCTGGAACTGAATATATGCACTTTGTTTATTTTTCTTTTCCTGATAATAAATAGAACGGCATTACCATTTGATGGATGATCCGGTTCTTGTTTGCCTCAAACTGATATTCCTAGTAAAGGTCTGAATTTCCGATGTGATAGTCTTAGCTTAATGATGGATGCTCGTTGTGATATGGGCAATGACAAGAAGCGCATGCAAGCGCTCAAATTAGGCCAAACTCTAGAATTTGCTAATCTACAGTTGGGACATGGCCAATTCTTTTGTTTATACTCCCTCCGTCCCAGGAAATATGGCGTGGTTATATTTGACTTTTAATATCTTCTATAATATAATGTTTGTAGCAATAAAATTATAGCTTAAACGAAACTACTTTTAAATATGAATACAATGATATGATTGTTATAAGATAAAGTTTTTACTATACAAATCGTAGGTCAAAAATTTTAAAATTTGAATTTTGAATTACATGCGCGCCTTATATCCTGAGATGGAGGGAGTATTCACATACAGTACAACTGAATTTATTTGACAGTGATAATATCGTTGTCAATTTAGTATTGTGGATGTGTAATCAAATTCCAGTTTTAGTAATTATGATATTTTTAAGCTACATGTACAATGTATACCTGGGTTAGGGTATACATCGTTTTTTTGCCGACATGATTGGTGTTGTTTGTATTTGCAGCTAGTAGTTTACAGTGTTTTATACATATGAGGCTTATCTTCTGAAGGTAATACATTTATGTCTAATCAACTTCTACACTTAGTTTTAAACTTAAACTAAATCTGGTCAAGTGTGCTTTGCTACTATACCGAACATCAACCTTTACCCTTCTCAGATCGTTGTCAGAAGGTTTGGTGTCTGAAATCCTGCCTCTAGCAGAATGTTATGTTTTTTTTTTTCTGAGAATTGTTATATTTCCATTTGTTTAAGATTTGTAAAGTATTTATATGTAATATGCGCTACATCTATTTGAAGTCTCTCTCTCTCTCTGCTATAACGTTCTCTCAACTGTCAGACACGACTTCAAACGAGAACTACCGTAAAGGTTTCTCCTATAGGATCCTCAGCACAGAGACTTAAAGCCACAACCAAACTAGCGGATACAGAAAAATTAAAGGAGACTACTTTATTAAACCAAACAAGCTTACATATAGTTTTCCCTCTCGGAAAACCCCCAAACTCTCAAAACAAAGAAGGAAAAAGATTACCTTACACTAGGTGTATTACAACGAACTTGGTGGTTATATTGCAAGGATGGATGGTACTAGGAATTTTATTGGTTTTAGGAACACTCGCAAGAACTTTGCTCTTGGGGCTATGGCTTCTCCTTCTGATGCCTTCGTCGTGTGCAGCATGTCCTCCTTATATACTACTGCAGAGAGTGCTGAGATCTTCGCTGCTCTTATCCTCTTTGTCGAGCTTATCGTTCTGAGGCATAGCGCTAACTTTCTCTGTATGGCTCTAGCTTTGTTTGTATGGCCTGAAGTTGCTTCACACGCAATTTTTTTGGCAAGTTCCAATGTAGATTCTTCAAGACACCATGACATGCTGAGCAAGAGGCTTGTTAATTCTTCTGTGGTCAGGGACGGATCCAGGAATAAAGTATAGGGGGGCTGAAGCTTCTTCCTCGAGCTCCTGAAGTCCTGAGCACCCCCTTCCTCCATTGATGGCGCAAAAAATTCTTGGGGGGGGGGGGGCTCCATGGTGTCCCAGGCGGTAGGGGGGGCTAGAGCCCCCCTTAGATCCGCCACTGTCTGTGGTGTTATTTTGAATTTTGTAGGATATGTCTTCTACACCCAAAGATTTGATAGTGCCACTATCAAATTAAGAGAATGAGAAGTCTCTCTCTCTCTCTCTCTCATTATGCACATGTAGGCACAACAATAGGATAATCAAGGGTAAAAATAACATTTCTACATTTCTATGTATGTCTCACATAAAGTTTAGTTATAGATCCAAACACGCATGGACTAAAGTTTAGTTACCCAAAATCTTTAGTTATCTAAAGTTTAGTTCCGACTAAAGTTTAGTCCGAACTAATGTTTAGTCCAAGGTGATCCAAATAGGTCTGTAGTTATCCGATTTGCTTTATTGTTAGATCACTGTGGTGGTGATTGGTAAGGTGGCCAGCTTGTAGCCTAGCCCTAGGTAATGCAAGGCCCCCATAAGACTGGGTAGAGCAATACATTCAGCCCGTGTTTCATTGGCTGCACATGCAGTTTTGGCCTGGTGGGGATGGTTTTGGTTGGTTGGTTGGATTGGGCTGTGGGCCGCATTGTGTAATGCGGGTAGAGTGTGTTTGGTTGGTCTTGGATGGGCGTTCTGTGCACTGGTTGCACATGACCGTGACTCTCACCCTCGTATTTGTATTTATTCTGCCCCTTTTGCCTTTAGTTAACTGTTGGCGTTTACCAGCGTCACCACTAGGTTGGGTGTTCCTAGGCACTGACGCCCGCAGATGCCAAGGGGTAACGAGTATTTCGTAAACTACAAATGAATTCGCAAGCGCACTGAATACCGTTGAAACATTTTATCCGGAAGCATTTTGGGGTGTCATTTATATTTCTGCAGGGAAGACGGTGGTTAAGATATATACAAGTTCATGAACTAATCTTGATTGGATATTCAATCACATAAATAGAAGTAAGATAAATGATAGATAGAGGTAGTGTGACACACAAGTTTCATACTCAACTAAGGATAAAATAAAGTTAGAGAGAAAGGAAAAAAGTTAGCAGCTCAAGTTTCATGTACTTTAGTTAATTGTACAATTTATATTATACTCTATACCATACTCATGATCAAACTAGTTTAGTTAACTTAGCACTACCAGGAGACCGCTCATGACTGGCAGATAAACTGACCAAGCTATCACGATACTTTATGGACCTCCTATCCCCCAATCCGAATGTGGAGCGATGGCACAATGATGCCGGGAAAACGGGTGGCCGAAGCGGCTCGTCTCCACATCAGCAGAGACAAGTTAAATTTTAGTTAATTTAAATAGAACAAGGTAAATAATTTCAAGTATTGCGAGTCCATACTTTCGTAATTCTTATATTTGCATAAAAATTATGTTAATTACATCTCCGTAGAGAATACCCTGATTAAGAGTTTCGACATGAGTGCATAAAGAAAGATTACATTATATGGTTGCCTATTACATAACTGCAAAAATCTTCCCGCGGTAGTGATGAATGCTTGCTGGATGCTGACTTTAATGATACGATGACCATCCATACATAGAGCATGATCAATGAATATATGTTTAGATGTATTAGCGGCTAGTTTTATGCTAACACATTAATGTTTATTTATTTATTTATACCACTAGCACTACCATTTATGTGCACGTAGTATATTTTGGGGGAAAGCCACTTCATTTACATATCCATATTTGTTTTTGATCATGGCATGCATAATTTTGCTAGCAGGATTATTACTCCAATCATGCATGGAGCCCATTTCATCCTATCCATAGCATTTCATATTTTTATTGGTTTATACATGACCAAAAAATTGAACATGTCTATTGAACGATAATATCTATAGTGATTCCAATCATCATTACTTCAGCAAAATTTTGCTTATTCTTAGTGTTGCTTGTCGCATTGTTCTGCAGGATTTGGTTCCACAAGCCTGTTAAGGCTGATGACTGGTTGCTGTACGTGGTAAGCAAGTTTCCACCTTTTCATCGATAATACAGATACAAAGCAACCTGTCATTGAAAGATACTGAGGTTCATGCTGCTTCCGTGAGGCGTGAGCACAGATCGAGAGCCCATCTGCACATGGTGGCCGGGGTTTCGTCACCGGACGCATGTGCAACCAGCAAGGCGAGGTATGCACTGCTTCAGAGATCTTGACTCTTGCTTCAGCACCCGTTGTTGGGACCCAAATAGTTCATAGAATTCTCTTTTCGAATGCTCAGCTTATCATGTTGCTGACCCAAGAGGCGCTGATTAGGAGGGAGAAGACACGAGAACCAAACCTGAGGCGGCCAAAGCTTTGAAAGGTGCAGAAGAGTCTGTACTAGGCTCTCTTATCAATTTGTTTCGCATGTGTACGCATTCAGCGCAAAACTGTACAATATCAGGCAGTATATTGAAGGAAAAGGTGTTGTTGATTGTTCTGAGCTTGGTATATTTGTAACTTGAAAGTGTGAACAGGGAAAATGGAATATGAATGAGAGTTGGGAAAATAAGATCATTTCAGTCGTAACACACGTCAACCTTGGCCGCAGCTTTGGCTCGTTCGCAACAACAGGGATGGTGTTTGCACCTGGAGTCTAATGTGTGGTTTACATCTGAAACACTAAATATGAAAAAAAAAGAGTAATCAGGAAATGTGCCGCTCCCAGTTTTTAACTTTTATAAGCTGCCGGTGAACAGAAGTCTCTTTTTGAGCTGCTTTCGGTGAATCACAGCGCTAAAAACGTCTCTTTTGTAGGCACCCTTTGCTTAAAGACTATTCTCAGAATTCAAAGCTGGGAGCTTGAAACAAAGAGTCGATTTATGATTTTCGTTTCTTATTTTAACCAAAACTACCTCTGCAACTTGAATCTGGTATAGAGGTAGTTGTGTGGAACAGATAATTATGTAATGCAGTCACTGGATTATAAACATTATACGCTTACCTCCAGAATCTAATTCGAAAATGCTAATTCAACACTTTGTTAATCATCCTCTCAAAACTACAATCCAAAATCAACAAACACAAACAGGCTTTTAAGAGAGGAATAAACAGATACACACAGTAGGCCTTGAATGAATAGACAACTGTGACAAACCTAATTGTGGTTGTCCTGTCACTAAATGTAGGAAATGCCACGAGTCTATCCAAATACATCGGCCAAATCTTTCTGTTTTAGTTTCAAGTAGTTTCAACTTGCAAGTAGGTTTCGTTGAATGGCACAGTGACATTTCACGCAACAAAATGGTCAGCGCCAAAACTACAGATCTTACATCCAACAAAGTTGTGCTTTCTGATCAAATAAACCTACAAAAAAAAAGAAATCCAACATCCACTTGTGGTTGTCCTGTCAGAAATCAATCCCAGTTTACTGATATATCAACTAGTCAGGAAACTCTGATCTTTTCTTCAAAAAATAGGATGGATATTCACATTCAAACAGGGGCGTCCCGGCCAAACCAGGGGCCCAGTGCGAAATATTAACATGGGGTCTAGTGGTCTAATAAAATTAAACAATAGTAATAAGTAACAATAGAGCATATATGATATATATATAATGTATTACATATAAATGGGATATTTCAAGAATTACCGTACCTGTTCTTCATATTTTCTAGACTGATTTGCCAACGATATGACTTGCAATGGAAAGAACAAAATTAATAGATGTATTTTAATCATCAACATAATTAAATGATGAACTAAAAAAATAACACAATGCTCTTAAGTCTTACTCGGCGTTTAGGCTCCGGTAACCGTCTAGGAGTTGCCGTGGCCCGTGGCCGTGCATCTGGCGACCGGCGTCGGCGTCAGCGAGTCGACACTTTGACCGCCAGGCGTGAATCTGCTCTGCCTCCGCAAGACTGTGGCACGAGTGTCAGTGCGCAATAGAAGAGGAAGTAGCGTCGGTCTTGCCTTCAGTGTTGGTGATCGAGTCAAGCGCCGAGGCGGCTGCCGAGCAGAAGGCTGGGAGTCGGACGATCGACAATCAGCGATACGATGTGACTTCTGGGTGCAATTTGGATCTCATTTTTCTACGGATTGGACTGCAAATTAACAAAATTGAAGCCTATACATAAGATATATTTTATATTTTAGGGGCCCTTCAAATTTGGGGGCCCTGTGCGGTCGCACGGCCCGCACGGGCTCAGGGACGCCCCTGCATTCAAACTCTCCAATTTCTCACACTGGGCAACAGATTCATTCATTCTCTCAAGTACCTTGGGCAAAGTAGCAATATTAGCCTCCATTTTTAATTTGAGGAGCCTTAGCTTTTCAAGCTGCTCTTGGTCATCTTCAACAATTGAAGTTTCAGAAACCGTTGGAACTTCTGCAATACCCATGGGTATATTAGCCGTTATTTGTTATTAACTGTTATGAGAAAATTGTGTAAAAATTGCTATGAAAAAATATTGAGTTTAGCACTTAGTGTGCAAGCTAAGTGAGACAAGCTATAAAGAGAGGGAACAAGAGACAAACAATTTATGAACTAAAAGCGATGCAAGGCTAGTTAAATATGCAGAAGAAAATTGTGGACAAGCAAGGTCCACTATAATAGGTTCGATTGCATTACAGAACGAAAGACTTCTGTGCAAGGGGGCATGGAAGGGGACAATTTTAACCCTCAATAAGAAAAAAAAGGAGAGCATGTACTTGCTCACCCCCTTATGCCCTAAACTCACTCTCTTATCCCTGAGGCCCTGTTTAGTTCCCACCCCGTAAACACAAAAACGCAAAATTTTCCGAAAGAATCTTGCTAATTTGAAGTACTAAATGAAGTTTATTTACAAAAATTTTTGCATGGATGGGCTGTAAATCGCGAGACAAATCTAATGAGCCTACTTAATCCATGATTTGCAACAGTGATGCTACAGTAACCATCCGCTAATTATTAATTAATCATGGATTAATTAGCATCATTAGATTCGTCTCGCGATTTACAACCCATCTGTGCAAAAAGTTTTGTAAATAGACTTCATTTAGTACTTCAAATTGGTAAGATTCTTTTGCAAAATTTTTTTGCAAAAAGAACTAAACACGGCCTGAATCTCAATAAGCGGTTAAACAAATAATATAAACACTTACTAAATATGCACTGAGTTAAAAATAGTGTAACAAATCAAAGCACACCAAGCTTGCTTAAATCACTTCTGGGAATCATGCAATGATTTGCATGCAACAAGTTTCACTATAGTTCTCAAAATTAACAGGCCGCCTCATACAGCGGATTGTGCAACAACAGATGTCAAATATTATGGGCATTTGATATACTTGAACTAAGTGACCATAACTCATCATTACATTTAGATCATAAACATCGAAAATAGTTACTATTGTCACCATGGAGCAGAAATCTGCCATTATTATTTGACAACTGGATCCCTATACAAGCTAAATTGTATGCATAGATACTGAATAGAGGTCATCGATTTTGCAGTGAAAAGTAAACAAAATCTCCTCTACGTTTCCCTTGGTAAAAGCTACAATTCAGAAAAAAAATTCTGAAAGATCCACAACTTAAATTATTAGTGAGAGAAGGCCTCAACTTTTCCCATCCTTTCCCAAATTTAACCACACCACACTTAGTGACCTTGCCTATCCACAAGAATCCCCATGTGGGATCATTTCTACACATATACCGTGAGGATGCACAGATTACATAAACGCCACTCAAGGTGGACTAGACCAGTCAAAACCCTAGGTACTGGAGCAAGGCAAGAAGAGGGGTGTACCAATGAGGGCGGAAGGGAGGAGAGCGGTGAGGCAGGAGGCAACCGCGTCGGGAACGCGTTTGGCTGTGCCGCGGAGGTGCTCCAGGACGTGTCGGTCCAGATCGGCTAGCTCACTCTCCAGCTCCTCCACCTCCCTCTCTAGCTCCTCGGCTTCGTCCTCTGCGGCGGGGGCCAAAGCCTTGCGCTTCCGGTGGTTGAGCAAGGCTCCAGCTTGGCCTGGTGCGGGCGCAGCGCCGGCCATGGTGGGCAGTGGCAGACCTAGGATTGGAATTTAGGGTATGCCATGTCAAAATTTCAACATACAATTCGGTATTCGCTACACAACAATAAAAAAAATTCCACAGGCAACTCGGTAGGTAAGCAATTTGGTTCAATACTTGCATAGATTACAATATAAATAGTAGAAGCACGTTAAGTCTTAGAAATATATAAAATAAGCTTACACACCTACGATAGTTCAAAGAGATTACCTTATTTGTTCTTACCATGCCTCCGCTTCCTAAAGTTTATGAAAGTATTAATTATATCATCTTTGTCCACTTGAAAGAAGATATCTCGCTCGATTAATGTGAGTAGACAATCATCCAAAAGACTATCTCTCATCTTATTTCTCAGCTTAATTTTTCGCAGAAGTCAATGCAGAAAAGACACTTTCAACCAATGTGTGGTGTAGCCTCATTCCTCAATTATTGCATCTATTAATCTACACTAGTAAGCAAGCCCGTGCTAACGCTACGGCTAAATTACAGACATAAAAAAATTAACACATGATCCATAGTCCAAAATGGTAAATATATATTTCACACAAAGTGTCGATCTCACTTATTAATTGCTGAAATCTGCATAAACCAGATTGACAAAGCTCGATCTAGCCAGCAGTGCTAAACATTAAAGAGTAGACCTTGCTGTCAGTGGCTCAGTGCTAAACATCACAAAGGAAATATGAAGTGGAATACTATATCTATGCGTGCCCTTCTGTATCTTATGGACAGACTGAAAAAAAAATTAAATACCATGGTTTCATTATAGTTGCAATTGCCACTGCCTAACACCTGATCACAACACTTCCTTTCATCTTAATCTAAGCTAGCTGCATCCAGTCTCCGCACCCTCGGTTCATGCAACTGCACATTTTCAAAATTAAACAAACATAAGTTGTGACATAAATGAACAAGAATCGAACGTCGTTTCAGGTATATACATAGTTCAATGCCCATGCATTCCAACAGTGATATACATATTCTTTACTGAGAGAGCTAATGGAAAATAACACATTAACACCATACAACCAATCAACAGCTCCTCAACTCCACATGTAACTTGATCACTTAAACCTTTGTTTGAATGCATGTGAAACCAGTGATCGTGGGATTACCTGGGATGGTGAAATATTGACTCGTAAAAGTTCACTTAGCATAAGAGCCCTTGGGTCCAAAATGTTGCTGATTATGACAAAATGTCCCCTATCCAAGAACCTTCAGAAAAGGTCCCTCGAGGAACACATGAAACCATCGCTTCCCTGTATGGAAGCCGTTTCACCTGTAGTAGTTGAGACTTGTGAGAATGACAAGACAATCTTCAGTTCTTTTAAAGAGTTTAGATAACATTAGGATTCAAAACATCCTAAACAAACCTGTTTCATACATGGATTAAAATACCATATCAAAGATGATTCCATTGATCTCAAGATGATATCAGTAACAAGTTAAAAGGATCCGCTTTGAACTGCTCTCCTCTGGACGTGATTGCTCTTCTTTGCTTCCTCAGCTGCAGCCTCACCCTCTTGTCCCTGCATTAATGCCCCTGAAAAAAATAAATGATCCGCTGAGGGAACCATCACATCCTCTAGAGTAAAGGAAAAGGAATTTAACTAAAATTATCACTCTTAGTTTTCTGGGAAAGACTACCAAAATACATTCACTGAAAATAATCAACTCTAATATCTTTTATATAGAAACCAAAACATGCAAAGAAATGGAGAAACAAGCTATTCACATACAGCAGAAGGATAAAGGAAGAGGCTTATAAAAAATATGTAACACAGTGATATACATATTCTTTACTTTCGCTTCTAGTCAAATCTAAGATGCAGTGCAAATCTAGTCTAGTCACCTAAGATCAAATCTAGTCACCTAAGATGCAGTGCAATCCAAACTTAGTCACCTAAGATCAAATCTAGTCACCTAAGACAAAAATAAGGGCAAAATTACAATTTCTTTAAAATGCATCTTCATTTCTGATGAGCATGGGCATGTATGCTGAGAAGTTATGAAGCAACACCATAAAAATGTAAAGGATAAAAACAAGTGCACAAGAAACTGACCAATATATGGTAACACAAAATGCCAGGTAATATCATCCAGCAGTCTCAATGTCCCCCCTGCATTTTTACAAAATATCAAATATATGCATGGCATAGTATGCATCTGCAGTACGTAGTGGCAAGCCCAGGAGCCCTCTAGAACCTGAAATCTACAGCAACATTAGCTATACATGAGACGCTATGTTTGTTTTTATTCCTTTCACGTTGAGCAGCATATATGGAGTAACAGGATTTCACAATCTACCATCACAACTCAGTTTCTCTCATTGCTTGATGATTGAATGATGTTTTAGATTTCAATGGAATATGTTGATAAATTAACTGGAACTAACATCACATGCATGGAAGAAATATGCAAAAACAAAAAAAAATAATACAATGACCACATGTACATATTACATTTTTTATCAATCAGTTGAGTGATGGATTGCTGATGCTCAGGTGGAACCATTCACATATTACATTCTTAGGGAAGACAAGAAGCATTTCCATCAACCTTTCTTTCCAACCACAGAAACCCCTAAAACTGATGACAATACCTGATTAATCACCACAACATTTTCCTCGAGCAAAGACATCACGTTAGAGTGTTAGACAAATCACTCCTGTTCCTAGTCTTCACAATTGCTAGGAGCTTGAACTGAATGACATGCTTGAATCCATGAGGTGAGGAAGCAGACAAGGGCATACTACACCACATCGTGCAGCAACTCATAAATATTAAATTATTTTAGATATGTAAGCATTTGCAAGATCACTCTAACAAATGTTAAAAAAATCATGGTCCTAATCTTTTATTGTTCTATAAAGTAGCACTTCATAACTACCGTGTTGGAAACTTGTGGGGCAGAAAGGCAGCGACACCTCAGAGCATATATAATCTGATTTCTGAATTAACCAATCTGAAAATTGTGCACTCTTGCTTCCTTCCTCAGTACAACTAAAAGTTTCAAAACTAATATATGTGAACCAGACCACACACTATAGCTAAATGTGGAAGTCAATGTCCACAGCTAGTTTATTCTACAGCCGTGAATCAACAACAACAAAAGAAACTTAACCAATAACTCAGACGCTTTTAGGACCCCAGTCCCCAAGCAGTCCCCTACCGCAGAACTGAACAATCCTACACCTCCCGAGGATGTTAACTATAAAACATTCGAAGCCTCTGCGCTCAATGCAGTGCAAGAAGCACTCTAGGTTTGGTACAATACCTGCGATAAGCACCAGGATTGTGAGGGCGACCACCGCATCGAAGACCTACGCCATCAGCGCCTTGGCGTCGCACGCGCACTCAGCGCCCTTGGCCGGCAAAGTCGCAGCCCGCTCCTCCTGCCCCCCTGCTCCCAAGACAGCATGAGAATTATCAGAGGAAGAAGCGGAGGAACCGCGAGCAACAAACAGAGGAGGAAGCGGCAAGAGAAGGATGACGGGTGCAAGAGAAAAACGCCCGAAACTCGACCGAATCAAAACGAATCGCTCCCAAACTTTGCATAGGTGATCTCCATGGAGTTGGTAAACTATCTCGAAAGAGTCATGTCTCAAATCGAACTCAAACTCTGGGAATTTCAGATCACGTGCAAGAATGCAGTTTTTCTCCCCAAAATGAAATTGGTTCGATTCTTCGTGCTCGTGTTGATTCAATCAAATTAACTCATGGAGTAGCGTCAACACATGTCTTTGCACGAATCAAACCAACAAAAAGCTCCCCAAACGCTTGGATTTAAGAAATCGAGCCAAAAATGAGAAGAACTGCATGTGGATGTGGATGTGCAATGGAGGAGCGCGTGGCTCGGCAGCGACCCCACGCGGCCTCGCCAAGTAGCGACGGCACCCTGCCCGCCGTGGCCTCAACCCGCGGGTGTTGGAGCCGTGCGCGTGGAGGTGCGGCTCGGCGGCGGCGCGCGGAGTCAGGGCCCGGCGCGGCGGCCGGAGGAGTCCGCGGCCGGCGCGGACGACGCCGGGGGCGGCAGGAGGGCTCGTGGCGTCGGCAGCCGGGGCCCGCTGCCCGCGCGCATCCCGGCGGCGGCGGCCTGAGCCCGCAGCCGGCGCAGGGCGGGGCGGCGGCGCAGGTCGGGCTGAACCCTCCATCCGAGCCGCGCGCCGCGCCAGATCCAGATCCCGCGGGAGGCCGGGGCGGAGCGGGAGGCCGGCGCGGCTGCTGCGGCGCCCCCGGAGGCCGGAGGCGGAGCGGGAGGCCGGGGCGGCTGCTGCGGCGCAGGAGGAGGCTGCGGGGGACCCGGAGGCGGAGCAGGAGTTGGAAGACGGCCGCGGGCAGGTCGGCGCGCGGGATTCGAACGCGGGGCGGGGCAGAGGGGCGGGCGACGCGCGGGCGATGGGGTCTCCGCTTCAACGCGTTGAAGCGGATGATCTCGGTCCGTTGGATGGTGTTTGGATGATCCAGCGCCATTGATTTTTACACAGGCGAAATTTGGGGTACGTTTTTGTTGGTGCAGTGGGTGGTGGGCATCTCAGCGGGAGGCGCGAGATTGGGTGGCCGTAGCGTAATTGGATCGTTCCCTTATAGGATGGATGTGACATCAATTAACCCATGTATTAATCTAATGGCTCGGGTTAAGAAGGGGAATGGGGATTTACCTTTGATTTGGCCGGTTAGGGGCTGGGGGTGGGCCAGCAGTAGGCACTGCAGGCTGCGGCAGCCTCTGGGGGCAGGCCGGCGCCGGCGGCAGTGCAGGCTGCGGCAGCCAGCAGGCAGGCCAAGCGACCGGCGCGGCGAGCGGAGGCGCCTGGTCGAGGTCGGGGGCGTCACCGTCGCGGGAGGACCGGAGGATAGAGTGAGAGGGAGAGTCACGTGAGAGACCGAGAGGAAAGGGGGCGCCGGCGCAGGCCGATTTCGGTTGGGCCATGGTGGGCCGGAATTTACTCCCGCGCCCACTCGCTGGCCCAGCGCGAGTCAGCCATCCCAGCCGCAACCCTAGGCAGCGAGGGCAGGCGACCAGGCGCAGGCGGCAGGGCGAAGGGAAGCCGGCGAGCAGCGGAGGCGCTTCGGGGGCGCGGGCAACAGGTGCTCCGCCTGCTCGGCGTGCGCGCGGCGTCCTCGGCTCCTCGGCGGGCGGCGGCGCAGGCGCGCAGCGCCGCATCCAGACGGCAGCCAGGCAGGCGGCAGGCGCAAGCATTCAAGCAAGGGCAGCGGAGGTCAGTGAAAACTGTCATTGCAATTTTCGAAATTAATGAAAAATTCACAACAATGCAGTAGCGCAATGAGATTTCTGAAACTCGATTACACCATTTGAAATTCTGAATACCCACCTCCCAAATCCTGGGTCCGCTGCTCCAAGTGGGCTCCCGAACTCCGGCGTCGGCGGCAAGCTTCGTTGTTCCATTTTCTTTTCTTCTCTCTTTTTTTAGGGGTAAAATCAGCCGGTTGCTGCTATACAAGTGGGAACAACCACTGGAACCACTTTATAGCAATCCGGAAGTACACGTGCGTAGGTAATCACTTGTTGTCCTAGTTTGATATGTGAAACATAGGTTCATGATTTCAAGTTTAGAGCAACTCCAAGAGCATATCTAAAATCGGCTATCTAAATTAGCTCTCTAAAATATTTAGTCTCTCCAAACAGAAAAAGGTCTGCAGGAGCATCTCTAAAATTGGCTCTCTATTTTTTAAAATGCCGCTACATCATCAGGTAGGATTGAACTGAAACAACATTGCTTTGGAACATATTATCGAACACCCTCATGTCATCCCATGTACCATGTTCCATGAGTTCTCTAGATCCCAGGTCATCTCATTCCTCGCGTGTGAAGGGGTTCCAGACCTGTTCACAGAAGCATGCCAACCGAAGCTTCTGGTGGATCAGCTCGGCAAGCCAAGGTTTGATAGGCGGCTGTCAGCCGTGTTGTGCTTCAGCACAGGATGGTGGCGGCCCTTGACAAGAGAGGGGGGCATGGACGGGGATGCGTAGAGGGCGGTGGTGCTCGGCAGGGGACTTGGCATGGCCAGGATGGCCGCATCGCCGTCGCATCCGGCCACTCGGCGGGGCTAGAGGCTGGGACTTCCACCGGAGTGCTGCTGCCACTTCCACGAAACAGAGGTGATGACTATGGAGATGAGTATGCAAGAATGATGAGGCGTGTGGGGGGAGAACACCGGGCAACCCCGGATGGCGAGCGATGCCCGCTCGCTTCTTCTGCCGAGCGACAAACGTGGGATAACGAGCTCGGGATTTTGGAGATGCAGTTGACGAGGCTGTTGGAGCACAATTTTATCCAAATTTACTGAACCGGGGTAGGATAGCGAGTTTGTTGGAGATACTCTTACACATTTGTAGTGTTGGACGAATTGTGAGTGAGTGTTTCACTGTTGTTCACCGCAACCGGAGTAACCCCAAGGAGGCAGTGGCAGTAAACCCATGCCTCCTCTTGAGCGTGCCGCCCCCTACACCTCAGCCTCCCCTCTCTTGCTCTTGCTGAACTGATATCCTGCATCATCGCTCATGATTACCTCCACCCCTTGACTTTCCTTCTAAATACCCTCCCCCATCTAGAACCGCAAGGCGTTGTTTTTTCCTTTCTATTTTGTATTTGCGAGTTTTCAGAAGTTGCGATTCAATTTAAGAAAATACCAGTAGTTTGAATCTGATGTTGATAATCCGAACACTCAGCTGAAAGTTTTCTAAACTTTTTGGTTCAGAGTGCATATTCTTTTTTTTTCTCCGAAGGGGTTCAGAGTGCTGATATACTCTACAGAATTTCCAATGAAAAGGTTAAAAGCTCCATGTTCCATTTTCAGACCTCCAATTTGAATCTTAAAATTTGTGAATAATCGAGGCCATATTTTGGTTGGATCTGAAGGAAAGGTTTGGGAAATTAACTGGCGTTAATGAAGAGAAAGCTTATCAATTCTCTCTTTCCAAATTGATGGCTCTATCTTTTGTTGTGTCAGAACTTGGTTGAGCTCTCAATATTTTCTTAGACTTGATTAGTCATTTATAAGGTTGGTATTTTGGTATATACTGATCAATGCTTTGGTTTAATGTTCTGTTTGCACAAAAGTCAATACAATTTGTTCCTGTGTAACTCTTCTCATGTCATAGTGTAATGGCACAAGCTATGGCTTAACCTGTTTGCCCTTTTTTTCTCTCTCAGGCTTAACCCATCGATTAAGTTGGATTTTGCTATGGCAGCCGAGGAAGATGTCAAGCAGAGGCAGATCATTGAAAACCGTGCAAGAAATATAAGCCGCAATGTTCGATGTACTGAGTGTGGTAGCCAATCGATTGAAGATTCACAAGCTGATGTTGCTATTCTCCTTAGAAAGGTTCTTCCTTTTACACTTGAACAAATGAGTTAAATTGCCTATTGGTCGTTACAAAACTCATGATAACTGTAGTTTTTGGTCATTCTCTAACTAAATAAGGCAGATTTGCTCATATTGTTATGTGTTCCTTTCTGATGTTTCCTTGCAAACACTATTTATCTAAAGCAATGTTAGACTTACATCTTGGATATTGAAAATGGAAATGTAGTAGCGCCCATTTTATTGGATGTATCTCCAGGCAGCTGTATTGCTTGGTGCATCTGCCTTTGAATAACTGAGTTATCATTTCCTCCTGGTAGTAAAAGAACTGTGCTTTAACTGGGCTATTTTTAGTCATTCTATAACTTAATTCGTCAGATGTGTGGACATTATGATGTGTTTTTTTTTCTGTGTTTTGGTGCACCAGCCGTTCAATTATGGAATTGGACTAGAGCAGATAAGACTTGTTGGAAAGTGAAGTAATGTAGTTATGATACTCCTGATTCTGTAAAATGGAATCTATTTTCCTGCAATCTTTTGTTTTTAAAAAATATTTTCCTTATAAATTTACTGCTTTCAGAATCATGCTTAAATTTGATAATTTTTAGGAAACTGAAGATCATATGATAACAAACATCTCACATTCTCAGTTGTATATTCTTTTGTATGTGATAAGCCTGTCAATTCTTGGCATATAAAACATCTCACATTTTGAAGGGTTTTTTTTGGTAACTGAAGCTTTGACAATTTGGTTTGATAGGAAATTTAATGGTACCATGTTAGTCTCCAAGATGTTAAGCTTCATGGGTCTGTTTGGATGTCGGCCCTAGTCTTCCGTGCCAAAGCATTGGCCGGGCAAACTTTGGTCGCCAATTTAGTCGATTTGGCCGGGGCAGGGCGCAAAAATGAACTGAGCATGGGCATGGAATTTAGGGCAGGCCTAATTTTGGCCGGCGTCCAAACAGTGTATGCACGGTCAAATGCCAATTTTTGGCCTGGCAGCCAGCGGCACCTATCCAAACACGCCCCGTGTGCTTCTTTTGGCTTCTCTGCTATATTTTGTATATTTGGTTGCACAATCAGGAACATATTGTTGACATGCATGTTAACCAGGTTCAGTAGTAATCCTAATTTAACAGCACAGTGCTTTTCTGTACATTAAACAATTTATATTTTCTGCCAGGCAGTAATGATATTGCATTTTGCAGCTCATTCGTGATGAAATAAAAGCAGGAAAGAGTGATAAAGAGATGTACAAGAAACTAGAGGATGAGTATGGAGAGACTTTTTATATGCCCCAAAGTTTGATCTTCAGACTGCTGGGATATGGCTTTCACCTGTAAGCCCTAATTGAGATCTAGCATTTCGTACATGTTTCCATTTGTCTGACAGTAATTTTTTTAATGGGCTGCGCTACTCTGAGACATGCTAATTGAGCTAGTTGCTTATCAAATCCCCAGATACCTAAGAAATCTGTTTACCAGAATCCAAGACAAAGCCTTTGTTCACCTGATTTGATTACATTCTGAGCAGGTCATTGTGGGTGGTATAGCAGCTGGCATCTGGGCTTACCAAAAGCACAGGCAAAGGACAAATGTTCACATTATGGCTCTGAACCTTGTCCGAGGGGTTCCGCTGACTCCAAGGGAGAAGGAGACCATGCTTGAGATCCTCACACCACCACCGCCTCCAAGGAAGTGGTGGTGGCCAGGCCAATGATGTAGTGTTCATGTGTTTATCCTGCAGTATAGAGTATGTTTCCCATGTTGCAAATTTTTAGCTCAGAGTTTGGATGCATATTGGATATATGTGATACTTTGATAACGAGTTTTGGTTGAAACAAATAGTTGCGCCATGTAGTCCATGGACCTAGCAGCATTTGCTGCATTACTGAAGGCAATGCGTTTCTGGCAGATTGGGAACAGATGAAAAGAGTCTGGTGTTGTCTGTGCTCTGCTGCTTCTGTGAGTAGTATTGGAAGTCTGCCCATAAGTTTACAAGATTGCCACTTGTTCCACTATTAGTCAAAACACCAAGATTACCACAACAGTTCACTTCTACCTTTCTGTATAACGTATGCATCTACAGTATCCACCTATCTACTGAATGAGTGTTTCTTCTACCTTCGGTGCCTTATTTTCTCATGTCCTCTTGAGCCAAATAGCATGCCTGTCAGATAAATATTACCACTGGCTGCTGCTCGCATTGACAAGCTTGATGCCGCATTTGACGTCCACGCAGCGCCTGATGTACGGCGTCACCTTGTCCAGGTCCACGTCCCTCCCCGCCGCGCAGTCGTAGGCCGACGGCGAGTGGAAGCACGGCTCGACGGAGGCCGCCCGCCGGCAAGGCATGTCCCGTGGATCCAGCCCCTCCCTCCAGTCGTCGGACCACATGGGCGCCCTGGGCATCACACAGGGCCGCCGCCAAGCGAGCCCCTGCGCGACGTACCCGAACGTGGAGTATCCGCTGGTGACCAGCACGTCGCACATGCTGAGCAGGTACATCTCGCTCAGCGCCCTCATGTCGTGCGCCGCGTCGCGCCACCGCTGCCGCCCCTCGTGGCTCGGCTGGTGCACGCCGCCGGCGACCCTGCCGCCGTACTCGTCCCTGATGCGCTCGTAGTACCACGAGCTCAGCGACGTCACCAGGACGGCGTGCGAGGGCGTGCCGCTGGCGTTGCCCCCTGCCGTCGTCGTCTCCGGGAGGAGCCTCTCGCCGCGGACGCACGAGAGGACCTGCTCCAGGACGGCCTGCGGCGGCTGCTCCTTGTGGAACACCCTGATCTGCACGCCGACGCGCTGGGCGGAGCCGGCGAGGGTCGAGCGGTAGTAGCTCGTGACGGCGTGCCAGACGGGGTTCGTCGGGTGGAAGAGGTACCGGCCCAGGTGGTGGAACACGGCGTCCTTCTCCGGGAACATGGCCTCGAGCTCGCCGGTGAACGGCGGCGTCAGGAAGAGCCCCGGCACGATGTAGTTGTCCGTCCACATGAAGAGCCACGGCACCTCGCCGAGGAGCCTCTGGTGCGCGCCGCAGAAGAAGAGCTTCTCGTGGAAGCCGTAGCCGCTGCCGCCGGAGAGGTGGAGGTACAGATACGGCGGCGGCCGCGGCGGCGCCGACCACGACACGTTCCCGTCGGCGGACACGGCGACGGCGCCGCTCCGCAGCATGTCCCCGAGGCTCTGCTTGGAGCCGCCCAGGTAGCCCTGGAGGCGCCTGAGCGGGGAGAAGGAGAACCAGCCGGGGCGCGGGAGCAGCCACGTCGTCCCCGGGAAGGGCTCGCAGAAGAGGTCGGCGGCGTCGCTGCCGCCGTCGACGAGGAGGACGCGCTCCGTGAGCACCGCGTATAGGAAGGACGACGTGATGGCGAGCATGCGGTTGCCGAGGCCGCGGTAACTGATGTACACGAGGTAGCGGCAGCCATCGTCGACGACGCCCTCGCCGGAGTCGAGCCGCCGGACCGCCTCCTTATACGCGGCCGTGCCAGGGCCACATCGCTTCTGGAGAGCCTCCTGCATCCGGAGCTTGGCGATGAGGTACGGGGACGGCTTGTGCGAGGACTCCTTGTTGTAGCCGGCGAACTCGTACCGGCTCCGGCACGACCCGTAGGTGAAGTCTGCGGTAAGAAGGCCGTCGAGGAGATGGTCGGCGGTGATGTTGGACCGAGGATCCCAGTCTGTTTCATCACACATACAAAAAAATTGCAATGTAATAAGCTCTCAGTACAAATTCAGGGGCTTAGCTAGATCGCTTGAATTGGCGCGAGTGTACTGATCAATAATTGTAAAATTTTCTAATTTTGCATGAGGAATGATATACCTCAGTTGAACTTTGCCAAAAATTTCTTGCATTCTAAAGTCTAAACGTATTTGCTGAGAGGTGTTCCGTTCCCTAAGAGCAAAGAGCAGGGTTAATGGTTGCGTCCGCTGCCGGCGAAATAGAGTCTAGTGTGGACATAGCGCAGCGGTGGAACAGAGACCTGCAGCCAATGGAATCGCGGCACAGTGCTCTTCACCCGTATTTTGCCGGTAGCTAGCGAGTCGCTCCACTACGGGAAGGCGTATTTGCCGTGTGCCCAAAATTTGCCATGGGCAACTTCTCGAGCACACGACAAACAACTCTTTTGCCATGTGTCACCCAAAAAACGCACGGCAAATGTTAGGCACACGGCAAAACCATGCTTTGATGTGTGTTTTTTTTGACACACGGCAAAGTAATAAATTTATCGTGTGATTTTTTTTCACACGGCAAAGTAATAAATTTTTTCCTCTTCTCACCTCGAAACTTTTTATGCTCTTCACATACAACATGTGGCACTCTATGTTAAAATTTAATATGTTTTTATATTTATTTGCTATATTTAACTAATTAATTTGGTACACCATGTCCCTAAACTTGTCCTGAAATCTGGCTTTCTAAACTCTTAAATCATCCATCTGGGTCCCTGAACTGTGTTAAGTGGTTCATCCGAGATCCCAAATTAAACGCGCCACGCCACGCCACGCTCTGATTTAGGGACCTAGGTGAAATTTTAAGATAATTTTGCGGATCTAGGGTGCAATTTACTCTAAGAACAAGGTGAATGCTCCGAACTTTGACCTCACTATAGTGTTCTGATAGCAATATACTATATATAGCAATCTAGCATAGCCAATTAAGAAGACGGCATGTTCTCTACCCAAACATTGTGATCGATTATATAATGACTAAGGCTGTGTTTAGATCACTTCCCCAAAATTTTTGAAAGGGAATCTTAATATTTCGGAGTACTAAATAAAGTCTATTTATAAATTTTTTTGTACGGATGGATTGTAAATCGCGAGACGAATCCAATGAGCCTAATTAATCCACGATTAATCTATAATTAGCGAATGATTACTGTAGCACCACTGCTGCAAAATTATGGATTAAGTAGGCTCATTAGATTCGTCTCACGATTTACAACCCATCCGTGCAAAAAGTTTTATAAATAGAATTCATTTAATACTTCATGCATGTATCCAAACATTTGATGTGATATTTTTGGGGGAATTTTTTTTGAAACTAAACACGGCCTAATACGTAACAAAGTAACAAAATGTATGAAATATGCTCATCATATTATATCTGTTTTTGTTGACTTTAGACATCTCGATCGATAGCCAAACATATATTGAACTCCAACACCACCTAATCACATGCCCTGCAGTATGATCTCTCTCTTTCATCTTTTTATAGCAAGTGATCGATGTGCCGTCCTTATTAGCATTGCCTAGCTTTTGATGCATAACATTACTTACATTGTTGCACTGACCATCTCATGTATCGCCTTCATCGATCTAATCCGTGGTGTCAGTGCATCTAGAAAGAGGTCAACTCTTTTTTTTTCAAAAAAGAAAGAGGTCAACTCTCTATATATAATAGCCGAACACGGACAGCGACGACACCAGTATTGTGGGGGTTGGCATGGGCTATGGCTCCATCCCCCTCATGTTTTTCATTTTTTTATATCAAAGATATTTTGATTAAGAAGAAATGAGCTGCATGATCTAGTGTTTCTTCAACGAAATAGTAACCTAGCTGCCGCCCTAATCTTTTAATTATTCTTGCTCCGTCGCAATCGTATTCTTGATTTCCAGCAAGGCAATGTACATCATGCCTCCCCTATCCTCTCAGGTCCTACTCCTCCGATCCGCCGGTCCTGGTCTCGATCGATTTTTTACTTCATCATATCAGAAATACAAGTCCACTGGAGAGCTTTGATATGATCTCTGGTATTACACTTTATTTGTGATCAACAGAAACAGTTGTAATGTATTGTATTCAAACCTGAAGGAGCTACAGCTACATGCTATAAAAGCACGTTTCATGACCAGTCACTAGCTAGTAGCAGCAAGTTCTTCATCACTTTGTATTTGTCAGTATATGTGATTTTTTTGCCATTGATAATGATTTATTTTTTTAAAAAAAATACAAAACTATCACAACAAAACAAACTAAATGGAGTTTTTCATCACTTGACCATTTTTTAGTCGATTATTTATACTCTGCAATTATTTCTAAAAGGCACTGATGATCACGAATGTTGTCCGCCGCGCGCGTGGACGTACGTTGGTATCGGAGCTTATCAGGTTCATATGGCGCCTAGCTATTCTAGCTAGCTAGCGGCCGGCAGGCGGTATTGTTTCGTCGCGTAGCTGCTCGTAGACTCGTGGCATGTATAGCTAGACTAGGTCGTCGGCTCTATATGAAAGAGGATCTATTGGACGCCCATTGCCACATGTAAAATTTTATACATCCCAAAAAGAAGAGAAGAAGAAGAGAACGAAGAATCTGTATGTGTATGGAAATGCAGATAGCAGATCAACAAATAAATCGATCGACATAGCTGGTGTTTAATTTGTTGTTGGCTGGCACGCGTGCATGTGTGCAACTGTTGATAGATTATCGAACCTGTCTAGTTTCGGTAAGCTCGCACTACGAGAAACAGTATCTAGTTTCGGTAAGCTCGCACTACGGGAAACGGCCGGTTCACACACGGCAAAGCATGCTGTTTCCGGTAGTGTCGAGGAATTAATTAATTAAACAGATCGACTACTGTAGTAGCGAGGAGGATCGGACGAGAACTGGCGAACCGCACTATGCATGCTGCGTCGTTGTCTTGCTAGCTTACTTAGCTTGTAATTAACGTGGTGTGTACCTCCCGGGGCGCCGTCGTCGAAGAACAAGGCGGCCGGCATCCCGTCGGGCGAGCGGCCCCACCAGGCGCCGTCGTTGGCAGTGAGCACGACGGCGGCGGCGGCCACGGCCGCCGCGACGACGCAGACGGCCGGCAGCGCCCTCCTCGTCGCGAGGCTCCTGCTTCGCGGCGGCCACCACCACCACCTCGCCGTCGTCGTCGTCGAGGAGTTAGTCTGCTGCTGCTTATTGGCCACTCCCACTACTCCCACGCCGCCGCCGCCCTGCGTCGCGTCCATGGCCGTTCGCCCGCGCGATCTCTCGGCCGGGCGCCGCGCCGGTTTCGCTCGCTCTCAGACCGAGCGAGCAGTTGGTTTCGCGCTAGCTATGGCGAGCTGTGATTGGGTTGGATGACCTCGATGGTATGGTATGGGCAGGCAGTTGGGGCGAGCGAGCGAGTCCAGCCGGGAGGCGGGAGCGCATATGGGACGACGCGCGGCCGGCCACGACTTGGCACTTGCGGTGTTTGCGGCGAAGGTGGGGTAGGTGGGTCCCCGACGCAAAGGCAGCTATACGGTCGCTGCTATACGGCCGGCGATACGTCAGACATGCGCGTACGACGTACGTGCGTGAGGAGAAAAAAAATTAAAGGCCGGTAATTTAACTTGGCTAACGAGGCTATCATTGGTCGATAATGGACAAGATGACCAAATGGAGGATCACGGGCATCACCGCGAGGTACGCTCTCAAGTCTGCGGGTACGGAGGCGCCGGTTGCCGATCCAGACTGCTCATCACCTGATCGATCGGCCTCTCCGTAGTAGCGATGAATGAAGCGAGCTTAATTCCTGGCTATTACATTGGCACGACGCACCGTGACCACGAGGACAATTGGCCGGCGCGCGGATTCTTTCTGCTGTATCGTGTATGCCATGTAACTGCAGACGACGACGGCGGCGGTGTCACGGCCGTCTGGCCGCCGTTGACCCATTCCGGCTGAAGAATCTGTTGTGCAATGCATCATGCCGTGCCGTACGTGCACGGCCGTCCTGGCAGAAACGGGGGCCCACTTGACTAGCAAAATAAACCTATACAACATAAGTGGGGCCTACTTGACTAGCAAAATATACAACATAAAATTAACAAATACAATATAATACTAAATAGCAACGGAAAGCATCAAAAGTCATACCTATTTAATCTTGCTTGCATAATCTTTACTTGAATAGCATCATTTTTTTCGTGTTACTTGAAATGAAAATTTTAGTGATAGACTCATAATCAATCTTTTCCAACATGCTGCTCTCAAGTGCTATTATGGCCAAATCATTAAGGCTTTATTGTGTCATTGTAGAACGCAAGTAAGATTGTTAGTAGCTTCAATTTAGAAAAACTTCGTTCTGCTGATGCAACAGGTCTCTTTTAGGGCCCTATTTTGCTAAAATGTCAACTTTTTTAGAATCAAGGAAATCCCAATATCTTGAATCAAATATATATCAGGCTGAAAAGAATCATCATCATCTGCAATGGGAGAAGTATTCAAATTATCTGTCATTATCGGTTTGCCTGTTTGTGTTATCAGTAGGAGGTTGCTGACCCTCAATATTATTTTCAGTCTCTGATGCATGACTATCTGTAATATCATTGTCAACCGTACTAGCAGGTGCATGACCTTGATCAATAGTTTGATTCTCGAGGACCACTTGTGATTTTTTTATAATAAATCTATCCATAGCTCCTTTCGGAGATTGAGTTAAATCTATCCATAGCTTTCTTTTACGCTTTTGAGAACCCGAATTATATTTTCTAGACCGATTTGCAGAAGACATGATTTTATCTTGAAACAATAAACACCTACATCAAACATCAACCAATTATCAATTGATTCATCATTTATCCATTAAAAAAGAAGTATAATGACTTGTGGCAGACTAGCAGTAACCAGTAAGCAGCACTAACTTACGGTTCAAGCGATCAGCACGTAGCAGCCTGTCTCGAGATGGTGCGTCGTCGCGGCGGCGGCGCGCCGATGCGGTGATTGTTGGAATTTTTTTGTAGTAAAAAATGTCGAAAATCCAGAAAATGAGAAAAAAATGGGAGAAAGGATAATGATGCCTTTAGATCCTGTTCTGCGCCCTGATCGGAGGCGTAAACACGTGGTTGCGGCCCCAGGTCGCCCAGCGCATAATAAATAGTGGGGCCCGGCTTTTGGAGTCTCGGTCTAACCTAGTCCAAAACCTAGCCGCCCCACTACAGCCGCCTGATCTGTGGCAGTGCTGAAGCCTCCTGAAGACCGTCGCCAACCCGTCGCCGTCCCTAGACAGTGGCAGTGAAGGCCCGAAGGGAGGTGGTACCCGCGATGATCTCCTTCGACTATGTTGGGTACATCTATGGGAATGACTACAGCTCCTACGTCGCTCTCGTCCCTAACCAAGATGGCTAGTGCACTGCTACATCCGTGATGCCGCTTCTCGCCAGTCTAGATCTAAACTCGTTCTTGTATTTTAATGGGTTGTGCTCATGTTAATTAGGTGATAGATCCTGAAAATGTTTAAGTACTAAGTCATGTTTTTTCCAACAGCGATGCCCTACGGATTGTGCTATGGAAATGGGTTGTGCTCATGTTGATTAGGTGCTCATGTTATTTTTTTCCAACCTAGCTAACCGATTTAGCAGTTTTGTAAATACAATGTGTGGAGAAATCGGCGACTCTAACCAACTCTATACGAGAACTCGATTTTTTATTCACCATAACTTAATATAACACAAGACCCTTGCACTCTTTATGTAGCTACCATATCATGACACTACTACACTACATGGCAACCTTGTTATCTCCTACTTAAGACCTCTTATGACATGATATGGCAAGAGGGGAGGTAAGCACCTATATTTGTAGGACTCCATGGCTCTTATGGTTTTGCCATGTGTTCATCACTACACACTTCTTTATAAATTATCTAACTTTAGAATTTTCTCCATACTTATCTAACCATACAAATATCTAATTTCTAGAGTATTCCATATTTTACCATGAAGCATGGTAACGGTTCATGTATGCTCTCTAATCTTCTAGAAGCTTCTCACAATTATAGATTTATATGTCAACACCATGTATAAATCTATGTGTAATTTTGCATATAAACATGAAATCAAGAAAATTTCATATACTGAAGTACTCTTGGGCTTCATTCTCTTATTACATCATTGATGAAATAATAAATTTTGTAAATGACGAAGCTCAATATTAAACTAACAATAAATAGAGATTAATTATATGACTTAGGTAACTAAATAAACTTTAATTTAGCGGCTATAGCGGGATCGGCTATATCAGGCTATAGAACGTTGCTTATAGTGGCCTTTTGCTTTAGATATAGAAGTCCTCTACATTAACAGAGAAAATAGTTTAAATTGCAAAAATGGAGCTAAAGAGTGCAGAATAGCACAGCCTCCTCAGGAACCAGCTAGGGATTTTTTTTTGTCAAAATATTTTCTGATGTAAACAAACCTGTTAATTGACATGAGGAAGCTTCAAATTCTTGCCAATAATTAGATCAACTAAACCACAACATTCAAACAAGGGGTTGAGAAAAGAGGTCTTGTTCCATGAGAAGTCTGGTCCCTGCCATAATTCCAGCCCCAATGTTAAAGGATTTGCAATGCAATTTCAACAACAGAATGGTGTCATGGGGGTAAAACGGCCGGGGAACTGGGGACAAACCTTTGGCCTGCACTGCTGCTGCATCCATGGCTGTGAGATGAAATTCCAGACGCCGACACCCATCTTATCCCCATCTTTCTTGCTGTTCAACGAGCTTTCACAACTGCTACCACGATGCTTGCTCTTGCCTTCTTCGGCTGATTGCCTGTCGCCGGGAGCATTGGCCACCGCGGGATTCGCTTTTGCTGCTTCCTCTCCCCTCTTCTTGCCGGAAGTGGTGGTGGCGGCGGTGAGCAGGAGCCGCTTCTTTGGTTCGATGCAGACGGAGTTGGAGGCAATAGCGGCCACATTCAGCGCACCTCTGTCCTTGGCACTCCCGATTCCCAATTCTTTGATCTTACTGCTGCCTCGAGCAGACGGATTTTTGCAGAATGGGGCGGTGGCCTCTGGTGATTTCTTGCACTTCTTGTCACATGCCACCGCGGGATCCTCTTCTGGTCCTTCCTCCTCCCTCCCTCCCTCCCCTCTTCTGTGCGGCGGCGGCCGCCTGGAGCCATTTTTTTGGTCCGATACCGCTGGAATCCGAGGCAACGCCTGCCACATCCCGGGCACCGCAGTTCTTGGGGCTCTCGTCCCTGGAATCTTTTGCCTTCCCACCATCGGGGGCAGACGAGTTGTCGCAGGATGGCGCAGCCGCGGTCCCCTGAACGAACTCCGGTGCTTCTTCCTTGCCGGCACCGCTGTGGGTGGCGGCGGGCTGCGCGGGCTCAGGACACTTCTTGGTTGTGTCGAGTCCGGTGGCGGCAGGTCTAGCTACGGAGGCGCGTTTCTTTTCGGGCTTGTCGGAGTTGTGCGGCCAGGTGGTTCCCCGCTTCTTGGCAGCAACGTTTTGCTGCAGGCCGGAGGAAATTGGAACGGCCATCTCGCCGGAGCAAATTTCACGCTCGTGAGAACAACACAGCCTACAAACGGAGACAACGCTGTGGATATATATATATATATATATATATATATATATATATATATATATAGAATAGAGAAGTTTTTTTTATGGCAGAGAAGTTGCTCATGTCGGTTGCAGGCCTCAGATTTAAATGGGATCTAGCCTCTATACTGACCGGGCTTGGGCTCAAATTCCAGTCCTCTATAAAAATTAATCCCTATATGTCCGATACGTAATTTTTTAGAAGTCCCTCTAACCCCCCTCAACGATTAATACAATCTCATTTAACCCCCCTCAACCAACACGGATATTCAACACCTGCAACTTTTGAAATCATCCAATTTACCCCCTCGGCGAAAGGCGGTTTTGCCAACGTGGCGCCATATAAGCAATCCTATGTAGCGCCACACCAGCCACAAATAGGTGTAAATTGGACTGTGTTGATAGTTTAAAGTGGTCAACTGGAATTTATTAAAAAACGATATTTTTTCTTAGAAAACATATGCAACTAAAATTCCTAAATTTGGTTTCATCATAGAAAAAATCATATAAATTTTCTTTTAGATAAAAAATATGAAAAACAGTTTCATACTTCTTTCTAAAACCATGCTCTATCTTCTGGCTCCTAGTTAGGAGTTATTAGATCTTTCAAAAATGATTTGATTAAAATCATTTTTATTTACAAATTAAAATTCGGCGTTTGTAACAGGAGTCGACTTCAACTGGGCTCGTTTAGTTCGTCTTAAATTGAGCCTCAAACGATACAGGAGATGATAATAAATAAGCTGAGACCGCTTACAATAAATAACAAACCAACTTTTAGTAAAAAAAAATTAAAGTATGACCATAGGATCTCAATAATTTTTAAGTGGACACTATAAATAGAGCACGATTTTAGAAACAAGTGAAACTAGCTTTCATATATTTGTGAAGTAAAATAAAATTTTGAAGACTAAACTATCTAACAGTCACATACATCCTATAGGACATGTTTCGCAGCTCAAGCAAGCGATTCAGCATGCACCGCATCCACGTCACCCCCACCTCATGGGCCTTCAACAGAAAAAATCGACTCACAGGAAAACCAGTCCTCCCCAGTCGTCAGCCCACCAAACCCACGGCCCGACTCGGACGTCCACTTGCGACGCGGTGGCTATATCGCCTGAAGCATTAATTATGCGCTGGCCCAATAACTTTTGGCCTGCTACATACCCCACACTTACAGGTTGCATGGCCCAAGTCTATATGCCACCTGATGTCAGATTAGTGGGCACCATCAAACTTAGTCTGCTACTTGGATATATATTAGACCACACGGTGCCCTAAATAGTAGGGGGCTATTCACGCGCGGCTGCCAGCCGATGCGTCGCAGAAGAATAGCCCCGCCCTGTTCATCTTCCTCCCCGAACCAGGGGAGGGTGAAGTGGCCGGCGAGCCAGACGAGAGGGAGGGGTGGGGGAGGGAGTGGCCGGCGAGGGGTGGGAGGTGGGCGGGGCGGTCGCCGGCGAGGTGGAGTGGCCGGCGAGGGGTGGGAGGTGGGCGGGGCGGCCGCCGACGAGGTCGTCGGCGGCCGGGGTGGCGGCGGGATGCGGCGGAGCTTATTATTCCGGGTTGCTGGAGGGCTCCATGGCCTCCGAATCTAGAGGAGGGCCCGGCGGCGGCGGCAGCCTGGCGGTGGAGGCGGCTCGGCCGGCAGAGGGCGCGGCGGCGCGGGAGCGCCGCCGGCCGGGCGGGGCCGGACCTCCGGTGGGCGGTGCCGGCGGCGAGGGCGAAGAGAAGATGACGCGGCGGTGGCTAGACGGCGCGGCGGCGGGCTCGGTTAGCGTGGCGGCGATGGAGGGCGGCGGCGGTGGGGGCGCAGCTCGCTTCTGCGATTGGACGAGTTCCAATCGCAGAAAGCGATAAATAGACACCCCCTAAATAGTATGTGCATGCATCTGTATATTTCTTTTTTTTTATATCTTCCCTTCTTCTCCTTATTCCTTTTTCTTCCGTCTAACTTTCTCTTATTCTTTTCTATTTATTTTCTTCTTATATTTATTTCTATTATTTTTTTTATTTTTCGTATTTCTTGCCTTCTATTTTTCTTTCTTTACCCAATCCTTTTGTATTTAGATGTTATTTATCTGCATGTAACCAATTTATTCGAAATGTCAAATTATTTGTTCGTTTGGCAGACTAAATTATTCGGCCATGTTAATTTTTTTGTTCGCGATATTTATTTTCCATTATTATCCTATACAAACAAATGTTCGTAATGTTTAATATTTTGTTCGTTGCACATTATTATTTGTTCGGTGTGTTTAAGTTTTTGTTCATAAAAATAATTATTTGTTCGTGTTGTTAAACTTTTTGTTCCCAGTATCAGAAACTAATTATTTAGTACTAAAAATATTTTTTAAAAAAAACATGCAAATATAGGCGAGTGTGATCTTATTTTGAAGATCTCGTTGCAAAAAACTCAATAGTGCAATCAAAATTTAATTTTAATTCTCAGTTTGGAGTCCATAACTTTTTTTTAGTTTTTGCACTTGTATGCATGCATGATGACATCATCAATTTTGTTTTTACCTCACATGCAAATATACAGTCCACCAAAATAGTCAACTGCCAGATTAATTGGGCTGAGAATGGCCCAACTGAGATCCTTTGGGTGATGGATATGAATCTCATGGCCTCAAGCGATGCCTAACCGCGCCCCACTTGCGATGACAGATTTGGCGGCACGAAAACACTTGCCTGCCACCAAAAAAAATCTAATACAGTAATAAAAAAACTAATACAAATACTAACCCAATGAAAACAACATTTACCATACTTCCTGAGGCGACATATGGTTTTTCATTTTATTTATCTTTTTTGTTTGCCAAACACACTTCTTAATAACGGCTCCAATCTGCATCAGGATCTGCACTCTACTACAATTTGATTAGCGCCACACGATTTGATTTGCTCTGTTTCAGACAGAGCATCACCATGGTACAGTGAACTGATCCGAACTCTGTGCATGAGGGATTATTACAAGTTTCTGCACATGCATATAACATGTGGCACATGACAGTAAAATATAATTACACACACTCATATCGAAGTAAAACCAACCATATTCTTCTTTTCTGAAGAACCACACGTCGAGTCTGATCGATGTCTCGTTGGTGCTGAGCATGAAGCACAATCAAGCCTGACGACTCCAGTCTTCCAAGGTTGGTGTCTCCACCCCAATGTTCTTCATGTCTCTGACGTTTGCTGGGCAACACATAGATTGTAAATGCCTTCAGTGATCGTTGAGGGGGGCAACACATAGATTGTAAATAGATAAGACAGTTTCAGTTCTTCTCGTCTAACAAACATTGGTGCCGCCAAATTCAACAGCTAAATGTTGCATCAACAAACAAAGTGGAAGTGGAAGGTATGAACGAGTTCTCACCCATTTGGATTTCTGGGCTAGCAGCAGCTGTTGCATCCACAATAACCGTAACTTTCTCATAGTCAAGTGCGACAGCATCAAAGACAGTCTGCCGGACACAATTTGGTGTTTGAACCCCTGAAAATTCAACACATACACGCACAAAAATTATTTATTTTTTTGATAGGAAAAATTAGAATAACAAAACAATAAGATTGGGTCAGGCACAAAACAAATTATTAGAGTAACGCATATGGACGATGGCATTTAACAAGCTGCCTGCGTACTCTGGAAGAGAAGGAACTGCACATTTATTCAAGTTTCAGCCTTGCAGTCTTTGTTCACTTATCCATCTCTGTATGAGCTTAGCAAATGAAAGAAAAAGAATCAGCAGTGCTTACCAACAACAACCAGGTTCTTGATCCCTGAAGTTTTGAGGACAGAATCCAGGTTTGTGGCAAAGAAAGAGCTGAACCTTGTTTTCACCAGCTTGTAGTCCTCTTCTTTGATGACAAGCCCATCAGCCATCTCTGCGCCTTGGGAACCTTTCATCGCGGGGCCCTTTCCCCCGGAGTAGAAGCGCCGGCGAAAGAGCTCAACGTCCCTACCATCAGGGTCATGCTCTCTCACAACCTACGTTGCAGTTGTTTGCTAGTCCCAATCAGAGTCTTTGTTTCCGAAAGGACAAATCCATCAGTGTCTCAGGATACTGTAGCGGCTACTACTTGATAGAGGTTAGCCTACAAGTCGTAATAAGAGCATCTCCAAGAGCTCTTGTATCTATGAATAACTAAAATTCTGATATAACTATTATGTAAAATGAAATAGCTAGTGAAAAATGGATGAAATCCAACTTCTCCAATATCCAAAAAGAGATGGTTAGGGCTCAACACTAGGCAAAGATGACCAACGGCACTCTTGGATAGAAAATGAGGATAAAAGATGAGGTAGATAGAATTTCTGTTAGATTGAAGTTATTTATCTTCCTTTTCTTTTTTTAAAAAATTCATCCAAGATACAAGAGCTCTTGGAGATGCTTTAAGCCTAGAGTGAGCATCAGCAACATGCTGTGGGAAGATGCCACAGAACATGTCGATGGGGTGGGCCAGATTTGTTTGCAGAAATGACAGGAATGATAACCTTACTTACTGAGTTACTACTGTAGAGCAGATCAGAATGGCGTAATCCTGTCCCACTTTAGTAAGCACACCAACTCTATGTGTTTTCTTAAATAATATCAAGAAGGAGAAATGAAGAAAGAATTTCTGCACATTCAGTAGCACTGTACTCTATTTCTTTGTCGCGTTTCAGGTCATCACTAATGTTGGATTTTTTTTTATCTCGGGATAAGCAGAAATTAAATAAGTTGACATGTAGAATTATAAGACGCAAATCAGTTTTCGTGTGTCGTGATCGTGTATCTAACGTAACCAACTAGGAGTTGGCTCCGGCCCCACAATAATGCGTAAAGATATGAGATGGAGAGGGGATACCTATGTAACCATGTAATTAGCCAAAAAACCGATCAGTTAATGTTCTTAATCTAGGGGTTGAAAGCTCGACTACCACAACTTGTTCAGGTTATTCATCAACTTTTTGATCAAGTTCTTCATCGATTTGGAGCAACAAGCTTCTAATCTGGTAAATCTACATCTGCTACTGCTACAACTATGGAGGCGCCGATAACATCTATAGGCTTTGGTTATTCCTCAATTAATTGATTTCCGCATTAAGTTATGATTAGTGATCATGATTACACTAAGCTAAAGTTTTGATTGTAGTTAATTAAGTTCTAACACTCAACAAACATGGATTGTTGTGGAAAATAAACTAATTTTTCTAGCCCCTTCTAACGTACTCCCTCTGTCCTAAAAAGACTATTCTTTTAGAAAATTTTAAGAACATTATTAATCATGAAAAATAACTCGTTGCCTCTAAGTACTTGCAGCAGTTATGATTGAAAATTATATTATTTATTTGGTTATATAGATCCTCAATAAATACATATGCATTGGAATTAGAAAAGTAGAATCGGCTAAGCATTTGATGAGCTCCACACACTTCTCTATACAATTTTTTCTTAGTATTTAGCATTGTTTTAACTTAAATAGATCTCACTGCAAGCTAAAAAGATATTCTTTATAGGACAACTTTTGAATGCTAAATGAACAGCTCTTTTAGGATAGAGGGGATTATTATAAAGTATCCAAACGAGACCTTGCTCGGGGATTAAAATGTTTCTTGTAAACTTTTGCAAAATTCATGGGATTGCGTTGAACCCATATATACGTGGCCACATGTTTTAATAGGTCTCGATTTTTTTTCTCCTCACTTCGTACCACCCCTGGTAGGGAGTACTTGTTTTGGCGACCCTTTGACTCTTCGATTAATTAAGTGGAGACCCCCCACCCCTGAATTATTAAAAAAATAGCTCTTGTGAGAGACCGACCCAGACAACGAAGATACCGCGCTCCCGCGCAAGTTCGACGGCCTGGGTAACGGCCGGGAGGATGGCCTCCCCGCCGGCCAGGAACGCCAGGCTGCTCATTGCCGGGTCTACGAACTCCTTCTGCAGCCAATCAACACAGTGCCATCAGATCTTAAAATAAATCAGCCACCACCAAACGCAAGAGTCAAGGCCAAGCTAAGGAGCCAAGAGGACCCTGTTTTTATTACCTGCATGTCGATGACGAGCATGGCAGTGTCGCTCCACTTATTGGCAGCCCCCATATGGATCGCTAGCTGCAATGGAAGAAGAGGCAACTCGGGGTTTTTAATTTGGGACAGAGAGATCGTGTGTGGGTTCTATAGGGTGGTGGAGCAATTTATAGGGCGATAGGTAGGAGAAACACCGAGACACGGCAGCAAAGGCAAGCGTGACGTCATAAATCACAAACTTTATGAAAAAAATGCAAAAGAGAAATGAAGTACTGTACCAGTGATAATCACATTGCGCCCAACTCTAGTAGAGCACAAATGGTCCTGCACATACTAATCAATAATCAATGATTGCGAACGAAATAGTAGATGCAGTCAGCAATAAAGGGCAGCTCCTGTGGTAAATGGTCAGTGCACCTTAAGGTGGGGTCCAAATAAAATCGGCAATAGCTAATGCCTGCGTGAGGGAGAGATGAAGTGACAGAAAATGTTTTTCCATTGCTTATGTTCAGCTCTAAGCTTACGACGCACCACAAGGAATCTTTTCTTACGGTGCATTTCTAGATGTTTGTTGCTCACAAGTAGCGCTGCATTTATTGCCTAATGCTAAACCTTTTACAACATTGTGGTTGACCTAACTACTAAACAGATCTTTTATTTAGCCCGGGTCCACAGCTCATTTTAATCCCGATTTTCGAACCGGACTAGGAGTTCGTGACTAAACGCTCGGCCCTTTAGTCTGGGTTTAATAATCGGGACTAAAGGGTCTTCGGAGCTAAAAAGGTAGTTGTCGCAAACCAAATCAAACTCTACGGTGCATCAAACTCTACGGTGCATGGGGTTGAACACATCACCTCTAGTTTCGCACATAGCTTTCTTACCATTTCATCTATACAACACATATAACCCTACAGTATTGATGGAAGGTCATTCTCGTGCTACATATGCATGTGCTCACTGATGGAAGCGTCATTATCGTGCTACAGTGAGGTTGTACCCCTAGTCTCTCTAGACTTGATTGCTGACCCGAAACCGAGCGATTTGGTTGGGATGTCCATTTGTCCTATGATTAGAGGTGTGCTTCATCATCCTGGCAAGCTCTCCATCCCTAAATCCCACCGTCACAGAAAAGATGTCCTCAATTGCACTACCTCCGGTCCACATTTGACACAGTTCATCGTAAATCCAACCCCGGCCCGCTACAACTACTATTCAGCGCCATGGCCACCGCTGCATGGGAGCGAACCCAGGGCGCCTGTCTGTGAGCTCCTCCATGGGCAGCAGCACAAGGGGAGATGAAGTACCATGCTGGTAGCAATTGGCTAAGGGCCGAGTCACAAACACTCCGGCATGTTGTAGAGATACGCGTACCATGCTGGTAGCTGTTAAGCCTGAAATGTTATACTCCTGTTGATCAAAAAAGCTTTCACACAATTCTACTCCCTTTGTTCAAAATTAGAGGCCGTGAGATTTTCTCAAGGAAAAAGGTGGAGTATCTCATGGAAAAAGAAACCAAGCAACGACTTAGAGTCACTATTACAGAAAGTGTTTAGGGGCAGGTGAAACAACATTTGTAGAGGCGGGTGCGGTACCCGCCCCTGTATCTCGCAGCTAAAAGTAACTGTTTACAGAGGTGGTACGTTTCCAGGGGTGGGTAAACCCCTCACCTGCCTCTGGAAACCGATTTTGTAGGGGCGAACCGGGCGGGTTGGGGGTGGCCCGCCCCTGAAAATGTAGCAAATGCCCAGCCCACCAAAAAATTTATAGATTTGATTTAAATTTTTTGAGTAGGTTTCCCACTATTTTTTATAATTTGGATTCCCACCAATTTGGAAGTATCAAGCTAGTTCATGATCGATTGTCACAGTGATCGACATGGAACATGGTTCATAATTATATAATTACGCATGCAAAATTACATCATATGGAAATACAACACACACACACTAGCTAACCTCTTGGCACTACCAACCAATAGCTCCGCTTTTGTGTGACGCAACAACTGGCCCAGGAAATCACCGTCATCAATTTTGTCATTAGTACTGTCACCAGCGATGGCCCCCTCATCAACACTATCGCCATGGAATCCACCAACACCATCATCATCATTGCCACCACCATCAAAATCATCATAAGCATCAAACATCTTGTTTAAACTACTCTTCTTGTATGATTTCATCGAGTGGACTATACATCGGAGGGGGAGCATTATTGCTGGTTTTGCATGGGCAAGATATCGACTGTCTTCTCAGTTTTATTTTTTGTGTGGTTCTCCGCGGCTTTAATGAATTTATTAAGTTTTTCACAGAAATAGATGTCCGTCCTTCGTGCTTTGTGCATCCATGTCCTATCTATCTCTGCACAACAAAAAATAACTTAAATGGATTAAAATAACCATGCATTTATGTAAATATAGAAAAAATTAAATCCTTTTCTTGAAGAAAATGGAGCCCTAAATGTCCATAAATGGGTACTTCTATATATGCGTAGATGTTGAAAAAAAAATCAATTTAACATGTACTAAATACAAAAATCAAAACCCAACTATTATGGTATAACTGAATCTTGAAAAAGAATAACATGCATATGTGTAAAGATCGAGAAAAGATAAATCCAATATTTTCTCAGAGGAAATGGAGCCTTCAATGGATACAAATATATACTTCTATATATATGCCTAGATATTGAAAAAAGTCAATTTAACTAATACTAAATAAAAAACCAAAACCCAACATATTATTGTGCCACTAAATTTTAGAAAAAATCATGCAAATATAGAAAAAATAAATAAAATCTTTTTTCAAAGGAAATGGAGCCGTAAATGGACATAAAAATATTCTTCTCTCTCCTTCATAGATATAGAAAATTATTTACTTAGGAATGAGGGTCAAACTTATACATCGAATCCAAATGATTACATAATCTTGTTCTCCTACTAAAATAGCACAATTTCATCGAAAAGTTTGAGGCAAATGTTGCCTCAAATGGCAAATCTACACCATGAAGATTTAGATCTAGCTAGAGGCAAAGAGAGCTGCATTTGAGCCTTAAGCTAACAAAAGAGCTTAGAAATGATACAGAATTAGCATAAACTTACCTCCTAGATCTCCCAACTTGAAGGAAATCAAGTTTAAAGCCCTCACACCCTTTTTTCTTTTCTATGGAACTTTGGGCAGCACCTCCCCTGAGCAAGCAATGGGCTCTCAGGAGCATGGTTAACCAAACCGTCGGTAACCGGTCCGGTTTGACCGGTTACCGGTCAAACCGGTCCGGACCGGTTCCGGTTTGGTCTGGTATGAAACCGGTCCAAATTCAAAATTTAAATTTAAATTCAAAAAAATGAAAAATTCCCAAAAAATATTTCAAGGTGCGATGAATCTAATGGTGTCAAATTTTCTCAAAAATTCGTTCATTTAGTATAGTTTGCAGGGATTTGAAGTTAAACAAAAAAAAGCGTGCATACAAAAGTATACAAATATAATGTAAAAGTAGTACAAAAGAGGATTGTAGGGTTCATTTAGACTAAAATATGTTATACAAACATTTATTTAGTATACTTTGCGGGCATTTGAATTTAAACCAAAAAAGAAAAAAAATTTGAATTTGACCGGTTACCAGTCAAACCGGCCGGTATACCGGTCAAACCGGCCGGTATACCGGTACAAACCGATTGAACTGGGAAGTTTAAATTCAAATTTGGATTTGACCGGTTCCGACCGGTAACCGGCCAAACCGGACCGGTATACCGGAACCGGAGGCCGGCGGTTACCGGTCACCGGTCGGATAATTAAACCCTGCTCAGGAGTAGGAAGAAGCGATCTTGTAGCTTTTGACGGCTATTTTCAAGGGCAGGTGGGGTGACCCGCCCCTATAAATGATATTTTTAGGGGCGGGTCACCTCCCCTACCCGCCAGCATTTTCAAGACAGGTCAAAAGCTATATTATATCTACTCCCTTGTAGGAATGGGTTACTTTTTGACCTGCTCCTAACGAACAGAGCGTTGCTACAAATTGTTTTTTTAGTAGCGAGCTTGAAAAAATTATCGTGGATCATTTTTAAAAACTGACCACCTAATAATTAATAACAAAGAAATAAAGAGAAAAAATGTAAGCAACTTAATAAACCTTCAAATAAACTAACTAGTGATTCATGTAACCAAAAAGACGTGGGCATCTCATAATAAAGTAGGGCTTGATTCATTCCATAATAAACTTGGTGGTAATACAACATCAAACTATCTTATAAAAAAATCAATAGCACATCAAACCTTCGTAAAGTAAAAGTAGGAAGCTGATAAATATCTAAAACAGCATTGTGAGTAACAGCACAAACATATGGAGAAACTCACCTTTGACCAAGCAATACACGTGGGACTCACACCTTTAAGTAGCAAGTTGTTGCTCAATTTTCACTCTAGTCTCCATCAAAAGTTGACACTTGTAAAATGTGATTTTCTATCTAGTTACTAGTATAGCTCACCAAAAAAGTAAGGTTGTATTCTTTACCATCAGGGATGGATTCAGCAGTGAGTCTACGGGGGCTCTAGCTCCCCTAGACCCCCACAAACAATGGAGCCCCCCTCCCCCTCCATTTTTAAGGAGAAATAAGGAAGAAGAGGGGGGGGGGGGGGGGTAAGGAGAGGAGAAAATGAGCCCCCTTGTATTTGTGGCTAGCTCCAGCGTTATAGATACTTTATTATTATCATTGTTGTTAATTTTATTGTAGTGAAATGCTTTTCTCTTAATTATGTCATTTGATGTAAGTTTGTATAGAAACATTATTCCACAAACAGGTGTTAGGAACTTCCTTAAAAAACCATGCATGATGCAACTGAAAATGTTTACATAATTCACAACACCATTACCACATTGTGACAACAAAAGCAACATCTTGGAAAACATCTATATAAATCAGCGCATGTTGACATCTAACAAAGAAGTAAACAATGAAGTGGAAACTGATATCTTTGGTACTAAAAACCTGCTTTTATTGCACATTGATTCGCAAGTCTATATTTCTGAGTAAACTTCTTTGATATCAGTATACTCTAAGTCCGCCAAAACTCATCCACAAGGAATTCGTTCATTCCTGAAATAGTGAGAGGTAAAAAGAGACCAAAATTCTTGAGGTTGCAGTAATGCTGTTGATGCTCGCTATGGACTATTTTTGAGGGTCAATTTGATCAGAAAATCTAGAGAGTTTGTATTTCTTACACGTATTCTTGTCCAAATCATTGCCAAAACTGAATATGCCTTGGGAAAATATGCAATGCTGAAAACTGAGCAGAAATGAAGCTACAAGAAAACCCATGATCCAAGGAAAAATACGTCGAACAATCAGAGCGTAGAATTTAGGCTCACGTGGATCAAAGGGTCCACCAACAGGTGCAATTGACTTATGACAAGTGTAAGGATCACCGGGGTGTCCGACCCTAGAGGGGGAGGGGGTGAATAGGGTCGCTAATCGCTTTTCTATCCTAGGGCTCAATCTAATTGCATAAGATAAACCTAACACGTCATACACATGCTAGTTATGACTAAGGTTTATCTATGCTACCCTCTACTTACCCCAAAAGACTTGCAACCTATAGTCAATCCTAATCAAACTAACTAGGAAAGTAAAGGTAAGCAAGAAAGAGTAAATGCAGAAACGTAATGCGGTAAGTAAAGCGGTAAGGGAGAGGATATGCAAACTCCCGTGAAGACACCAAGACACACGATTTAACGTGGTTCGGTTAGGACACCAAAGTCCCTCCCTACGTCCACGGCCACTTGCTCACAAAGAACAAGTGTGATACCGAGTCTCTTCGCTTGATCACCGTCTTGCCACGCCTCCAAGGCTCCCGACAAGCAAAGGCTAAGTGACACCAAGTCACAAAGACGAGGTCACCGCCACCGTCTATCTCGAAGCGTCACCACGGCACCGTCACCACGGCACCGTCTTCACTATCTTGGAGCTTTAACACCAAGTAGGGGCCTCCTTCCCCGCACAAAGTGTCGTTGCCACTCCACACCAAGTCGGAGGGTCACACGACGAGTACAAGTGTTTGCTTGCCGCAGCAAGACTTCTCTCAAGGGAGCTCTCGCAAGAACTAATCCCTAATCAAGCACTAAGCACTCTAACAAGTGTGCTTAAGCCTATATGATGTACAATGAAGCTCTATGGTGGTTGGAGATGATCTTTAGCTCTAGTATACTTCTTTGAACTCCAGCCCACTCAAATGGTGCGGCCTTGGGGCTATATATAGGCAGCACAAGCAAATATAGCCGTTGGGGAAAAGCTGCCAGAAATGTGCTTAACACCGGTTAATCCGATGCTCCCCAAATTGCCATCGTCGGTTTAACCGGTGATACTAAACTGCCCACTGAAAACTAGCCGTTACGTTACGGGCAATCAACCGACGCAATCGACCGGTGTATGTAATATTAGCGTCGGTTTAACCGGTGAGTGCAACTGTCCTCTGATCCTTGAAAAACAAACTCTCTGGACAACTGCACCGACGCCATTAACCGGTGCATCATCGGTTCATCCGATGTATGCATTTTTCTTGGTCTGCTTCTGCCATTGCACCGACGTATTCAAACTTCCTATCGTCGGTTCATCCGGTGCCAAACCCTAGCCCGCAGGCCATCTCTGTCATTGCACCGATGAGTACATTTTGCCTTACGTCGGTTCATCCGGTGATACTAAAACTCCCAGATGTGCTCAAGTCAATGCACCGACGTGTGTAATTTGCTTGGCGTCGGTTCAACCGGTGACTTGATTTCTTTTAGGTTTCAGGGCGCTGCCCTGAGACCCGCGAGGGGCGGAACCCCCGTAGGGGCGGCCCTTCGGGCCTAGCTTCGCCTCTCTTCTCTTTGTCATCACTTGAACCTAAAAGCCTGAGTATATCATCTAAGCAAACACATTAGTTCAAGTGTTGCGTGTGTCATCAATCGCCAAAACATTATATTGAAATATGGCATGAGAGGCCATTTTCGCTACAACAAGGCCGGCTCACCTACAACTAACATCAGGGCTCACTTACCAGTCCCTCAGCCGAAGCTATGGTTTGTTCGCACCCAACTAGGGTCAGCCGGCCAAGATGGTCAGTGTTGATGCTCACTAACGACCATTTTCAGGCGTCAACTTGATCAGAAAATCATGAGAGTTTGCATTTCTTACACGCATCTATATCCAATAAAGTTCCTAAACCACACTTCACCTTCTAGAAAATGCAAGTTGTGTTTTTGAGCTAATATACAGGTTGCAAGCACACTTTGGCCCGACATAAAATCACAAAAAATATCAGAGCATCGATTCAGGCTCAACTGGACCAAGTGTAGCCCAAGAACTGAAACAAACCCAGTTAAGACAAGGCAAGCCCCGGTGTTCAGACAAGGCCAGGCCTAGACAAGCCCAACCCCGGGCAGTTGGGGGCGGTGGGCGCTACCAGCAGGCCGGCCGGCCGACCAGCCCATGGGCCCCACCGACTTAAACCTGCCACGTGGCGACGTCTCATAGGCTCCCAATGGTGGTTCACCGAGGATTGGCAGCTTCTCACCCGTGGCTCCCTGCTATAAATATAGGGGGGTAGAGATTAGAACACACACACACCCACCCCCTCTCCATACTCACCTCTCTTGCTTATCTTGCGTACTCTTTAGGCTTAGTGGAGTTTAGGAGAAGCCTAGGAGTCATCGAGTTGCCGGAGTTGCTCGAGAGTTCTGGTATGGGTTCATCTCTAGCTCTCTCTTATAATATTCGGTTGTTTGTAATAGAATTAGACTATGGTTACCGATATCTGCTCGAAGTATGTTTTGAGTTATCAGATATATGCTTCTTGATCTGGTTGCGTTATTGTTTAATGCTTGCATTGCATGATCGCCCTGTGCTTGTGATGGTTAATATATCGGCCTTAGAACTCTATCAACTGCTCCAGTATTCGTATGTTTGCTATAGTGTGATGTCAGTCCATCCGGAGGGTGGGGGCTCCGCGCGGGACACTAGAGTATCACTTACTTGTGCAGACATGGTGTCTAGATTAGCTAAGAGTTGCTGGATGTCAACTATACCCACGGTTTGTAGAGGTAGCCGGTAGGTGGTGACAGCCCTGTTCGAGCCCTAGTAATCTTCCACATTCGGTACGGGGGGTAGGAGGTGCATAAAGCCGCCAGGGTGTATGGGCTTCTCTCATTACTTCGATAGCGGTCTTCCTATTGTGTAGTTTAATCTCTGACGATCTAACCATAAGATGGCATAGATATAGCTAGCCTAGAATAGTTGACTCGAGCTCTAATTTCTACCTTGCTCCTGGCCTAAAGCATCTTTTCCTTTCTTTTAGTTATTTATCTAGAGGGTAGTTTGTGTGTGTGTCACACTACCTTCTACCATGTTTTCTATCTTACCCCTGTTTATGCAAGAGAATATCCAATCTAGATAAAGTTCATCAACTAGTCTATATCTCTTCAGTCACCGCCTTCCCTGCGGAAATATAAATGACACCCCGGTATACTCCCGGGTAAAATGCTATAGCGGTATTTCATGCGCTTGCGGATTTATTTGTGGTTCATGAAATACCTGCCACCCCAATTGGCGTCTGCGGGTGTCATCGCTGTTTTCCCTGTGGTGACGCTGGTAGGCGCCAACAAGCATTTTTAGCGCCGTTGCCGGGGAAGGCATAGATTGAACTATATAGACAAAGTTATGAACAAAATTGAAATTAGTATTCGCTTGCTAAACAAGCTAACTTGGATTTGTTTTTTTGTCTTTGTTGATATGAAAACAGGGTAGTATATGACCGGTTTCGACTTGCCGCAAAACTTTCATTCCGATCCAGAGTCACTTCTGAGAAGGACTCGAGCTCGTCTCGTATCACCTCAGAGACCATTCTCAGTAGTCGAACCAGTCATCGCATCGTCATCAGCTTCTCAAGCTATGGCCCTAGAAGACACTCTGTTATTACTCTGCTCCGTCTGCTAACCAGATCCCTACCGGGCCCGAGGTTAACACCGGAGGGGAAAATTTCGAGATCAAGACGGGTCTCATTATGATGGTGCAGGATAGCCCTTTCTATGGCAAGGCCAATGAGGATGCCAGCGCTCATCTCCAGCAGTTCCTGGAGCTCTGCAGTACTTTTGTTATCAAGGGTGTATCGCAAGATGCAATCCGGCTCCGTCTGTTTCCGTTCTCTCTCTTAGGGAGAGCGAAACAATGGTTTTATGCTAACAAGTCTGCTGTGGACACTTGGGGCAAGTATGTCGAGGCGTTCCTTACGAAATTCTTCCCGACGGGCAAAACCAATGCTCTTCGTGGACGGATTTCGATCTTCCAGCAGGCAACAAATGAGTCAATTCCCAGAACTTGGGAGAGACTTCAGGAGTACATTCTAGCGTGTCCGCACCACGCAATGGACAATTGGCTCATTCTTCAGAACTTCTACAACGGGTTGAGGCAATCATCCCGTGATCATGATGATGCCGCTGCGGGTGGAGCTTTCTTCTTGCCGACCATTGAAAGAGCTACATCATTAATCGAGAAGATGGTGTCCAACCAAGGTTGGAGCGATGATCGCCTCCAACCACGACAGCGAGGCATGCACTCCGTCAAGGAGGCCGACATGCTCGCTATGAAGATTCATCTCCTCCTCAAGAAATTCAAGGATTATTTCCAAGATAAGGCTCAAATGTAAACACTTCAAGCCTTGAAAACTCGCATGACGTGCGAGGTCTGCAGGAATGTTGGACATTCGGGAGATAATTGCCCGAAAATCCAAGAAGAAGCGTTATATCTCAATGGTAATAACAATGGGTTTAGTAAACAAGGAATTCAGGGGTGGAATCAACCACGCCCATATTATTAAGGAGGTAATGGAAATTGAAATTCTTTCAATCCTAACCAACCTACCTTGAGAGATCTTGCCTACGGCCAAACGAAGATCAATGAGTCCCTTCAGAAGAAGTTGGCTGCTGCAAACAAATCAATGGAGACCATCCATACCAAGATTGACGGATTCCCCACTGCTATCAAGAACCAGCTGAGTTTCAACAAGATGCCCGAAACTCAATTGGCTCAGCTAGCTGCTGCCACGCCTGCTGCTGAACTAGGGAAGATTATGGGGCAACCCGAATCAACTCTAGAGAGCGTCAATGTCATAAATGCTATTTGAAAGGAACCACTTAGTAGGACACCCCTCAGCTACATAGAGAAGCTTACACGCCCCAGAAGAGGTGCGTGGGGTGAACTGGCAGCTACAGTACGAGAAGATCCTAGAACCCCAGTGATCAATTGCTCAATTTTCGATTGTGAATTTGATCACGCTCTATGTGACCTTGGAGCCAGCGTCAACATCATGCCCAGGGTAACATTTGAAAAATTAGGCTATCCATCAATTTCCCCTACTACTATGTGTGTTCAGCTGGCGGATTTCACTGTGAGATATCCCGAAGGAGTTGTGGAAAATCTTATGGTAAAAGTCAAGAATACCTACATATTAGTGGACTTCGTAGTCCTCGATATGGAAGGAGATCTTGGGATCCCGCTCATACTTGGGAGCCCATTCCTCAAGGATACAAACACCAGAATTGATGTAGGGACAGGAAGAATCATCCTCCACATCATGGGAAAGACCATGAAGTTCAAGTTTCAAAACAAGAGGGACGTATTTCTGATTCATGAGGAGATAGTGAGAAACAGGGGTTATGGGCAGAACCCGGTTGGGATGATCAAGATTGTCACTCCCCCTCCAAGCCAGCCTGGGAGGATTGGGAGATTCATACTCCCCCAACCGAGCCAGTGGAAGACGACCAGAAGACCCCCGATTTCATCGCCAACACAGTATGAGAAGATCTGGAGATCGTCTATCCTACACCCGAGGATCCTATTCCTGCACCGTCTACGCCACCAAAGAAGAATAAGAAAATATGGCGCAAGAAGAACAAGATGTCATCGACCGCTACTACTTCTCCAGGTACGGACGAAACGACCTCAACCTGATCAGGTATGGAGAAAGGTCCTGTTTTTCGGATCCTAAACCAAGAGCTAGCTTGGGGGAGGTTCCCTCCCCTAAGTCAACTATATCCTTTATTTGCTTTTTGAATAAAATTTGATAAAAACTTTCAAAACAAAAATAAATATTTACTGCTTTATTTCCCTTTCCATCATGCGCGGTAAGAATGTTTTAACTTCTTATGAAAGTTGAAAGAATGAGTTTTGCTTTGCTCTACCATGTCTGTTGTGTTTAGTTTGGCAATAAGAGTTCTCTTGAGTTTAAGTCTGTTGGTCATTAAAATACCTTACCAATGAACCGGAATGTTCCGTGGGTTGCATATGCTTGATCCAAGTCTAAGTTGTTGTGAGTATAGATATGGTAAATAAAGTTGTGCAAGTTTGTTCTAGTGATGCCCGAAATCTAAAGTTGTTTTCGAAAATCTAAAAAGGCAAGTTCCCTAGTGATAAGCAAAGTCATACCAGAGCCATTTGTTACAGTCCATGAAAAATCTTAAACATATGCTGCTTAATGTTCTATTGAGTTTTGTCAAATTGTGTGACCCTAGTGAGATACTTTTCATGCTTTCTCGATCATAAGAACGTACACGTCCCATCCATTTGCGATATTCCTACGTTGGGAATTGAGCACCATCATCCATCCATTTTCCATCAATAAATGCTCCATGTCTTGGTAATCTCTCTCGTAGAACATCCCTGAAATAAAATAAAGTCAGATTATGGTTGCTCCAAAAAGAGAAAAGATGGCATGCCGAAGAAGCATGACTGAAAAAAAGAGAGAAAAGAGAGAGAAAGGGGTAGCCATGTCTCAAAAAAAAGAAGAAGAAAGGGATGTTTCAAGAGAGAGAACCAATGCCTTAAGGAGTATGTCGCATCCATCCATCCATCCATCCACCCATCCACTTATACACTTGCACCTTTTGATCGAGATTGCATGAATTGTTTCTCCATGGATCCTCTCTTTGACTTTACAATATATGAAATGCAAGTATGCCCTGTTCTTATCCTACCTCGAGCTCCACAAAGGCTTTTTAGCAATAGGAAAGACCGAAAGCAGATACTGCCCTGGTGAGAATAATAAAAGTTGAGTGCTTCGAGAGAATCATTCTGGGCACTTTGCCATGTTTTCAAAAAAATCTTTCAAAAAGTATCGCCAGATGGATTGCAGATCTATGAACAAGTAAGTAATACTCTATGCACCCTTCTAACTCTCAACATCCCAAGACAAGGAGACAGCTAAGAAGCCCCATGAAGGAGTAAGGTAATTGTGCAAATGTATGATAGCCAACTTATTTAAGCTTATAGATGAACGTCTCTGCTTTAGACTATGACATGATAGGTAAGGAATTAGTCAAAGTGATTTTCTGATCAACAACCTGATTTGTCCTACTTTGCTCGGGACAAGCAAATGACTGTTTGGGGGATCTTGTTGATGCTCACTAACGACCATTTTCAGGCGTCAACTTGATCAGAAAATTATGAGAGTTTGCATTTCTTACACGCATCTTTATCCAATAAAGTTCCTAAACCACACTTCACCTTCTAGAAAATGCAAGTTGTGTTTTTGAGCTAATATACAGGTTGCAAGCACACTTTGGCCCGACATAAAATCACAGAAAATATCAGAGCATCGATTCAGGCTCAACTGGACCAAGTGTAGCCCAAGAACCGAAGCAAACCCAGTTAAGACAAGGCAACCCACGATGTTTAGACAAGGCCAGGCCCAGACAAGCCCAACCCCGGGCAGTTGGGGACGGTGGGCGCCACCAGCAGGCCGGCCGACCACCCTGGTCGGCCGACTGGCCCGTGGGTCCCACCGCCTTAAACCTGCCATGTGGCGATGTCTCATAGGCTCCCAATGGCGGTTCACTGAGGATTGTCAGCTTCTCACCCGTGGCTCCCTGCTATAAATACAGGGGGTAGAGATTAGAATACACGCACGCGCACACACACACACACACACACACCTCTCCACACTCACCTCTCTTGCTCATCTTGCATAGTCTTTAGGCTTAGTGGAGTTTAGGAGAAGTCTAGGAGTCATCGAGTCGCCGGAGTTGCTCGAAAGTTCTGGTATGAGTTCATCTCTAGCTCTCTCTTGTAATATTCAGTTATTTGTAATAGAATTAGACTATGGTTACCAATATCTGCTCGAAGTATGTTCTGAGTTATCGGATATATGCTTCTTGATCTGGTTGCGTTATTGTTCAATACTTGCATTGCATGATCGCCCTGTGCTTGCGATGGTTAACATATCGGCCTTAAAACTCTATCAACTGCTCCAGTATTCGTATGTTTGCTCTAGTGTGATGTCTGTCCATCCGGAGGGTGGGGGCTCCGCGCAAGACACTAGAGTATCGCTTACTAGTGTAGACATGGTGTCTAGATTAGCTAAGAGTTGCTGGATGTCAACTATACCCACGGTTTGTAGAGGTAGCCGGCAGGTGGTGACAGCCCTATTCGAGCCCAAGTAATCCTCCACGTTCGGTATGGGGGTAGGAGGTGCATAAAGCCGCCAGGGTGTACGGACTTCTCTCGTTACTTTAATAGCGGTCTCTCTATTGTGTAGTTTAATCTCTGACGATCTAACCATAAGATGGCATAGATATAGCTAGCCTAGCACAGTTGACTCGAGCTCCAACTTCTATCTTGCTCCCGGCCTAAAGCATATTTTCCTTTCTTTTAGTTATTTATCTAGAGGGTAGTTTGTGTGTGTGTCACACTATCTCCTACCATGTTATCTATCTTACCCCTGTTTATGCAAGAGAATATCCAATCTAGATAAAGTTCATCAACTAGTCTATATCTCTTCATTCACCGCCTTCCCTGCGGAAATATAAATGACACCCCGGTATACTCCTGGGTAAAATGCTACAGCGGTATTCTGTGCGCTGGCGGATTTTTTCGTGGTTCATGAACTACCTACCACCCCAATTGGCGTCTGCGGGCGTCATCGCTGTTTTTCCGGTGGTGACGCTGGTAGGCGCCAACAGTCAGCCGAACCATGGTCGGCACAACCGACCTTCCCCTTTGACGTGGCGCTTCCCTATTGGTCATAAATGTCGGTTCCAAGGTGCAAAAGTTGAGTTCCCGGCCATGCTAACCATTGCTCCCACTTATAAATATGAGGAGAGGGGCTCAAATGGAGACACACCACAAGTTCATTTTTTACTTTCTTTTGTAATTCTTGGATACTTGTAATAGACATATCTTATAGTTATTTATATTTGCATGGCTTATACTCTATGGTGTCAGACATGTATTTCATGACTAGTTTTGTATCCGTACTTTATACCTTGTATGATTCTACATATAATTCTAGAGCCATGGTACCTGTTCTAGTATTCGAATGTTTTCTCTAGTATGATGTCTGTCCATTCGGAGAGTGGAGACTCCACACGGGTTAGTAAAGTATCGCTTATTAATGTAGACATGGTGTTTGAGTTAATTAAGTGTTGCTGGATGTCACTCTTTATTCCCACGGTTAGTAGAGGATGCCAACAAGTGGTGACAACCCTATTTGTGCCGCCGAATTCCTCCACATTCGATCAGGGGGTATGAGGTCCATAAAGTATCGTAATGATCTGGACAAATTTTTCTATACAACATAAGCGGTCTCCCGGTAGTACCTGGTACGAATTTTTGAATGTCAACTTACAAAATAGCAGACTAAACCATTCAGCGCTTGATCCTCTAAAATAGCTAATATTGGGCTAAATGGAGCTACAGCTGCTAATAGCAGCTAAATTGGACATGGAAGCAAATAGCAGCACTCTTCTCAACACTGTTAGTCTAAATGGTCGTTTAGGTGTTTTAATGGTAAACAAAGGTTAGATATGTCGTTTATGCGCTAAACAGTAAATTCAATTGGACCGTTTAAACCATTTATAACCTTCTAAATTTAGCTAGCTAAACATGATTAAATGAGCTAAACAGTCATATAATTTACTATTTATGGTCAATAATAAGATTACAACGGCTAACTTTGGCATTAAACTAATTAATATTGTAAGTATAGGAGGTTGAATGAGATTTAATTCTCTCCCAAAAAAATATTTAGTAGAAGTTATTTTTTGAATGCATAAATGTGTATAATTTCAAGCATATTTAAATTTTACATACATGAATATGTATATTTTTTAGTTGTTGTACCAAACCGTTCAGGACGTTTAACTCCATTTAAACACTATCTAAATGGTCTAAACGCTAAACAAAAGGTGACATACTGTTTACCATTTAGCATTTAGGATAACACCACTTCTCAATTAGCTATAGCGGGAAATAGCGGAGGCTATATATAGTTGGCTATTTTGTACATTGCTGAACAGGTCTCACTCGCTGGATGTGCCGCACGCAATCACCAACACAAGGATATAAATGGTACGGATATTTTCCGACCGACCGAAGGGGGTCGGATAGTGATTCGGATATTATTTTCGATATCTAGGCATTTTTTCGGATATCGGATACTTCATTCAGATATCGGATTCGAATATGAGAAGGGTAATATCCATAAGATATCGGATATCCAGTCGGATAATCCGGACAGTCGAATTGGATACTAGATTGGGATAGTTGTATTTATACCAAATATATATAGATATACATCAATAAAAATCTGATTTAATCTCTAAAAATTTATAACTATTTCATTTCAAATCAGAAAAATATAACATTAGCACCAATTTTTTTCTAAAAATATGATCTATCTATTGGTACTTAATTGGATTAATAAAAAAATTTATTTAGTCTCTAAAATTCTATAACTAATTCATTTCAAATAAGAAAAATATAAAATTAGCAGCAATTTTTTCTAAAATTATAATCTATCTAGTGGTATCTATTGGAGTTGAACCTTATGTATTCCTAGTATAGTTCGAGAACTAAACTCGAACTCTAACAATATTTAGACTTGTTCCATTTTAATATAAACTCAAACTCTAGGAATAATTTGATTGCTCCTTATATCTACGCATGTAATAATTTAGAATGTTAATATTGTGTAGTGCAGTGACCAAAATGGTATGTCATCTATATTTAATTTAGTTAATCAAGTACGATTTAGTTTGAATGGCCTCGAATCGATACGAGTGCTTGTCCAGTATCATTAATGTAATAAGTTATAATGTTGTTAATTGAGTGTCTCCAATCTAAGCTGTGTAGCAAGTTCGAATGTCATGTAATCAAATCTCTCTTATCTATATCATATTACAAATATTATGTAAGTGTTAATTTGCTTCGTTAAACATAATCTAGTTCAGATTTGGACTCATATGGCGTTCGATGTGATATGAATAAATTTCACTTGATATCTGAAGAAATATCCGTGTTTGATGTTATCCGCATCTGGTTTGCTATATCTATTCAAATTCGTAACCGAAGTATGGTTTTAAATAGCGGGCTATAGCCTTTTTAGAAGGTTCCCACTATGCTATTTGTATTTGTGTCGCTATAGCAGTTATGGACGCTAAGCTGGGCTATAGCTGCGCTAAATGGCATAGCTTTAGCGCCGCTATAGCCTTTTTTCTTATCTCAGTGGTGCTCCTTTAGCCTTTTGGACAAATGAATATTTGATTGTGTGGATTTTATTGTATTTTCAACTTAAGTAATGTTCCCGTAACCCTAGAAATATATTTATATTTATAAAATTCGCTAATTACTATGTTTTGTGCATCTATTACTTGTATTTTTCATGGTTTAGTAGTAAACCGCTATTTGCCATAGCACCTATAGCTTCCGCTATAGCCTCTTAGCCTTGGAAAAAATACACCGCTATTTGTGATATCCTGCTATTTAAAACCATGAACCAAAGCAATCCGCATTCGATTCATATTTGTATCCGAGTCTATCCGTGTTCGTATCCGAATTTGATAGAAAATGTGAAAACAAATACAATATCAGTGATACCCTTCCGTATCTGATCCGTTTACATCCCTAACCAGCACCAAATGGGCTAGATGCACACACACTGTATATCGCAAACTACGTACTTAGGAGTTATAAAACCACCTCCACATCATGGAAGCATCTATCGAAACACGCCATTTAATTATCCCAATTGGCAAGCTCACATCCATCAAGCTAAAGCATGCATTAACAATATCATTGAGTTCATCTAGCTACAAGAACAAAAAATCATTTTAGTGTCCATGTGGGACGGTCGTGTCTTCTCCTTCCAGGTGACACAAGGGTGTTGGTATTTCTTAATGTTCATGAATAAATGCGCAAGCTCACGGATATACCATTGTATCATTTTACCCGTAGAGTATTCAGGGTATTGTAATTTTTCAGGAAACAGAGGTGTAACGGTCTTCTAGCTAGTTTTCCCCAGAGAACAAGAGATACATTGTCCTAGGTACTATGATTTGTCTAAGGAAAAGGATCAAAGAAAGATAACTCAGCTACTATTCATTATTTACTTTTGGCACCGGCCTGACCCTAGTCTACCAATGACCTTTGGCTATTAGCTCTTCTTGGACCCAGAATGTGAGGGAGTTCACAAGACACGCAGAAACGTGACAGACGGACAAAGCTGTCCCCACCAGCCGCCTACCCTGCAACATCATGGGGGCTCGCAGTGAACAAAGGCTATTTAGGGTCTTAGACACCATGTCTACATCATCGACCACTACTCTAGCATCATACAGGGTTTACCCATCTTTATCAGGGATCCTCTACTAGAGTATCCACTACAAGAATAGATGATGAATTCACAAACAAATAATAATAAAAGAACAAACTTACCAAAAACTTTACCACTGTAGATAAATTCGGATACTTACTCAAACAATTCGTATCCAACGAGGTACCAGCCAAAGAAGGTTGCCGACAAACCCGGCACTCCTCCATAGTTCTCCTTCCCCAGTGAACAAAGGTTATTTAGGGTCTTAGACACCATGTCTATATCATCGACCACTACTCTAGCATCATACAGGGTTTACCCATGTTTATCAAGGATCCTCTACTAGAGTATCCACTACAAGAACGGATGATGAATCCACAAACAAATAATAATAAAAGAACAAACTTAGCAAAAACTTTACCACTATAGATAAATTCAGATACTTACTCAAATGATTCGTATCCAACGAGGTACCAGCCAAAGAAGGTTGCTGACAAACCCGGCACTCCTCCATAGTTCTCCTTCCCCACTCCCTATCCTAATTAATCCTATAAGTAGGCTCAAGGTGAAGTCCCTCTACATCTCTTCTTCTTCACTTGTATCTTAGTGTGGGTTGAGAGGGGCTCCCCTCCTCCTTATATAGTTGCTAGAGGTCGGTTCTGGCAGGAATTAAGTATGGAAACCTTATGAACCGCTTTGGGGGATACACGGGGGATCTTCCCGCAAAAACTGAGTGAGACGGGAGGCCATACAGGTTCGAGTGAGCCTAGGGGTCGACCGACCCTTGGGTGCCTCTTTTTCGACTGGGACACTGCTAGGTGGGTCCCCAAGTGGGTACATGGTGGTTGGCGATAAGTTTAGGCAGTTTCCTCATGCTTGTGAGCACCTGAGTCCGTGTGCTAGCCTCTGATTGGTCGAAGTTGTGTTTCTTGGCCTCTTGGATTGATTTGCTTGGGGATGTGGGCCCTCCTATCCTCATGCTCTTACCGAATACTCTAAAGTGTACTTTTTCGTTTGTTTGAGCACGATGTTCCCCAGTATGCGGCCTCCTATAAATAGTTATTCACTAAAACTTGTGGAAATGGTTATAATTAAACTCCTATCTCTAGTTTGGTGTTTGTTTGTCAATGTTCTTTACATGAATTGATTGTTAGATTTGGTAAGGACCGTCAACAAAGGGTGAATCCCTGACCATTATAAACCACTCCTTGATGGCAATCACCATATGTAGCTTGCCAATGACACCCACTCTCTCTCTCTCTCTCTCACCCACCTCATTTTCACTCGCCACCTCTCTCTAGATTCAAATTCAATCATTTATCATTTAAATAGCTTGGTAGCAACTGGAACTAAAACTTTAGTCCCATCACATAAGATGTTTGGACCAATTAGGTGTATTAAATATAGACTAATTATAGAACTAATTGTATAAATGAAGGCTAATTCATGACACGAATCTGTTAAGGCTAATTAATTCATCATTAGCACATATTTACTGTAGCACAATACAGTTAAATCATGGACTAATTGGATTCGTCTTGTGAAATAGCCACTGTTTATGCAATTAATTTTGTAATACTTCAAACTGGTGTCCAAACCTATGTGATGGAACTAAAGTTTAGTCCTAGGGATCCAAACGGCACCTAACACATATAGAGCAAGATCTAGCATCGACATCAACAACAGATCTACAAAAGTGATTTGGCAATGGTTAACATCATATGAGATTTACACAACAATGATGACGAGGAGGACCCTTGAGAAGCGAGGAATTTTGATGACACCAGCTTTCCCATCTCGATGTGATGGAGAACCAGATAGTTTCCTGTTATTTCCTTTCGAAAAAGTATCCTGATGTGGTTGTAATAACTCTCTTTACCCGTAGAAGGCTCTGGGATTAGCTTGGGGTTCTGCTGCCCTGCGCTGTTACCCCCGGGTGCTGACAGACCAGCTGCAGGTTGCATGAGGGTGAGTGTGACTGTCGTGCTGAGTACTCTTGTAATTTCGTTGCGTTCTGAAACCTCCCATGGGGACTAACAGAGATTGGGTGTCACGTTCTGAAACCTCCCATGGGACTAACAGACTCCCTGTTCCATCACCTCTGTTTTACGCAGATTAAGTGGCCATCGACCACATTGTGTGATAAGCTCTATCTTTACATAGGGATTAGAAGTCTACATACATGGCAGCACCTGGCATTGTTCTTACCTGACACTCTGACAGAGTAACACTAGAACTACAGAGTCAGACATAAACGAAGTCGAAAACCAACAATTGTGTTGCATTTTGGACACAAGGGGTAGGGGATGCCCCTTGGTTGCCGAGAGAGAATGAAGTGAGACCTAGCGGCGCCATTCTTCCAGGGTCGGTGTCTCCACTCCGATGTTCTTCATGTCCCTGATATTTGCTGGGTAACATAAAAATAGATGCATTTCAGTCGCAGGGAATCCCAAGGAACAGATTGTATAGATTGAAAATCGTAATGGTACAAACTTTGTCAACTGTTAGATGTTGCTCTGCAGTCAATATCAAGAATAGGGTAATTTTTCCTAAGACAAGAATGTTTTGCCAGAGTTTTAACCTGTTTAATAGAAAAATTCATGTTTAGGAAAGAGTAAAATGCACCTACGGTCATTAAACCTTCACATGGTGTGTTGTGTCATCTAGATCCCTATACAATTAACATGCAAAATAGGTCCACATATATGTTGAGAGTGTGATTCAGGTTCAACACATCTTAATAAGCAAGTAATTACGTAAATGGCATTTTTGCATTGAGCTCGACATGCTGCCATGCTCTAAAATATGCTCATGACTGTTATCTATACGGCACTTGTTTGTAAACCAGGATAAAGCTGAAGTAAATTCCAACATTCTTGAATTTGAAATTGTGACGATACATGAATGAACATATAAAGGTCCAATGATCTGCCATCTTGCAATTTGAGAAACAACTGTAGTGAAAATTTAGTGAATGTACGTACTCTTTATCTAGTGCATAAAAGTTTGAAGTTGGACTCAGAACACAAGATGTAACCACACTTTGACACAGAGTATGTGCATGTTCTAAATCTCATTACTGCAGTCGCACCATGTGCATTGATCCACTTCCCAATATCATAACTTAAATACCTACCCGACCACAGAGGATCAAATAAGAACATTGATAACATAATACTTCTAAAATTATATTTCATAACATGGAAAATCTAGAATGCAAGCTTTTCCATTTTAATGTGAAATAAATATATCCAACACTATTGCCATCCTAAGCACATTAAATTGCCAGAAGAGCAGAAATATTGTTTTTGATGTATAAACAAATATAGAAGGGGATTTATGGAACATGAGTACTCACACAAATGGATTTCTGGCCTTGCAGCAGCTGTTGCATCAATAAGAACTGTTACTTTCTCGTAGTCCAGTGCTACAGCATCAAAGACAGTCTGCCGGATGCAATTTGGTGTTTGAACTCCTGAAGATGAACACATAGACATGCATAAGTAACATAATCTTGTACTTAGATATTGAGGTCTCTCTTAAGCAGAAATGGAAGGATCCAAGTTTTTTATTGATTTTTTTTCTTTTGGTGAAGGTTTCAATATAGTGGAAAAGAGAAGATTTTTCATATCCATTCTGAGATATAAGAATAAATGGATATTCCCATTGTGTGTCTATGTCAACTAGAAATATGTGGCCTTTCAAAAGGAAAACTAGAAACATGTGGCCTTTCAAAAGAAAAACTACAAACATGTGAAAAGCGAAAATTCCAGAGGTAGAAAGGAGTACTGCAATCAGATAACAAAAAGCGTCCAACATTACAGAAATAGATTATCAAGGTGACAAAAGGATAACCAATTGTCATATCAGAAGTTCAGAACCTACCAACAATAACCAAGTTCTTTATTCCAGCAGTTTTGAGGACAGAATCAAGGTGTGTCGCAAAGAAAGCACTGAACCTTGTCTTCACCAACTTATACTCCCCCTCCTTGATAACAAGCCCATCAGCCAGCTCTGCACCTTTCAAACCTTTCACGGTTGGACCCTTCCCCCGAGAATAGTGGTGCCTGCGGAAAAGTTCAACATCCCTTCCAGAAGGGTCATGCTCTCTGACGACCTACATTGCAGTTTGCCATAAATCAATGTCTTAGCAGAGAACAGTAATAGGGCATGACAGATCTATCACAGTACTTTCTGAATAAAATAGCTTTGTGTAAAAAGGAGACAACTGTAGGATATGAGCAGATGTTAGAATGCAACATCTTCTAACAAATATGTAGAAACCATTTTAAGCAGAGTTCATGCACACCAACACATTCTACTAATGTAAATGGATAAATATCAGAAGCACCAAAGTAGAAGATGACGGCTACATATATTTATATACAGGTTCCTGGGAAAGTGGCAGAAACTGGAAATATATACTAGACAGATTATTTGTTTTGTTGTTTTCTAGACAACTTTAATAGCATCATACCGGTCCAGACATTTATGAGCAAACCACAATTGTGCTCTCTCTGAATGAAATAATGTAGGTCTACCACCTAATCAAGAACTTTAAGCATATTGCCCTGCATGGTTCATGCAACTTGGTTCTAAAATAAAACTATCAATTTTATAATTTTCTTTTACACAAAAAATCTGATTCTCATTATCCCTGTAGGAAAGGGAACACAAAAGGGAACTGTTTCAAATTCAGAGTTAACTAGAGCAGACACAATGGGAAATCCCTAGAACCATTACACTTGTCCACGATCCAATGCTAACAAATGTAGATGCTTGAGACCCAAATAATCCCAATGACCGCTATCATCAGTAAAAAAAAAGTTGACAGGTGCATATTTTTACTATTTAGGAAGGAAGAATGGTCAAACTAAACAAGGTTCAGAATGAAGAAGACCTTAGCCATCAGTTCTATATAAACTTTTTAGGTGTGCACACGGAAGTGTCAACCTACTAGGGGGACACACAAAAGGGAACAAGACCTAAAAGGTAACTAGTGGTATTAATTATTAGCCAAATAAGTCCTAGAAGAAAGATGAAAGCAAAAGGGCACTGTTATGAATTGATAGTCAATCAGAGGAGACACGATGAGAAATCCCCCCCCCCCCCCACACACACACACACACACAAACCAATGTTGAGTTGCAGCAGATGTTATGTTACAGACCCAAATACTACGCAGCACTGCTATGAGCCTATGACTAAGGAAGTTGAGGACTTCCATCTGCAGTTACACAGGACAGGATGGTCAAACCATGTGAGCAGGTTCAGATAGGAACAAGACCTTGGTCAGTGATCCTAGAATTGTTCAGAGTAGCTTTTCAAAAAAAAAAAATGTCCAGAGTGCCCACGTGCATATATCAATGAAATCAGAAATATCAGCCTGTTAGGGGCACACATTGCATTGAAAGAAGATAATCTCTAGGAGCAAGCTATATTATTGTGTCTCTGAACGTGCTAATTCCTGTTCCTTGCACGGCAAAAGCACAAATAAATAAATAAATAATAACTTAGTTAACCGAAAGGAACGATCGAAATAGGAACCTAGCATCGCGCCAGGAACGAACTTACAACGCAACGCCACAAAAGATTCCTCTTTAATTGGACCGAAAAATCAGTACGGCTAAGTGCATTGAACCAGTAAATTGGATGTTCGCTCTCGTACTACACCAAGAAATTGAGCAGAAATCACACCAGGGCACGCGGAATTAGTAATGGCGAAACTGACCCAGACGAGGAAGATGCCGCGCTCCCTCGCGACGGCCACGGCCTCGGCGACGGCGGGGACGACGGCCTCGCCGCCGGCCACCAGCATGGGGCTGCGCATCCCCGGGTCCACGTAGTCCTTCTGAACGAAAACGAAGCCACAAACCACGAAGCCGTGAGAAACAACTCAAAATCAAGAATCGCAAACTTTTCCTTGAAAACGAAGTCCCCCCCTCAAAAGGACCTGCATGTCGATGACGAGCATGGCCGTCTCGCTCCACTTGGCTGCGGCCGCCGCCATGGGCCGCCGCGATTTGGGGGTGCCGGTCGGGATCCTTGGGCCGGAGAAGAGGCGCTTCTTGAGGTAGTGGAGGAGGAACTTGTCGAGCGAGAGGAGCAGCACCAGCAGGTACGACAGCAGCGCCAGATGTGATGGCATAAATCGCCAGGGAAAAAGAAGGCAAAAGAAAACAAGAAACGAAACGGATTCGATGCGACAGGGGATGCCGATGGCGCGGTGAGAATTTTTTTTTCTTTTTTAATGCCGCGGCGTCTGGAAGGCGCGCCCCTGTTTGCCTGTTTGATCAGGAGAAAATGGATTTGGGGTTTTGGTGGGAGGACGGTCTATGGTGTACGCGAATGGGGCCTAAATTGGAGGTGTTTGAGCGGAAAGAAATGATGGAATTGATGGTGGAGTGAATGAATTTGTTGGGGTTTGGTTGGAAGAGTTGGTACTTGTACCAACATAGCCATATTGGTTGTGCTGAAATGGAAGGGATTGGAGAAGAGCAGGACCTTTTGTTATGGAAAAGATGGGTGTGTTGGATTCCCTTTTCGTTTAGAACCAATGAAATTCGATTTGAGAGCATACCAAGCTCTATGTATTTTTCTAGCACTAAACTTGAAAAAAGGCAGATTAGTGCTCCGAAAATCTAGCCCAGTAGCTGTCCTTTTCCTATTGTCATTCAAATTGACCCTTTTCTTCTTGTTGGACTTGTGGTTCAAGCTTGAAATTTCCTTTTCACAACTATTTTTTTACCACGCAGGTCCTTTTCGCAACCTGTTTTTACCACGGAGAGGTTCATACTACGTAATACTTTCACAATAATGTTGTACTCATTAACGAACCTTACAAATCCATGCGTCAGTCATCCCGTTTATTTCTTCACGCAAGAGCCTCAAACCAAGCGACTCAAATTACGTAGTATCCCAGCAGGCCAAAGGCCCTATGAAATCCACATAAGGCGGGCAAAAAGGTGACGACAACAATTCTGATACAACTTTTGACCCATATAGCATCACATCGCAAGAAGAGCAAAATGGGGGCTCCACAACTTTAGAGTCACCCTATCATTTTGTCCTATCATACTTGAAAGGATGTCTCTATTTCTCTTCAGTCATCCCCACCAAGAGAAATTCCAGTGAAAAAGAATCCAGTTTTCAAAAAGAGGGAAACAAAGCAACGATGTTGATGTGCATGTGACTATGCCGGATGATAGTAGTACCATGACCACAGGATGATAGTAGTACCATGACCACAGGACTGGTTGGCAATAAGTTGTGCAGAGCAGTGCCACCAACCAGACTCGTACAGGGTAGAATGTTAAAATGGGTCCAAGACTCGGGGCGAGGCCAACTGGCCAGAGGACTGCATATTTTCTTTTCTAGAAGTTAATAAACTGTGACAAAACTGGACCACCAGAGCAAGGACCCTGCAGTGAACGTCTGAAAAGCAACATGTTTCATACTTTCATGTTTGAATCGTTCTGGTACTTTCTGGACTGTGAAGGCTGCGAAATAATGAATTATTATTGAGCTGGAGAAAATTAAATTGTGCATGTTGATATTAAGGATACCTTCTTCAGCACAGCATTCTTCAGATTCCTGGCAGATCCTACAGGCCTGGGGGCTTCAGAAATGGGATGGGGAAAAGACTCTCCACATCGATTGGGGTGCCAACAATGTTATTTACAACCTCGTTCACAACAGTTGTCCCTTCCCACCCGTCGAACCAGGGGCCCCCACCGACTTCCAGCGCCGCCATGTTGCTTGTGGCATCGAGGATCAACTGCAAGAAAATCATTTAACACATTGGTAATGCAGTTTATTTAATCAGGACGAAAAATATTAGCCAAACTTTCCAGATACAATGTAAAAATGCCGATCATGAACGCATGAAAGAATGAGGTTGTTTCATATTACAGTGGTTGAATCGTGTTTTAAATTGCTTTTTGACATCCAAACAGATCAGGAAGGAAAAAAAATGAAGAGTGTGAAAGGTCATGCATAATGTTAACAACAAACAGCAGCTTAATGACTTAAAATGAGAGCTCTATGAAAACAGGTGCCGACAACTTCATGATAATGCAATCATACCTTTCCCTTGCCACCATCATCTTTCTTTTCCCACAGTTGTAGCTTAAGATCTCCATAGCAGGTGTCTTTGCATGCTGGCACAAGTCCAGCCTCCATAGTAGGAGCTCTCAAAGTAGTACCTGGTTCTGTAGTGGTTCCTTCTATTTCAACCTGCAAAAGAATGCATTTATTAAGGAGAATAAGAAAGCGACACCAGAACTTGCAAAATTGCAACAGACATGCTACAAAGCTAATTCCTTCCACATTACGCAACTAGGAATGCAAAATGAGCACCTTGTCAATTGAGAATCTCAGCCAACCAGTTCATAGACAAGCAAAATTCACAGGATTGTATCATTGTGCTATAGTTACCAGATGGGTTTTGTTCTCGCTAGACATCTTCCAGGAACCCCACGGCGCGATTTACAGACAAGCAAAATGCACAGGATTGTATTATTATACTATAGTTACCAGATGACTTTTGTTCTGGCCAGACATCTTCCAGGTACCCCATGGTGCGATGTCCCAGCTTACTGTTCCAGTCCAAGGTACGAATTCAAAAAACTTTCCCTCGTAATGTACTCCAATCTGCAGAATAAAAACAAGATTTCTTATACATTGTAGTTGAGTGATATATCTTATGTTTCCTTGTTACAGGTACATATGATTTTGTTTTTATGAAAAGTTATACTCTTACTAAAATGCCTTCATGTGTGCCGCTATTTCATTTGATACTTGGAGGAGAAATACTAACTACTCAATATAGTGACTAAATGACAGTTTTTCTATAGTACAGTAAGTTAGTAGATTGATAAGTAATGACACAATAGGTGATGCAATAATTAAAGGCAGTCAATGTGATGCAGAAGAAGAGAGACATTTCAGACAAAGGTTCTTGGTACAGTCCATTGAAATAGTAAAACACAGTCAATGTGATGCAGAAGAAGAGAAACATTTCAGACGAAGGTTCTTGGTACAGCCCATTGAAACAGTAAAGCATACAGGAAACGACTAAACCTATTGATGCAACAATAGATCATCTTTAAACTTAAATTCAAATCGATACAGAGACAAACATAACAGTTCCTGTTCGCAAAAGTGTAGAGAAGTCCAATTGAAGTACAGACTTAAACCCAGATTGTTTTCCATACATATAATATTGATTGCAACCTATTCTGAGTAAATGACTGTCAAGTTACTAGTATTTCAGACTAGTCCCTCAGGAGAATGTTTCTCCATGGAGAATGGACAATATACTGGCCAAGTAACAGAAATTACAGGTTATGAAGTATTGGCCTAATGTGTGTTCTCTCACTTATGTGCAAAATGTAAATGTAAATGACTAGGTTGATATTGTTAACTGTACAGTTTGTCAGAGCGGCCAGTGGCAAAAGGGTTCATAGCCTAGTAGTAGTGACTCCTGAGTAGCACCTCCAGTGCCTGGGTTCGACTCCCTATGGGAGCGAACTTCAGGGCAGGTTAAAAAACCTCCCTCGCTGGCAGCGCGCCAGCCTATGGTAACAGTGGCAGCCGACCTGTGTGAGCAGTTCACTGCTACCTAGGAGTAGTGATGGGGCGCCGAACCAGGTGGCAATGGTTGCCGGCCTAGGTTACAGTGTGGCTGCATAAGGTCTGCACTATCAGGGTTCAGGGGGTTTCTCGGTTGTTTGAAGGCTGAGGTTTCTTCTTCCAAACAATACCGTGGGGGCGGTCTTTCCCACCGGCTGTTGGTAATCCTAGCTTGTTCTCATTTGAGTCATGTCTATTGTTTCAATAACCTGAGCTCATGTTGAGCGTGAGTTGTACGCCTGATGCATGTTTATCCGTGCAAAGACTGAGTCTCTGTTTCCTATTTTAGCATCTGCAGTGCACGGCATGCCGCTCAATCGTGGGATGGCGCAACAAGCTCGAGAGGCATGGTGTGCATGTGGTGGTGGTGTGTGGCCAAGGCCAAGGCCAAGCTGTTGTTTTTCCTATTTATGCAATACAAGGGTTAGAAAAACGTTGTGCTGTTGTGGTACCAAAGTTACTTGCATTACAATGTGTTCTGATGTGTGTTCTTCATTGGCTCCGACGTACATTGCCGGTGGTGAGGACATCATTACAATGTGCTCTGATATGTGTTATCAGAGCCTATCAGTTTTGGCAGAGCGACCAGGCAATCAAGTGGGCCCTCATGGTGCGTCTGTTATGAACCCTAGTTCATTTGGGGAATAGGGAGGATAACCATTGCCGGGAAGATGGCCGGGCAAAGTCGGCGTGGAGGGAGACTAGAGTATTTGGGGGATTTGGATTGTTTGTTCTTTCTTCATTGCTTTCCTCGATTGATACATCTCCTCTCTTTATATAGACTTACTTAACCCCTGAGTAACTTATCCCTAACCAACAAACCCTAGAGGGCTGGCGGTGCTACAGTGCCGCGGCGTGCGACAGTACCTTGGCCCAAATGGCCCAATAAGCCCAGCTGACTACCCGTGACACTACTCCCCTCTTTCGGAGCAGCTCGCCCACGAGCTGCAGTGGAACTATCGCCGATTGAGGACTTGACTTGATCCAACGCGAACTTATCACCTAAGAACAAGCCCTTTACATCTCGGCTTATTTTATTGTTGACGAGGACTAGGACTCTAACTAAACCCCAATTCTTTATATGTGTTGCATCGCCAATTGAGGGTGGACCCCATCCAGAAGCACGGAGGGACAGGGTGCAGGGACAACCTCCCTGGTTGAGAGCCTTTCGTAGGGCAGAGTTGCAGCCTGTGTTGCTGCAGGTTCCACGAAGGTGCCTCGTGGTCATCCCTGGCACTACAACCATAGCACAGATCGTAGCATCAGGAACATTGGTCCACCTGAGGCCCCACTGAATCAGCCCTGCCAAGGGCTGCACCACGTGGAAATATGCTGCATCTACTGCCGCACGTCTGATGGCAGACACCATGGGCAGACTCTGCCGCACGAACAGTTCGCCCGTCCGCTCGCCGTGGGCAAAATCTGCTACCGGCATCTCTGCCTACAGCGATGGGTGAAGTGACTCGTGCATCGTCCGAGCCATCACCTGCGCGAGGAAGCCCTGTGCCGCAGCTTGCAGGTGCACTGCCGCTGCCTCCTGGGATGTGGACAGTCGTGACGCCTCAGCCTGATGCCTCGCCATGAATCCGCGCGCCGCCGCTTGTAGCCGCACTGCCGCATCTTTACGCCGCAAGCTCTCCTTCAACTTCACGAGTACGGTTTGTGCACAACAATCCAGTATGTCGACGCACAAATCCTTCACCGATGCTAATGGATCACCGGCAGCAGAAGCCATGGAATCAGATCGAAACCAAAGCTAACTGATACCAGATGTTATGAACCCTAGTTCATTTGGGGAATAGGGAGGATAACCATTGCCGGGAAGATGGCCGGGCAAAGTCGGTGTGGAGGGAGACTAGAGTATTTGGGGGATTTGGATTGTTTGTTCTTTCTTCATTGCTTTCCTCGATTGATACATCTCCTCTCTTTATATAGAGAGACTTACTTAACCCCTGAGTAACTTATCCCTAACCAACAAACCCTAGAGGGCTGGTGGCGCTACAGTACCGCGGCGCTACAGTACCGCGCCGCGCTATAGTACCTTGGCCCAAATGGCCCAATAAGCCCAGCTGACTACCCGTGACAGCGTCCACGATCAGCCTCATCGCCACGGCACACCCTAGGAGCCTGAGAGCGGCGGTGGCGCGTTCGGGAGCTGCAGCAGAGATGGGGGGAGCGCCTAGCAACAATGGCCACATGATTAAGCACAGGCTCGTGATCCACCGAATAAGGAAAGAGATCGGTGGTGGCGGCGGCTTCTCGACGCTCTCCAAAACCAACTACTATGACTATGTGGTGCTCATGCACATGGTGATTCAGGCTCGCGCCTAGTTTGGATCACGAGCCTGCAGCATCATGCGAATGAGCACTGCCTAGTCGTAGCAGTTGGTTTTGGAGAACGTCGGGAAGCCGAAATCGACGCTATCTCCTTCATGACCCGGTGGATCACGAGCCCATGCTCCATCGTGCAACAGTCATCGCCAGATGCTACCTCCATCGTTGTTGCTACGGCTCCCTGAAATGCCCTTGTTTAGTTTTGGTAATTGAGTGACAACTTAGGTGGACTAATAAGTGTTTATATGTTGAGATATACAGGTGATTAGTCCACGCAAAGATATTAGTATGAGCAACATGTGCCATGGTGGGGAAATGGCTAAGTGTTGATGCTATGTTCATATAGTGTGATGAAGAAACTCATTGCATAAGAGACATGACATGGAGTCGTGTGGCTAGATGGAGAAGACCAAGACAAGGCTTTGCATCGATGAACCGGTTGCAAGTGTGAAGGGCAAGTTAGAGGCTTTGAAGCGACAAACCACATGTGGCGGGGAGGCTTGAGCAAAGACTTGATGCCGATGGACCAAAGCAACGGTGAAGAGCAAGTGAAGTTGAGATCGATTAACCAATAAGGTCATATGATCGGTTCAAAAAAAAAGTCACATGATAATATGAAGTGGATCGTATCATTCAAGTAAGGTCAAGATAAATATTGACTCATGATGATGATCAAAGGCTCGATGGAGGTTGGTGCTTGTATGGCATCAACATTTGAGAAGATGAAATGGAATGCGCAGGCAAATGTATGACTTGTAGGGCATTTCATTTCACCGGTCATAGGTTGTGTAGAGAAGTGCATGACCGGATTTAGGATAAACAGTCGTACTATCAAGAGGGGCAAACTTGTTTGCGTATCGGTCATCTAGTACCACTTCAGTGATCTAACTTTGCAGATGTTGCTAGGATCGAGCGGCGTTGAAAGTTAAAACATAAATGATTGGAAGATGTCCATTTTTGACCATCTAACTTTTGTCTCAGTTTGGTTTTGGCCATCGAACTCCAAAACCGGTTATCTTTGCCATCGAACTATCAAAACTGTTCAAATTTGACCATCGGGGCTGTTTTGATGGGTGGTTTTAATTTTTTTATTTACAATTAAGTCCTTAGATCTTAAAATGATATTACTTTTTGTTCATACATCCGATTTAGGTCATTCTTGCGGTCACGCGTTCGTAATGGTGAGCTTTATCTTTTAAAATGTTCTTTATACTATTTTATCACTATTTGTTATATTATTCTTATATTGTTGTGTAAAAACAACAATATAATAAAAATAAAACAAATAGTTACAAAATAATATAAACAATATTTTAAAAGATAAAACTTATCGTTATGAACGCATGACCACAAAAATCACTTAAATCGGAGATGCGAGAAAAAAATAGTAATTCTTGGATCTTAAAAGGATTACTATTTTTTTCCATTTTAAGATCTATCTTAAAATAATTACTATTTTTTCTCCTATCTCCGATTTAAGTGATTTTTGTGGCCATGTGTTCGTAACGATAAGTTTTATCTTTTAAAATATTATTTATATTATTTTGTAACTATTTGTTTTATTTTTATTATATTATTGTTTTTACACAATAACATAAGAATAATATAACAAATAGTGATAAAATAGTATAAAGAATATTTTAAAAGATAAAGCTCACCATTACGAATACGTGACCGCAAGAATGACCTAAATCGGAGGTACGGACAAAAAGTAATAATCATTTTAAGATCTAAGGACTTAATTGTAAATAAAAAACTGAAACCACCCATCAAAGCAGCCCCGATGGTCAAATTTGAACGGTTTTGATAGTTCGATGGCAAAGATAACTGGTTTTGGAGTTCGATGGCCAAAACCAAACTGAGGCAAAAGTTGGATGGTCAAAAATGGACTTCTTCCTAAATGATTTGAAAAATGGCAAAGCCTAGATTATAAGTTGTGTGCTGACATGCTGTGTGGACGGACCAGTCCAGTTGGCCGCATTTTTTTTTTCAGTACAGTCAGTGTATCTGATATATGGATAGCTACTGTAGCTTTACATGCCTAGATCAAGGAATCAATGGATAGCTACTGTAGTCTTTACATGCCTAGATCAAGGAATCAACAGAGGAAGGGTGAGGAACAAAGTGAATGAATTTCTGATGGAACTGTTTTTCCCTGAACTTATCTAACTACTAACCGGTGGCATAACTGTTCCAGCAATATAGTAATTGAACAAAGTGCCCATGATACTTTATTAGAGTTTTGCAACATACTCCACATTATCTAATAACCAGAGGATCCATGAATAATCATATTCACAAGATATCTATGTTTCACGCACTACATGTGGCCCAAAGACCTGCCAGATGCAGATCCATGATCCTAATGCATTGTTACTTATCCATAAAATTTGGTAGTATTATATTAGGTAGCCTCTGGACTATTAAAGATTGTAATAAATTGCTTAGGGATCATTGTCCTCTCTATATAAAGAGAGCCACCTATCAATGATGGGCAAGCAGGGACTAAGGCGTTCTCCAACGGTGCCCTCTATTTGCTCCCCCCACCCCACGTACCGGCGCCAGTGCCCCCCCAAACGCTCCAACGGCGCCCTCCAAATGCTCCCCCTACGTCCGGTGAGCGTCGCCGTCTCCGCATATGTGGGGGGGAGCAGCTCGTCCCCCTATATCTCTAATCACACCGTTTCTTCGCGATATTAATCCCGTTTGAACCCCGTAACACGATGATAATGCGTATTATGACAGTACAAATACTGTATGATTTTTTTAAAATTCAAAAACATTAAATAAATAGTTAGTTAATGAGTGATAGTATATAGGGAGAATAGATATGGGGGGAATGGTTGGAGAGAAGAAGTTATAGGGGGAGGAATCTTTTAGAGGGAGGTAGTAAAATATAGTAAATAGTACGTTTGGGGGGAGTTGGATGGGGGGAATGGTTGGAGAAAGCCTTAGGGGTAACTCCCTTCTGCCCTCATCTCTCTTCGCTGCCACCTTCTCCCTTCATTAGCCATTGCCCTCTCTCATGCCTATGGGCATGCCTATGCCATGTGCTCTAGTCAGCTTCTCCCTTGGCTGATGCCTCCTCTCCCCCTCACCAATCCCCTCTCATGGATACATGCCCTTAACACTTGCATTGTGAGTACGAGAAGTATGCAGCAGGTTAAATTTGAAAGCACAAAGTATTACAAACTGTACCAGCGAAGGACTTTCATAAGTATCACCAACTCCAATTTTCCTCAATCCACCAGCAGCAGTTAAAGAAACTTCACCAGAAGTGCCTGAGAAGACATTGCACTGGATCTGAATGATGCAAAGATTATTCAATTAACTACATAGGTAATTCATGAGATTGTGCAACAAACAAAAAGCATAAAGAATAATAATCTACTTCACAAGGAAAAGGAGTGAAAGTCCATAGCTTCTGGAACACATCAGCAAAAGAAAAGTAATAATTATTTGGTATGTTTCATCGATAACAATTTTTTACAGAAGACAAACCAAGTATAGCAGACCAGAAACACAGCGTAATTGCAAACTTCACTATAGCCACATGAATCTTATTAAGACCAAGAACACTCAGGTCATCAAGTGACCTAGTACTGGTTAGAACCATCATACCATCATGACTGGTGCCTGGCACAAAAGAGACTAGTCCAAAAGACAATTTTCAGAAGAAGCTGCAATAATTCATGGAAAATTCTATCTTGTAAATTATTGGCCAGTAGAGTCATTAATCCATATCAATTTATCACTAAAACCCAGGTTAAAAATTACTGCCAATTTTTAAACCAAAATTATAGGATTACATGTTTTCTTATCTGCAAATAATAAGATTGTATTTAATATTATAAGGCATTTGTGGCATCAGAACTAACAGAGGATCAGAGGTCAAAATGAATACAGATGACACACCCAATACCACTTCCTTGGGAAACCTCCACCCCAGTTCTTTTCTGAGTAAGATGGAGCATTTTCAAATTCAAACCGTTCTCCATCCCATTCTATCCATCCTGAAAAGTCACACATCTTGTTGTTAACACTACTCCATACTGATGGAAGTTATTAAAGAGAATAAAATATAAGACATGCTGCAGATTATTTCAGAAATATCTAGTTAAAGACATTTATCAAAGAAGCACTTATAAGATGCAAATAGCAGGAGATGAAGTGATTTTCCATAAGGCACACTAAGCAAAAAGTTCAAAACATATTTATGTATATGCTGCAATTTTAAATCCTCTACTAATTCTCGATCCAGATGCACCACATAAAAACATTAAAATAAACACATAATTCTTTAACTGATCCATATGATCTAAATGGATAGGAGCCATGCCCCTACTTACATTGCAGTCTTATCAGAGAGACAGGGTACATCATAAAAAACAATTTTACTTTCATGACCCACAGAAAATGGACACAACTTGGGGTAAAAAGAAATTCTTGACAGGTACCTCAAGTTCTTGAGGATTAAAACTAGGATTCAATTTAAGAGAAGTCATATGATGGAAGGTAAGAACAAGAATCATAAGATTGGACCAGCTGCAGTCCAGATATGTGCTAAATGCAAATAGGGTTCTTGCAAACATTACTGAAAGGTAAAACGATGACGCGAAACCATGTTAGCGAAAATCACAACTTTCACATGCCAGGTTAAGAAGTAAAAAAATCTACAGTGCCACTGTGCATTGTAGATTCGTAGTTTTATGAATGAGATGTGAACCCAGCAAATAATCAGTAACTCAATATCTTTACTTGTCTGAGTATAAAAACAAACCTGTGGACAAGCCACCAGCCATGCATATTTGCCAATGAGGTTCAAACAAAGGAAAAGCTGCAAGCCAACCAGCTGTTGATAACTGCTTAGATTTGACATCACCCCACCCATAAACTGGACGTGTGCTGTACTCCCAACGAGCTGTTTGGACATTCGGCACATACTTTGACCTGCAAGGGACAACTGGACCAAATCAAATAAAGAAAAAGAAACATCTAATATTTTACCCAATCTTACTTGACATGTAATAAGGTAAGTGTGTTTGCTCTGCAAGCTGAACCATCATTGCAGGTAGTATGCCAGTTCATACATTGCAACATCGAGATCAAGAGAACCGATTATAGATTTTAGGATATATTGCTATAAAATATATGAATTAGTATTTTATAAATATCCCTTGCACTTTGTGACAAGATTAATCAAAGTTCCTATAGAGAAGACTACTACTATCAGCTTTAACAGAGAGCATAGTTAAACTTCTAACTTCTGTAATATATATAATTTTAACAAAGAGGAGCCACAATCACATATTAAAGGGGTAAAAAAATGATAAGTAACCATTGTTACAGTGCTAAGTAAGCAATCTAATAAGAGTGAAAAGATAAATATTTTTTAAGATGATATATCACATGCCTTCCATCATCACGTATGAAACCCTGATGCCAGATTGGGGTGACTTGGAACCCTTCCAAAACACGCTTTGAGAACTCCTATAATCATTGACTGTTCGATAAGAATCCTTTACTTGTTACAGAACTTTGAGAAAATAAAATATTGAGCCATAAGAAATATCAAGTATCAGGGGTAAATAGGAGAACAGGAAACTCCATATTCCTTAGCAATGATTTATTATTAATTAAACCCTAGCGATATAAAAAGGTAACAACTGTATAAATCAACCGAAACCTTTCTTCCATTAGAAACTTTTCTTTTGGACATGGGATACTTAACTGACAGAATCAATCCATAAATCGACAATGCATGTTCCCAAAAGTATCTTTCTTAAACAAGCAAACAACTTATTTTCTGAAATGATTGAAAGACAATAAAATGAATGAAGTTGAAGTATGAATAAAATCATATCTCCGTATATAGAAGTTCAGTCTAGAATGTTTATATCAAACTATGAACAACGAAGACATATTATTAAGTTCACACTATGAATAAAATCAAACTAAATGTTTATATCAGTACTATTATTGAAAACGAAGACATTGCAGTTCAGCAACTAGAAACTTAAATTGTCTTGACAAATATAATGTATGGACAAAGGCTAGAGAAGCACAACAGCAAGAAAAATGATGTGTCCCCTGGATCAACAGATACGTAGCAGCTGAGCTATGGCACCCAATGCGCTTTGTGGTTTAGTAACTCTGTTAGCCCTTGCATTTCATAAGAAAGCATAAAGCGTCTACCTGAGGGGGGACCTCCCCTTGCGGGGGAGTTGAGTCTTTGTTGGGAATGAATGTGTTTCCAAGCATTAGTTCATGCCTACCTATCCAAATGCAGCTTATTAGTTTGGAATTCAGCAAACAGTGATGCATTACTAAAATTCGAGGAGTCAGAAAATCAACACTAACTGTTAATAAATAAACCGGAAGGAACCAATTTTTATACAAAGATCTGTTTAGCACTGTGATGGCTTTTAATATACAGCAGTTTATTTTAGTTCACAGTTGTTATCCATTCCCTATGAAAAAAGGAACACTTTCCCCAAAAATGCATGCAGTTGACCTTATATTGAAAGAAATGGTGATATAGCAAATTGCAGACATATAAAAAAAAACGGGCGGCTACGCTGTCCTCTCAACCCAGGAGGATGTGCGACATCTTTTTCAACTACTAAGTCTAGGTTCGATTGATGATTAAAAATCATGGAACAAAACTTCCAATGGACAAATATTGTTAAATGGTTAATTCTCACCGGGTTTTACAAATATTTACATGGGAAGCTTGTGGTCTGCATTGTGGTTACTTTTCCAGTGTACAAAGGAAGTAGTAATCAATATCCAATAAGACTTTTTCTGGATCCATAATAAACTAACTGGGTTACACAGTGGAACACAGCAATCAAAAGTTCAAAGTGGGCCTAAGCTGTCCATCAGAATACATCGTGGGATGTCCATCATTAACACTTTCGATTTTGCGGTGGCTAGTCAGGTGTATGGCTAAATTGGACTATGGACCAATGTTATACAGTCGTCTAGTCGAACCTAGTCGCCATGGCACCGATAAGGCGACTAGTCGTCGATCAGGTCGATTAGTCGACCCTAGTCGGTCTTAGTCGTCGCTATAGTCGTCTTATATATCCCACGACATATATGTACATGTATATGTACTTATATACTATATAGCAAGCAGGAACACCACAATGATAGTCAGTTTGGTGCCACTTGTGAGATTTGATGTTTGAACTGTCCAGAACTCCATATTCTTGTCCCACACAGTACAGGCTAATGGCTAATGGCTAATGGCTAATGGTGCAAGTTATATAGTTAACCTAACCCTAATGGCTAATGGCTAATGGCTAATGGTGCAAGTTATATAGTTAACCTAACCCTAATGGCTAATGCCCAGTACAGGCGGCGGGCTGGAGTGCTGGTCTGCTGGACATCTTTTGGTTTTGGCCTGATCGTCCAAGTAGCTAGTCGGACGACTAATCGCGATTAGGCGACGATTAGTCGGACGATCAGACATCTGATCGACAAAAGCTAGTCGTTTCACTTATCGAAGCTAGCGGAGCGATAAGGTCGACTAATCGCGACTAATCGCGATTAGTCGGACGACTGTATAACATGGCTATGGACGATTGAAATTTCATCTCTAAATGCCAGGACATAATTCAAGTTTCATTAAAATACAGCTGTAACAGTACCATTAACTGAATTTGAAGAACTTCATTGCAAGTTTGCAAGAACCTTCAGTTCAACACCTTATTATACATGCTACAAATTCATGAGACAAATTCTATGCAGAGAGTTTTCTCAGAATAAAAGTGTAAGATCAAACAGTAGGAAAGCACGGAGAGACTGAAGAAGAAGCTTACTTCCCCAAAAGTTACTTGATTTCTCGGAGAATTGGCATATGTACTTATCATCCGCGCCAAGGATTTGTGCTCCCACGCCAGTAAAGCGTGGACCGTGTACCAACTTGTCGAGATCACTCATCCCATCACGGAACAGCGGGTTCTCAACGGAGTACATGAAGCAGAAGCTCTGCCTGCACTCGGGTATGGCCACTTTGAAGTACCATCCTTCGAAGAAAGGTCTGGCGGTGCCGTCAAAGTGGTATCTGCAAAATGACCTCGCTAAAATTAGGTACTCCAGGCTCAGGCTCCCAGCTCTTGCCACTTGGCGGTACCATGTGTCCATATAATAGCACTGAAGATGATAACAGGTCACAAAAAATGCATCTCTGACTGAACAGAGGATAACAGGTTATCAGCATGGTGTATAATGTCAGCGCTGCTGACCGAACGTGAATCGTGGGCTGAGGCTCAGAATTGGCCACAATCATGCGAGGTCTCAGCATCAGTTATCTAGAGCTGCATTTCCGCGACCAAAAAAAATTTAAGCGAAGAGAAATCTAGGAGAACATGCCCGCCGGACCTATTCGAAAACGCGACGCCCCCGGGACGCGCGGCGCTTACCCGCTGTGCGGCGTCCGGAGCGGCCGGTCCTGCGGCGTGGGCGCGTAGACGGGCGCCGCCGCCGCCGCGGGCGGCGGCGACGACGACGAGGTTGAGCCGGAGGCAGCCGAGCCCGTGGCCGCGCGCGCGGGGAGGCCCCCGCCGCGACGGGGTAGGCGCGCGGCGCGGGGAGGCGGCACCGCGCCCGGCACGGCGGCGGGAGCGGCGACGGCGAGGTTCATTGTGGAGTGGTGGTATGCCGGACCTGGTTCGCCATGCGGGGCGGAGCTGCCACGGCCCACGGGCGGGCAGAGCACGGGTTTTTTTTCTTTTTTAGTTTGGGTTTTGGCCGCCTCGTGCGCCGCGCGGGGAGCGTGGCGCCGCGGCCACGTGCTCCGCGACTTCTTGGACGATACCGGATGAGAGGGGACCGGCTCCGATGCCTCCACGGCGGCCGCCGGGCGCGCCCTCCACGTGGTGGTGGACGGGGGAACCAGAATTTTTTTATTTTTATATTATTATTTTTTCAATTCGTCAAAAATATATGCTTCAAATTATTTTTTGCAAATATGTCATCCTGCCGCCAATTCATTTAGCGGAAGATAATTACCGCCAGATGAACCGGCGTTAAGTGAGCTGGCCCACGGCCTATCTATGTTACCGCTGGATCATCTGACTGGCTGAAGGTGCTACAGCCGAGCTAAAGCTGACTATAGCTGTAATGTAATAGCACCGCCGAGCTACAGCTGACTCTGTACCGTAATTGGGGCACTACAGTTGACTGTCGCCGTTTGAATGGCGAAAGGCGTTACGGCCGTTTGAACAGGCGATATGCTGCGACATCTGCTCTGCGACGGAGGCTAGCTGTTTGTTAGACTCTCATGCACATGTATTAGTTATATTTTTCTCTTTTCCTTTCTAAGGTATTCCTTTGAGTATTAAACTAAGTTCCTTTATCTAATATTTTTACATTCTATTATGCTGTCTCCTAAGAAGTTTTTGTTCGATAAATATTTTATTGAAATTATACTAAAAAATTTTGGACGAGTTTTTTCTACACTCGCGTGTAGCTACTCTCATCATCAATATATCATCGTATGTATGTCCGCATACTCATTTATCACTTTGAGTATGTTCATATACTTATTCTAAAATACTTCAAAGGTATATACATGAAAATTTTCAAAAGTAGCTCTATTTTTTAAATATATAATGGTTATACCTTAGTATTAGTATATAAAAATAAGTATGTCCATATACTCTATGTATGATCACATACCCAACATATATTTCATCATAGATATTTTAGTATGAACACATACTCTTCGTTGGATCAGATACATCTTGTATCATGAGATACACACCATGGTAGTAGCTACAAGCGAGTGTAGAAAGGAATTTTCCAAATTTTTTATGGAAAGTTGGATAGTGAACTTATGCACAAAAATTATGCGAGAAGTTTTTCTGATAATATTATCATAGAAGTTATGCTAAAAATCCTCTAATAAGTCTTTTTTTACAAAAAATTATACATATAAGTTGCATATCGTAAAAAGTTATGCTGAAAAATATCTCGTGAGAAGTTGAAAGTTATACATAAAAGTCATGTGTATTACAAAAATTTGCTGAAAAAATATTTCCAGAGTAGTTGTTTAGAAAAAGTTATGTGCAAACCTTTTATAGATAAGTTGTAAGTTTCAAAAACTAGAAAGTTATGAATTAAATTTTTTTCTAAAAAAGAAAACTGACGGCTTGGTCGGAAATTGTGCGCTAGCTGCGCTCCTAGAGCGCGCGTGCTAATTAGAAGATCCCGATATGCTGGCAGTTGTAACTTGGGACCTCCAAAAATAATAGCGGTTCGGACATCCGAAAATTATAACAAGCAGTTCGGTCCGAAAATTGTAACGAGCAGTTCGGACCTCAAAAAATAATAGCGGTTCGGACATCCGAAAATATTAAAAGACGGTTTCGATGTCCGAACAGCTAGCCTCTGTCGCCGAGCGGACTGTCGGATCCTATGGGACGGACGGTCCGCCGGTGTAACTAAAAATTGTCCAAAAAATTTATTAGTTTTGGTGACCGATTGTGCAGGTAGTTGACCGAATTTATTGCATTTTTCGGAGTACTAGTATAATAATTTCCCATTGCCGGATGATATACGGTTTTATTACAAATGAAAAACAAACTCCAGAACACAATGGGTACACATATAAAGCACGCAGAAAAAAGCAATACATAGAAAGTCAGAAGAGACTTCCGAAACAAACACGCAACATATTGGCCGGGAAGGAACATAACTTATTCAGACAGCAGGATTGATCCGAATGAAAATATGTGCAAGGTAAATTGCCTGCACTCTCGACGACCACATCCTCGCCTTTTATAGACGCCGGACTGCCTGTATCGTCCTTTTAAACAGCAACGGAGTCACGTTGTCCTGAAAATTATTGGGTTGAAGCACGCCAGAGTCTATAATTTAGGATGGTGAGTGACGTTTCACGTCAACAGTTTCACGTGAACATTATTCTGTTCAAGCACGCCAGAGTCTATCATTTGGATTCTTCGGACCGTGCACGACAGGGTGAAAAATATCAGTGCGCTCCACACTGCTGCCCTCGCACTTTAAGCACGGACATGACCACTCACTGCTCCACACTGTTGCGCTCGCACGCCAAATAAAGCGATCACTGTTCACTGTCGCAAATGATAAAAGTGTCGCAAATGATAAAAGTGTCATATAGCAGTTGCATTATTCCAAAGCATGACCACAGTCTTAGCAGGCAGCACTGCCTCTACTAAATGATCACGAGATGAAAAGACTATTTCTGTGTCGTTTCAAACAGCATAGGACAGACAAGGGAATCAATTAGCGTCCTGTCAACGTCATCTTATGTCACTTCACTTCATAGTCGAATCCAATGCACGATTCAATGAGGCCGACCGAAACACGTGAACCTCCACTAGATGCGTCTGCGCTTGCCCCCTCTCCTCCTGCCACGTCGCATAAGTAATAATATTAAGCATAATAACATTAAGTAAGAATAGTACAATAGCTGCATAACAGAATTTATTAGAAAAGAATTCATAACATAAGTAATAATATTAAGCATAATAACATTAAGTAATAAAAATATCGTACCACAAAAAAAATAAAATATTAAATAAAGCGTAACATAATAAACTAATAAATGATGCACAAGAAATTACATAACATATAATTTCAATTTTCAATGACAGTAACAAAGTTGAACATAAGATTGCGCCACACATTGCATGTACAAACGTAACACAAGAATCTAGCATTTTCAGTGTGTGTTAAATTAAACTATTCAGTCTGATTTGAAATAGGCTTTTAGTGTCCTTTGACATAGGCTTTTCAGTGTCCTTTGTAATAGGCTTCTCAGTGATACAGGCGTAGACTTTTCAAGTGCATTCACGCCTTCACTCCACGAGTACTTAACCTGCTTCCACCTATATATACGTAGTGCTGGATGTGTTGCTACTAACTTCAAAATAAGAAATTTGTAGGGGTACCAATGTCTGGAGGTTCGTCGAGTGGAAAGGCTTCCGGCGCTGCGAGAGGAAAGGAGGGGAAGGAAGGGTCCTCCCATTGTTTGGGAGGGCTCTCTTGGTCCTGATTTCTTTTCTGAAGCGGTGTATGAGTTTCCAGTTGAGAGCAAGAGTGATTTCAGCAAAGACTCTCCTAATAGAGGATATGATAGTTGAAAGGAAGATTGGCCTAAATGCAGGCATGTGGAGGACTGCTTAGTGCAGATGTGCGCCGAGGGGGTAGATGGAGGTCGACGTTTCTTCAAATGCCCACGAGCATGGGTAATTGTTACTACTATGCATTTGTTAAATATCTCTTATTTTGCCCAACTTACGAGAGATATTTGATGTAGTTTTCCGACGCTCCAGAAAATTGCGGGTTCACTAGGTGGGTCAATCCTTCTCCTATTCATCCGCATCAGGAGTACATCTACTACTTGCAGAACTGTATCTTCGATCTTGAAAGGGAAGTGAGCAGCTTTTACCCTGATGAGGCAGAGGATGACAACGGCAACAGTGCCGATTCACAGGAAGCATCGTGCACTGATCCATATTGCAATTGCCCCTGTCACAAGAAGAACATGCCTCCGCCTCCACCGCCGTCTGCAATGGGAGGATACTGTGGAGAAGGGTCAACACAATTTGCTATGTGGGATAACTACTAGGAGTATTGTATCTTATTCACATGCTGCATCCATGCGTTTGTTGTTCGTTTTAATTACCTAAGGCATGTTAGGTCTAGTCCAGAACCTTGTTAGCCTTTATTTGGTAGAGGTCTTCACATGCCACCCCATGTGTTGTGAGAGTTTAATTATGTAGTCGATCCTTTGTTAGTCATTTGAGTGTTCCCTACTATGCTTCCCGTGGTTGACATGCGACTCATGGAGGAGTTATTACCGTGCCTGTAAAGCTGTGTGTTGTGGTGTCATGTAGTCTTGTCAGAGGCTATCCTCTGAAAAGGCAATAGGCAGGGACTATCCTCAATTCAATGCATTTGTCTAATATGCCCAGCACACCTGCAAATGTATGAGCTTCGACATGGATGAGTCGCATGCGTATGAAAAAGCTATACTCCGCGAAGGCTTCGGGTGCCGCAATAATGCACGTTCCAGTGCATTATTGTTTCACTGCTTGTCCTGACTGGTCCCAGTGCCGCAATAATGCATGTCCCAGTGTTCAATAATGCACGTCCCACTTCACCGGTCTAGACATAGTCTGGCACCGGCCTAATCGTCTTACTACCACTGCACTGTTGGACGGTCCGCTGGTGTAACAAAAAATTTTGCAGAAACATTGTTGGTTCTAGTGACAGATTCTGCAGGTAGGGAGCCGGATGATGCACGGTTTTATTACAAACGAGAACAACCTCCAAAACTACAACGAGTACACATAGAAAGCACGCAGAAAAAATATTACATAGGGACCTAGAAGAGGCCTCCGAAACAAACACGTAATATATTGGCCGGGAAGGAACATAACTTATTCAAACAATTGGACCGATCCGAATGAAACGGTCCACTACAACATCCATCATTCACGGCCAGTACCGTTTCCACGTCCCACTCGTTCTGCTTTCTCAATGCCGGACTTGCGTACATCATCATCCACCTTCTTCAACCACGCCACATATTGCTGATCACAAGGACTGATGGAGGTGTCAATCCACTCATGGAAATGACAAAAATGAGTATTCGTCCCATGAAAACCGTCCTTTCATAAACAAGAAATGAAACAAAATTGCTAGAATAATTGAAATTAACTAGAAAAACATATTAAAAAATATATGTACCTGTGATATTGCAACCGCTTTTTGAACTTCCTCAATATTCTTACAAGACCAATACCTCTGGCCAAAAGTCTCGTACTCCCGGGATATGTTGGGAACACAACGCATCTGGCAACAGCAATAGAGTGGCTCTACACCTTTCGGCCATACCTTGCAATGTGTAACACATCTAGTTTGATCGTTAGGAGGGCCTCCTAAATGCGCCTCAAATTTCCGACGCAAAGCTGCCCTCGATGACGAGCTCATAACGGTTTGTTTGTGCTTACTGAAAATATGTTCGAAGCTAAACTGCCTCCACTCTCGACAACCACATCCTCACCTTTTATAGACGCCGGACTGCCTGCATCGTCCTTCGAAACAGCGACGGGGTCACGAGATTAGTACATCGAAGAAGGCCTCAGGATGTAATCATATCGAAATAGTATTTCAAATAGCGACTTTTCATGTAGTGGCGGTCAGTCGTGAAGTCACGTCGGCCTGAATATTGTTGTGTTGAAGCACGCCAGAGTCTATCATTTAGGATTCGTTGTGACGTTTCACGTCAACAGTTTCTTGTCGGATTGTTAAATATGAGCAAAATATTTAATTTGGATACTTAGCATGGAGCGTCTACAAGTCTTACTAAAACCTCGATGATATTGCAGGGCGTCATGGAGCGATCACGTCTTACTAAAAAGTGTACAAGTAGGCAAGCAACATGCAAAAATTAAAGTTCACTTCATCATTAAATCCCGGCTTTGATTACAAAGTACAAATACTGGTTAGGTCATAAAAACCTCACAGCGGGCCAACACATAGCTACTACTACGGTACATCGCAATGCACATTGACTGAACGGTAATCTAGAACAACGGTAATCTAGAACAACAAATTGCAATGGCATGGGCAAGCAGGACGTAACATGCCTTAGGGGAATTGAAATGTCGGGATTACATGGTGCTTCATTACTGAGTGCACCTGGGATACTTCCCCTTCCTAATGGCCTCGGGCCCCGCTTCCTTTACACGGCGGGCCCTCTCGTGCTTTCTCTCTATCAGCCTCACGCTCCTTACCCTCACGCTCCTCCGCCTCACACTCGACCGCTTCAATTCTCTTTCGGATCTCTTCCTGATCCTTCCTGCGCTTCTCTTCCATTTGTTCCTCATGCTTTATTCGCTGCCACCTTTTCGCAGCATACCTTGCTTGCCACTCAACATTGTCCTTTGCTTCCGGTGACTGCTTCGTGTCCAACCACTGCATGAAATCACAAAGAGGCGAGGGGGGGGGGGGGACTAGGGTGCAGACAAGTTAGAAGTAACTTAGCAAATCCCATAAACGCTCTAACAAGATAGTCCTTGGTCTGTTGTTGCTGTATCTCCTAGGCGGATCGTACACGTAGTTGTCGCACATGAAGAACCTCATGCCGTAATCGTCGCCCAAAACATGAGACTCCATAAACTTGCACAACGAACCGCAAAAGCACATAGGCACCTGGATTCCTTCAGGCACAGTTGCTCTCCTCTTGTTTAATGGAATGTAGGATGAACCTGAGGATGCCATGGTGCTTATGTGTTGTGCTGCAGTGGTGTGGTGAGCTCTGTGGATATGTGGGGTGTGGGCATTGAAGCCTGAGTGTCCCTATTTATAGATGGATAAACATGGTCTATGGACTTAGTTCACCAGCATATTTATTTTGTAATAGGAGCCGATAATTTATGGATCGTACCTACTTCATTATATGGCTTAGTTCACCAGCATTTTTACTTTGTAATAGCACGCATATCATAGTGTGCAGCAACTTACATAACATAGTCTAACGAAATTAAGTAAATCACAGCATATGCATCACAGCACATCGGTGGGCCGTACAGGCCTAGTCCATAACAAGCGAGAACCTCAACACTAGATGCGTCCGCGCCTGCCCCCCTCCTCCTGCCATATCACTCCGCAGCCTGGGCTGCCCTCGTGTGGTGCTGGGAATACGTCAGTGGCTCCGGTGGAATGGTCTCGCGAGTGCACCGACGACCCTGCTCAGGAAGAGGTGTCTGCTGAAGTTGAGTGGAGTCCTGCGTCGCGGGTGGGGCACCGCCCAGCTGTGAAGGGCCGACCTCCTCGTGCGGTGGAACAGCAGAGAAGAACCTGTTCACCCACTCCATCTGCGTGAAGGGCTCTATGTCCTCAGCCTCCTCATCGTCGTCTGCCCCTCCAACCTAACGGTACTCTGATTCACATAGCTCCATCCATCATGGTTCAATTAAGTATATGCTTGTTATCGCAAATTAACAAGTGTTGTTAGGCATACCTAAATCGTGTATGGGACGTCAACGGGAGGAAGATCCGGCGCCGTACGGATCGATCGGAGAAAATGACGACGAGCCGGGCGCTGCACGAATAAGAGGTACAAGTTGATGAATCAAGTTTTAGATGTTGCGATATTGTAAGTGAGATGAGGTTAAAGTATAGTATACCTGCCGAGTACAAATAAGCTGGCCGAGGCACGTACGTGGGGGGAGCTGCAGGAGGCGATGGTGTCGCCATCGTGAACGGTGCCCGTGGCGGTGCACCCGACTGCGCCGCGGGTGTGGAACCGCCCGCACAGGTCGACGATCCTCTGCAGCGTGCTCTGGTGCTACGCGGGCATCATGTCATGGTACTGGCCCATGCTCGACAAAGCCTCTGACTCAATCGCTCGTATCACATCATACTGAACCAAGAAAGTTGTAACATCAAATGCGATCGGTTATATAGAATGCAAAATCAACTAAATAAACATACCGCTATAGCAAAGTTCTGGTCTCGCACTATGGGGTACGTCTTCGACACCGATGCCGCCTGGATCCGAGCCTCTGATGGAACGTGTAGGACACGTGTGCGCATCCTCGGTAGGTACCACCGCAGGTAGTCTGTGAACGCCTCGTCGCTGTGCGGCCGATTCTCGAAAACCACATCGTCCAGGGCCTGGGCCCAGGACTCGACGTAAGGTAGTACCTTGTCAGCCCACAGCGACCCTGGTGGCTGCCCCTGTCATGTCCACCTTCAATACAAAGATAAAGTGGACCAACGTTCATTGCAACAACGTAAAAAAAATTATTTCTAACACAACTATATATTCCATACTTGTGGATGTGGGCCTCCACTGAGTGCTCAAGTGGGACCGAGGTCTACTGGTACAGACCAAACTGCCTCATGATCCGGTTCATGTGGTACTCCTCGACGTGAATGTCGTAAAGGATCGGCTTTCTCGTCATCCAGTACTCCGTGTCACGCAGGCACAACGAAGAAAGACCGCTCCGTGCCCGAACGTGTGTGTCGCCGGCACTGTACGGAGTCCACCTCACGTCTGCGTCCACAAGAGCGTCGAACTGTCCCACAAAGTCAGGGTACGACTTTCTCATCTGCACGCTGACCCAAGATGGCTGCATAAAGAAAAAATTATTTTCACCACTAAATCATACAAGCATGAAGGCATGTAACTATAAGCAACCGAAATGATGTAACGTACCCTCCTGAGAGGCACCACAGCGAACCCATCGTCGGTCTGTCGACGTCGTCGTGGTCTGGGGACAGCTTTGCGTATGGCTCAAAGTTCATCTCTGGCCTACCCACGGGGAAGCGCTCGTACGACCATAGCTGTAAGAGTAGAGGGCAGCCAACAAAGATGGGCTCCTCTGCTGAGACCTTCGTCACGCCCGTGCAAAGGCCCCTATATGTTGCAGCTAACACGGTCGAACCCCAACTGAACTGTGGGACGTCGTCAAGTGAAGCATCCGCTATTGCCCTCGCCAAAGGAACGAGCTGCTTGGGGCACGAGTCGCCCTGAGAGCTGTAGAACATGATCCAACCAAACAGCCACAGTAAGTAGGCTTCCAAGTGTCTGGCGACCGTGCGTCAGCCCTCATGTAGTCGGCCTGCAAAATGGTACGAGTCGATCAGTGCAAGTGTAACACCCCTGTGTTAATTGTGCTCGCATAGTAAACATCGTTTTAGCCGTGTTTGACCCCATTTTTCTCGATGATTCGAACCTCAAATCAACTTCCGCCCAAAACAAAAGTTGTAGATCTTCTTTTCCTCTACAACTTTTATTTTGGCCAAATATCATGTTTCCATATCAAAATTTGAGTTTTGGAGGGTCAAACTCGAGTCAAATTGATTCAAATGAGTTCACCGTTCAGTTCCAGCGCTTCTACAGTGCACGCACGATGCCCATGCCGCCGACTGTGGCCGTCGGCGAGCTCCTCCACGCGTCACCGCACCGGCGATCCTCGCCCTCCACGCGCGTTGTCCTTATCTGTTCGAGGGCCCTGGAAGTGTCCCATCCCTTCCCTTCTCCTTCCTCGGCGCACGTCGAGCCGACGCGAGCAGAGCTCGTGGCGCCGGCCATCTCCTCGCTGCCCCGCTAGAATCCTTCGCACCAGAGCCTCCCTCGCCTCGCCCTTTGCCTTCTCCACTCGTTCCCGAGCTCGGCCGCGCCCAAACCCCGCCGGAATCGGGCCCGCCGACCGCCATTGCTGCTCACCGAGCTCCGCCCCTCTCCGTCGAGCCCCCACCTCCGATCCACCTCCGCCCGAATCGAGAGCTCCGTAAGCTTCCCCACGCCCTACTCCCCCTCCCAGGCCTCTTCCCCGCGCGAATCCGCCGCCACCGCCGCCGGTTTGCCGCCGCGCCGCCGCGGACGCTCTGCGCGCCACGCGCGCACGCCGCGAGGCTGCCCTGCGCCAGCTCGCGGGCCACCGCCACGCGCCCCAAGGCCGCCTAGCATCCCTCAGCGTCGCGCCGCTCCCTCCCGCAGTCACCCTGCTCCGCCGCGGCCAGAACGGCCCGGCCACCGCCGCAAGCCGTCGCTGCTCCTGGCCTTGCACGCCGCCGCCGCCTCGCTCCGCCTCGTGCTGCCCCTGCGCGGGTTGCGGGTGCGCTGGCCTCTGCGCATGAGCCGCCCGCGCTACCCCGCCGGCCCACGGCTGCCGCGCGCGCTAGGCGGGCCGCTGGCATTAGCGGCCGGGGAAGGCAGGCAAAGCAGGGGAGGGGAGGGGGACTGGGAGCTGGGCCGGCGCCCCCCCCCCTTAATGTTTTCTTTGTTATTTCTTTTGGCTGATAATTCATAAATGTGTAACAAATTGCAGGAAAATGTGAAAAATACAAACTAAATTTTGTTAGGTTTCTAAAATCAAGATCTTCAGGGGAAAAATACTCATGCATGTGAAATGTCATTTTTCCCCTGCTAAAAATGTGGTTTGTGTTTAAGATAGTTTATTTTGTAACTATTGTTCTGTTGGTCTAAAAATTCTGAAAATTTTTTGGTAGCTTACCCTTTGTATGTGTAGTTCACTGAAAATTTTTCAGGTGCATAGCCTATGTGTGTGTTGGTGGATCTAGTATTGCTTGATTCCCTTTCTAGGGCTAAAAGAAATACTTTTCTATAGCAATAAATGTTGGTAATTTATTTATGCACTCCTTATCAGTAGTTTTTTGTGAATAGGTAAGTTGTGCTATCAGATTCTTCTGCTGGTAACTAACCACGTTAAACGCGTTATGAAATCCTAGATCGTAGGAACGACTAGTATATATAGGGAGAGTACGTAATTGTGCCACCGGTTGTCCTCGTATACCATATTTTGGTACTTGTTGGGTGAGAAACACTAGCACGTGCACGCATCTTGCATCTTGCATACCCGAGTTGGTTGATCGCTCGTTTGTTTATGGTTGCGCTTCATAAAAAAAATTATTTTGATCGCCATGTTTTTACTATGTGTTCTTCAAATATTTATTTATGTTGCGTGGTTCAATGTTAAATTTTGTCCCTTTTGAAAACTGTGACTTACATTAGCACTATGTGTTCTTGCAGATGGCTAGCTTCACGCACGTGATCGTGGACACCGAGGGTTGGGCGCACTCCAATGCCCTCCACACCGGTCACTTTTCTCGTCTGCTGTGGCAGATGCTCAGGGCGTTTGACTACACTGAGCCCCCACAGTACTCAGGACACGAGTCTAGCGTGCTGGGCACCGAGCACTGTCAGATGATCATGAAGATTCCTGCTTGCCCCGCTCGTTTGGAATGGGACTCGTGACAGCTCACAGTGTATGGAAGGAAGCTGGCAGATTCTTGGGAGATCGTTGCTAGGAAGGCCATTGAGGAGTTCTCAGAGAAGCATAGTGCTGAGATCATGGATACTCCCTATAGTGTGATTCCTCTGAAGGATGAGACCACTCAGGCGTACCAGGATCGGGTGAACCATAACATGAACTACATGATGCCCGACTACAATGTCAGGACGGCCCTCTCGTTCAGCTACTCCTCTGGGCTGATCAACATGTATGAGCAGCTTCGCGAGGAAAATGCGATATGCAGGAGCAAGGCTCGAGAGGCTCACCTTCATGAGTAGCACATGATTGGTGCCCAAGACAAGATCAAGACCCTGAAGGCCAAGTCCAGAGCTAGAAAGATAAGGATTCAGGAGTTGCATGAAGAGCTGGAGAACAGGACTCAGATGGTGCAGCACCTTGAGGGGCAGCTTCAGTAGGCCCATGAGTTGATTGAGGACGTCCAGGCTCAGGTGCAGGTAGTAGCAGACATGGAGGCTGAGGCAGCTGAGGAGGAGTTAGATGAAGAGGAAGAAGAAGAAGACCCAGAAGAAATTGTGGAAGTGTCTGGAGTCGAGTCGGGACCTGGGACTCCATGAGGACGTAGCTGGATAGCATTAATTCTCCCCTTGCAGTGTAGCCTAACTGTAGGATAGTTGGGTAGGATGACCAACATAGTGCTCTAGGCTAACCTTGGGTTGAGAATTCTTTTGTGGCTCGGTAGTTCGAGTCATGTAGGATAACCCTTCGCTAGTGTGGCGTGTAGCCGGGTCGTGTCAGACCCCTCTCTTCGTAGTGGTGTGTTGTTTGGGTCGTTTATGAACCCTTCTCTAATATTAGTGTTGTTCGCAGCAGGGCTTTGGTAATGTAATGAACCTTGTTCCAGCTTATGCAGCGTGGCTGCTTAATGTAAAATTACTTCTGTAATGATCTTTTATGTCAGTGTGTGAAACTTCAACTATTAGCTGTGCTTTGGTCGTCTTTGAATCTGAAATCTTGTTGAGCGATGTTTAGTATTGCATATGTTAGCGCTACTCTGGACGGAACTTGTTGAGTTGAGGCGGTTTCAACCGAAGCAAGTTAGTTTATCTTCCCTTGGTGAACCATATCGCGAGGGGAAGGATTCATGCCGTGTGTTCATATTATATATGCACATTCTTTAATTGCATGAATTAGTCCTGATAGCGAAATGGCTAATTAGGGGAATGATTATTTTGCAGATGGGTGATAATCATGACAATGAGAATCACGAAGCACTGCCCCAACAACCTCCCTCTTTGGCTCAAGCTGTTGCGGCTCTTATCACTGACCACAACGAGCAGACGGAGTTGATAAGGCAACTGGTGCAAGCCCAAGCCAATGCTGGCAGAGGTCGACACGCTCCCCCGCTACCACCAGCAGAAACTGACTATGTCAGTTTTCTGGCCACCCAGCATCCTCTGTTCCATAAGGCAGATGATCCTCTTGAGGCAGATGCCTGGATTCGCACCATTGAGGTCAAGTTCGGTATCCTCAATTGCACAGAAAGGGACAAAGCTGCCTTTGCAGCGCAGCAGCTGAGAGGACCTGCAAAAATATGGTGGGTTAATCACAAAGCTCTACTTCCCGCTGGTACACGTCTCACCTGGGATGAGTTTGTGGCAGCCTTCAAAGCCCACCACATCCCTACGAGTTTGATGAGGAGAAAGATGGCAGAATTTCTAGCCCTGAAGCAAGGCAACAACAATGTTCTCCAGTATGCTCAGACCTTCAATCAGCTATCCCAGTATGGTGGTTTCCATGTGGATACGGATGAGAAGAAGCAAGATTGCTTCAGAAGGGGACTTAGTACGAAACTTCAGGATAAGCTAGCTCTCACTACTTGCAACAAATTTACCGAGCTAGTTAATAAGGCCCTCACTCAGGAAGATGCCACGCTGGCGCACAAAGCTGACAAGAAGAGAAAGGCACCAGTGAGATCCTCCAGCAATGCATCCCAGAGGTACAAGCTGGTGCAGACAGGGAATCAGCAGGCTTCAAACCGTCCTCCACAGCAGGGTCGTTGGGTCGCTAGACCACCACCGCAATAGCAGCAGTGGGCACCCCGCTTTCCGACACAGCAGCAGAGGTCTCTAATGCTAGAAGCTCCACGCCCCAACAACTACCCCTGTTACAATTGTGGTAAAGTGGGGCATTTCGCACATGACTGCCGTATGCCACCTCGGCAGGATCACTACAAGACTCCTGCGCCGGGGTTAAGGTTCCAGCCAGAAGGATCAGAAAAAGAAGATTGTACCAGCTAAGACTGGTCGAGTGAACTACACCACCCTGGAAGACGTTCCCGAAGGCACTCAAGTAATGGCGGGTATGTTCTCCATTAACCACTGCCCAGCTATTGTGCTATTTGATTCGGGAGCATCCCATACCTTTATCAGTCAAGCATGCGTAGAACGACTCAACTTGCAAGTAATTCAAATGAAAAGACCTTATGTTATTTGTGCACCGGGTGCACAGTTGCACACCCATCGAATAATTCCGAGTGTGTCCCTTGATTTGGGTGGAAAAATCTTCCAAACCAAGCCCATTGTCCTTCCAAATCAAGGGATAGATATCATACTTGGAATGAATTGGATGAAGGAACACTGTGTTATCCTCGATACCTCTTCTCATGTCATCCGGCTTAACTCCCCCACAAATGGTCCTATGGATATTCATCTTTCTCAGCACGAAATTCCAACAGGAGCAGTATTCCATCCTGAGGCAAAATCTGTAGAAGAAATTCCTGTGGTTTGTGAATACCCCGATGTGTTTCCGGAGGACTTGCCAGGCATGCCCCCCGATCGGGATATTGAATTCGTCATTGAGTTACAACCCGGCACAGCACCCATATCTCGAAGGCCATATAGAATGACTCCGAGTAAGTTAGCTGAATTGAAAGTCCAGTTGCAAGAGTTGCAAGATAAAGGTTTCATTCGATCGAGCACCTCACCTTGGGGTTGCTCAGCTCTGTTCGTAAAGAAGAAAGATCACGGGCTGAGGCTATGTGTGGATTATCGACCTTTGAATACAGTCACCATCAAAAATAAATATCCACTTCCCCGTATTGATCTTCTTTTTGATCAATTAGCTGGAGCTAAAGTATTCTCAAAAACAGATCTTCGATCCGGCTATCATCAAATTAAAATCAGACCGACAGATATACCAAAAATAGCTTTCTCTACTCGTTATGGTCTTTACGAGTATTTGGTGATGTCCTTCGGATTAACCAATGCTCCCGCTTACTTCATGTACCTCATGAATTCAGTATTCATGCCGGAGTTAGATAAGTTCGTCATGGTATTCATTCATGATATCTTGATCTACTCCAAGAATGAGGAAGAACATGCTCGTCATCTTCACATAGTTCTTCAACGTCTTAGAGAGCACCAGCTATATGCCAAATTCAGCAAGTGTGACTTCTGGTTGAAGGAAGTTCCATTCCTCGGTCATGTTATATCTGCTGAGGGCATCTATGTGGATCCTAGTAAAGTACAAGATGTACTCGATTGGGAAGCCCCAACTTCAGTTTCTGAAATCCGTAGTTTCTTGGGCCTAGCGGGGTATTATCATCGGTTCATCCCAGAATTCTCCAAAATTGCGAAACCAATGACTGAACTTCTTAAGAAGGGTGTCAAATTCAATTGGAGTAACCACTGTGAAGAAGCCTTCCAGAAATTGAAAACACTTCTCACTTCAGCACCAATCTTGGCTCAGCCTGATACTACAAAACCATTTGATGTTTATTGTGATGCCTCAGGCACAGGACTTGGCTGTGTTCTGATGCAAGAGAACCGAGTGATTGTTTATGCTTCTTGATCACTCAAGAGGCATGAAGAAAACTATCCCACTCATGATCTTGAATTAGCAGCTATGGTCCATGCTCTAAAGATCTGGCGACACTATCTTCTGGGTACATTATGCAACATCTATACTGACCACAAGAGTCTCAAATATCTTTTCACTCAAGCTGATTTGAACATGCATCAAAGGAGATGGCTTGAGTTGATTAATGATTATGAGCTCGAAGTGCATTATCATCCTGGCAAGGCAAATGTAGTTGCCGATGCACTAAGTCGCAAAGCTCACTGTCACTGCATCTCAGCTATACCATTAAGCGAGTCTCTTTGTTTTGAAATGGAAAAACTGAACTTAAGTATTGTACCGCATGGCACATTGGCCCATTTAGAACTCATTCCTACTCTTCGCGATCTCGTTATCGCGGCCCAAAAGAGAGATAAAGGGGTAAAAGAAATTCAGAGAAGAATATCAGAAGGAGATCCCAAAGTAGGTTGTTTCCACCAAGATAGTGAGAATGTGTTATGGTTCAAAACCCGACTAGTGGTGCCAAAGGATTTTGATCTTAGAAAACAAATTCTGGATGAGGCTCATACTTCTCGGCTATCAATTCATCCAAGTAGCAATAAAATGTATCAAGACCTGAGACAACAATTTTGGTGGACGAGGATGAAGAGAGAAATTGCCAAGTATGTGTCCAAATGTGACATTTGTCGAAGGTTTAAAGCAGTCATCTCAGACTAGCTGGGACTCATCAACCTTTGAATATTCCTGAATGGAAATGGGAAGACATTAGTATGGACTGTATAGTTGGCCTGCTTCGAACTCAAAAAGGTTATGACTCTATCTGGGTTATAGTAGACCGCCTTACCAAATCAGCTCATTTCTTCCAGTTAAGACAACATACTTGGCCAAGCAGTATGCGGAATTGTACATGAATCGCATACTCTGTTTGTATGGTGTGCCAAATACCATCATTTCTGATCGTGGAACTCAATTCATTGCTCGTTTTTGGGAGCAATTACATGCTTGCTTGGGAACTCATCTCATTCGCAGCTTAGCCTATCACCCTCAAACCGATGGCCAAACGGAGAGGATAAATCAGATTTTGGAAGATATGCTTCATGCCTGCGTCTTAGTCTATCCACAGAAATGGGATCAATGTTTGCCGTTAGCTGAATTCTCTTATAACAATAGTTATCAAGAAAACATCAAAATGGCACCATTTGAAGCATTATATGGTCGTCGATGCCGTACACCTTTGAATTGGTCTGAGGCAGGAGAAAGAACCATCTTTGGACCCGACATGGTTCAAGAGGCCGAAGAACAAGTCCGTCTGATCCAAGCTAACTTAAAGATCGCACAGTCTCGGCAGAAGAGCTATGCTGATAAAAGGAGTAGTCCACTCGTTTTTGAAGTCGGTGACCATGTCTATCTGAAGGTCTCACCTTGGAAAGGCGTGCAAAGATTCGGAATAAAAGGGAAGTTAGCTCCCCGCTACATCGGTCCATATCTAATTGTGGAAAGATGCGGTCCTGTGGCTTTCCGATTGGATCTTCCAGCGAATCTTTCTGCAGTTCATAATATTTTCCATGTATCATAACTCAAAAAGTGCCTTAGGGTTCCGACTGAAGTTGTTGAAAGTGACTCGATTCAATTAGAGTCTGATCTCACTTATCCTGAGTATCCTATCAAGATTATTGATCGCAAGGATCGAGTTACTCGTCGTACCACCAACCAATTCTACAAAGTTCAATGAAGCAATCACTCTGAAGAAGAAGCTACTTGGAAGAAAGAGGAATTTCTGAGATCCAAGTATCCGGACTTTTTAAACGCTCATCCAGGTACTTCATCTTCGAACCTTCTCGCCTTTTATTTTCTCTCGTGCTTGAATCTCGGGACGAGATTCTTTTAAGGGGGAAGGGCTAAAACACCCCTGTGTTAATTGTGCTCAATAATCCCGTGTTTAATCGCTAATCATGGCATAAACACGTCATTAGCGTTAAGCATGTTCGCATAGTAAACATCATTTTAGCCGTGTTTGACCCCGTTTTTCTCGATGATCCGAACCTCAAATCAACTTCCTCCCAAAACGAAAATTGTAGATCTTCTTTTCCTCTACAACTTTTATTTTGGCCAAATTTCATGTTACCATATCAAATTTTGAGTTTTGGAGGGTCAAACTCGAGTCAAATTGATTCAAATGAGTTCACTGTTCAGCTCCAGCGCTTCTACTGTGCACGCCCGACGCCCATGCTGCCGACTGTGGCCGTCGGCGAGCTCCTCCATGCGTCGCCGCGCCGGTGATCATCGCCCTCCGCGCGCGTTGTCCTTATCTGTTCGAGGGCCCTGGAAGCGTCCCGTCCCGTCCCATCCCTTCCCTTCTCCTTCCTCGGCGCACGTCGAGCCGACGCGAGCAGAGCTCGTCGCGCCGGCCATCTCCTCGCCGCCCCGCTCGAATCCTTCGCACCAGAGCCTCCCTCGCCTCGCCCTTTGCCTTCTCCACTCGTTCCAGAGCTCGGCCGCACCCAAACCCGGCCGGAATTGGGCCCGCAGACTGTCGACCGCCATTGCTGCTCACCGAGCTCCGCCCCTCTCCGTCGAGCCCCCACCTCCGATCCACCTCCGCCCGAATCGAGAGCTCCATAAGCTTCCCCACGCCCTACTCCCCTCCCAGGCCTTTTCCCCGCTCGAATCCACCACCACCGCCGGCGGTTTGCCACCGCGCTGCCGCAAACGCTTTGCGCGCCGCGCGCGCACGCCGCGGGACTACCCTGCGCCAGCTCGCGGGCCACCGCCGCGCGCCCCAAGGCCTCCTAGCCTCCCTCAGGGTCGCGCCGCTCCCTCCCGCGGTCGCCCTGCTCCGCTACAGCCGGAACGGCCCGGCCACCGCCGCTCCTGGCCTTGCGCGCCGCCGCCGCCTCGCTCCGCCTCGTGCCGCCCTTGCGCGGGCCGCGGGTGTGTTGGCCTCTGCGCATGAGCCGCCCGCGCTGCCCCGCCGGCTGGCCGGCCCACGGCCGCCGCGCGCGCTAGGCGCGCCGCCGGCGTGCGCGGCCGGGGCAGGCAGGCAAAGCAGGGGAGGGCGGGGACTGGGAGCTGGGCCGGTGCCCAATTACATGTGGGGCCCGACTGTCAGCCCCCCTTTATTGTTTTCTTTGTTATTTGTTTTGGCTGATAATTCATAAATGTGTAACAAATTGCAGGGAAATGTGAAAAATACGAACTAAATTTTGTTAGGTTTCTAAAATCAAGATCTTCAGGGGAAAAATACTCATGCATGTGAAATGTCACTTTTGCCCCTGCTAAAAATGTGGTTTGCATTTAAGCTAGTTTATTTTGTTACTGTTGTTCTGTTGGTCTAAAAGTTCTGAAATTTTTTTGGTAGCTTACCCTTTGTATGTGTAGTTCACTGAAAATTTTTCAGGCGCATAGCCTATGTGTGTGTTGGTGGATCTAATATTGCTTGATTTCCTTTCTAGGGCTAAAAGAAATACTTTTCTATAGCAATAAATGTTGGTAATTTATTTATGCACTCCTTATCAGTAGTTTTTCGTGAATAGGTAAGTTGTGCTATCAGATTCTTGCGGCTTGTTAAGTTTTTGTGTTTAGCTAGTTCCTAGCTTTAGTCTTTCTTTTTTTTTCTCGCCGTGGCTAAGCAATGCCTTATTGCTTCTTCCTGTTTATGGTATGCACCTAGTTTTCTTAAAGCGAGTTTAGTAGTGTTGTTGAAAGGAAACACTTCAGGCTAAACTAGGTTGGAAACTGAACCCTCCTAGCAGCACCATGTCATTCTTTTTGCTCGGTTCTCGTTAATTGCTCGATAAATGATTGCTAGTCATGTCTCTCTTTTAACCGCATTGCATTGCATCATTTTGAAATGCATCGCACTGTGTCCTAACTGTTGCATGGCATTTTTTTTCATACGTGTAGATGCCACGAACGATGCCGTCTACGAGCTAGTTGCTGAGCCGGTCCAGGAGCCACAAGCAGAAGAGTAGCAGGAGGAAGCCGTCGAGCACGCTCCCGAAGAAATCGCTAACCCCGCTGACCTGCAAGGCAAGCCCCGGAGCATGACCCATAAATTCAGTATATATATTATTGTTTATATAAGTATTTGTGCATTTAAGTTCTAGGAGTTGTATGGAACCCTAGTATGCATGTTCTCCCTAGGTACCCATGAGTCCATACTAATAACCAGGTGTCGTTAGAAATGCTTTGCTAACTAGGATCTCGGTAGAAGTCGAGTGGTTCCTGTCACTCGCGTGTTATAGGTCCTTGTTCTAATGGCAAAGTTACTTGAGAATGAACCAAGGAGAAAAAGAGAAATGGAGACTGGGCGGAAATGAGTTGGATTATGGATATGGAATGGATGAAAAGAAATCTCCGCCTGTGTCGATTGAGGACCGTACCATTGTTGGCAGTGTTGATCAAGTTTGAACAGTACTAACCACATGCCGGGAGTAGGAGGTAGTCGAAACCGGTAAGCTAATTACCTGAATTGCAACGATACTTTGAACCACGACCTGCTATTCTGGGAGTGGAATGATGGCGGGTGTTGGAATGTATGTCGCCTCCGGGTTCTCCGGGAGTTCGCCGTGAGAGACCCTTCACCCGGGTTTTGGCAGGCGTGATTCAGACGTCGGGGTGACGAATGGAACAATTGACGTGTGTGGCCCGACGGGGTTTTCACGTGTCGTGTGAGTTAGGTCCACCTTGCAAGGTTAAATCGGATCGATTCACCGTCTCTCTCGGTTAAGAGAACTTTAGTCACTTTGTCACATCATAGTAAAGATCTGAGATGAGAATGGAAAATGAGCATACGGGTTGTGGTGGTGGTTTTTTAAAAGATAATATGATTAACTATGTTTGCTTAGCTGTTTAGGCAAATTTAGTTGATACTCGCTATACTAAATGGAGCTAAAATATTGAAAGTAAGGATTCATTGCTAGCAGACTTTCAGTAAAAGAACTCCAGAGCCAAAAAGCTTTGCATGTCTAGGTAATGGGCTAAGTATACCCAGAGTCGGGTAAGCTTTGCTGAGTATTAGTATACTCAGGGTTGTTGTTGTAACCCTCCTGAGCAGGTTGTGTCCCCGCTGACTTCGAGGAGGTCTGTGCGTCTTGGATTGGACAACCGCTTCCTCTGGGTTGGACTATCGAGTGGGTCCCGTCTTCTTTGTGAAGTTTGGGCCAGTTGGCAGCACATCGTGGGCAAGATGTGAGGCCCACTTTTATCGTCGTCCGTAGTACTTTATTGTATTTCAAACTCGGTTTTAACTTCCGCTGTGTATTTGAACTCTGTGGTTTGTATTTAAAGCTTTTATGTAAAACTCGTGTTGTAAATTAATTTGAGGTTTTCTGTATGCTTGTATCACCTGTGCTCGTCTTCGTACGGGTCTACCAGTGCAATTGTGATCCTGGAGTACAGTAGTTGAATCGGGATTTACCTGACAGCCTGTCAGATTACACCGTTTTAAGTGCACAGTAATTTGACTAAGTATTAAGATGATGGTTAGTGCATTTAAACCGGTCTAATTTAGACGGTGCTGCTACAGCAAGTATGTTAAAAACATAAGTACCCAAGGGTTCAGCATTCAAGGACTCACACTGAATTGTAGGAGCCACTTCTTTGTTGGTCCGTGGTTCGAAGAGAAGGGCTGGTACGGGAACGCTCCATCATTGCGCTAAACTCCCGCGAAACGAGACAAAAGGTCGTCACGCCAGGAGACGGGCACGTCCTATGCACCTACAGCTCGTCCAACACAGGGTAACCCCAAAAGCATCGCCACGTCCTGAAGAGTAGGTGTCATCTCACCGACTATGAGGTGGAAAGTGTGCGTCTCCGGACGCCAACGACCGAGAGGTGCTGCAAGGAGGGACATGTCAAACTGAAAGCGTGCAGCCTTGTCCCTCGGTCGACGTCCAGGGTCTGCCACGTCTCCCTCAACAAGTCGCGCAATCGGGAGAAGACCCGATCGCGTAACCTGCAACGCGAAAAAAAAATTATCAGGATGCAAGAAACGTTTAGCGAGATAATCAAAATATGTGGCATATTTAACCCGTACCTAGGAACCCAGTGAGGGTCTATCGGCATTGTCGACATGGGCACACGTGCCCGAAACATCGCCAAACTCGTCCCACAATCCGCAGACATGTACGATCGGTGGCGCTTGTCGACGAGAGCATCAAGCAACTCAGGGGTGGCGCCTTCCTCGTGCTCCATAGCTGCACTAAATGAAGCAGTAAATAAAGCATAACAATACATTAAGTTAGTAAAAAAAATATCATAGCAAAATACAATGAAATACTAAATGAAGCGTAACATACTGAACAAATAAATGATGCACAACACATTACATAACACATAACTTCAATTTTGAATGACAACAACAAATTTGAACATAATATTATGCCACACTTTACAACACTTATTAGTACGACAACACGAAATCAGTTCATCACTTAGTACTTCGTAAGATTACATAATTTAATGTAGCACATAGTTTGGTAGCGAACGACACACTTGACAATCTTCATCCATCACACAAGGCCATCGTTGTTCACACGACGACCACATCGACCTATTTGCTGCGCCGACGTATTTGGAGCACCTCCTGATGAGCCCGCTCCAGCTGTGCCACCACCATAAGTCAATGCGGTGCATACCTTGTACGTGTGTCCCGTCTCATGGCACTTGGAGCAGAGGCGCACGACTGGACCAGCCTCCGATCGATCCATGTTATTCCGAATGCGTTTCTTCTTGCGTCGCCCCACCCCTTGAAATATTTCTAGATCTGGGTCCGGAATATAACTTGCATTGTGTCTAGGGTCAGTTATGAAGTCTCCCAAGATACGGAACCCATAAATCTCGTTCCTCCAAGTCATGAAAATACTTTCCTTCAGGAAGTATTGTGAGACATACAAACGAGGCTGTAGTCCCCCAGCTTCAAAACATGCTGCAATGACATGTGTGCACGGCAGGTATAGCAGCTTCGGCTTTTGACATGAGCAAATGCAACCATCGGTATGGAGAATACACTCCTGCACATGCTTCTCACGCCGGCCCCCCATTCGGCCTTTGTCCCTACACATCACCTCGTAGCGACGTTACACAGTGCCAACTGGAGTATCCCGATGCAAATGAGCCTTTTTAAATGCTGCCTCCATGTACTCTGTAATCTTGTATCCATAAACTTTTCGATTAATAGCCATATCCTTATCTGCCACAGCGTACCGATCTCTAAAGTACTCGCAAGTGCGATACAAGAAGAACTCCACGATCCGAACAAGTGGAAGTGATCTGACACCATGCAGCACCCAATTGTACACCTTTGCTAGGTTCGTAGTCATTATACCATACATAGCGCCTCCTTCATGCTCAATCCACTCTGAAAATGTCTTAATTGCCCTTCCCCTTTTCCGCCTGACATTCGGACTGTCCAAGCCCACGTCTTCAAGTGAGATCGGGTCGCCCTCCTCGGTATTGACTGCCCTCTTCGATAGCTCCGCTGTTTGCTTCTTTGTCAGCTCATCCAACTTTTTCGACAGGAAGTTGAATTTCCTCTCCTGATTCTGGCTGCATAACCGCTTGAACAGCTTCATAAGGGTTTTGTTATTGAATTGGCTATGAAAATTTGCCGCCATATGCCTCATGCACGACCTGCTCTTTAAGTCCGGCCATTGGGCAGCCCTGCGACGCTCCGTATTACCAATATGTATGTCATCGATTGCTTGTAAGATACCCTTGTGCCGGTCATGAATCAAGCACACGTTTGCTACATCTTTCACAATCATCTGCTTTACCCTCTGCAGAAACCAATACCAACTATCCCTGGATTCTTTCTCCACGAAGGCAATCGCCAAAGGCAACAATTGCCTATTACCATCAGCTGCAGCGGCTGTGAGGATTGTGCCTTTATACCTTCCTGTCAAAAAATGTCCCATCTATGCAAATGACTGGACGGCAGTGTGGAAATGCCTCAATGCAAGCGCCCAAGGCCAAGAACGACCGTTGGAGTACCTGCTTCCCAGGTTTCTGGGCACATGGATACGTTCTCAAGTCGTAGTAGCTTCCAGAATTTCTAAGGCATATGGAGTGCAGCATTGACGGCAGATTATGATACGAAGCTTCATACGTTCCCCACCTCATCACCAGCGATTTCTGCTTCGCTCTGTAAGTTTTGTTGTAGCTAATTTTATATTTAAACTCCTCCTCAACAGCACAAATAATTGACTTCGGCTCGTAACTAGGATTTTCCACTATTAAAGGGTACATGTAGTTAGCTACAAAATCAGCTGCGAGGTTGCGGTGCTGTGGTTCTAATTGCTCAAGCAGGCATGTGTGTTCCACAACTCTAGTCACCTCCCAGAAATCCTTCCACTTTCCCTTAGAAGCGTATACCCTGAAAGGGCATTCGCTTCTCACACAGCGCACCTCATATACTCTCAGACTGCTCTTCAACACCTTTAACTGTCTTTGCAAAGATAGAGTGGACCAATATTTTATAGCTTCCTTCATATTGTCACTGTTGGCATACACCGAACCGATGCATACCTCGTTCTCCCTATACTCCCAAGGGACTGATTCACCTTCATTTACACTTAATTTTGAAAAATCTTATCCGGACTAGTTCTGTGGGACATGAACATCATCATCATCATCATCATCATCCGAGGTGTCATCATTCAATGCATGGTTCTGCTGTTCACCCTCCCTCTAAAACTCTTCGACTATCTCGGGAATGTGTTCCCCCTCATCAGCCTCGCCAGTTGCTTGACGAGGTTCTTGTGAAGCATCTGTATCATCTTCTAACATCTCGAGTTGACCCTCTTCTTCACGAGTCTTCTCTGGATCTTCCGATGCTATATCTCTCTGGCTTTCATGTTCCCCACCCGCTTCAGTACTAAACCTAGTCCTCTCAAACGCTTGAACAAACAACACAAAAGGTAATCCTCGGCTACTACTTATATTAACATAGTTCCTCCAGTTTCGCGTCCCTTCAAACGGTAATAGCTCCCAAAACAATTGTTCCCTTCGATTCACCACTGTCATGACTGAGATCTCATGTTCATCTCGATTAAGCCCAAAAGCTTTAAACAGCCAATTGGATATTAAAATCCAAGTCCTCTCTTTCGCTCTGGGTATTTTTTTTGTGATCGAGCTGAACTCTGACAAATCTACCCCCTCAGGACCATATCTCACTTCCCCTGACCCATAGAACACTTGAAAATACAAATCGTCTGACATGCCTGCCAATATTTACAACATTAAGTACTCGTACTTAAAAATTAATCAATGCCAGTAAATCTTTCTGTTATTTTGTAATGTCAAGTTCAGACCCCTGTCTAAATATTGCAAATATTTTGTACCCAAATCTCAACATACGAAAATCTATTCAAATAATTTTTAATATTTGAATATTTCAATTACATAAATAATGTATGTGAGTCACTTATATTATATTGCTGAGCATTTAAATCTAATATTGTTAGCATATCTTACCAAGATATATAATTTTAAATCACCTAGCGGTGCGTAATAAATTTTTTGTATGTACCTTAACTATTTTTCCTATTATTCCTATAGCCGACTAGTACTTCTAGTATTTGTATCTAAATTAATATAACTTACTAATATTTCTATCAAACAAATATTTCTATTTAAACAGATATTACTAATATTGATAATATTTGTATCTAAACTAATATTTCGAATTATGTTTTAAATATTATCTAGATCAAAAAATTATATCCAAATCGCTAGTATTCAATAAATATATTTTTAAATCTAATATTCTATTCATATATCTATTTACTAATTCTCTAGCTACTACTATTGATATAACTAGATTTTGAATTTTACCTCAAAACAAATCGCAGATCCCGCACCGTTTCGTTGCTCTTCCTCCCTCCCCTCTTTCCTCCTCTCCCCCTTGCGCCCCTCTCATCTCTCGTGCAGGCGGCCGAGCGCCGGCACTGGGCGGCCGGACGGCGGCGGGCGGCCGGGTGAGCGACGGGCGGGCGGACCGACCGGACGAGCGTCGGGCGGGCGGATGAGCGGCGGCGACAGGGCGGCGGCCGAGCGAGCTCCGGAGCCTCGGAGCGCGGCCGGGGTATTATGGGGGTCTTACCGTAAGATCCCATTTAACGCCATTTGAACCGGCGGGACCGGTTACCGCCGGACCATCTGGCGGTAGGTGGTTACCGCCGGACCACCCGGCGATAGTCACGTGGGCCCAAAGCTACCGCCGAATGGTCTGGCAGTAGGTTCTGGGCCCAGCCCAGCCCATTAAGCGGCCGCCCTATCGCCATTTGGACCGGCGATTACTGGATATCGCTATTTCATCTGGCGGTAGGATATTTCCGCCGGATCAACTGGCGGCCGGATGACAAATTTGCAAAAAAAAAAAAGTATTTATTTTTGACAAATCGAAAAAAATATAAAAATAAAAAAATTCGGGGAACCATCCCACTGGTTCGAGGAGAGCAGCAGAGAGCCCGTGAATTTGCAGTAGTTTTAAGGCTAGCCAGTTTGGGCTCACGGACCAGTATTGTAAGGTGCTGGGCCAGCTGCCCAGCTCTCGCCCGTAGCCCATCATTGTGCTGCTGGGCCAGTTCGTTTGGGGCTTGCTTTTTGACATCTGTGGAGCCGGTGGTGGTGGTGGTATTGCTCATCGAACTTCTGTAAACTGGCCATTTCTATTTGGTCCAAACGTTCTGCTTTCCAAGCTGGCCTTTGGTCCAAAGAAAAACTGCATAGTGCTCCTCGATTAATATACTCTTCGAGTCATAACGAGCCAAGAGAAATCTCAAGCCAGCAACTGAAATTGGATGAACGGGTGATGTGTGTGTGTGAATGGGTTTATATCTAGCACTCAAGCTGTTGCTCATTTATTTTGCTTTGTTTCTTCAATTCTGTATGGATGAATGGGTGATGTGTAAACTGTATAAGTATGGCTATCGTGCACTTATCGTCATGCTTAACTGGTTGTGGTGGGGTGGATGGACAAAAATTGTGAAATTGTGGATGAATCTACGGATGAATTATATTTTCCATTGTTAAAATTATAAGTACTTTGTGTTCATTGCTCATTTACTTTTATAATCTCCCTGCACTTGTTTTTATGGTTTGGCTCGTGAGCCAAACAAGCTAGCTTGAGTTTTTTAGTGAGCCGAGCCAAGCCAGTGTAATAACGAGCTGAGCTATAACGAGCCGAGCTGACTCGATATCGAGGACTACCTCCTATTCCCTTGACCCCAAAGGCTCTAATGCATTCAGTTTGCACCTCTAACCCTACCCCACCCCACCCACCCACCCACACCCCCAAAACCGTAGACAACCCCAACCCCCCACCACCCCAAAATACTCCTATAAAGCTTCGTCATGTTTCACATCTATTTTCATCTCATATCATTATTGATGCCTACTGCTCACCATGCTCTAGATTTAATTTGGTAAGAACTGTAAGTCCTTTTCACGCTCTCAAACATCGCCTGATCAACTTGATCACTGCCTTGCACTCTTCCTTTTTCTGATGGTTGTCGGTCAAAACCCATCGGCGAGTAGCAACAGGCAACACGAAGAGCCGGGAGGTTGCCGGGGCACTGGCAGGCACTGCTCCCACGTCAACGGCCCGCAATTCCAGCACACACCGCGGCTTTATAAGACGCAGGGCGTGCCACCTGACCTATACCCGATCAGTAAGTGCGAACGTGCTTGCGACGATTTGCCTGCATACACAAACACGTGGAAACATAAGTCCGAGCCGTGGTCGGCTCCCCGGGACGACTCTTGCATCAGCTTTAAAGAGCCGATCGAGTCCCGGTGTCAGATTGGATCTGCTTGTATCCAGATATTGATAAATAAAGCAAATAACTGTAAAACTAATTCAATTAAATCTAGCTAATCTAATCCACGACGGTAAAAGTTTCACTGCTAGATCGGAACATCCTACACGTAATTGGGCCTAATGAGCGTAATAAATAACTAAACCTTAACTAGAATAGAGGCCTAAGAACAAGCTAAAGCCGATTCCCAGATCAATTCCCTGTTAAGACTAAGGCAAAGCATCTAATACGTCACCGGATCATCCAACCCGTTTGCAAGTCCTAACCTAGCAGATATTACGCCAATTCTTAAGTATAAGAACAAACCGTAACAGATTAGATCTACTAGATAAAAAAGAAGCAGGGTGTTGTCTCCGTGCAACTAATTCTATGCAACAAGAATTAGCATAAGATTAAAACGTGGCTGCACAGAAACAACATGATATTCGTAGATGGTAAGCAACAAAAGCATAATGAATCTACTAAAAGCCATGCTACGAACATCAAGATAACTAGTACTACTCGCCATAAAAAAACGCTTCAGTATGAGTAATACCAAGGTAAAAGCAAGAACAATGCTGCCCTGATCGCAAGAAGCGATCAGGGCAGCATGGCGCTTACTTGGATGAAACCCTAGAATTAGGGGGTGGCGATGCACCGAGAGTTGTTGATTGCAAACGTGATGACGTTTTTTTTACAAATACCATAGGGTATATATTTATAGTCCGGAGACTTGGGAAACAATCTAAACTAATGTGTCCATATCGGACTCTCTCTCTAACTCAATCTGAACTAAATCTAAGGATACATGGCCCACATGGCCCAAATGCTCACGCAAGAGCCGATTCGTAAGCCTTCTTCAATTTCTTCATTAAGCCCAACTCACTCGGGGCCCATTAATTAACCTGTTAAATTATGGCGATAACACATGCCCCCCTGGTTTTGGCAATGATAATTCCAAAACCACTTCACCGCTTCATCTTCCCATTGATGCTTCATTAAAACGCACAACAAACACCATGGAAGACACAACGTCTCTGCAACTGGCTCCTCGTAGAATGTGAAACTGCCGATCCGTCTTCCATTTTTTACTATTTAATCTCACCTCGAATCGACTCTCTTCACGGCAAACTCATCCTCCTCCCAAAGCCAAGTAGCACAGAAAACCCCAACCTTCAGTAGCCATGGCGATTTCTTCCTCCTCCGGCTCCAACTCCATCGGCTATCCTTCTTCCCCTTCTTCTTCAAGCCTCTCCACCTCCTCCCTCGACTCCATTCCTGAGAGTCGAGAACCGACGCCGGAGTACGACCTAACGGCAGCGTACAAGGCGCTCGCTCCTCTGCATTGGGATGCAGAGGAGTTCGACTTCGGGATCGCCTCCGAAGACGACGAGCCCCAAACTGAAGGCGAAGACCTCCAATTCCTGTTCCAGGAGGAGTTGGAGAGCAGCAGCGAGGAAGGCTTCCCCTGGGATGGAGCCGATTCCTCCTCGGAAGAGGAGATCGGCTCCTTCTCCAGCGGCGACGACTCGATGGGAGGAAACCCCTTCCGATTCCTCGGGTCCTCCGAGGAGGACAGCGAGGAAGAAAGCGGCGGCGGCGGCGGCCGGAGCAGCGACGTCGAGACCGACGGCGGCAGCAGCGCCTTTGACAGCGCCAACGACGATGACGACGACGACAGCGACGGCGGAGATGCGCCGGCTCGAAGCCCCAAGCGCCGTAGGTACTAGGTACCTACGAGCGGTAGATGTAGGTAGTAGAGTAGAAGTAGTATTGTAAAGCCAAAGGAATTTCCCTTTGTCAAATCGGCTCTTTTGTAAGAATCCAACTTTTAATGAAACTTATTATCTTTTAACTGGTTTGCTCGGATCTCACCCCAAAAAGCCGATGGCATCGCATCAGGCTTTACTAATGTCCAAGAGCCGACGGAATTCAAAATTGGAAGCAACCCGCATAAGAACAGAACACCACTTCCATTCTGAATCCGACTCGAAATAGACACTCCAAATCTGAGCGTAATTCGAGAATCCCGCTCCATAAATTCAAGCAAAGACTCACAAATCATCCAGAATTCGAATCAGAGCCCGCAGAAAAACCAAACCCTAAGTCATCAGATCTGAACCATGACGGACTCTGCAGCTCAGACAACGAATTCTGTAATCGATGATGCGGCAATCTGCGGCCTGAAGGTAATATTCAACCTGCCCCTTTTAACTTTCTTCAGCTCGTTAAGCCTCCAACAAATTAAACTCTGAAATATGACACCACATTTAAATTTCTGAATCTCTAAACTTCAGGTGTCAGACATCCTCCTACCGCATCCTTCCAATCCAAAATACTTTTGTCTTGGCCCACGAACTTATGAAAATCCCACAGATTTAATCTCTTATGAAGCAAACAGGATCCCTTTCGTAAGTCAAAACATTAATTTGAATTCCTGGGCCGACTGCTTAAGAGACTGGCCCAATCCACCCAAAAGTTGGACTACATGATACAGCAGAGTAGCAAAAGCCTACATGCCCTTGTGGCAAGAACTGAACATAGCTGATGCACTCAGTCTATCATTATCTCCCTTGGACAAAGATGAAAACCTTCTGAAGACCATCGGCTATTTCTGGTCCGATGCTTTAAACTGTTTCCTCTTTGGTCATGGACCCATGACCCCTACTCTGCTGGTTGTTACAATGATTACTGGCCTAGACATTAAGTCTCCTGATCCTACAGCTCACAGAATGGTAGAAGTCCCCTTCAAACTTTCATCTAAAATAGATTGCACAAACTAGAGCACTTACATGAACCAGCACATGAAAACGAAAGGTCCAGTAAGCAAAAAGGAACACACAGCCTTTCTAAACCTTTGGTTAGAACATTTCATCTTCTGTGGTCCTTCCTTAGCCCCAACCAAGAATTATCTTCCTTTGGCTTACCATCTAGCCCATGGCAGTCACACCAGCCTAGGCAAGCTTTTCCTCGGAGAAACATACAGATGTCTCCACTTAATGACAACTAGCTTGCTCAGCCAAAGGAAACTCAGAACTGGAGGCCCTTGGTGGTTCATTCAATTATGGGCACAACTCTACTTCCAGCATCAGATCCCAAACTTCCAAAGCTTAGCCAAGAATTCCTTCCCTAATGAGAATGGCAGACCAATTAGATGCACCAGCTATGGCTAAGCCCTATTCAGCCTCCCTGGCAGTAAACTGAACTCAACAGATGCAGCAAAATGGTTCAGAATCTTCTACAAAGGCCTAGAGAATCCCCTTTATTTTCCATTCACTGAATCTGAAGCTTTTGAGAACCCAACTGCCTTTAAACTGGATAGTTTTGCCGATGACGACAGCACTCGGTATCTGTATTCCTTAATGATCCGACTTGGCTTCCTTCCTGTTGGCATCAGCACTTCCAACAGAATCATTAAACCAGATTATGAGACTTATCAACCAGTCGTAGCAGCTCGACAATTTGGCTTAGGACAAGTCCCTCCCCACTTCCATATTCACCACTTGGTGGAGAGCAGAGCCGATCTGCCCGATGGTCTCACCAGCTCAAGATGCTACAACATGTTTGACCACCTCCACATTCTAATACCAGCCGATCTATCTTTTACTTCCTCGTCAATCGGCTTTAACACTTGGTGGGAGATGTGGAAAACTCATGTATTCAGAAGAGCTTTAGGCCCTCTACTGCAGCAAATTGATCCTGAATATGCAATCCCCGAGGAAGAGGTACTGAATCTGTGAACTTATTCTTTCCGAGTCCTCTACCAATTTCTCTTGGCTAACCTTGCTCACCGTGCTTACAGCAACAAGATGGTCCAGAACCTATAGCCAATAACGGGGAACCATTCTACTTTCTTCCATTCGCCCCCTGATGTTCTCTTTTGCAAGGGATCGCCGTCGATGAAGAAAGTAATAATGACTGTTCAGCCAGACGTACTACAGTCGGCCTCTAAGCGGAGACAATTCTCTGGAGGTGCTGCCCCCCGAGTTCCAACTAAGAAAAGGAAGATCTTCACGAGACGGGTCATCAAAAAGACAGCACAACCTTCTCCAAGTCCATCAGACTCCAACACTAACCAGATAATCCATCTCTCTGAATTTTCCTGAATGTTCTCCCTTTTTATATGCACATATATTCCGGTTGATTGTAATCCTTTCTCCAGGACACAACTGAAGAAACCCTTAGCACCGGAAGCCCATCACAACAGAGAACCGCTGTTCAAGAAGTCAATACTGGAACAACTGAAATTCCTGAATAGCAAGAAGCAACCATCATCCAAGCAGAAACTCGCAGCGAAGAAACTGCAACAAATGATGTGACGATGGAAGCCCAACCCAGAACTCCTGAAGCTCCGATAGAGACGCGTGACGAACAAGCCGACATAGCCGATGCTACTGCCGCTAGCCCAATTGAGCCGATCACACTCGGATCAACCATTGCTTCTTCCTTACAACAGGTAACACCACAAGAGCCACTTCTAAATCAGCCAATAACTCCATTAATGCACTTTGCCCCCATACTAACTCCAATATTTTCACAGGGCTTTGATATTTCTGACTTGCTCTCCTTTGACCCGGCAACAATGGGTCTGACTGCCCTTGGAGCAAAGGTACCATCTTTACAGCAATCGGCTAACCTGGCAGATCAGCTTCAACTCATCAAGGATCTGCTATCTGGTCCAATCAATACTCTAGTTGATGATTCCAGCAAGATAAAAGAAATCCTTGAGCAGATAGAATCCCAACTTCCAGAGTCACTTCGAGTCAAGCTTTGGCCAGCCGACCATCTTCCAATCTTTCGGGCAGAGGTGAAAGCAGCACAACAGAGAATAGAATTACGTCATTCTCAGATCCCTCTGAAAGCTGACATTACTCAAAAGTGCAAACTGCTCAACCAGAAGAAGGCAACTCTGGATGCCAAAGCCGATATCTCAGCGAGTACAAGGCGACTCAGCCTCCTGGAGAAAGAACTGGCAGAACTCGAAGAACAAGTTTGCACCACACAAAGACTGATCCAAGAGGAGAAAGCCTCGATTGCAAACTCCAAGGAAGATGCTCAAGAAATAACCGAGCAAATACGGGCAGAGTTTGCAGAAATCAACACCTTGAGTCAACAGATAGTAGCAGGCGATGACAAGGACGACGAAGCAGTCATAGCAAGAGCCGACGCCGTACGCGCAGAAGCCATCCATGCCATAGAAGAGTTCCTGAACTAACAGAACAATTCAGAAAACATTTAATGTTGCCTGTTAAACCTGAAACTTGTACTCATTAAAAACATCTTAAGTCGATGGTTGCACATCGGCTACCTTGCATATCATAATTTAATTTTTTTTGCTAGCCAACTCAACGTGTTGGCCTCTCTCTCTTTTGTTTTTCTTTCTTTTACTGGCCAACTCAACGTGCTGGCCTATATTTTTTTTTACTGGGGAACTCAATGTGTTGGCCTTTTATAATGCAGCCAGATGGTTCTCATCGGCTCTTATCACTCTCCTTCCCACATGCTCGGGAAATACTTCTTGAGGTGTTGACCATTGACCGCCACAGGAAACTTGACACCATCCAATTCCTCAAGCATGTATGCATTTCCAGGCAAAACCTGATCAACCTTGTACGGTCCGTGCCAAGTTGGAGACCATTTACCATACTTCCTGTCTTTAGTTCCCAATGGTAGTACTGCCTCCCAAACCAGGTCTCCAACCTGGAACTCTTTCGGCTTGACCTTTTTGTTGTATGCACGAGCAACTTTAGCCTTGTTTTCCTTAATCCTCTCAAGTGACCAAAGTCTTAGCTCTGTAAGATCCTCCACATTATCGCTCATCAAGGCTGCATACTCTTCAGCCGATAGAACATTCTGAAACTCAACACGCCTCGATCCGGACGTGATCTCCCATGGTAACACAGCATCTTGACCATAGACCAGATGGTATGGTGACGTCTTGATGGATCCGTGACACGAAATACGATATGCCCACAAAGTCTCTGACAACACCTCATGCCAGCACCTAGGATATTCATCGATCTTCCTTTTCATCAGCTTGATAAGGCTCTCGTTGGATGCTTCAGCCTGTCCATTAGCCTGGGCATAATAAGGGGATGATCTGATCAGCTTGAACCCCGTGTCATCGGCAAACTTTCTAAATTCCTCCGATATAAAGACCGATCCTCCATCGGTCGTAATGGTCTGAGGGATCCCAAACCTATGAATGATGAGCTCTTTAACGAAATTAATCACATCTTTTGATGCCACTGACCTCATGGGTACCGCCTCTACCCATTTTGTGAAATAATCTGTGACAGCTAACACCCATTGGTGACCTTTGCTAGATGGCGGGTTAATCTGGCCAATCATATCCAAGGCCCAACCCCTGAACGGCCATGGCTTAATGATAGGATTCATCACTGATGCCGGCACCATCTGAATCTTGCCGAATCTCTGACATGCCTGACATCCCTTGTAATATTTAAAGCAATCCTCAAGCATGGTAGGCCAGTAATATCCCGATCGCCTAATCAGCCATTTCATCTAGTGAGCCGATTGATGAGTACCGCAGGCTCCTTCATGAACCTCACGCAAGAGCCGATTCGACTCCGAAGGCCCCAAACATTTAAGCAACAATCCTTCCAAAGTCCTATAGAACATGTCGTCCCTATCAGAACATACTTCATAGCTTTGAGTCTTATCCTTCTGGGTGCCCCCCGAGCCGAATCCTTCAAATAATTGAAGATATCGGCTCTCCAGTCTCCAGGTTCTAGAAACTGAACCTCTAGATCGACTCCATCGGTTGTTTCCTTATATCCAGAAGCCATCAGTGCCAAGTCATTGGCTTCACTGTTGAAAGTCCTTCGTATCCAGTGGAAATTAATGAACTTGAATTGTGACATCAATTCACGGCACTGCATCCATATCGGAAAAAGAGCCTCGCTCTCACATTTATATTCTTCCGTGAGCTGAGAAATCACCAGTTTTGAATCCCCAAATATTTCCACTGCTTCTACACCAGCTTCTAGGAGTAACTCCATCCCCTTGCGAACGGCCTCATACTCTACTAAATTATTGGTGCATGGAGTAGCCATCCTGATGGAAAAAGAATATGTCGCCCCATGAGGCGATACCAACAGAATTCCTACGCCGCACCCATCATCACAAGCCGATCCATCGAAAAACATGGCCCAGGCACGTACAAAAAGTGCGGACACGTCAGTGTTGACCCTGTCTGCAATGAGATCCGCCAGTGCCTGTCCCTTAATTGCCTTTGCAGGTTGATATCGGATATCGAATTCTGACAATGCAAACATCCATTTTCCTAGTCGGACTTTCAGAATAGGAGCCGACAACATATGCTTGATGACATCCGATTTGCGTATAACAATCGTCTCCGCCGAGAGCAAAATATGTCGAAGCTTTGTACATGTAAAGAATAAACAAAGACAAAGCTTTTCGATCTCAAGATACCTGGTCTCGGCGTCCAACATGCGCCTGCTGAGGTAGAAGACAACCCTCTCCTGGTCATCATGTTTCTGAATCAGAACCGAGGCAATGGAAGTATCACCCACGGACAAGTACACGTAGAAAGGCCTGTCCTGCCGTGGAGGAACCAAAACTGGAGGCTTCGACAAGTATTCCTTTATTTCGTCGAAAGCTTGCTGCTGCTCTGCCCCCCCCCAATGAAATTCATCATCAGACTTGATCTTCACCAGACCCATGAATGGCTCGATACGCCCAGACAGATTGGAGATAAATCGTCTGACAAAGTTGATTTTGCCGATGAGCTTTTGTAACTCCTTCTTCGTAGTAGGCGGCTTCATTGTCTTTACCGCCTCCTGTCTCGGGCCTGTCTGAGGCTCTCCTGTGCCACTGCTTCGCTGCTGATCGCGGCTGCGGCTCTTGCCTCGGCTTGGGCTGCTCGGACCTGTTGGAGCCTCACCGCGAGTTCAGCTTGCTCGGCACGATTGGTCTGCTCCCTCAGCAGGTGGGCCTGCTCATCGAAGAGTTGGTCCAAAGCGGCCAGATAGTTAGCCACTTGGTACAAAGGGTCTACTTCATGGCGGCGCCGTTCCAGGCTTCTCATTCGAGCTTCCCAAACTGGTGTCCTGATGGCTGGTGGAAAGAACCTCATTGGTGTGGGGGTGAGGTGTCCTTCGAAAATCCGGCACAGATAACGAAGTGCTTTCCTGACGGCTAGGGGATAGGTGTCCTGGTGCCTAAACCCTGTAGCAGTCACTCGCCATGACAGGATGTCGGGGTAGCGGTCACTTCTGGCGACGACTAGGATCACCCTGCAGCGGAGAGTGCCATGATGCTCGTACTCTCTGCTGTAGTACCTTGGGCGTTCCGTGATGCCAAGGCTCTCCAGGGCGTTGATCAAGAGGCTGGGGAAGCCAGGTGCAGCTTGGCAGTCGCCCTGGGTCCATCCTTCCTCAGCCATCTGAAAACAAAGATATGGTGAAAAACTTGCACAATTATTTGGGGTACACAAAGGGGTAGATGATTTTTATTTATGGCGTCATGGGGGGTACAACTTCATGGGTACATGATTATTATTAGAGCAAAGGCTCTAGCTTGGAGACAACTCCTATCATGGAGACTCTTCCTCGATCCTAAGAGGGCGTTTCTTCAGTGGGAGATACTGATCCATCATGTCATCCTCGGTCTGAGTTCCTTTATCCCAGTGGGTCTCTTCAGGTTCTTCTTCTTCAGTTTGAGTTCCAACATCCCAATGAGTTTCCATGGGCTCTTCTTCTTCGTCTTCCTCTATCCATCCTCCTATTCCCCAGCGAGCCTCGTACCTCCGCATCCGAGCTTGGAGAGCGGCTAGCGAGTCCTCGGCGCGTGTGGCTCTTGCTCGCTGTTCTTCCAGTTCTCCCTCTTTTTCATCCATTTGGACTTGGAGGGCGGCTAGGGAATACTCGGCATGGAAAGTCCTCGACCGTTGTTCCTCCATCTCCTGGGTTGCCTTTTCTGCTCTGTGGACCTGCTGTTTCAGTTGTGCTGCTTGCTCGCGATAGAGCTCATCCAGGCCGGTGAGATAGATGGATAGGTGAGAGACCGTGTCTTCTAGGTCTTCTTCTTCTCTTCCAAGTCCTCTCATCCTGGCAATCCATGTGCGTCCTCTTCCTTCAGTCGGCGGGAAAAATCCCATAGGAGTCCGCTGGAGGTGATGCCTGTAGATCACACGCAGACGTCGTAGGGCTTTGCGGGCGGCTTTCCGATAGGTATCCGGGAAACAGAATCCAGTGGTGGAGATGAACCAAGGGTCCACATCAGGGTAGCGGGTGCTCCTTGCTATGAAGATCATCAGGTCACACCGAAGAGTACCCTTGGAGTCGTATTCCCGATAGAGAAACTCTGGTGGATCCACAACTCCGATGCGTTCCAGGCTGAGTATCAACAACTTGGGAAGGCCGGGCTCTGCGAAACAGATTCCGCCAATCCATCCATTGTCAGCCATCTGGAACAGGGCAAGAACCAAAGGTAAGTGTTTGTGTGAGGAAAGGATTAAGGATAGAAAAGGTCCTAAGGTAAAGGGTCTAAAAACGGGTTTCGCTCCTAGGGTCACGTCCTATGGCCAACCTACGGCTCTGATACCACCTGAAGCGTCCCCTCATAAGAGAAGACTTAAATGTGATACAAAGCACCAGTCCCAGGAGGCTGATGCCACATTTATTACATCAGATGGTTCAAAACCGTACAAACCTTGGAGGACACTCGATACAGATGATGATAATTATTAACCAAGCTACAACATAACACCAGACTGCAAACCACATAGGGTCTACTACGGGCTCAGAGTACTGCGACAGCGGAGGCATCTCAACGGGGCCGGTACCACAGGCAAGGTTGGGTGTAGAACGATAACCCTACTCGGCGTCGTCTGGAACGAAGTCCGGGTCTTCTTCTGTAAAAAGTGAGAATGGGGTGAGTACGAACGTACTCAGCAAGTCCAACCACACCCACGGAGGGGTTAAATCAGAATAATATGCCTAGGTAAATCAAGGATAAGGTTATGGTTTAATTTGCAGAAAAACGATATTTTATGCAGGGGTTTGTTTTAAAGAAAACCTTTATGAAAATCAATTTCAGAAGTAACACGGAGTTTCCAATTTTTAAACTGCTACCGGACTCCCCGTCCGTCGTAGCACACGGCACAACTGCCGGAACCAATTCCAAAACAACTCACTCCAGCCCATCCCAAAGAAACACTAGTTATGTGACCACACCGTAACTCGCCCAATACCGTGGGCACGGACTATTCGAATAGATTCTTAACTCTGCAGAGGTGTGCAACTTTACCCACAAGTAGGATACCACAACTCGAACACCGTCGTGTCGGTGTAGATCCCAACATAGCCATTACCCACCATAGCTAAGCCTGACTAGCCATCACGGGATGTACCAAGGGGTCATCGACCGTTCACTCAGGTATAACCGGGCATAAGTCACTCGGGGCTTATCCCTTTTCCTTAGTCACCCGTTGCTCTCAGCTCTCCTGATGGCTATCACACCAACTAGTGGGATTTATGCTACGCCGTTGCCCATTCAACGGTCGAGTGGTTTGCACGATAGTGGAGTTAGGTGAGATGACACACCAACTCGGTCCTTAGACACGACAAGATGGATATCTCCCTTCTTTGCCCTGCCACACAGGCATAAGCACACCAATCGGCAGTTCACACAGAAATGCCGTCCATCCCGTCCATACTCATCTTTCGAAAATCCACATTTTATTCCCTTCCCACACGCACACATTTTCTTTATCAAATAAATTATATTATGAGTAGAGTCCTAAGCGTTCTAATATCGATTAACGTCCAAGCAAAATCAGACATTAATCTAGGTGGTCAAGGAATGGTCAACACAAATCAAGGGGTGGCTATCCAACCGTGTTTTCATGCAAGTAAAACATATGCAACTTTATAAAACAGGCCATTGGGTTGTGTTCATAAAAACTAGGACAGAAACATGCATCAAAGGATGGGATTGAACTTGCCGTCTTCGTAGCCTTCGGGGAGGTCCTGTCCTTCGGGCTCAGGGTCGCGGAACTGGTCCTCGTTCCCTTGCTCGCAGTATTGCTCGTTAGCGGGCTCTCCTTCGATCACACCGTGGTCTACGACGCAAACAAACAAGCACACAGTCAAGACACAGAAAAATAAAGATTTATCGTTGAGCTCGAATCGGAAATAATTAAGATATGGAGATAGGAGTAATATTTTTGGGTGGTTTCCTAATGGCACGGCCAAAACTATATTAGAAATGGCGTGATCGGATTTGGAGGCACTCGGAGAATTTTTTTTGGCGCATGAAATGATAGGTTAAGGAGGTGTTTAAGGGCTAAACTGTGGTTAGGGAGAGTCGAAAATAGGATGAGTGGGTAGTATATGATTTTATAGGAATTTAGGGAAAAGAATCCATGGAATCAGAGTTTATTTGTGTGAGATATGGCTTATAGTGTGTAGCTACCATTTAATTCCGAAAATTAAAATGACGTGACTAGTGCATACTGGATTAGTATGTCGCGTGTGATAGGTGATTTGGTTTGTGCGCATGTGCACCAGAACTAGTGGCCCATTAGTCCCCGCATGAGCCCACAAGTGGACCAGCCCAGAAAAAAAAGAATCAGGCGAGAGGCACGGTCAGCACTGGAGGCCCTCGTGCTCCTCTGGTCGAGCACGCCATGGCCAGAGACAGGAGCTCGCCGGAGCTCCGACGAAGTGATGATTCCGGCCACCATTCCTAAAACTGAGGACATAGTTAGAGAGAGGAGGGAAAGGGGGTTCGATCTTGGGGCTTCCCAACGAGGGCTGCTGCGGAAAGAGGAGGGAGCCACGGGCGGCCATGGGTGGCGGCCGGCGAACTCGTGGAGGGCTCTGTACAAGAAGGGATAGGGAGGGTCGCAGCTTGGGAAAGGTGGAGGAAGGTGTGGAGATGCTCACCGTTGAGGGAATTGGACCGAGATGGCCTGAGTGAGGAGATCGACGACGGTGTCTGAGGCTCTGTTCGCGGAGCAGAGGAAGAAATTGGGAGAGGCAGAGAGCTGGCGGAGCGGCGCGGCTTGGCGAGCTTGGTGATGGCGTGGAGAGCAGCTTGGGGCGCTTTTTATAGGCAAGGAGAGGCGGTGGAGGAGGGAGGCACGGCTGCGAGCTCTGTAGCTCGCTAATGGCAGTGGGGCACCGCGTGTGCGGCCAGCCCTGCTCGCCGGCGAGCGTGAGCGCCTAGGCAGGGATGGGACGGGGCAGGGCCAGTGGCCGCAAGCGGGGAAGGCGACGTCCGGGGGCGGTGGCCGGCTAGCGAGCATCGCGGGGCGCCATTAATGGCGCTCCGGCCACTTGCTCGTGTCGCGAAGCGGCGGCGCTGTTCGGGCAGAGCGCTCGGCGAGCGGCGCGGCGAAGCAGGTGACGGGACGCGTCGAGCAGCGACGAGCGGCGCGGCGGGCATCCTGGGCACGCGAAGCGCGTGGGTACAGGCACGCGGCAGGGCGAGCACACGCGCGGGGCAAGCTCAGGGACGTGCGCGCGCACAGGCAGGAAACAGGGGAGAAGGAAGGGGAAAGAAGAAAAGAGAAGAAAAGAAGAAAAGAAAAGGAAAAGGAAAATGAGGAGGAGAGAGAGAAAAAAAAGGGAAGAAAAAGAAAAGAGGAGCGCGGCGGGATTCGCGGCGGACGGTCGCGCGTGGGCGACAGGCAGCCGAGCGGCGCGGGATGGGACGGCGGCGAGGAAAAAGTGGAAGGGTTTGGTCGGTGCTTTGAAATCGGATGACAGAACAGCGGGTGAACTGGGAGAGGATTACGGTTCAGGGTTTAAGGGGGAGTCGAGCTCAACGACAAAGAAAACAGTTTTAGCGCACGATTTAATTTAGTGAATTTTCGGGATGCTACAAACCTACCCCACTTAAAATGAATCTCGTCCTCGAGATTCGGCTGGCTCCTAAACAGGTGGGGAAACTCCTTCTTTAGAGCGTCTTCGCGTTCCCAGGTAGCTTCTTCCACTCCGTGTCTGCTCCACTGAACTCTGCATATCCGTACTTCGGAGTTTCTGGTTCTCCTAGTGACAATGTCTAGAATCTTGACCGGTACTTCCTGATATCGTAGGTCGGGCTGTAGATCTATCGTTTCTACTGGCACATGTTCCGCTTCGGGTACCCTCAAACATCTTCTTAGCTGCGAGACGTGGAATACTGGATGTATATCTGACATTTCTTCTGGTAGTTCCAAACGGTATGCTACTGCTCCAACTTTCTTCAGAACTCGGTATGGTCCAATGTACCGAGGGGCCAATTTTCCTTGTACCTGAAATCTTCGGGTTCCTCGAATGGGTGATACCTTGAGATACACAAAATCCCCTGGACTGAAACTCGCTTCCCGCCTTTTCTTGTCAGCGTAACTCTTCTGCCGGGACTGGGCTGCTTTCAGCTTTTCTCTAATTTCGGCCACCCTTTCTTCTGCTTCTTTTATGAGGGCGGGTCCGACTAGAGCACGTTCTCCAACCTCTGACCACATCAGAGGGGTTCTGCATTTTCTTCCGTAAAGGGCTTCGAACGGCGACATGCCCAAGCTTGCTTGATACCCGTTATTGTATGAGAACTCGGCATAGGGTAGACTCTGTTCCCAATCCTTGCCATAGGTAAGGACACACGCTCTCAACATATCTTCCATAATCTGATTCACCCTTTCTGTCTGACCATCTGTTTGCGGGTGATAAGCGGAGCTAAAGTCTAGCTTGGTGCCCATGGCTTTATGCAAACTTTTCCAAAATCTAGAGGTGAATTGGGTCCCTCTGTCGGAAACAATTCGGCTGGGCACACCATGCAGCTTCACTATATTCTCCACGTAAAGCTTGGCTAGCTTCTCTCCGCCGTAGTTGGTACGTACGGGTATGAAGTGAGCCGCTTTAGTGAGTCGGTCCACTATTACCCATATGGAATCGTGTCCTTTCTGGGTTCTGGGCAGTCCTACCACAAAATCCATCCCTATTTCATCCCATTTCCAAACCGGAATGGGTAGGGGCTGCAACAATCCTGCCGGCTTCTGGTGTTCAGCTTTGATTCTCTGACAAGTATCGCAATGGGCGACAAATCGTGCAATGTCTGCCTTCATCCCATTCCACCAATATTTCTGTTTTAAGTCCATATACATCTTGGTGGATCCTGGGTGAATAGAGTAGGCTGAGTTGTGGGCTTCATCCATGATTATTTGCCTGAAATCTCCCTTCTGGGGCACACAAATTCTATCTTTGTACCACAATGTTCCCCTATTATCCACTCTAAAGTCTGGTGCCTTATTTTCCCCGGTTTGCTTCCGGATTTCCATCAGTCCCTTGTCCGCTCTCTGGGCTTTCCTGATTCGTTCTTCTAGAGTGGATTGAACGTTCAGCACTTGGCTGGAACCTCGAGGGACAATGTGCACATTTAATCGTGCCATTTCCTCTCGTAAATGGTCATTCTTGGGCCCGTAGGATTTCCGACTTAGGGCATCGGCTACTACATTGGCTTTACCTGGGTGATAATGAATTTCCAAATTATAATCTTTGACTAATTCCAGCCATCTTCTCTGCCTCAGGTTTAGATCTGGTTGGGTGAAGATATACTTTAGACTTTTATGATCGGTAAAGATTTCGCACTTATTTCCAATCAAATAGTGCCTCCAGATCTTAAGTGCGTGCACTACGGCTGCAAGCTCCAAATCATGAGTCGGGTAATTTTGCTCATGAGTCCTGAGCTGACGGGAAGCATATGCAACGACTTTCCCATCTTGCATCAGCACACAACCCAATCCTTGTCGGGACGCATCACAATAGATGACAAAATCCCGATGAATATCCGGCAGGGTTAGCACTGGGGCTGTCGTCAATCTTCGCTTCAACTCCTGGAAACTTCTTTCACACGACTCCGTCCAGGTGAACTTCTTCTCTTTCTTGAGCAGCTCTGTCATGGGCCGGGCTATCTTAGAAAATCCCTCAATAAATCTCCGATAGTACCCAGCTAATCCGAGGAAACTCCTGATCTCACTGACATTGGTTGGTTGCTGCCAGTTGGATACTGCTTCGACCTTCTCGGGGTCTACTGCCACTCCTTCCGCGGTCAAGATATGACCAAGGAAGGCTACTTTCTCCAGCCAGAACTCACACTTGCTGAATTTGGCGTATAGCCTGTGCATTCTTAACTTCTCCAGAACTACTCTGAGGTGTTGCTCGTGCTCTTGAATACTCTTTGAGTAAATAAGTATGTCGTCAATGAAAACTACGACAAACTTATCTAGCTCGTCCATAAACACTTTGTTCATGAGGTTCATGAAATAGGCCGGTGCGTTTGTCAGTCCAAATGACATTACTGTGAACTCAAACTGTCCGTATCGGGTGACAAAGGCTGTCTTCGGAATGTCGCTCTCCCTAATCTTGAGCTGAAAATATCCGGACCTTAGGTCAATCTTGGAAAAGTACCTGGCTCCTTTTAGCTGGTCAAAAAGGTCATCGATTCTGGGAAGAGGGTACTTGTTCTTGATAGTGACTTCGTTCAGTGCTCGATAATCCACGCACAACCTCATACTTCCATCCTTTTTCTTGACGAATAGAACCGGGGCTCCCCAAGGTGACGAACTTGGCCTGATGAAGCCAATTCGTTGTAGTTCCTCTAATTGTTTCTTTAATTCTGCCAACTCGGTGGCTGCCATCCTATAAGGTCTCTTGGATATAGGGGCAGTCCCAGGGACAAGGTCAATGACAAATTCTATGTCCCTATCTGGTGGCATACCGGGAAGTTCTTCGGGAAAGACATCGGGGTACTCATTCACTACAGGGACTTCCTCCAAGGACTTGGCTTCCATGCTAAACACCATCGGGTTTGCTCCACTTTCCCGGGTGTGACAGGTCACTCGGACTCCCTCTGAGTTTGTTAGATGTACTACCTTATCCGTACAACCTATGAGGCCATTGTGTTTGCTCAGCCAATCCATTCCAAGGATCACATCTATCCCTTCTGACTTAAGTACTACTAGGTCTGCTAGAAACTCTACCCCACTTAAATTGATCCTTACCCGTAGACAACCCAGTTGACACCTGATGTCTCCTCCGGGCGTCCGGGTTATTAGGGGTGTTTTTAGTAGTACTGTAGGTATTTTATGTTTCTCCACAAAACTCGAGGATATGAATGAGTGTGATGCTCCAGAATCAAACAGTACTGTTGCAAGAGTTGAGCTGACTAGGTACTCACCGAGTACTACGCCCTGGGCTCCTTGAGCTTCCTGTGCGTCGATGTGGTTGACGCGGGCTCGTCCAAAAGACTGCTGGGGTTGCCTCTGCTGGTTGTTGTTGTTGTTGCTGTTGCCACGGAGGGGCACTCGGTTGGCACCGGTCAGCACTGGCTTGGGTCCGTTCACTGTGTTGGAGAAAGCTGAAGTGGCTGGCTTGTTCTTGGCATAAGGGCAGTCGGCGACGAAGTGCCCTGTCTCTCGGCAGTTGAAACAGGCCCTCACATTGCTGTTGTTATTGGTGACCTGGCTCGCATTATTCTGTGAGGCCCTCATGGTGTTCTGGCTTTTGGGCTGTGTGTTAGGGGCCCGTGGTCCTGTTGCTTGCGACTGAGTTCTGTACTGCATTGGGGCTTGGGACCTTGGTGCATTGTAACTGAAGCTTCTGGCCTTCTGGGAACGATCCTGCTGGCGGGCCTTACTCTCCAGGAACTTGCGCTTGTTATCCTTTCTTTCATCACTCTTGGCCTTCTCAGTGAGGATTGCCTTGTTCATCAGGGTGTTGAAGTCAGGATAGATTTGAGGGGTGAGCAGGGTCCTGAGTTCTGGATTTAGTCCTTTCTTGAACATATCCTGCTTCTTCTCGTCGTCGTTCACTTCTTCTGGTGCATAGCGAGCCAATTCCATAAACTGGTGTGTATACTCTTCTACCGTCATATTCCCCTGCTGAAGTGCGCGGAATTCATCTGCCTTGCGCTTCATGGTAGCTGAGGGGATGTGATAGCGGCGGAACTCTCTCACGAATTCATTCCAGGTGATGGTGGAGGCGTCTCTGGCAGCAGCGCAGTAATTTTCCCACCAGGCTAAGGCAGTCCCGGTGAGTTGATGTGCGGCCAGGAGGACTTTATCCCGATCTTGGCACCCAAACGGCTCGAGCTTCCTCTGGATCACGCGGAGCCAGTCATCTGCGTCCAAGGGGTTGCTGGATCCGGCAAAAGTGGGTGGCTTGGCCCTCAGAAAAGCTGTTAGCTTGTCGTTGAAGGTCTGCTCTCGTGGCTGCCTGTTCATTAGAGTATTGGCCAGTGTCTCCAGTATGAGAGTCTGGTTATGGATCACTTGTGCCAGGTCCACGAAGGGTGGTGGTGGTGGTAGCTGTGCATCCTGATTTTCTCCTCTGCCCTGACTCACTTCTTGTTCTTCCTGAGGGTGGTTTTGCCCGTTAAGGCGCACTCCTGCGTCAGCAGCTGCAGGGTCCCTGACACGGGAGGCCCTCGTGACGCTTCGGGAAACCATCTGCAGATTTGGTAGAGTTTTTGTGAGTTTGGGATTAGGTGATGTTTAAGTTATTTAATTCGTATTTTTGAAAAAGGCAGAATTAACCTTCTGTCGAAAGGCACACACAACAAGCACACAACAAGGCAAACAAGCAACTTTTACTAAAGCGAGGTAGGGTACAACACGGAAACACGACTAGAACGCGTACTACAAGTCCGGGTACAGGTTCAAACTAAGGGTACAACTTAAACCGAAAGGGCTAGAAGGGTACAACAACAGGGTAGGGTTGGACACTCTACTCGCGGAGCGAGTCTTCTTCTGGGGTGATACGAGCTTCCGGGGAAACAAACGGCTCGTCGCCCTCCGGGTTCCCGTTCTCTTGGGGCTGAGCAGCAACTTCTCTTTCTCTGACAGCAGTAGACCCTTCGGGGTTCTCGGGTGGAGCTCGAGGGCTTCCAAAGAGCGTTCCCCATCCTATGACGGGTGTCCCAAGTAGAACATGATCTTCTCCGATGGCCGGAACTGGGGTCCCACTCCTGGTCCATTCTTGCATGCGCCGGTCTCGGGCCTGTCTGAGGCTCTCCTGTGCCACTGCTTCGCTGCTGATCGCGGCTGCGGCTCTTGCCTCGGCTTGGGCTGCTCGGACCTGTTGGAGCCTCACCGCGAGTTCAGCTTGCTCGGCACGATTGGTCTGCTCCCTCAGCAGGTGGGCCTGCTCATCGAAGAGTTGGTCCAAAGCGGCCAGATAGTTAGCCACTTGGTACAAAGGGTCTACTTCATGGCGGCGCCGTTCCAGGCTTCTCATTCGAGCTTCCCAAACTGGTGTCCTGATGGCTGGTGGAAAGAACCTCATTGGTGTGGGGGTGAGGTGTCCTTCGAAAATCCGGCACAGATAACGAAGTGCTTTCCTGACGGCTAGGGGATAGGTGTCCTGGTGCCTAAACCCTGTAGCAGTCACTCGCCATGACAGGATGTCGGGGTAGCGGTCACTTCTGGCGACGACTAGGATCACCCTGCAGCGGAGAGTGCCATGATGCTCGTACTCTCTGCTGTAGTACCTTGGGCGTTCCGTGACGCCAAGGCTCTCCAGGGCGTTGATCAAGAGGCTGGGGAAGCCAGGTGCAGCTTGGCAGTCGCCCTGGGTCCATCCTTCCTCAGCCATCTGAAAACAAAGATATGGTGAAAAACTTGCACAATTATTTGGGGTACACAAAGGGGTAGATGATTTTTATTTATGGCGTCATGGGGGGTACAACTTCATGGGTACATGATTATTATTAGAGCAAAGGCTCTAGCTTGGAGACAACTCCTATCATGGAGACTCTTCCTCGATCCTAAGAGGGCGTTTCTTCAGTGGGAGATACTGATCCATCATGTCATCCTCGGTCTGAGTTCCTTTATCCCAGTGGGTCTCTTCAGGTTCTTCTTCTTCAGTTTGAGTTCCAACATCCCAATGAGTTTCCATGGGCTCTTCTTCTTCGTCTTCCTCTATCCATCCTCCTATTCCCCAGCGAGCCTCGTACCTCCGCATCCGAGCTTGGAGAGCGGCTAGCGAGTCCTCGGCGCGTGTGGCTCTTGCTCGCTGTTCTTCCAGTTCTCCCTCTTTTTCATCCATTTGGACTTGGAGGGCGGCTAGGGAATACTCGGCATGGAAAGTCCTCGACCATTGTTCCTCCATCTCCTGGGTTGCCTTTTCTGCTCTGTGGACCTGCTGTTTCAGTTGTGCTGCTTGCTCGCGATAGAGCTCATCCAGGCCGGTGAGATAGATGGATAGGTGAGAGACCGTGTCTTCTAGGTCTTCTTCTTCTCTTCCAAGTCCTCTCATCCTGGCAATCCATGTGCGTCCTCTTCCTTCAGTCGGCGGGAAAAATCCCATAGGAGTCCGCTGGAGGTGATGCCTGTAGATCACACGCAGACGTCGTAGGGCTTTGCGGGCGGCTTTCCGATAGGTATCCGGGAAACGGAATCCAGTGGTGGAGATGAACCAAGGGTCCACATCAGGGTAGCGGGTGCTCCTTGCTATGAAGATCATCAGGTCACACCGAAGAGTACCCTTGGAGTCGTATTCCCGATAGAGAAACTCTGGTGGATCCACAACTCCGATGCGTTCCAGGCTGAGTATCAACAACTTGGGAAGGCCGGGCTCTGCGAAACAGATTCCGCCAATCCATCCATTGTCAGCCATCTGGAACAGGGCAAGAACCAAAGGTAAGTGTTTGTGTGAGGAAAGGATTAAGGATAGAAAAGGTCCTAAGGTAAAGGGTCTAAAAACGGATTTCGCTCCTAGGGTCACGTCCTACGGCCAACCTATGGCTCTGATACCACCTGAAGCGTCCCCTCATAAGAGAAGACTTAAATGTGATACAAAGCACCAGTCCCAGGAGGCTGATGCCACATTTATTACATCAGATGGTTCAAAACCGTACAAACCTTAGAGGACACTCGATACAGATGATGATAATTATTAACCAAGCTACAACATAACACCAGACTGCAAACCACATAGGGTCTACTACGGGCTCAGAGTACTGCGACAGCGGAGGCATCTCAACGGGGCCGGTACCACAGGCAAGGTTGGGTGTAGAACGATAACCCTACTCGGCGTCGTCTGGAACGAAGTCCGGGTCTTCTTCTGTAAAAAGTGAGAATGGGGTGAGTACGAACGTACTCAGCAAGTCCAACCACACCCACGGAGGGGTTAAATCAGAATAATATGCCTAGGTAAATCAAGGATAAGGTTATGGTTTAATTTGCAGAAAAACGATATTTTATGCAGGGGTTTGTTTTAAAGAAAACCTTTATGAAAATCAATTTCAGAAGTAACACGGAGTTTCCAATTTTTAAACTGCTACCGAACTCCCCGTCCGTCGTAGCACACGGCACAACTGCCGGAACCAATTCCAAAACAACTCACACCAGCCCATCCCAAAGAAACACTAGTTATGTGACCACACCGTAACTCGCCCAATACCGTGGGCACGGACTATTCGAATAGATTCTTAACTCTGCAGAGGTGTGCAACTTTACCCACAAGTAGGATACCACAACTCGAACACCGTCGTGTCGGTGTAGATCCCAACATAGCCATTACCCACCATAGCTAAGCCTGACTAGCCATCACGGGATGTACCAAGGGGTCATCGACCGTTCACTCAGGTATAACCGGGCATAAGTCACTCGGGGCTTATCCCTTTTCCTTAGTCACCCGTTGCTCTCAGCTCTCCTGATGGCTATCACACCAACTAGTGGGATTTATGCTACGCCGTTGCCCATTCAACGGTCGAGTGGTTTGCACGATAGTGGAGTTAGGTGAGATGACACACCAACTCGGTCCTTAGACACGATAAGATGGATATCTCCCTTCTTTGCCCTGCCACACAGGCATAAGCACACCAATCGGCAGTTCACACAGAAATGCCGTCCATCCCGTCCATACTCATCTTTCGAAAATCCACATTTTATTCCCTTCCCACACGCACACATTTTCTTTATCAAATAAATTATATTATGAGTAGAGTCCTAAGCGTTCTAATATCGATTAACGTCCAAGCAAAATCAGACATTAATCTAGGTGGTCAAGGAATGGTCAACACAAATCAAGGGGTGGCTATCCAACCGTGTTTTCATGCAAGTAAAACATATGCAACTTTATAAAACAGGCCATTGGGTTGTGTTCATAAAAACTAGGACAGAAACATGCATCAAAGGATGGGATTGAACTTGCCGTCTTCGTAGCCTTCGGGGAGGTCCTGTCCTTCGGGCTCAGGGTCGCGGAACTGGTCCTCGTTCCCTTGCTCGCAGTATTGCTCGTTAGCGGGCTCTCCTTCGATCACACCGTGGTCTACGACGCAAACAAACAAGCACACAGTCAAGACACAGAAAAATAAAGATTTATCGTTGAGCTCGAATCGGAAATAATTAAGATATGGAGATAGGAGTAATATTTTTGGGTGGTTTCCTAATGGCACGGCCAAAACTATATTAGAAATGGCGTGATCGGATTTGGAGGCACTCGGAGAATTTTTTTTGGCGCATGAAATGATAGGATAAGGAGGTGTTTAAGGGCTAAACTATGGTTAGGGAGAGTCGAAAATAGGATGAGTGGGTAGTATATGATTTAATAGGAATTTAGGGAAAAGAATCCATGGAATCAGAGTTTATTTGTGTGAGATATGGCTTATAGTGTGTAGCTACCATTTAATTCCGAAAATTAAAATGACGTGACTAGTGCATACTGGATTAGTATGTCGCGTGTGATAGGTGATTTGGTTTGTGCGCATGTGCACCAGAACTAGTGGCCCATTAGTCCCCGCATGAGCCCACAAGTGGACCAGCCCAGAAAAAAAAGAATCAGGCGAGAGGCACGGTCAGCACTGGAGGCCCTCGTGCTCCTCTGGTCGAGCACGCCATGGCCAGAGACAGGAGCTCGCCGGAGCTCCGACGAAGTGATGATTCCGGCCACCATTCCTAAAACTGAGGACATAGTTAGAGAGAGGAGGGAAAGGGGGTTCGATCTTGGGGCTTCCCAACGAGGGCTGCTGCGGAAAGAGGAGGGAGCCACGGGCGGCCATGGGTGGCGGCCGGCGAACTCGTGGAGGGCTCTGTACAAGAAGGGATAGGGAGGGTCGCAGCTTGGGAAAGGTGGAGGAAGGTGTGGAGATGCTCACCGTTGAGGGAATTGGACCGAGATGGCCTGAGTGAGGAGATCGACGACGGTGTCTGAGGCTCTGTTCGCGGAGCAGAGGAAGAAATTGGGAGAGGCAGAGAGCTGGCGGAGCGGCGCGGCTTGGCGAGCTTGGTGATGGCGTGGAGAGCAGCTTGGGGCGCTTTTTATAGGCAAGGAGAGGCGGTGGAGGAGGGAGGCACGGCTGCGAGCTCTGTAGCTCGCTAATGGCAGTGGGGCACCGCGTGTGCGGTCAGCCCTGCTCGCCGGCGAGCGTGAGCGCCTAGGCAGGGATGGGACGGGGCAGGGCCAGTGGCCGCAAGCGGGGAAGGCGACGTCCGGGGGCGGTGGCCGGCTAGCGAGCATCGCGGGGCGCCATTAATGGCGCTCCGGCCACTTGCTCGTGTCGCGAAGCGGCGGCGCTGTTCGGGCAGAGCGCTCGGCGAGCGGCGCGGCGAAGCAGGTGACGGGACGCGTCGAGCAGCGACGAGCGGCGCGGCGGGCGTCCTGGGCACGCGGAGCGCGTGGGTACAGGCACGCGGCAGGGCGAGCACACGCGCGGGGCAAGCTCAGGGACGTGCGCGCGCACAGGCAGGAAACAGGGGAGAAGGAAGGGGAAAGAAGAAAAGAGAAGAAAAGAAGAAAAGAAAAGGAAAAGGAAAATGAGGAGGAGAGAGAGAAAAAAAAGGGAAGAAAAAGAAAAGAGGAGCGCGGCGGGATTCGCGGCGGACGGTCGCGCGTGGGCGACAGGCAGCCGAGCGGCGCGGGATGGGACGGCGGCGAGGAAAAAGTGGAAGGGTTTGGTCGGTGCTTTGAAATCGGATGACAGAACAGCGGGTGAACTGGGAGAGGATTGCGGTTCAGGGTTTAAGGGGGAGTCGAGCTCAACGACAAAGAAAACAGTTTTAGCGCATGATTTAATTTAGTGAATTTTCGGGATGCTACAGCGACACGTCATCATCTGCCACGTCGACAGCAAACACGGGCAGATGACAAAAGAAAATTTTTGGCCGACCGCACGGGCCGGCCATTTCTATATTACTCCTTGAAACTGAATGCTCATTAACTGACCAACTACCGGAGCAGTCCATTGTTTGTACATAATGTAACAACTTTAACTCCAAACATATATTATTCATTTTTTGGGGACGGTCGCTAGGACCGGCCTCTCTAATCTTGCTGGATTCTGTAGCTTGCCAGGATGTTTTTACTCTGTGAGGCCAGTGGATAAGACCAGCCTCAGCCCATTTTTTGTCGCTTCGATCCGATCACAGTCTTCCAGCGCGATCCCTGAGATCGGCTCTTGCCCTTTCGCATCCCAAGCGTTCATGTCTGCGAGCGAAACCTCGCTGGAGTCATCTGCACGGACCACCTCCACTTCATCGCCATCCCACTTGACCAAACACTGGTGCATCATGGAAGGAACATAACAATTGGCGTGAATCCAATCCCTCCCAAGCAGCACTATGTATGTACTCTTACTGTTGATGATGAAGAACGAGGTTGGGACGGTCTTGCGGCCAACTGCCAACTCCACATTGAGGACGCTCTACGCCTCTGATGGTTGGCCGTTGAAATCATTGAGCATCACATTGGTCTTGATAAGATCAGCAGCGGAACGACCCAACCGGTGCAGCACTGAGTACGACATCAGACTGACTGCGGCGCCAGTGTCGACCAATATCCTGTTCACAGGCTTGCCATCGATGAGGCCCTTGAGATACAATCCCTTCAGATGCTTGTAGCTTTTCTCCTTGGGCTTCTCGAAGACGATTGGCTGTGGGCCGAGATCCAGCTGCGCGATGGCCAATTCCTCCGGTTGGGGTGCCCGAAACTCCAATGGGAGCACGAACACCATGTTCACATCAGCCGATGGCTTGTCATCGGCTCTTGGCTGCTTGGGGCGCCACTCCCTCCTTGAAGGGTGCCTTTCCACCCTTCGCGGGTGCCTGACTTGCTCCGCGAGATCTGGACGCGCTTTCCTCAACACTTCGAGGTACCTTGCTTCCGCCTCCTCGAGATTGCGTAAGCGCTGCACCCTGCGCTTCTCTGAGCGGCTGAGCCCGTCAGGACACCATCGTGGACGATGATACTTATCTTCCTCTTCTAGCTCAAGATAATCCCTAGATGGCCGCCTAACATGGTCGTTGTGACGTGTTCTGGGCCCCAAGCGCTGGAACAATGATGTCTCGACTGGCTGGCGTCCCCGAGGCCTGCACTCCAAGCAATCATCTATAGTAGGCAATCGGCTCATGCCGGAATTCTAACAATACCTGAAGAACAGGCAATGCCAGTGGTCGCGTATAGCCTGGCGCCTCCCCAGCGTCGTCCCTGTGCAGTGCTCATACTCCTCTTCCGATTCATATCGGCGGCGCAACTTGTACTGGTACTGGTATTTTTCCAGAAGCCAATTCGAAGCTGGGAGTTGATTGCGGATGTGACACACTTGTTATTCAGTAACATGTCGCTGCTCCAACTCATCTTCATCCTGGGGCCATTTGCCAGAAGCGGCCTCTTTCCTCTGCTCGTCACGGCGGCGCATGGGTCCCGCCATGTTGATCTGGAACGCCAAGTTCTGGCCCTCAGGTCCAAGATTCGACAGCTCCACCATGTTAGCTTGTGGGAATGGTTGACTGTCCACCTTCATCTTGTGTTGGGCCAGAATTAATCGGCCTTTCTCGATAGCCGATTGGATCTGCCGACGTAGCTCCTTGCAGTCATTTGTGGCATGGGTGAACGAGTGGTGCCACTTGCAGTACAGCCTCCCCTGCAGCTCTTGCGTCGTTGGCAGCTTGTGTTTCTCTGGGAGCTTCAACTGCTTCTCCTTGAGCAGTAAGTCGAATATCTGCTCTGTCTTGGCCACGTCAAAGTCAAAGCCCTTCACAAGCCCCTTCTGTTTGACCCACTTGCACGGGACGTGGTTTGCCCCCCAGGTCCACTCTGCCACAGCCACTTCTTGTTCCTCGCCAGAATCATCGGAATCACCTGCTTGGGCCATATTGACATGGCGCTTGAATTTTTGCTGGTACAGATCAGGGTGGTAGTGTTCATATGCTGTGAGCTTCTGCACCATGTGTGACAGAGAAGTGAATTCCAATTGAAAAGCCAGATCCTTGATCAGCTTAGCGAGTCCCAAAACTGCCAAATCAACTGCCTCCTTCTCTGTGATGCGCGATGAGTAGCATCGATTCTTGACTTCTCTGAAATGCTGCACGTACTCCGACACACTTTCCCCTCGCTTCTGCTTGACTTGGGCGAGGTCAGCAATCCCGGCTTCAGCAGCTTCTGAATGATACTGGGTGTGGAACTGATCTTCCAGCTGCCTCCAAGTCCTGATAGAATCTGGGGGCAGTGATGTATACCATCCAAAGGCTGAACCTGTGAGAGACTGGGAGAAGAAACGGACCCTTAGAGGATCCGACACTGAACTCATCCCGAGCTGCGTTAGGTATCGGCTCACGTGCTCGATAGAGCTGGCCCCTTCTGACCCACTGAACTTGGTGAACTCTGGGAGCCGATACTTGGGTGGCAATGGGATCAAGTCGTAATCACTTGGATACGGCTTAGAATAGCCGATCGCCTTTCTCTTGGGCAGGATACTGAACTGGTCCCTTAGTATTGCACTGACCTGCTCCACACTAAGAACTCCTAGGGCCGAGGGCTCAGTACTCGGCCCGGTAGCGTACTTCGCTAGCCATGCCTGCTTCTCCGCATCTGCTCCTGAGGCTCCAGTACCCACCAGATGTCCCGTGCGTGTTGGGTTGATATTGTCAGGTATGTACACGCAGGTGTAGCCATGCGAGATCTCTTTGGGCGGCTCGCTCAGGAACTGTCCCTCCCCGGGGTCACCGATGATCTTGTAGACGACGTAGATCGGCGAACTCTGCGGTCCTGTTGCCGTGAGCGAGTACGATACTGGTGGCCTAGATTGCAATGTAGCTTCCCCCCTATGGCTCCCCAAGACTGGTCCTGACGGGGAATACTGGTTCTTGATCACCTCCTGGACAACACGATGTGCCACGCGCTCGAGCTCATTCACCAGGCTTTCTGAGTGCCGATGAAGCGTGTGAGCCACCATGTAGTTCATCTCCTGGCGTAAGGCTCTGCTGCACTCTTCTGATGGTACGGATAGGTCAACGTTGTCGAGAGCGCCTTCGGGTGAGAACCCCTTCCACCTGATGCCGTGGTTACGGGTCCTCTCGAAAGAGCCGATGAGATCGGCTTCGAACTGAGCTTTGACCTCATCGTATTTCTGCTTGTGTTCTGGAGTCAGCTCCTCATACGTGACAGGTTTGGTGACCGGCGGAACCGATGCTTGGTCCTGAAGTCCTGTCATCTCCGCGGCGGGCGTTGTTGCTGATGAAGGTCCCACTGGGCGTGCCAGAATGTGTTGTTGGTCAAAACCCACCGGCGAGTAGCAACAGGTAACACGAAGAGCCAGGAGGTCGCCAGGGCGCTGGCAGGCACTGCTCCCTCATCAACGGCCTGCAATTCCAGCACACACCGCGGCTTTATAAGACGCAGGGCGTGCCACCTGACCTATACCCGATCAGGAAGGTGCAAATGTGCTTGCGACGATTTGCCTGCATACACAAACACGTGGAAACATAAGTCCGAGCCGTGGTCGGCTCCCCGGGATGACTCTTGCATCGACTTTAAAGAGCCGATCGAGTCTCGGTGTCAGATTGGATCTGCTTGTATCCGGATATTGATAAATAAAGCAAATAACTGTAAAACTACTTCAATTAATTCTAGCTAATCTAATCCACGACGGTAAAAGCTTCACTGCTAGATCGGAACATCCTACACGTAATTGGGCCTAATGAGCATAATAAATAACTAAACCTTAACCAGAATAGAGGCCTAAGAACAAGCTAAAGCCGATTCCCGGAACAATTCCCTGTTAAGACTAAGGCAAAGCATCTAATACGTCACCGGATCATCCAACCCGTTTGCAAGGCCTAACCTAGCAGATATTACGCCAATTCTTAAGTATAAGAACAAACCGTAACATATTAGATCTACTAGATGGAAAAGAAGCAGGGTGTTGTCTCCGTGCAACTAATTCTATGCAACAAGAATTAGCATAAGATTAAAACGTGGCTGCACAGAAACAACATGATATTCGTAGATGATAAGCAACAAAAGCATAATGAATCTACTAAAAGTCATGCTACGAACATCAAGATAACTAGTACTACTCGCCATAAAAAATGCTTCAGTACGAGTAATACCAAGGTAAAAGCAAGAACAACGCTGCCCTGATCGCAAGAAGCGATCAGGGCAGCATGACGCTTACTTGGATGAAACCCTAGAATTAGGGGTAGCAATGCGCCGAGAGTTGTTGATTGCAAACGTGATGACGTTTTTTTTACAAATACCATAGGGTACATATTTATAGTCCGGAGACTTGGGAAACAATCTAAACTAATGTGTCCATATCGGACTCTATCTCTAACTCAATCTGAACTAAATCTAAGGATACATGGCCCACATGGCCCAAATGCTCACGCAAGAGCCGATTCGTAAGCCTTCTTCAATTTCTTCATTAAGCCCAACTCACTCGCGGCCCATTAATTAACCTGTTAAATTATGGCAATAACAAGGTCTCAATTAAGGTGTCAGGTCCCCTGATGAGCAATATAAACGTTTGGGGCTTTAGGAGTGCAATAATTTGATAAAAATTTGCATGCAGATTTATGCACCTAACTTGTTTCCATTCTTATCTATACTCACAACTCTCTTTCTATGTAGTTCCCACAAGGTTATTCACTATTGAACTTCCAAAGAGCTCTTCCACGAATAAATAAACAATTGCTTATGATTTATATCAGAGTGACCTAATAATACCCTGCTAATACTACACCTATTGCAAGTATAGAGTTGTCTGAACAGAAAAGGACAAAAACAAAGACACTCTCAAGTTCCCGTGACCTCCGCTTAATTAAGCTTCCTAAATGTTTAAAGTATAGTTACTATAAATTGATGGCATACATTGCAATTAATATATTCTTAGTTCGACACAATATCAGAAATTCAGAATTGTATATAGTTATTGAACGATGTAGACCTTTTGTTGTTTATGAGTTAAAAGACATAATACTTATCAGTGTACAAATAGCTTTTGCTTATTAAGCGTGTTGCCTAGTATGCATGTATACTATCCAATTTTTGTTATGTACTCCAATTTTTGTTATGTACTCCAATTTTTGTTTGTCCTCTTGATACACAATCCAATGTTCACATCTTTATGTTTTGCTTATCAATGACAAATACCGAAGCAAAAGAAATTCTTTAGAAAAAACAAAGACAAGAGGGAGGATTTCTTTCATATACTCCCTCCATCTCAAAAAGAATGAAATTCCATAATTCAAATTTTAACACACAAAAAATGCAATTCAAGCCCCCGCACACCCTCCCTATTCTCTATCATGCGTGCATGTAAAATTAATTATCCATGGGAAGAGTCCACTCATGGGAAAACCAAGAGATGAGGAGCACATACTCTTTTTTCTTGACTCCTAATTTGCCTGAAAAACTTGAATGCAGTAGTTTTGAAACGGAGTGAGTATGGAGTAAAGGTATAGTTGAACACACACACAGAGAGAGAGAGAGAGATCCAAAAACCAGCACCTAGTAAGTAAGAACTAATAACAAAAGTAATAATGGTTGAAGTAACACTTTGTTAAGTTCAAGGACCGATCTAGGGGGTGCAGGTGGGGCTGAGCCCCCCCCCCCTCCTCCTATAGCTGGTGCATCAAAGGAGATGATAGGGAAGATGGGAGTGAAAAAAAGGAGAGGAAAAAGGAAAATAGAGAGTTGGGGGAGGAGGAATTGAAGAAGGAGCTCACACTACCAGATCCAGGGCCTTTGCGGTGTGCCAAAGACACACGGCAAAAGGCCCAAAGCACACGGCAAAATGGTTCGCCGTCAGGCGCCCACAGCGAAGACCCGGCGACCCTCCCGACGGCAAACACGCTCTTTGCCGTATGCCCTTTATCGGGCACACGGCACAGACTTCACCATGTGTTTTTGACGACACACGGTGAAAAAAAGTAGAGACGGCACGGCGACGGAAAATAGCGGAGTACGGCGGGGTGGACGGCTTCGCCGTGAGCCAAATCCGACGCACGGCAAATAGTTTCAAAAAAAATAAAAAAATCCACCAGCAGCCCCCACCGCCGACCGCACCCCTAGTACCGCCACCAGAGAGAGGAGAGGCAGGTGAGCCGCCGCCACCAGAGGAGGAGGAGGCCACCGCACCGGATCTGGAGGAGCACCGCGGCGAGGAGGGAGGAGGCCGGCCGGGTGCAATCCTCCCTCTCCTTCACCTCAGCAACTCCGTCTGCGCCGGGAGGGAGAGGTAGGTGGCCGTGCGCCATCGCTGGAGGAGGAGACAGCCCCGCCATGTGCCGTGGTAGAAGAAGAGGGCAGACCCGCCATGCGCCATCGCTGGGAGGAGGAGGCCGGCCGCAGCTCGCCTCCGTCGCCGGATGTGAGGATGAGGAGGAGGCTGGCCGCAGCTCACCTCTGTCACCGGATGTGAGGATGAGGAGGAGGTCGCGGCCACCACTTCTCACCCCACCGCCCTCCTCACCGGTGAATCTATTCCGGTGAGGGGCCGGGGAGCCGCCCGTGGCCCTGCCGGCTGCTGCCGCCCGAGGCTGCACTCCGGGCCGCCGCCGCCACAGGTGCCTCGCCCAGCTGAGCCTCCGTGGCCGCGCCCCCGCCCGCCGCCCCTGCAATTACCGGTCGCCGTCCGCCCGAGGCTCGCGAGGTCTCCCAGCGCCCAGGCTGCCTCCAGCAAGAAAGAGAGGGGGTCGGGCCCCTTATCCATCCAATGGGAGGAAAGAAAGGAGGGATCCCACCAAAGTCACTTCAGCCAATCAGAAACAAGGATTTCATGCACATGGATCGCTGACATGGTGATTGTGTTTTCTCTGTGCGTTTATAACGAAATTTTGGTTGGCCAAATGATATCAAATGAAAAAGTTGTAAACTACAAAGTTTTAGAACTCATCGAGATGTACAACTTTGATATAGAACTTATTTACATCCGAAGTCATTTGAAAATTCTAAAAATTTAAACTTTAAATTCAAAGAACTTATAATCATATTTTGAAGTATCAAACAATGTCAAATAAAAAAAGTGTACAACTACAAAGTCTTAAATCTCATCGAGATCTACAAATTTGGTATAGAACATGTTTACATCCGATATCATTTGAAAGTTTTAAAATTTATAATTTCAAATTAGATAACCTATAGTGATATTTTGAAATATTAAACAATATTAAATATAAAAGTTGAAAACTACAAAGTTTTATATTTCAGCGAGTTGTATGACTTTGGTATAAAGTTTGTTTTCATAAGAGATCATATAAAAAAGTTTGTATTCAAAACCAAATTTGATCGTCACTTCCACTCCCAAAACTAACCACATCCTTCTAAACTCTATGATTCTTCTCCGGAGATAAGCATCGTACGTGATAAAATTCCAAAACTCACTCAATTTTTTACCATAGCCTCCACATATGATATAATGAGTTGTTGACAAATCTCACAATTTTTAGACTTCATTTGCATTTTTTAGAATTTTAAAATCATTCAGACGCACGGTCGTGGTCGTGTTTCCTGGTCAAGTTGTTCGAAATTTCTTTGGATTTCATGGGTATGGCCTTAAATTGGGCTAAATAACATGAATATCATTTTTTCACTCATTTTGATCTACTATTTGAACCACTTGCAATTCACATTTGACTGGATTCAAAAAATTGTTTGAAATATAATTAATTAGTTAAATATAGCAAACAAATACAAACATGTTCTAAATTTTAACACGGACTAGAACATGTTGCTTGTGGATTGGGAAAAAAATTTGAAGGGCAAGAGATAATTTTTTGTTGTCCGCTTTGCCGTGTGCCTTCAAAAGTCACACGGCGAAGCTAAAAGGCACACAGCGAAGGCCTGGCTTTGCCGTGTGCCTCTTCATTGCCATGTGCCCCAAAAAAACACACGGCGAACTTTTACTTCGCCGTGTGCCAAAAATAAAGCACACGGCGAAGCTTGACTTCGCCGTGTGCCACTAAAAAGCACACGGCGAATCATTACTTCGCCGTATGCCAGAAAAAGCACACGGCGAAGAATGGCTTCGCCGAGTGCCCGAAAGAAAGCACACGGCGACTTTCGATTTTCCGGTAGTGTCAGCCCTGTGCTGCATCCTCCACTTGAGTTGTATTTTACTAGTTGTTTATAAGTGATGTCTCCATTTTCAAATGACAAAGAAGGAACAGTTATCACATATAATGAGTCGTAGTAAAGCCATGAAAATTCCTTTAAAAAAAGCCATGAACAAAATTACAATTACAATTACAACATGGGCCTGTCTCCCAAATAATATATGCATCACTTTTGACAGGCAATATTCCTAGTTTTCTTAGACAGGCAAACAAATCAAGAATGTGCAAAAGATAATGCATTTAGATTGTAATAAATCATATATAGCAAATTGTGATAAAATAAACCTACTTTCTGATACATTACACACAAGAGACCTTGCATATATAGAGAGGTGAGGCCCAAATACGATTTAAATGAGTTATACATACAGATGATGCACTCCCGTAGTTTGTGTGCAGCAAATTGATGATGAGGATCAATCTCTAGCTAGATCCAGAAGATAGATCACACAGACACACACACTACCACCAGTTATATACTATTTGCATCCCCAGATGGCCAGATCCCCTACGTCCATGCATTATCGATCAGTGTGAATATATCATACGCATACTCGCACATAGCATCAAGAGGAACCAGCCTTAAACATCTCTTCACCAGGATGGCTGCTCCTGATGTTATGCAGCCCATCATGGATCATGCTTGCCATACTGTGCCGCACACATACACACAAGGCTTCATCCTCCATCTACCCGCCGAACCCCATGCCGAAAGCCGGCACAGCTGCTGCCCAGTAGTCCGCTGGGCTGGCGACAACATCAACTCCGACGTCCAGCATGCAGCTCACCGGGACAAGGCATAGACCTCTGCTCCTCAGATCCTTCCCTTCTTCACAGCTTCCATTCTGTCACATTTTTTGAACATGACTAATGTTGCAAAAATATGCTAAATATATAATATTTTTCTTTTTTTTACATGATCGAGCAGTACCGGCTCAGGCTGTCCTCGCTTTTTTAATGCACTGTCATGCAGGAGCTGCACACGTATGGGCCAGAGATAAATCATATACATTAGTGAGGCCAAAGAGAGTTTTGCAATGATAACCAAAGATGTAAAGCTAGAGACAAGTACTGGCCCATGATTAACTTTGCTTGATGCCTTCTACGACATGTACCAATTAAAGCAACACTTTTGACGAAGAACTAAAGGCTCCTTTTTTCGAACAAAAGTATCTTTGCGCTTTACTTAACCGATCGATCAGAAATGCATGGGTATTGATCCCATAAAATAAGAGATAAATTACTCAGACTAATCGAGTAGATAATGATACCTGGCCAGGGTCTTCTGGAAATATGCTGTGCCTTTCTCCGTGCACCTATAGAAAACAAGGATTATATTAAAGGGAATCAGACACCTTTTATCATTATATATACATAATATAAATTGGTTCGCCAGGGCATAAAGTTTCTGTCAATACTTTTGCCAAAGATCTCACAAAGATACGATGCTTTGAGTAGATTAAAATCGTACGCCTATGCTTTTTATATTGATTGTGCTGCTTGTTCTGCCTTAGTCTTGTCATATGGTAATTTTATATGCTTCGTCTCTGCAGCAGAGTGCATACTCAGTGCATGTGGGAATAATCCTTGGTTCAAAAAAATAACCTATAAATTGCGTCATAAGGCAGCTACATTTTTACTGCACTCTGCGTACACCGCATCCTAGATTAAATTATACGAAACATGCAAGGGAATGTACGGAAAGGCAGATGACAGATTATTTTAAAGATGTGATGAACACATGCATGATGATGCGGGCTTCGTAAGCCTAAATATGAGGACACTCACAAAAACGTATACCCTAGCTGCCAAGAACATACAACAACAAGGGTGTGGCACTGTACCACTTGTGAACGATCCGATCATCTGGAAAGGAGAATTAATGCACCAAATGGTACTGTAGTACACACCAATCGCTTGTATCCATATCATTTGTCTTTATGTTTCCTGTGGCGATCATATAAGTGGCGGTTCTCACATCTATGTCTACCAAATAAAGTTAGCATGTATTGTACTGATGAAATACTATTATAAAAGTGTTGGAGTATCAGCTGCATCGATACTTTGGCAGTGATACCTACCCTATGCATGTTTGCAAATATTTATGTGTATGTTTGTTTAGTGAGACTTTGGAAGTTTAATTTCTTCAAACTTTTCTTTTACTTTGTCCAAATTCCAAAATATAAAACTTCTGTTAATTCACCAAACAGCAGTACTATATATAAACACATCATGGAGACAACGGCCCTGTTTGGTTTGTTGCACCAGGGAGTACTAGAAAACTTTGACCACTAATTATGGTGTTAAACAAAATTAGTTTAAAAAACCAACTCCAGAACCGCTGCGCTAGGAACCCTGAAGAATTTAATGAGGCCTTTGACCGCATGATTAGAAGATGGTACTGTAGCATCACTGTAGCCAATCATCGATTAATTACCGTCATTAGATTCGTCACGAAAAGTTATACCCATCCCTGAAAAAGTTTTGTAAATAGACTTCATTTAGCACTCCATGCATGCGGGATTATTTTCTCGGCTTGTGTGCACTAGGAGCTTCTAGCGCAAACCAAATAAGGCTGTTATATTTTAATTAGTTGCTCTATTTAATTATTTTTTAACCCATACTCAGTGAGTGAAATGCACTACGTACCGGACCATGGAATGGGAACTATTTCATATGTGGACCAATGAATTTGGATCCCTCGGCAGCCATTGGATCGCATAGATCTGAGAGGGGGGCGCGCCATGTGATGTGAGCTCCTACGACGAGCACGGTGGATCTACACACAACACACCAATCTAGTACTAGTGCCAAAATTTACCGAGAGCTTTCTCTTGTTGACCTGGTCAGCCACTCCAGAGAGAGACAGAGCGATAGATCCTGTACATGTGGGATGACTGGAGAGAGAGAGAGAGAGAGAGAGAGAGAGAGAGGCTGTGGGACGCGACGAGCGCATGAAGGCGCGCAGATACGAACGATGAGCGAGCGAGCTAGGTAGCGATGATGGTGATCCTGCAGCTGCAGGCAGCACGCACCGATGGCAGCCGGCCAGCCTCGGGAACGGCGTACGACTACGACCAGGGTAGGTACACGCGCGCAGGCAGAGTGTGTGCATGGAGGAGTCAAAAGAAGTGAGAGAGGAGGAGGAGACTACTGTAGCCATGAGCTACAGTGCTGGCTACTCACACTAGCCTCGTGGAGCTGCTGCTTGGAGCCGCTGGAGCTGGAGCTGATGGAGCCGCCCCCACCGCCATTGCTGCCGCCGCCCACGTACGGCGAGCTCAGAGCCTGGAGATGATCAAAGCAGCAGGTTTCAGCATAAGAGATAAAAGTGGGAACGCGTTCGGACATGCATGACACAGAGATTAATAATCTAGCTAGAGAGAGAGAGAGAGAGATGAAGAAGGAAGGCTGTGATAGGCGATGGCAGTGTGCACAGGGGCACGGCTAGCTCCTTTCCAAAAAGGCACGCACTGTTGCAGAACCAGCAGGATCAAAATTAAAGATCCCGTGCCACATCGGGGAGGTTAACACACGCATGCTGCTTTGGCAGCAGGGGCATCAGGCACCCCGGCCGGCCCTCCCTCTTTTTGTCACTTGACTAGCTCCGGCCTTGTGATGGCGTTACCACATGTGTATGCGTGTAACACCTCTAGTTTTAATTTTTTCCTATGTTTCTAAATATATTATTAATTTGTCGGAACGGAATCGGATGTGTGAATGGAATTATTTGAATTCTTACCTTCAAATCCAAACTTTAAGGGGTTGGCCTGCCTGCATATATATATATATATATATATATATATATATATATATATATATATATATATATATATATATATATATATATATATATATATATATATATATATATATATATATATATATGTCTTAGTCTGACATATTAAGTGCTCTGGGGTGGGAAGCAAGTTACTGTGGCTGTAGCATCCTCTACTGTATAAAGCAGGGATCTCTAAAAAGTGCATGGTGTTAAGTACACACAAGTGTGAAAACAAACAAGGGAACAATTACATCGCATGCATGCATGGCAATGCTTTTATGAATGATCCTTCTACTGTACCACTATTGAGGCCAGGGATGCAGCAGCTGGTATGGGCACGCATGGAGAGAGAGAGAGATGGATCAGAGAGAGAGACGGAGAGAGAGAGAGATCTGGACCTCAATTTGACTATGAAGGAATCTGATGTACCCAATGGCTTCAAGGAGTACAGACGCTGTGTCAGTCTGCCAGAAAAAAGAGAGGGAGGTTATTAGCCCATGTCAGGATATCTTTTTTGTATTTTTCTATGTAGAAATGCATGGATCTTCTTTTACGTACATGATCTAGCTAGAATACGAGTTAAAAAGAAGATGTGCATGGTAGCAAAAGATAATGATGCCCGGCTGATTAGAATGAATGATAATAATTTAAGGCCTTTGCATGTCTTCAGTATTCTATTGACTCTGTACACCAACAGAATCGATGCGCGAAATCCCTTTACATTGTTACATAGGGCACCATTACATTACATTGCTTGCATTGGCACCTTTGATCAGATTTGTTCTTCAACTTGAACACTAATCACTCTCTTGGCAATTAATTGATACACACAAGAAGAGGCTATGACAGGCACTGGTTAACTGCTTTTGCCATGCATGTCAACTCAATTTTGTCATGTCCTTAAATTTGTCTTCCTGACTGGTAGTTTGCATTAGATTCATCTACAAACTGAGTAAATATCCACCCTTTTGTACGAGATCATAGCTTAATGAGACTATAAAATATTAGTCACTTCAAAACTAGCCATTATTAGTTTAGTTTGTTGTCTATTCATAATCTATAACTCTGACAATTCTGATCCCAAGTTTAACTCTTTTTTCTGGCTGCAAGGAAAGAGCTTAGGATGATTTGCAGTTAGATATATATGCACATACCTTTCCAAACGGAGAGACAAGCTGGTGAAGAGCAGTTATTCGATCCCCTAGCTTCTCCTTCCTCACCTGGAGCAAAAGAACAAGCAAAAGATACTAAAATTGCCATCATTCGGACCCCTGCCAATCTCACACTCTCTCCCACCCCCACAATGATTCCATGCCTGTCCATTTCAGCATGCATGCTTCAAAGCTCTCTCTCCAGCTGCATGTGTATTGATCTGGACTCTGAAACGCTGGCCCATCCTCACTAGAGAGAGAGAGAGAGAGAGAGAGAGATTACCTTCACAGTAGATTGAGCCTGGGAGGGTTCTTGGGTCCTAACCTTCTTGAAAGCTGATCCAGATGCTGTGCTGATGCACTAGTAGAAACACAGAAAGATGGAGTAAAGTTTCTAAACTTTCAATTCCACATGTAATTTACTGCTTATCCGCTAGCATGGTTATCTATGTTAACATCTTGCTTCCTAGTAAAACTTATTACTTCCCATAGATTATTGTTGTCACCAAATTCACCTCTCTATATGCCTCTCTCGATCTCAGTTGAGCTTAAAGAAAGCCTTCCAACCTTGAGCACTTAAAAATTCACAAGGCCATGCCTAAAAGCTACGATGCATACGCACATGGATAAATCAGCTTTGTACCATCCTCATCCTCCAGAAAAATAAAAAATCAAATTGGCATCCCTACCTCACGTGGTGAACTACTGCTGTTGTTGGAGAACTCCAGCATGTTGCTCCCAAGGGAGGTCGTCGACGTTATGGAAGAAGACCTCGGAGAGGAAGCTTTCTGCTGCAGAGCCTTGTGGTGCTGGTGGACGCTGCTTCCCCATGGCAATTGGATCTCTTCACTTGTGCTGCTACCATGGCTAGCCGTGGCGGCGGCGCTGTAGAGGTAGCTGCCGCTCCCTCCGGCAGCTTCTGAACAAATCGTAGTTGGAAACAGCATCTGGCCTTCCTTGTACCTCTCTTCCCCAATAGTGGCCAATCCCCCTCTGGACGACGAATGCAACAATATGATAAAAAATTGAGCACACTCCAAGAATATGAAATTATTTTGAGGAAATAGGTAGAAGTGGATGAAAGCTAACCAAGTGAAAGTGAAAATCTTATTATCATAGTAACATTTCATGCACCATTCAGTTTTTATCGGGGCAAGGAAGAACATGATTCTCAGTCAGTAATATAAGGTAATTGTCAGTACCAAGACATGTCCCCCCATACACACAGACAGCAGGGAGATAGAGAGGGAGACGGTGGATTACGTACTGTACGAGCTGCTGGCTCCATGAATCCTGCTGGCCGGTGAGTCCTTGATGCTGACCGTGGCTGGTGGTGGTGCTGCTGGTGTCATGCTGCTGCCACGGCGACGTGCTGGTAGTAGGCAGCGGGTAGTGATTGGAGAGCAGCAGCGAGGAGAAGGAATGGAGAGGGGACGAAGAAGACGGCGCTGCCGCCGCCGCTGCTGCTGCTGCTGCGGTGGTGGTGGTGGACGGCATGAAAAGAGAAGGATGGTGCTGCTGCTCAAAGGGGGGCCTCAAATTATTCACGCTCCACCATCCATGGCCTGCCTCCCCCATCTCGCCCACTAGAGGAGATGATTTGTGGAGGAGTCCCCTATCCATATTCCCCTCAGCTGATATGCTGATCTCTCCCACTCCCTCTCTCTCCAACACACAAGCAAAGTGCAAGCACTCAATCTCCTCTCTCTAGCTTTTGCACACTCGTCGTCGATCAGAACGATCTTTTTGCAAGCAAGGCCTTTTACTTGCTGAGGTCAACGAACCTCTAGAGGGAGGAGGGAGAAAGCGTATGGCCCTTTGGAGAAGAAGGGATCTCTAGTGGTAGCACTGGTGGCTAGAACTAGAAGAACATGGTGGTGGTGCAAGGTGTTTGAACGAGAGCATGTGTTTTATTTCGGCTCCCCTCCTGCTCCAACTTTACCTGTTTCCTTTCCCTTGGCTACCCTTTCTCTGCCCTCTTCGTTTTATTTCTTTTTACATAGGCCTCCTTTTGCTTTTGAGAAGAAATGGGTCAGGGAAAACTTTAGCTTGCATGCATCCAGGCTTTAAGGAATAGCCTGATTAAAGGAGAATAATGCATGAGCGGCACCCATACAAAGGGCATTTTTGGTAACCTATTATTGCAGATACACGAATCTTCTGTGTATATAAATCTTAAAATCCCCAGCAAATTATGTAAAAGGGTCTATTATGTTCACATCATTTGAAGAGCAAGCCTTCCTTTATCCCCTAAATGAAGTCGGGTTTAATTTGTTTTATAAAATTTGCATAGATATATAACATGCCCTTCCCTTATCCATGTAATCTTCTCTAAAAATAATTTTTAAATACTTCTTCCCTCAAACAAGCAGAGTGGAGCTATTTCATTAATTGAAAAATGAGTACATATGGTTTATGTTTACAACAACATTCCTGACTTCAACATTGAAAAACAACATAAAAATATTTTTCCCAGTTTTGGCAAGCAAATTTAAATTAAACGATTCAGTTAATGAAGAATATAAATTTGATCCCTTATGAGTTAAACCCCAAATAACAGAGGCCCTACAATCTTTTGCCTTGGTTATTATTGCTGCTAAGTTGCTTAGAGGCTAAGTTTAACCTGCAGGTTGGCATGTACATTTTTGCATGCATCCCCCGGCCGGATCTCCCAGTCAGAATTGCTAAAAAAAAAAGATCTCCCAGTCAGTAGTCAGCCTGATAAGCTTTAGCCTTCTGCAACTATGTATGCTGGCTTTGTGCTTTCTTGACGTTTCTTCCTTTTTCTGCTCGGGATGCATGTACTACCATGCATATGACACTAGTAGGACCTTAAAGAGCGAGCCAAATTTCTTGCGGATTTTAGGGATGTACATACGCAACTAATTACTTTTGTCTTTGATGGGATCGAGGCTATACCAAATCTTTGTCTGGTTTGCCCTGTCCTCGAAGTTGCTGAACTCTAATTTTTGGGAAGAAGCAGTAGCTCCTAGGTTAGGCCAAGGGTGAATAGTCTTCCTATGTCAAATTAATAAAAAGGAATTTCTGGCACTATTAGAGTTGTTCTCATTTTAATTACCTTGTAAGTAATTAATGTGCTACTACATACCTTGTCACATTCTCTTCAGTAAGTGGTTAGTGAATAGTAAGATAGTACCCTGGTGGCTCTCAAACACATGACATGTGGTTAAAAATGGAAGGTATAGGACCACCACTGCATACATGTATAGCCCCCCACCCCCCACCCCACCCCAGTGTCTTGTCCCATGTGTGGAACAGAGTACTAGCTTGCTTCCTCCTACTCCCTGTCTATTTGTGCATGATAATTAGAACTCTATATGCCGTTAGTTGATGCATGGACATATGCCTATGTAATGTTGTGCCATGAAATTAAATGAACTCGCAGATTAATTATCTGTCCTCATTCTGTTGTATAAGGAAAGAGTGATGGACAAGATGCTGATCAACAAAGTACAGTAATAATTGTAGACCAATGAGGACAAATTAGTTTACACAGTTCTGGTGCTTCATCATGCATGTGCGCAATTCCCATTCACATTATAAATTGTACTAGCTAGAGTTTATTTACAATGAAAAGGGATGTGTACATGTAGAAACTTGTGGTTTCATGCATATATATAGAGAAACATTCAACCAGAATCTATGAAGTTCTATCTAAAAATCTAAAGAATGCATATTTTCATTTACTGAAAACATACAATTAATTTTCTTTTTTTTACAGTAATTATTGATCGATAAAAAGAAGCTTCATTACTTACCGGACAAAACTAGCTAATTGTGGATCGAAAATTACAAAATCAGACATGTTTATCTTTGACTACTTGGTTTAAGAGAAACTGTTGTTTAGATTGATAGCATGCTCGTATCATTGGATTTATCATGAAAAACACTTCCATAATATTTTGTTATTCTCAATTAAAAATTGCAATAAAAATACTATTTGTGGGCAGAAATATATGCGACATACACAGTTGATTATTGATACAGTAGTGAGTTTACCTTCACTGAAAGAGGCAGTGTATTGTGGGTGTACCTTACGTAGGGTGGTGTTCTATAGCCAGACATATATAGGCACCTAGTATGTGGTGCCTATGAGCCTATCGCATTTGTCCATCTCTTTTTGTTCCCCATCGGTTAGTCGCCTGTCGGCGCTCGTGATCATTAGTCTAGCTAATCCTAGCTAGCTTGAGACCTTGGAACACGCATATATATATTAACGGAAATACTACTTCGTTGCCATGTCATGCACTCGTCACCCTGAAGTCATCATCAGAGAGTGGAGAGGTTCTTATGCACCAGAGAATCAGAAAGCATGGTGAAAGCAAAATTGCATATACTGATGAGCGGTAAGCCTCTTGTTTCTGTGTTGATGAATGCTTATTGCATATATATAGGGCTGGTCTATTTAGCACCCCATGTGTTGAATAGTTATTTAACACCCATGGCGGAGCGCCGCCCAGTGGAAGAAAATTACGGTGCGTGGTTGAGAGAGGAGTAAAATATAGTGTTTCGTTGGCTTTAATGTGGTTAGCTGGGGTCTAGTCATAATGTCATGTTTTGACACGCCTAGGATATTTAATATAGCTTGAATGTCCTGCATGTTATTTTTGCATTGGTTGACCGGTAAGACAGAGGCGTCATCAGCGCGGCATAGTGAGTTGCTTTTGCTGAAAATGTCTGATGGAGTATAAATTGTAATCTATGAAAGTAAAAAGCGAGCTTACAGTTACGTGGGTTGCGACATCAAGAAAAGATTGTGTTCCATACATTTGTGTAATCAAGGCTGCCCTTATCCGTGTCTGGCTCAACTATAAAATAGTTTGTGTGGGAGTAAAAAGTGGGTTTTCCGAAGATTCTAAACGCAGCAGTAGATGAATGATATTGGGTGCTCCTGGCAAGGCGTTATGGATGAAGCATCGACAAGATTCAGCGCGCACGGCGGCTGCTCCACCTGAGCTCCGGCGATTCAAAATTACTCTGTTGCGTTTGCAGGGAGTAAAAAACACTTTGCCGGTTGCGTAAAGGATCTCATTAAATGCCCTGTTGGCCAATCAGCTCCAATTTGCTCTTTTTAATTCCAGGGCGTGGTGTGGGGTGGCTTGAATGGCTCCCGTGAATATGATTCTGGCCCAATTAATGGTGGTTGCAATTGTTGGAATTAAAAACCCCACGAATCCAATTGCGTTTACAATCCGAACATGTGTTACGTATATATGAATTTCACGAGTTCATATCTATCCACTCATCTACGTTTTACAGTCTGGACAAATTTTGATGCCTCCGCAGCCGTAAAAATCTATAATGTAGTGTCTGTAAAAATTGTCTCCTTCACATATTTTTGCATTGTGGTTGTTTATTTCAACCAACTTTGAATGGAAGGCAGGTGGATCTCTTTAGCATGCGGTGCATAGGGCAAGCATGGAAGTTTATTTTGTTGCGATTAACTTCAAAATTTTAAAGAGAGAGATTCTAGGGTGGTTGTTACTTTCATGAAAGACAACACACGCGAGAAAGATTTCAGGGAGGAATTTATGGGTGCATTAGTTGAGTTGCTATCCATTTTGGTGGATTCTTATGCATTGATATCTGAAATTTATTTGCATCTGATCGATTCAAATTTTTACACTTTCATAGTGGGATACGCCCGAGCGTAATTACCATACAAACAAGGAGTAATTATGCATAACACAAAGTAATTTGACTCAATATATTTTATAGACTACACAGAAAGGAGTAATTAGTCATAGAAACTTGAAATGCTTAGTCGTAGATGTTTGTGAATGTCAATAGAATTATGAAAATTATTTGTTGTTATACAAGGTTACTCCTCAAGTCTCTAAAATTTTATTCCTTGTGTATTTGGCCAATTATTCCTTGGAAGCATTTTCTTTATTCTTTGTGAGTAATATTCAATTCTCACCAATCCCCAATAAGTAATTTTTTGGGGTAAGTAATATTCATTTCTTTATTTTAAATTTATTTTTGCAATTCTACAATGATTTTAAGTAATTTTTAAAACTTAGAGTACTATTTTAATAAGGACTTGACCATAATAATCTTTTTAAACTTCAAAATTACTGATTACACCACCAAACAAGAAGTAATATTTTGCCATACTAGATATCGTATTTTCCCATTTTATATGAGTACAGTTTGGAGTAATATTTCACAGTGCACACAAAGGAGTAAACATAGTGCACGAATGTGGTAAACATAGTGCACACAAAGGAGTAAATTTTATTGGCAAGTTGAGTAATTATCATTTGAAATATTACTTCTTGATCATTTGGAAATTCTATTTGTCGTGTTCAAAATAACCATAATAAGATGGAGTAAAAATTGTGTGTATAAGGAGTAAATATCTTAGAACCGTAGATAGAAGACTTAGAAGCATAACATGGAGTAATAATTGATTGTTCGGAATATTAATAAGTGAAAAAAATCAAACCCAATATGGTAAAATCTGAATCCGCGCACAAGTACACAACTGCATAAGTCTTGAGTCCTCTACGAAAGCCAAATCATGTTCTTCGTACTTAATTGATCTTAGCACGAATAAAAACTAATATGGCAAGCAGTGATGTTAAAAATAAAAGAACAAAGCCTATCTAATTGCTTTCAGTCGTAGATGCACACTCCGGGATCGTACTAGAACCGAAAGCACCTCTTCCTTTTGCAGCTCCATCTTCCAATGGGAACCAAATGATTTTGTCATTGTTGAGGCACAATCGGAAGACTCCACCACCGGAAAGCCCCTCTCCATCACCGCTTCCCATCTTCAACTGGGAACCTGATCACTGTACTCCACGCTCAGCACATGCCGCTAGGGGCATAGGGCCGAGAGCACGATGGCTAAAGGCCGGCCATCACCATGCACCGGGCATGGTCCCGCAAGGCGACATGCGGTGCCGGACCGAAAAGAGCCATCGTCGAGGTTCTCCGGGACGGCACCGTGGAGTATGTTGGTGCGGAGGTCAAGCTCCTCAAGCGCGGCGAAGACGGCGAGATGCATGTAAAGAATATGGGAACGTGGTTGCCTATCTTGGCTCACCACGGCTTCGTGTTTATATAGAGTCAATGCTCAACAAGATTACATCAAGAGATTACAAGTTGTTGCGCAAGGTTAGATATTCTTGAGTTATCTCTAACAAACCTATCGGATACTCAAGATATCGCACGTGCACTAACAACCAAGATTATCTACACGATCATAGCCGTGTCATACAAGGAAAGGTTACAAGACTATATCTCTAATACCCTCCCTCAATCTAAACTGTGGTGATACTCAAGATTTAGATTGCGCTTGAAATCTTCAAACTGTTTGGTAGGCAAAGCTTTGGTGAAGCCATCTGCTAGCTGATCTTTGGATGATACAAACCGAATCTGTAACTGTCCATTTGCAACTCGTTCTCAGACAAAATGGAAATCAATCTCTATGTGTTTTGCTCTAGCATGAAACACAGGATTGGCTGCAAGATACGTTGCACCAAGATTGTCACACCATAAACAAGGAACCTGAGCAACAGATACTCCGAGTTCTCCCAAAAGTGATTGAACCCAGACTAATTCAGCTGTAGCATTGGCCATAGATTTGTATTCTGCCTCTGTACTTGATCTAGACACTGTTGGTTGTTTCCGAGCACTCCAAGAGATAAGATTAGACCCAAAAAATATTGCAAATCCTCCTGTAGAGCGTCTATCATCAACATCACCGGCCCAATCAGCATCCGAAAAAGCACTTAAAAGTGTAGAGCTGGTTTTGCCAATTCTTAACCCAAGTCCACTTGTCAACTGTATATATCTCAGGATCCTTTTAACTGACGTCCAATGAATTGTCGTTGGCTCATGAAGGAATTGACAGACTTTATTCACCGAATAGGCAAGATCTGGTCGTGTCAAAGTTAGATATTGCAAAGCACCTACAATACTCCTATACTTTGTACTGTCCTCAAGTCCAAGCGCTTCTCCCTCTGTCCTTGAGAGTTTCTCAGTACTAGACAATGGAGTTACCGTGGCTTTACACTTTGTCATGCCTACACGAGAAAGTATGTCCTTAGCATACTTTTCTTGAGATAACACAAGGCCTTCTTTGTCCCTTCTGACTTCAATGCCCAAGAAGTAGTGTAAATCACCCAAGTCCTTAAGAGCAAAATCTTTCTTGAGATCCTTGAGTAAAGCCACCACAGCTTCCTGGGACGAGCTAGTGACAATTATATCATCAACATAAATCAACATGAACATTGTTGTTTTACCCTTTTGATATATAAATAATGAAGTATCCGACTTGGAAGATTTAAAACCTAACTCAATCAGTTTCATGCTCAATCTTGAGTACCACGCTCTAGGCGCCTGTTTAAGCCCATAAATAGCTTTGTCCAATTTACACACTAGGAAGGGTGCATCATTGCTCTCAAAACCAGGTGGTTGTTTCATATAAACCTCCTCTTCCAGAATACCATGAAGAAACGCATTCTGTACATCTAATTGTCGTAGACACCATCCTTTAGCGACAGCTATAGACAGAACCAATCTAACCATAGCAATCTTAACAACAGGACTAAAGGTATCCTCATAATCAATTCCATACCTTTGTTTGAATCCTTTTGCTACTAGTCTGGCCTTGTATCTGTCAATGGTTCCATCTGCCTTCCTTTTAACTTTATAGACCCACTTGCAATCAATCAGATTAGTGCCTTTCTTGACCGAAACAAGGTGCCATGTATTATTTTTGAGAAGAGCATTATATTCCTCCTCCATGGCTTTTCTCCATTTCGGATCATCTAGAGCTTCTTGCAAATTTTGAGGTTCTCCTGTAGAACACAAAAGACCATACCTGATCGTGCCATCAGTGTACTTCTTAGGCTTGATAATGCCTCTTTGGAACCGTGTTCTTGGACGCAGGGACGAAGGAGATTCTTCAACAGCAGAGGAAGCTGAAGGCGAGCCAGCCACAGAAGATGGTGTAGACTCATGCGACGTAGAGGATCCAGATGCCGCCGCCGTATCAGCTTCGGAGACAGCGCTGTCGAGGGCACTGTCGGAGGCAGGCACGTTTGCCCCCCCACGCGGCGACGCTTCGCTGGACGGCGGACCAGATGACGTTGCTGGTGAATCCTCCTGGGATCTGGTGCTGGAAGATGCGGGCGAATCAGCTCCAAAATCCGTGCCAGAGCTCCTGTTATCCTGTGCCGCTTGTACACCATGATTTGGTGCAAAAATTGCACCGTTTTCTTCTAGATTTTCACCCGATTGTCCCTGCATTTTATCATCACAACTAGGCACATGTGTGTTAGCAGTAATAAGGTCAGTACGATCCATACCCCTAGGAAGAAGATGATCTGGAAGGAGAAGAATTTCTTTGCGAAGACGTGCGCCGGCATTCTCATGAAGTTCAGAGAAAGGGAAAACAGCTTCATCAAAGATGACATCTCTAGAGATATAGACCCTTCCAGAGGATGGCTCAAGACATTTGAAGCCTTTGTGCCGAGCACTATATCCAAGGAAGACACAACGAATAGATCGAAAGGCAAGTTTCTTGGTGTTATATGGTCGTAAATTGGGCCAGCATGCACAGCCAAAAATCCTGAGAGACGTATAGTCTGGTTTCTCCTTGACGATGCGTTCAAAGGGAGTATCGAAGTCTATAACTTTACTAGGAAGAATATTAATTAAATAGGTGGCTGTGAGAACAGCTTCATCCCAGAATTTAAGGGGCATGGAAGCATTTGCAAGGAGAGCAAGACCTACTTCTACTATATGGCGATGTTTTCTCTCTGCAGCGCCATTTTGTTGATGGGCATGAGGGCAAGACACTCGGTGTGATATCCCTATTTTTTGGAAGAAGGAATTGAGCCTCTCATACTCACCGCCCCAGTCACTTTGTATGGAGATGATCTTTCTACTAAATTTTCTTTCGACGAGGTTTTGAAAATCATGAAAAACCTGAAAAACATCAGATTTTTTCTTGAGAAGGTAGATCCATGTATACTTGCTAAAATCATCAATGAAACTCACATAGTAGGAATAACGCCCAACCGAAGTAGGAGCTGGTCCCCAAACATCAGAGAAGACTAGCTCAAGAGGAAAAGTAGAAGTACTACTTGATGTGCCATAAGGTAGTTGATGACTTTTGGCTTTTTGACATGAATCACAAACCGACTCAACTGCATTATCACTAGAGAAAGAAAGATTATTGTTTTTAAGAACACGCTCGACAATGGGAAAAGCAGGATGCCCTAGACGACTATGCCATCTATTTGTAGATGGTTTATTGACTCCATAAACTTGTTTGACTCCAACGACTCCATGCTGCTGGTGCTCAAGAGGATAAAGTCCCCCTTTACATCTTCCTCGATGAAGAATTTTCTTCGTGGCCTGATCCTTGATGAAAAAATAATTTGGATGAAACTCAAGAAAGGCATTGTTATCAGAGGTAAGACGATGAACGGAAACGAGATTTTTGTGAGCGCTAGGAACATGGAGAATATTTTTGAGATGCAATTTAGCACTAGGGGTATGTAAAACCGTATGACCAATATTACTGATTTTCATACCTGTGCCATTTGCTGCATGAACTTGATCTCCACCACTATATTTGTCACGGACAGACAGATTTTCCAACGAGCTTGTGATGTTGTCAGATGCGCCGCTGTCCATGTACCAGTTGGTGTCGACTCCATAGCTTGTAGTCGCTGCACCTGCGACCTTAGTTGATGGTTGGTAATCTTCATCGAAGCGGTACCAACACTCCAGAGCTTCATGGTTGGACTTTTTGCAGATCTGACATTGGACTTTGGTGGTGCGGTTGCCCTGCTGTTGCTGTTTGGGCATGCCTCCATTGCCCCGGCCACCACCGGAGCGACCACCTTGTCCTCGACCACGTGAATTGCGTCCACGACCGCCACGGCCTCGAGATGCAGCGTTGACAGAGGACTGATAATGTCCACCGTCCTCTCTGAACATCTCAAGACGAGTCTCATAGGACAGCAATTGAGCATATAAATCACTCATGGTGATGGGATCAGTACGGCCAAGAATGGAGGATACGACAGGGTTATAATCGAAATCTAGACCATTCAAGATGTAACCAACCATCTCATCTTCATCAATGACTTTACCAGTCGCGACGATCTCATCTCCGATGGTCTTCATCTTGTCGAGGTAGTTGGCCATCGAGGTGGATCCCTTCTTGAGGTTGGCGAGTTGAAGTCGCAGATTCGTGATCCGCGACCGTGAGCGTGCCGAGAACATTGTCTCGAGCGCTGTCCAGGCCTGCGCCGCGGTGGTGAGGGTGGCGACCTGCCCCAACACTTCTTTGGTGAGGGAATTCAGCAGATGGCCAAGGAGTTGCTGGTCCTTTGCCAGCCAGACGTCGTGTGCCGGATTGGCCACGATCTGTTTCTTGCCATCCTTCTCGATCTCGACGATCTTCGGAGGAGCGGGCGTAGTGCCGTCCAGGATACCCATGAGTTGGGCACCACGGATGGCAGGGAGGAACTGTGCTTTCCAAAGCACAAAGTTGTCACAAGTAAGCTTCTCGGTGACAGGAGGACCAAGGGGAAGGGGCGCCGCAGATGATGTTGACGCCATGGTCAGGGAAAGGTGATAGTAGATGTATTTGGGAAGAGGTGGCTCTGATTACCATGTAAAGAATATGGGAACGTGGTTGCCTATCTTGGCTCACCACGGCTTCGTGTTTATATAGAGTCAATGCTCAACAAGATTACATCAAGAGATTACAAGTTGTTGCGCAAGGTTAGATATTCTTGAGTTATCTCTAACAAACCTATCGGATACTCAAGATATCGCACGTGCACTAACAACCAAGATTATCTACACGATCATAGCCGTGTCATACAAGGAAAGGTTACAAGACTATATCTCTAATAATGCATGCTACAGGGATGGGGCTGTCGATGGTTGATGACGATAATGGGTGGTCTCCGCAGAATGAGGGATCCTGATCGAATTTGCATATAAAGGGATTCCAGACAATTAAACCCCGTCAACAATTAATTAGTCCACCCGTACGTGAAGTCATGACTTAGCCAGGCATTTAATTGGTTTTAGCCAATTTAGTGCACGCATTATCTCCTTATTTTGTGTCCTTATTTTGTGGTCCGGTTGGACCAACAACCTTTTCTTTTGCAAGCTTCCTTTCATGGTTACTACAATTAAAACAAGTGACATGTATACCTGGACCGTAAAATGTAGTCCAAAGTCTTACTGGGCGTAGTTTTTCTAATTGCATTGATGAATATTACAGTTCTGCTGAAGTTTATACGTTTTCCACTCTAATCGATGTATTGTTGCTCAGCAATTTGATCGGGAGGAGAGTATTAAGGCAAACAAATAATAGTTGTTGACTAATTGCCACTAATTATGGGGCGACATGACCATAATAAATGTGGCAGTAATGTCTATTTTTTTATTAAATTTGTGTTTTAATTGTTGCGGGCTTGCAAAATAAAGTTGTAGTCAATAGATTGGATGTTTTACGGTTGTGGGATTTAATGCTGGCCGGTGCTCCTGTGCTAAATATTATTTAGAGCACTGGCTACAAAATAGGCATTAAACACAAAATCGGCTGGTGGGTAGTAATTATCGTATCGTGATTTTACTTGCCGGAGCATGTCCAGCGCCGCCGGGGTGTTGAATACTATTCAACACCCTATATATATATATATATATATATATATATATATATATATATATATATATATATATATATATATATATATATATATATATATATATATATATCAAACTTGCTTCAATCTCTTTCATGTTTTCCCCCGAACAATTTTATGGCTAGAATCGGGTAATCAGAGAGAGGAAGACTGGAGCATGTTCCCTTGCATTATCTATGGCCTGAGGGGTGTGTGTGTGTCTATCTATATATATATATATTATATATATATATATATATATATATATATATATATATATATATATATATATATATAATGGAATGGAAAGCAGTTCCATAATCTTCTCTTTGATAAATGCTACTGCTTTAATCGCACAAGAAGCTTTTTAATAATGTCTGCCGAATAATAATGTCAGCTGGGCAAGCTCAAAGGCGCAATTTTCTAACATATAACCAATACTTTTATTTCTGTTGTAAACATAACATTGGGTTACATCTTGGACGCCCCTTCTATCGTTGGACCATCCAACCAACGCCCTCGCGTCGTCCTCTCTCTGGGCGACTCGGGTGGCTCCTCGTCGCCCCCACCCAACCCCACCTCCGTCGCTGTGGAGCAACGCACCGGAAGTCCGGTGAGCAGCGAGGAGGGTGGCGGCAGGGCCTTCCTCCTCTTTTCTTCTTCTTTCCACACCTCCCTCTCCCTTCTTCCTCCCTTCCACTCTTCTTCTCCCCTGCGCCCTGGACATGGCACATAGCCAGATCCGCTCGGGGGATGGCCGGGATCGCGCGTTAGGCCAGATCCGCACCCTGCTGGTGGCCGTTCTTGGCTGGTTTCGACGTTGGCCGGTGCAGGCATCGGTGATAGCGGTGGGAGGACCTCCTGTCGAGTCCCTCGACGGCGCGTAGGCGCTCTGCTTGGCGGCGTTGGTTCGGACCTGCGCCTGTCATGGTGTCGCGGTGTCAGCCCGACCTGATGGTGGACAGGTGCGGCGGCACGAATCTGCGGGGCTGCGGGGGCGGCCCTGCGCCTGTCACGGTGCAGTGGCGGCATCTTGGCGGCGGGCTCACCGCAGTGGTGGCGGCGGGCGGTGACCAGGGTTTTTAATTCCGGTATGAAAAAAAATCGGCCATCACCGATAAAGTCGAAATATCGGGAATATCAGGATTTTTTATTTTTATTTTTATTTTTTTATTTTTGTGTTTACTTTTTAAATTTATTTTTTAGTGAAATAAATATTTAAAAAATCAATTTCGGCCGGTAAAAAAATATCAGACCTCGCCGATAAAACCGAAATATTGGGTATATCGCGAAATTTCGAGCGATATTGTGAACCCTGCCAGTGACATCGCGGTTGGCGCGGCGGACCGCGGTGTCGACCGGATCTGTAGACGGGGGACCGTAGACGGAAAGCTCGCTATGTGGGGGCAATGGTGGGGGGCGTCGACGAGGCTCAGCCCTCGGGTACGGCGACGATGAGGCCGTCGTCTGGTCATATAGCGTGGTGTCTGGTCATATAGCGCAGGCGTATGGACATGATTTCGGGAAGCACAGGGAGAAATCCCAGCTCGCTAGCCAGCAATGGCGACACTTCTTGCACCGTTTTCCTTCTTGGAGGTCTTGCCGTTGTGCTATCCTAATTTTAGGTCCATTTTGACGTTGGGTGCTACAAGAAACTGTTTGAGGGTGATCTTATCCGGCATGACGCTAGCTGGTGTCGACATTGGTGACATTTCTTTATGCCGCCACTTCTCTGGACGCGATGCCAATATCTCTTCGCACCTATACGCTAGGTGGAGATTTATGAAGGATTCAGTGAGCAACGGATAATTAATCCAGACATCAAATTTCTAAGCAGATGAATGATGTGATAGATTGATGCATGCCATGTGAATACATTGCAAGGCTGAAGCGGGAATGAAAAAGAAGATTGAAGCTTAGTCTTCTTAGTTTTCTGTCTCTATTTATAGCCTTCTTTCTTGTATTTGTGAACTTCCTCATTTGAGGTTTAGAGTCTAAGAACTCTTGTAACTCTATTTGTTGTAGTCATTCGCCTGTGAATGATCGAGGCCGAAACTTTTTTTCCATAATCTTAAAACATCTTCGATCTGAAGCAGAGATAAGCATAATTAACGTTGCACTAGTGATGTATATTTATATGAAGCAGACACGACCAAGTAGCTAGAAACTGTAGAGGAAGCAGCATCAAAGCTGTTGAAATAAAGTTGCTCATGAGTTACAGCCGCAAACGCTACTGTATATTTGCAATCAGCGCGAATGATTATTGGCGAGTTGACCAGACCAAATCTGCAGCCAAAGGTTATCGATCGATTCGATTCAGACGGACGCACACTGTCTGCTAGTACTACTATCTGTAGCAAAGGGCGCGCGTCAAAAGCAGTTGGAAAGACAGGGGCCGGCCCGGGCTAGCAGCTAGCTGTAGGAAAAAGAAAAGAAACGGCCGTGCCGATCGCCTCGCCTCGATCGGAGATTCTCCGGCCAGAGTCCCCGGCCCGGCCGTGTGGGCACGGGCGCATCATCGCGCGCGGCCGGCCGGACACGCACGGCACGGCAGGCAGCATGGCCTGGCCATCGATGCGCGCCGGCCGGCCGGGCCCGCCAGTCAGCCGCCCGGAGTCGCGCGCGGCCGGTGATCGGGGTCTGTCTGACGCCGCGGGCAGGCGCGGGCGGCAGCGCCACCACTACGCCCGCGCCATCGATTGCTCCATCCATCGAAGACGACGACGACGGCGACCGCGCAGCCGCAGCGTAACCGGCGGCGGTTGGTGGCGCGGCGCGCGTGCGGGCGGGGCAGGCCCATCGATCCGCGCGGGAAATCGAGCTCCGATCCACCCGCGCGCGCGCGCGCGCCGGCGCAGGGGCTTGGTCGGCCCGGCGCGGCGCGGTGCCGTACGTCCGTCCATCGGCCGGGCCGTGGTGGCGGGGCCCGCCGCCGGCGGAAACCGATCGATGGACGACGACGGTCTCATCACGCGCACATCTCTCGTTGTCAGTGCCACGAGACGGTGGAACCGGCGGAACACGGCACAGCAGGCAGCATGGCGCTGGGGCCAGGGACGCATGGATCGACGAGGCTTGAAGCATCGTCATGGAGGCTGAGCGGCCGACAGCGCGTGCCGGTGGGCATGATGGAGCGCGGCGAAGGAAGGCGAGCGGCGAGCGAGGGGACGTCGTCGTCCCGTCGAGTCGAGTCGAGCCGCCGCCCCATGACAGGGGAACGGAGGAAAAGACGATGGGACTTTACACCTTCCACTACGTACACCATACCTAAAAATGCCAAGCCAATTAAGCGGAGTAGTGCGCCATGCAGCGTGTATAAACAGGACGGACGGACGGACGTTGCTTTTGTAAACACCGTTACCACCAGCTTTTCGCTGGTCCGGCCATGATAAGCTCGTGTGTGTGGCACTACGAGAGACGCCATCTTTACCGAGTGCGAGAAGCTTTGCCGTGTGCACTTTGTCGGGCACACGGCAAACAGATTTTTTACCGTGTGCTTAAAACATAGCACACGGGAAATATACAGGCACACAGCAAACTGCCAAGTGTTTAGCATACGGTGTTGGGGATTGGACCTTCGGGTCAAGTCCTCACCCTCGGAAATGCTCCCTAACCTGTTTTCAGGACCCCAACGAGATGAAGCCAAGCATACCCGAAGGTATCGGATGAACACTAAGAAGCGCAAGCACAAAGACCATGACCTTCGGTACGAAGGATAACACCTTCTGTAGGCCGAAGGTGACGGATGGCTGCCCAGAAGCGCAAGCGCAAAGACCAATACCTTCGGCGACGAAGGATATCGCCTTCGTCCGGCCGAAGGTGACGAACGGTTGCTCAGAAGCACAAGTTCGAAGACCAGGACCTTCGGGTAAAGGAATCAACTTCGGGAACGAAGGTGACGGCTAATTGCTTGTTGACGGAACCTTCATGGCTGTGACTCCTGGAGGTCTCCGAAGGCAGTGAAAACCTTCGTCGCTTGTAGATATGTGTGTGAAACGTGAATATGTAAGAAGGTCGGATTTGTACACCACTCGAATACGTGAGAAGGTCGGATTTGTAAACCTCTCACCTTGTAATTTTACATCGAAGCCGGCTAAAAGTGAGCTGTAAATGAGTTGAAAGGGGGCAATTTAGGAAAACCTGGCCGATGGTTAGGGGTATAAATAGCCCCCTCTTTCCACAGTGTAAAGGGTGGAATTTTCCGGTCATTATTGGAGAATTGAGCACCTACCTTCATTGCCATCTTCATACTGTTTATGCTCACTGTCTGGGCGTCTAAGAAGCTAAGATCCCAACAGCGGCGCTCACCGTTCCAGCTCGAAAGACAACCCACGATGGCCCCAGCGAAGAAGAAAGCCACCACCGGCACCACAAGCACCTCCACTGAGCTTGGCCGTATCCTCGATGGCCATCAACCGCAGCACGAAGGAGCAAACCCACGGATTGAAGACATCACCAACGAAGCAGCTCTTCATGAAGACCCGATTGATAACACAGAAAACACCGAAGCTCATCAACTCACAGAAGCAGCACTCAAGCTCAAAGCCCTTGAAATGAAGAAAAAGAACATCGAAGCTCAGCTTGCCACAAAAAAGAGGGCACTGGACCAGGCAAACAAGCTAGCCGAGGCCAGGCGCATGCTAGCAGAGATGGAGGCAGAAGTTGAGAACTTGCAGAGGGCATACCAAGAAATGCCCGAAGGTTCCTCCCAGCAAGAAAACCACGTCATCCTCCAGACAGCCTTCGCTCAAAATGAAAACCAAAGGCCACCGCCGGTCAACCTCCCATTTGACCCGACCTCGCCACTCTCAGTCGCTCTGCAGCGAACTGGAGGAGATTGCAGCTTGGGGCACAGGTGGCCAAATTGGGCCGGGTCACGACATGTGCTGGTACATGGGCCTATAAGACACATTCGAATTGGACCAGGCAGGTGTCACATTAACACCATGTTACATACATGTTACTCTCTACCCCTCAAAAAAAATGTTACATACATGTTACTCCCTATATAGAATAGCATGATAAGAATCGGTATGCAAGAGACGGGGGGAAAAGGAAGCAAGGATTGACAGGAATGGAATGGAATCTGGACAGGGAAAGGAAGGGACAACTCCCTAGCTGGGTTGGACTCTGCTGCAAGTCTGCATTGCAACGCAAGCAAGGTGGTTTACCTTACCTAGCTTGTTGCTCTGGACCTCTCGTATTCTTTGGTTTCGATCTCTCCACCCCACGCTAAACAAGCTAGCTATTAAATCGGCTCTGCTGTGCCGCCCTGTGGTGCATGCATGTATCATCAACAGCTCAACATGGAGAAGCTGAAATTGCTGCCTCTCCTCTGCTTCTGCTGCTTCTTGCTCTTGTCGGGTACTGCTAGCGACTGAGATAACATGAAGCGAAGCGAGGGGGGCACGGTAATAGAGAAGCGCGCAGGTGTTCGTGCTCCTCTCAGCCTCGTCCGCCATAGCTGGGCAGGTCGGTGCTGTGTACATGATAGCAACAGCTCTAGGAGAAATTCAACTGCATATCCGCTTGTCGGGGCGTCGAAGAAGATGGGATGGCAGTTAAATTGAAATTATTAGGCGCTTAATTTCACCATTTCTAGTGGACAAGGGTTGGGTATTTGGGGATTTAGAGAGGGAGGACCGAGAAAGCGAAAGATTGGAGATTTTGGACTATAATGCAGGCGATTTGTGAGTGGTGGAAGATGGAGACTGGAGAGGGTTTGGCCGTTTGCATTGGGTGGGAAGGGGACAAACTCACTCTAACTGTTAGCGTGGTGGCAGAGTCTCTATTGGAGACCGGAAGAATGTTTTCCTTTTTGATGTGTGTAAGCATGGGGGTTTTATGTAATGCTTATTAGGTGTGCGCCATGCGTGGTCGGTACGTACCATCACCATCGGCATGCACTTGTGTTGAGCCGCGCATTGCTCCTGTAGACTCCACCCGCCCCCCATGCATATATCCACCAAATTTGCTCCCACAGAATTAGCAAATAGCAAGTTATGATGACTCGATCACGAGCTACAACCACAACGGCCCTGTTTGGATAGCAGGGTTAGAGTTAGCTATATTTAGCTTTTTGAGACTCATCTAACTTTAAAAGATCCAAACAGGAGGGTTAGATGTATCTAACCCATTCAAAAAAACTGTCCCCCGATGAATAAAAAAAACTATCCCCCAAGGAGTGTTTATTGGGGTTAGATGAGGTGGGACCCACTTCTTTTTTTTTCACCGCGGGATCCCCTTTGTGGCGAGTCGCCTCCCCCTCCGACCCCATCGTGCTGCCCCCCCCCCACCCCACGCCCATCCTAGCCACGCCGGCCTCGCCGCCCGTCTGCCCCTTGCCGCCCTCGCCGCCCGTCTGCCCCTTGCTGCACCTCCAAGCCGCGCCGGCTGTCCGCCCCTCCCCGCACCTCCAAGCCGCGCCGCCCGTCCGCCCCTTGTCACTCTCGCCACACCTCCACGCCGCGCCACCCGTCCGCCCCTCGCCGCCCCCAAGATCCGCGCCTCTCCGAGCCTCGACATCCCGGGAGGTGCGCTGTGCGGAGCTGCAGGACACGGTGGCGAAAGTGTGCGAGGCCCTTGGGCGGAACGACGCGCCCCCTAGGGGCGTTCGCGTTGTCCGGCGGCCCGGCCGGCGCACAGAGTAGCCAGGACACCTTGCTGCCGGTGTCGAGCACCATGGTGACGTTCTGCGCTGGCGTGCCGACGGCCTGCAACACAGTGAGGCTGACGTTGTGGTGGAACTGCGCCTTGCTCGGCGGTCACGGCAACGAACCCGCCGGCACCTGGTGCGCCCGCAGCGGGAACACGCGAGGGCGAAGCCTCGGCGCGAGCCCCGGCGCCTCAGCCGCTATGGACCATATGGTTGTGAGTGCGACCTGTAGCCGGATCCTATGCGGGCATGTGGGCGGGCATGTGGGGGGATGCGTTCTCCTGTGTTGGATTTGCGGTGTGGGGTTCCGCCTAACCACGACCACACCAGATCCAGCTAGAAAAAATCTTTAAAGAAGACAAATAATTGAAAAAATATATTTATTGTCAGTCTAACTCTTACATTCAAGCACCGTTAGTTTAGAGTTAGTCCAAATAGGGCTAGCGATGGGTCAGTCAACATCCGGTGGGTAGTCTGCAGGAAACAAGGAAATAAATAAAGCTACTTTATTATTTCAGGACATCCCAAAATTAAAACAAACATTATTTAAATAATCATGCACGCATAAAACTGTTCAATTTCAAATTCAAACCCGCGGAGAACAAGAGCATCATCGATCTGATCTTGCATTGCAGAAATTCCCCCAAACGCGCGCTGGGTGCGGAGCTGAACCTACGACACGATGTGTGTGCGTGCGGTACGTGCACCACCCCTGCTGGCATGGTCGTCGTCGTGGCCCAATGACGTACAGGCGCGCGCGCGCGGGCGGGCAGCGGCCGCCCGGCCTGTAGCCGCCGGCCTCAAGCGCGTGGCGCCATGCGAGAGGCCGGTGGCCCGGTCGGCGCCGCGCCGGCTCGCCTCCATGCACATCCCGCCACCACCACCACCTCTCTCCTGCGCTAGCTCACCGGCCGCCACACACATGGAGACATGGAGTCACGCATGCAGCGCGTCCGCATCGATCAGCGCCGCCGCGATAGATAGATAGATGTGCACCGCCGCCGCGGCCTAGCTAGCTAGGAGTCCGCGCCCGCGCGCTCTGCACGCACGAGGCGTCGCTGTCGTCCTCGTCTCCGATCGATCCGGCCGCCCGGCGTCGAAACGAAGGCTAGCTGCTGCAGTTGCATGCGTTCAGGCAGGCAGGCACGCAGGGCGCGCGCAGGCCTACTCCCAATCATCACTGGGCACAGCAGGGCCGGCGGCGGCGATGCAGCCTGCAGATCTCGGCCGCGTTGTGCGTGCGTGCGGGTATCTATCTATCTATCTATCTATCAGATGGGCTCTAGTTAACCACGATGGCAGCTGCGTGTGTGTCGTGTCGCCGCCGGTGGCGAAAAGACCGAGCGTGTCAAGCACCCTTTGGCCGCTAACTCGCAGCGTCTTTCCCCGTGGCGGTTTGCTTGCTTGTGACCAGCTTTGCACGTACGCCAGGTACGTACCACCAGGACGAACATGGCCGTCATCAAGATCTGTCTCTAGGCCAGTACTGTTTTGTTTTACGCTTTTTTTTCTTTGCGACTGCGGTTGCCCTTGCCCCGACCCCATCGGTTTTTGAGAAATTGAGTACGCGATCCATCATATCATCTCAATATTTTTTTCAACTCGATCCTGTATGCAGAGCGGGGAGTTTCTTTCATACCTTGATGGTGGGCCACTTTTCATCTTTACCACCAGGCGAGGTCAAATAAATCTTTGTTTTTTTAGGGAAATGTCAAATCTTGTGAAAGGACCGGTAGCGCGCTGGGAGGGGGTGAATTAGGCAAACTAAAAACTTAGACCTATAGCTCCAACTATTTGCACAATATTAAGCTAAAACAAGCTATCTAGATGTGCAACTATGGTTGTTCTAGTGTGAAACCCCTATCCCAAAAGAATTTAGCAATATATAGCCTTTCCTATCAAGAAACTACTCTATGAAAGTAAAAGCACATAAATTGCTAGTATGAAATGCGGAAGGTTAAAGAGCGGGATAGGAGAAAGCAAACTCTCGTTGCGTGTGTTTATCCCGTGGTTCGGTTAGCCACAAAGGCACACTTACATCCACATTGTTGTAGCACTCACTAAGAGTATTGCTACTCGGCCACCAAGTCTCTTCCGTGAATACAATCACGGTCACCTTGGCCCCGGGTTCCACTAAGGAGCTTCTCCACAAAGGATGGGGGTCTCCACGTCCCCCGTACAATGTTGTCGTCGCCGCTCCACACCAAGTCGGAGGGTCGATGACGTTGCCGGTGAACTTCACAGCTCCAAGGGGCCGGCGCACCAAGCTCTTCTTTTGGTTCACTAGAGAACCACAGCACAAAGGCTCAAGGCCTTGCAATCTCACTCACTAAGAGCTAATCTAGCACTCACACTTTACAAAGCTAGTGCTAAAACCTAAGGATATGATCAATGAACTCTTGTATGGCTTGGAGGTATTCTTGGATGTGTATGAGATGTCTTAGGACTCCAGCAAGCTTCAAATGGCCGGGGGAACACATATATATAGGCCTCCAACTTGAACTAGCCATTTAGAGCCGTTGGGCACATTTCTGCGCAGGCATCGGAACTTCCGGTGCTAGGGCATCGGTTCTTCCGGTCACTAATAGCTTGAACTAGCCGTTGGGCCTTTTTGACGAGTTCTGCAGCTGAAAAATGGTACCATCGGAATATCCGGTGGCAGCATCGGAACTTCCGGTGCTAAAGGAACTTTCTGGGTCAAAAACATGCTCTCTGGACAATAGTACGGGCATTGCACCGATGCCTTTTTTTATAGCATCGGCATTTCCGGTGCTTATAGAAATCAGCTTCAAGGTGCTTCGTATTTTGGCCATAACTTTTTACTCCGAACTCCGATTTGGATGATCTTGTACTCTTTGGAAAGCTTGTGAAATTCTCTACAAGATTCTGCTAAAGTACATCTCATTTGACCAAATTGTGAGCATCGGAATAACCGGTGATAGGCATCGGTTCAACCGGTGCCACACAAAAATCAGCTTCTCCGTGTTTTGACCATAACTTTTTACTCCGAACTCCGATTTCGATGATCTTGTACTCTTTGGAAAACTTGTGAAATTCTATACAAGATTCTGCTAAAATCCATCTCATTTGAATAAGTTTTGAGCGTCGGTTAAACCGATGCTTGTCGGAAGGTCCGGAGCAGGGTCATAGGAAGAACCAGTGCTACTGATTTTTGCATAACTCGTCCAATTCAGCATTTCTTTGACTTCTTTCTTAATGTTTTGCTTTGCTAACCCTTTTTAATACATTTTTGGGACCTAGAAAGATTCACTTAACAAACTTGTTAGTCCCATTGATTGCGTTGTCATATGATCACCAAAATCACTCGAAATAGCATAAATGGTGCCATTTCGTTACAATCTCCCCCTTTTTGGTGATTGATGACAACACAATCAAAGCAAGCATAAAATTTGTAAAAATTGACAAATTGAACCACTTACACTTGCTTGGATGCTTACCACCATCCAATGTTGGTTTGGCCTCCCCCTAAAGCTATGATTCCCCCTTTTCTCCTCCCCCTATTTACTACTCTTCTCTCATATGTTGACTTGATCCACTCGGCATTTCTCCCTTTTCAGAATATACTTCTCCTTGGAAACGTGCCTTGCTTTGATCCACATCTCTCCCCCTTTGGAATCAAATCACCTAAAAAGGTTTCTTGCAAAGCAATATAGCTCAAGAGAAGATTAGTAGCCTAGGGAGTTAGTTCCATGACTCATGATCCAATTGTATGATATCAATGAAGATACCAATTGAAAATTTACTACGGTGGATCATAAAATCACGAAACTAGGATGACATGATCTAAGCTTTCCACAAGTGTGTACACAAAAAGATAGTGTGAAAATTAAATGTACAACTAGATGTTTTAACAAGAAAGCTTAGATCATATCATGCTCGGAGGTAGCTCTAAAATAAAAAGATTTGACAATGATATCAATTGAGTGAGTTTAGAACCTTGCGTACCTCCGGGGGACCTTTGTTTACCTTGCATGTACCAATTAAAAGTGACTTGCAATCAATTGAAAGTCTTTAAACAAAGAGCACTTGATACACCAAGGTTAAGCAAATGTATGAGCACATAGCCTATGAACTTATCAAACCATGTAGATTGCTTATGGGTTAGAATCATGACACAAGCAACCCACCATATATAACACTAGGAGATGCAATATATGCAAATAATCTAGCAAAAGAAATGGAGCTACATGGTGCTTGAATTGAAATCTAGCTACCATTACCTTATGGAGGACTTGGGCAACAAATGTCCAAATTGTGAGCTTAGCTTATTCGGCTTGAATCTTCACTTCAACTTGTAAGCTAAGCCTCCAAATCCCCCGAAGCCATTCTTGACTTTAAGTTCCAACCTTTTGAGCAACCACCTTGCCATTGGTCTTCTTTTTTATCACATAGGAGGTGCTATTGCTTTTGTTCCTCCGGTTGGGCTTGGTGTAGATGAGAGAACTCTTGATTGTGAGCTTCTTCTTATTCTTCTCATCCGGAAGCTTCTTCCTTGGTTGAGGACACTTGTTGGACTTGTGGCCTTCTTTGTGGCACTTTGAGCAAGTCACGGTGGACCCCTTCTCAAGCTTCTTTACCATGTCTTCATGGTTATCTTGAGAAGGTTGGACATTGCTTTCTATGCCTTTGCCATTCAATCTATACAAGTCCTTCATGAGCCTTTCCACTTCTTGCTTGAGCTCATCATTTTCCTTGGCAATGAGATCATCACATGATTCTACAACAACATTCTCGTAGCATTTCTCATTGCAAGGGTTAGAGCAAGAATCATCAATTAAATCAATGCAAGAAGTTGAATCATCTACCCTAGAGATAGGAATTGCACAAAGGATAGTTTGCTTCATTTCCAAAGAGTCATTAGTATCATTAATGCTCTTAAATTTTAATTTGAGCTCTTCATGCTCCTTGCTAAGCAATTTGAATTTGCACATTAAATCTTTAAAACTTGTAGCAAGAGAAGCATTTAGATCATTGAGAGCATTAAGGTTTTTAATTTCTTTTGATTGTTTCTTAATCACTTTTTGGTGCTCATGAACAAGATCAAGAAGTTCATCAATTGAAGGAGAGTCGGAGTCATCATCACTTACATCGCTATCCATACCTTTGACCATAAAGTGTTGGATGATGATCCCATGCGGGTGGTGAATTTCATATTTGATTTATCACTTGAACTTGCACTTGATTGTTCACCACCGCTTACCCATTCACCAAATACGGCATATGATTCATGCTTGGGCTTCTTCTCCTTCTTTTGATTGTTCTTCTTGAACTTCTTCTCAACCTTCATAAGTTGATAGTGAGGCCCATCTTTGAGGAAGACCATATACCCCATTGAGTTGATTTCCTTCAAGTATTTGTTCATCTTCTTTACTTGCTTGTAGAGGTTGGGGTGCATTGGCTCTTTATCATCACTTGAGGACCTTCTTGCGTCCTCTTCTTCCTCATCACTTGAGTTATCTTTGATGACCATCTTCTTCAACTTCTTGAGTTGCTTGCACGCAAGTGCACTATGTGTTGGTGAAGAAGGTGGCGCTCTTGGCTTGATATCATGGCGTAGCTCATGAGCGATCACCTTGTTTAGGACTTTGTTTGGTGTCATTGTGTTGAGATCTTTTTCATATAGAATTGTTGTCACCAAATCATAGTCCGGCCTTCGGAGTGAGTGAAGGATCTTACGAATGAGTTCCAAATCTTTAATTTTCTTCACATCTAATGAGTTAATCTCATTCACAAGAATATTCAACCGTGAGTACATAGTTTCGGTATTTTCATTATCAAGTTGCTTGAAGCTATTAAGTTTATCAATGAGAACATGATATCTTTCATTTGCAACATCTTTTGTGCCTTCATGGTTCTCACTAATAGTTTTCCATAAAACCTTAGCATTTTCGCAAGCAAACACACAGTTGAACACATTTTCACCAAGAGAGTTTAAAATAGCACACTTGGCTATAGCATCATATTGCTTCTCTTGTTGACTATTGTTTTTAGTTCCTTCACTCGTTACTCTCCAAACATTTAGCCCCTTTGCTTGGAGGTGTGATTGCATTAAAATCTTCTATCATTGGAAGCCCGTGCCATCGAAACGTGGAGGAGGTCCTAGAGAATCCATCCATTCCCCTAAAAGAGCTAACCCACTAGGCGGTGAAGCCTAACCGATCAAGTGAGCCGGTAAACATAAATTGCCAAAAGAATTGGCTTCCTTTGTGAGAGGAGTGAGTCTCGGCTCTGATACCAATTGAAAGGACCAGTAGCGCGCTCTAGCCTAAGAGGGGGAGGGGGTGAATTAGGCAAGCTAAAAACTTAGACCTATAGCTCCAACTATTTGTACAATGTTAAGCTAAAACAAGCTATCTAGATGTGCAACTATTGTTGTTCTAGTGTGAAACCCCTATCCTAAAAGAGTTTAGCAACCTATAGCCTTTCCTATCAAAAAACTAATCTATGAAAGTAAAAGCACAAAAATTGCTAGTATGAAATGTGGAAGCTTAAAGAGCGGGATAGGAGAAAGCAAACTCTCGACGCGTGTGTTTATCCCATGGAAAGAGCGGGATAGGACAAAGCAAACTCTCGATGCGTGTGTTTATCCCGTGGTTCGGTTAGCCACAAAGTCACACCTACATCCACGTTGTTGTAGCACTCACTAAGAGTATTGCTACTCGGCCACCAAGTCTCTTCCGTGAATACAATCACGGTCACATTGGCCGCGGATTCCACTAAGGAGCTCCTCCACAAAGGATGGGGGGTCTCCACGTCCCCCATACAATGTTGTCGTCGCTGCTCCACACCAAGTCGGAGGGTCGATGACGTTGCCGGTGAGCTTCACAGCTCCATGGGGTCGGCGCACCAAGCTCTTCTTTTGGTTCACTAGAGAACCACAGCACAAAAGGCTCAAGGCCTTGCAATCTCACTCACTAAGAGCTAATCTAGCACTCACACTTTACAAAGCTAGTGCTAAAACCTAAGGATATGATCAATGAGCTCTTGTATGGCTTGGAGGTATTCTTGGATGTGTATGAGATGTCTTGGGACTCCAACAATCTTCAAATGGCCGGGGGAACACATATATGTAGGCCTCCAACTTGAACTAACCGTTTAGAGCCGTTGGGCACATTTCTGCATAGGCATCGGAACTTCCTATGCTAGGGCATCGGTTCTTCCGGTCACTAATAGCTTGAACTAGCCGTTGGGCTTTTCTGACGAGTTCTGCAGCTGAAAATGGTACCATCGGAATATCCGGTGGCAGCATCGGAACTTCCGGTGCTAAAGAAACTTTCTAGGGTCAAAAGCATGCTCTCTGGACAATAGTACGGGCATTGCACCGATGCCTTTTTTGTAGCATCGGAATTTCCGGTGCTTATAGAAATCAGCTTCAAGGTGCTTCGTATTTTGGCCATAACGTTTTACTCCGAACTCTGATTTGGATGATCTTGTACTCTTTGGAAAGCTTGTGAAATTATCTATAAGATTCTGCTAAAGTCCATCTCATTTTACCAAATTTTGAGCATCGGAATAACCGGTGATAGGCATCGGTTCAACCGGTGCCGCACAGAAATCAGCTTCTCCGTGTTTTGACCATAACGTTTTACTCCAAACTCCGATTTTGATGATCTTGTACTCTTTGGAAAGCTTGTGAAATTCTCTACAAGATTATTCTAAATTCCATCTCATTTGAATAAGTTTTGAGTATTGGTTAAACCAATGCTTGTTGGAAGGTCCGGTGCAGGGTCATAGGAAGAACCGGTGCTACTGATTTTTGCATAACTCGTCCAGTTCAACATTTCTTTGAGTTCTTTCTTCATGTTTTTCTTTGCTAAACCTTTTTAATACATTTTTGGGACCTAGAAAGATTCACTTAACAAACTTGTTAGTCCCATTGATTGCGTTGTCATATGATCACCAAAATCACTCGAAATAGCATAAATGGTGCCATGTTCGTTACATCTTGCCTGTTATTCGGACAGGCTGATGGTATGAATAAAACCCCTACCTAGCACTACTACCAAAAAAATATTTGGAACAGATAAGAACATATTTTTAGGGGTGGGTATGGTACCCGCTTTCGTACTTTTCGCAACTAAAAATCGATTTGTATGAACGGATAACATACATGTCCCA